>NC_051200.1:2707999-3309249 GCF_015220075.1 Falco rusticolus | reverse complement strand
ATCTGGACAAATGCTCTATTTGATTTCAGTGGATTACCTTTAGGAATGTGATTAACCAAAATCAATTGGAAAGACATAAAGTACAGTCTTGGGCAGCTCTAGTTATTTCACTTGAAGTATGGATTTTACGTTCTGGTTTTGGAACCTTCCTAAGCTTCTGATTTACCTGAAAACAGGCTGGGAAGTGTTACAAAGTGTTGCTGGGAAGTTTGAGAGTGTGGTGGGCAAAACTGATAATGGGGAATTAGTATTTTAATATTTCTTCCTTCAAATCCAATATGCACCTTACTTTATCTTCCTGCTCTGTTGTATAAAAATACTTTGTAGATGCTATGAAAATACTATTTAGACAATATGAAAACAAATGAAGAGTAAGAATTAATAATTAAAATGTGATTTGCTGGCCTTGGAAACATAATGACTGGATAAGCTTATGCAAAATCTGAAATTAAGAAAAAACCCCACGTCTTCACCTGTATTCTTGCTTTTAGAGAGAGAATGAAAGGAATTAACTTTTGTGTTTTATTTATCCTTACTTTATCTAACTTAATCCACTTCTTCTTAGATCTGGCTCATTTTGTTGGAATAAATCTTATCTTTTAACTACTTAAGGCAAATTCATGAACAACCCTTCCATCACAAGCAATGATGAAATGAAAGCCAAACATTTCCATAAAAGAAATGGTAATTCTGAGAGCAGCATCTGCATTTTACAGGCAGAACAATACACATCCAGTTTACGTATGCTATTTTTAATCAAAAATTTAGGAGCATCAAAACCACATAACGGCGTGTGGAAAGGTCAAAGCTACCTACATTTGTTGCTGGAATGTTAAGGAGATCTGTCTGTGACAGATGTCACAGCCGTGTTGCAGCCCAACAGTCACTGCAGGACAGCTCGGGTATGGGCATGGAGCAGGACGCACGGGGGAAGCCCCCAGCCCTCCAGACTGCACTGCTGTAGATACGTGGAACCTGACAGCTCTTCATTTCTTATACACTGAATAGGAAAAAGGCTTCTGTATCTGAAGACTAATTCCTAGAGGAAGTCAGGAAGCATTGTCCTTAAAAAGTGGGCCCAATGCTCAGCTGTAAATCATTACAGCTGCCGTTACATCAGTGAAGTTATGTCAGTTTGTAGCAGCTGAGAATCTGTTACAACAAGAAAAAGACTTAGTAATAAAACAGTTCTCTCATAAAGAATCAATGAGTAACAGATATTGTGATGACTGTAGGGGTGAAACTACTTCTGAGTTTCCTATAAAGGGCTCCCCAGTCTCCCTGGCCAGGCTGGGGCACGGTATGAGCAATATGAAAACTGAGGATGGTGCGGAGGGCTCAGCTCCCTCCAGCATGCCCGCGTGGATGTGGCTCTTAGAGACATGCTCTGGTGCTGGACTTGGCAGCACTAGGTTAGTAGTGGTTGGACTCAGTGATCATAAAGGTTTTTCCAACCTAAATGATTCTGTGTGAGTGATATTCAGGTATTTCCAGCAGCCTTCAGGACACTGAAGTGAGCTGTCGGCCAGTTCAGTTGCTTGATGTGTGAGTGAGCACGAGATGGTGAAGGACATTATCTGAACTGTTCTGGGTGCTTGAATGTGCTCTAGGGGGAAGGGAATGTTTGATTCCTGGCTGGAGCAGTTTAAGGAGTGAAACCTGTATACACGTGGGAAAGCTAAACGGGAGTGACAGACCTGGGGCTGAGTGCAGTTTGTAGTCAGGTGTGAAATAACAACTTGGGAGTCACCAAATCTCTTCCCAAGCCAATAGAAAATACATACGTGCATTCCTCTGTGCTCTGTTCCCTCTGCACACGAACTACGTTGTATTTGTACATCTAGATGTTAACAGAGTACTTTGGGAAAAAGAATTTATTTTTAAGATGCTTTTTATGGTAACCAGTATTAGGCTGCTTCCAGCTAGATTGAGATTTTGTGTGGCTTTCTCTCTCTCTCTTTTTTTTTAAATTGACCCAAGCCAACCCTCCTATCACAATGTTAGTCAAGGATAGCCTTTTCCCTTGTTCATTCTTAGAGATGTTCTCCTTGCAGGTGACTTTCAGTGCAGCACTTCAGAATGAATGGAAGGGGCCAGGGAAGCTATGTTGTAAAAATACACCATTTTCATTTTATCTTGGACTTTCTCAGCAGCTTCTGTCATTCATTTTCCTGTAGCCAGCACACCAGATTTCACAACCAGTACCTCAGCAAGGCTCTTCTCCGATTGTACTGAGTAGACTTTCTTATAGAACAGCTTTTAAAGTTTGGTTACTTTTTTACTACTTTAATGTTATTCCTCCTATGTAAATCATACTAACACCCACCTGTGCATCTGCAACGTGAACAAGGTTATTGGACAGAATGCCATTTTGCAAGTTTTCCTAATTCCCAACTCTGTGATTGGAGAAGGTTGCTGTGGGAATTTTCATCTGATGAAAGGTCAGTTGGGAAATGTGAGGTCTGGCATTTCTGTTTTGCACAGACAGCTATAATTGTCTTCATATTTTTTAGCTCCATAGTTATTGAAAACAGATTTAAG
Source organism: Falco rusticolus (assembly GCF_015220075.1). Classification (NCBI taxonomy): domain Eukaryota; kingdom Metazoa; phylum Chordata; class Aves; order Falconiformes; family Falconidae; genus Falco; species Falco rusticolus. The sequence goes on along the minus strand of NC_051200.1, from coordinate 3,306,708 downwards.
GAAAGAAAAAAGAAAGCAAAACTTTAATTCAAAACTCACTAGAAGAAAATACAGGCTATTTTCATGAGCTCTCCAGCCAGAGTCGAGAGCTTTATGCTGTTTTGCCTATAACCTACTTCTGTCCATCTCGCTGCATGAGGCTGCTCTCTGTAAGCTGAACTCCTGGTTGTGACGCACCAGCCATCCATTTAAATGAAAGAACCAGCGTGTAACAAGCCAGCACTCCAAAACGTGGCTAAGTGACACTAAAGTGATTGAACAGTATTCCTTTCTGCGAGACAGATGAACCAGATTCCTGCCTGTAGAGATGCTGTCACTTTTATCCTGGGGCTATATATATAAAATATATATATTTCATTAGAACACAGGAGTGACCTTAGTATCTCAGACGCTGTCCAGGGGCCAAAAGGCAGTGCTAGGGAAGGACATAAGAACAAAATGGTATGTATTATGCTTTCCCAGTACTTTCATGATTAAATTCCAGCTGTCAAAAAAATTCCTTTTGCTTCAATAATAAGGATAATTTCTCTCACTTTCCCAGTGAATGTTCATTGCCCCAGCATAAGAACTCCTGTTCGCTTGCAAATGAGGTTGTGAGTGAAAAGTCCAGGGGGAGGGAAGGAAAACGGCCCCTGACCTGGCTGCAGCAGCCTGTCTCAAGTGGGAGTTTTCTGCATCAGCTGTATTTGTCAAACAGCCTGTGTTGCTGCTAACACTTCTTAACTCAGACTAAATTTTACACACTCAGTAGTGTGTAAAATAAGCATAACTGGCCTCATTATATAGAGTGTAATTCCCTCTGGCTTAATAGATTGTCCGCTTTCCAGGAATCCTGTGGATGTGAGGAGCACTGCTTTGTGGTGTGAAGCTCTCCTTTATTATAGCTTTTCTCTGCTAAGCTGCATTTCTATTCCTGCTGCGTATTTTTTTTCCAGCTAGTGCCAAACACCAAAATAGATGTTTATCAGTTTGGTCCTTCTACTTTGCGCTTGTGCCATAGCTTAAAAATACAGTAAGTCTGTTTTTAAGATTCCTAATACCTGGTAAGAAAAAAGTATTCTGCTAGTATAAATTCACCAAGATGTTTTTTGGAGTATCTAGGTAGATTACATTTCTACTGATGGACTTTATTCTGGTTCAGGTTTTCTCTGTGGTGTGTGCTTTTATGCTGGGTCCGAAGCTGCCAGTTGCCCTGCTGCTGGCAGGAAGCCATGTAAAGCTGGCATCAACTCCACTTTGGAGGTTCTGGCTAATTTTAGGGAAATGTGATCACGTGCCCTCACCTGATCCAGATCAAATGATGCTGTTAGGTGATCTGGTAGTGCATGACCTGGTGTCAGTGCTCCTGTAAGTGTAACTTTGAATGACTTGGAGATGAACCTGATATGTTCAGACTGCTACTGGGTTTTTTTTTCCTGAAAACACCTCTGCAAGCATATTTTCCATGAGAATAATCTTGCATGGGAGGAGCTAGTAGTACTCTTACATTTTCTGAGCTAAACAAAAAATAGCATTATTTAAAAAAAGTATCTATGGATGAGTAATACACCTAACAGTTAAGTACTTTAAACTCACATTATACAGTTTATCAGCCTTTGTTTCTGCAGAGTGTAATGCAGGCATCTTTTTTTTTTTTTTTCTTTAAATAAAAGTTTTATCTCAAAGTTAAGTCAAGCTAAAACTTTGAGGCATCAAAACAGTGCTAACATGGCAGGAGCGGATAATCTCTGGCACAACCGATTGGTTTGGACTGGAACCTCTGGAAGAAATCACAGGCTGGCTTCCTTCCAGCCCTCCCCTTTCTGCTCTGCTGCCCAGCTTCAGGTTTTAAGACCTTTATCCTGAATAAAACCTAGGAATATCTATAGAAAGGAAGGTCTGTAGCTGACAAAAGATAATTAAAAGTATGTAAAAGGAGGATGAGCTTTTTTAGGTGACCACTCTTGAAAAACCTCTTGCTGTGACTGTCCCTTCTCTGCACCGATCTACTTCAGTTTGCCAACAAGTGGTTGCTATCTTCATTTACGCGAATGCTGCTTCATGCCATCACTGTGCTCACACAAAGCATTCTCAAAACTCCTGTGGGAGCGCAGACAGCCTCAAAGAGTGTTTGGTGGTTAGAGTGTGGTGGTTGTCAGCTCATTTTTAAACTTTGTGTAAGTCTTCAAGGAAGTGCATCTTCCAAACTCTTTTTAGAGAATTTTAAACATATTTTTCTACTAAAAGTATTTTTGCATCTGTTCTTGCTTTTTCAAGTTGGTTCTGAGTTTAATTCAAGCAGAATGCTTTCATGCTTTCATCTAAAAATAGTTTGCCTACATTTTTTATCCATTAGACCGAAAGAGGCTGTGGTGCTGTTCTCCCACCTCATCATACTGTTCTTCCTCAGAGGGCAGCAGCAATGCCAAGCTGTAAAGATCCATTCCAGTGCTTGTATCTGGCCTCTTAGAAAAGTCACACGTAGTTTCGCTGGCAGTGTAAAAACAGAGTCTGGGTCTGTGATGTGGTTAAACCTATTGACAAGTTGCTGAGCTGTCTAGTGACTGTGTTTTCAGTTACTCTGTTGTGCTCATTCAAACCGCTATAAATGCCATTGCTGTTGCAGTACAATTTCATGGAAATGCCTGATGATGTTCTGTAAAGGCAAAAAAATGAAAGATAAGACATCTGGTGAAAGACTGGGAGGTACATACGTTAAGCAAGGAGAGCAACCACTAGGAGCCAAAGATATTGATGTTTGCACCTCTGCGATTTCCCAGAAACATTGTGAGTGGTTGCCCGGAGGTTAGGAAACCAGGAAATCCATACAGCAGAGAGAACAACGCACGGAGAGAAGCTGGTATAAATTTGATCCGGCCATTCTAGCAGAAAGCAAGCAGGACAGGGATCAGGTGTGGAAGAATAGCCGACAGCCACCAGCCACCTTAACATGGCAGGTGGAATAGTAAAGAACAACAGCTAGGTTTGTGTTACAATGGAGTAAACAAGAAGTCAAGGCCACTGATCAGCTTGTAGTTCCTCTTTAGTCTGGCCTGCTTTTACTAGGCACCTTGCTGCCTGGGAAGTTCGTAGCCAGCAGACTGTACCCAGGCAGAACCTGCCAGCAGCGAGCTTCCCGCGAGCTTCCTGCGCAGCACAAGTGCTGGTACTTATGTTCAGTTACGCTAAAGACTCCCAAATCAATCTGAGGACCATGTGCTGTCCCTCTCAGATACTTAGTAATATGACGACAGTGTAGACGTTGCAGAGAAATATCTGCTTTTCTGTGAAGCCACTCTCAGAGAAGACATGCTTTTGGAGAATGTTCCCATGCCCTTCCAGTTCAGGTTTGCCATAGGCTTCCATGAGAATTCAGCCCATGGCTGTTGTGTTTGGGGACCTGGGGTCTTTGGATACTGGGGGGGCAGTGTTTCTTTCATTCTGTTAACAAGTTTTCAAATTATTCTGTAATTGCTATTGCTAATGTCTTGAGACAATATTGAATTCACTGGATGTAGTAATTTCTGTGCTGCTCTATAGACACTGTCAAAGCTGTGATGCTTCTTGATTTCAGTTTGTTGAATTTGGAGACATCTGTAAAAGGTATCAGTAACTTCATGATTTCAGACCTTGAGACATGAAAGCTGAGGTAGTGTGTACAGAAGTGCCTAAACATCTTTAGGTCTTGCCAGACCATTTGGTGTTTCATTGACTAAGAGGCAGCATCAAAGATGTTTACCAAATCTGAGTGTAAATTGACATTTAAGTTATTGGGGAGGCAAATGGTACCATCAGTGGCAGCAAAGGAATATCCTGGATGGTGCTGAGATGGGGGAGGAAAAACTTGCATTAGCCATTGCTGTGCCTGATCCATGGCTGCGTTTCACGTGGCTCCAGACTGCAGAATTAAGCAATCATAACTGTGGTCTTGCTAAACATGTTAATGCAGTTGGTTGGCTTTGTTATGACTTACTCTTTTTTTTGGTCACAGCACTGCAAAGCGCCTCACCCTAATTTAAACCATATGGACTGGGATCATGTCATACTTGGAAAGAAACCAATCAAACAAGACATAAGAGGGTGGGCAGGCCTCACTTGTTTTAACAAACTTAAAGAAAACATTTCTAAGGGGATATTCCAGAAAAACATGCTTACCAAAAGGCCTTGGAACTGAGGTTTCAGCTCATGGATTATACTGCTCCTCAGTTACTGTTGTCGATTTCTCATAGGTATGACTAACTTAGGCAACGTTTAGAATTACGGTGAGCTTCATATTCATTTGCTGTAGATCCCTGTTTTCTGGTTAAGAACATACTTACAGGTGTAAGAATGAGCACCATAATCTTCATACATCTTTTACAAATTATTGTGTCCAGTGCAGATGTTGCTGTTAATTTTGCTGATGCATATGATCGTGTGCCTAACTGGCTCATAAAAATGTACTTGCTGTTTCTCTGCTTAAGTTACTGAAATAAACAGAAGCATAAAGAAGGAAATTGGTGGTGAATGGTATTATAGAACTGATAACCCTACCAGCAAACCTGGTGAGAAGGGCAATAGTCTAGTGTTCTATTTACCAGGTTATAAATCATTATTTCTAGAGAAATTTCTGATGCATGTATCAGAGATTTGTTTCTGAGGTCATACTGGTATTCAGTCTTTAAAACAGCTGTTTCACCTTTTCTGAGAATTTTGTCTGGATTTCTTCTCCTATCAACTTATTCCTTATTAAGAGATAAAACAATTTTCAAGACACCGTAAGTTCATTTGTGTAAGATTCAGCAAACAGCTAACGTTTACATGTAAATATATATATATATTTATAGGACTTTACTTCCTGTTTGACTAGTCACAAGAAATAATTAACTCCTGGGAGGGGCAGCAGAGAAATTCAACAGGAAATATAGACTCTATTATTTGTAAAATTTTAACTTTTACATTTTCAAAGAAATCTCTCTAGTTTAATAATAATATTATATAAATCCAGTACAATGCTTAAGTATTGTTGCCATGAATTTAGTTATCTTTTAACTAAACTCCCATCATACAAGGAAACCTTCCAAATTACCAGCGTTCTAGTGTGTTTTCGCAGTTCTTTTATTTCCAATACCAAGATTTTTAATTCTTACAAATCTCAACTTTTTTCCATTATGTTGTTTTATGGTTACTTTTTCACTGTTTTGAGTGAATCTGTGTATCTGTTGCTATCATCTCTGTTTCTGTTGTTTTGTGGGTTTACTGTGTCAACTTGTGATGTAATTCTTACGTCTTCCTTTATAGGAGTTATTTTCTGCAAATAAGTAGCTATACCTTGATTTACACTGAAAACTTCTTGATTGTTAGCTACAGAAAACACACCTTTTAGCCACCAGCATTTAATTCCTAGTCTAGTGTGTCTGTAATTAAGTCTTGAACTAGTTAGAAATTGTATTTAGATAGAATTTTCTCTCCTTGGGTTTTTAGACACAAATTTCTATTTATTCCATAACTGTCACCTTCATTTTTGCTGTTGGCTTACGTGCAGGCTCTTGTCAAAATCCTTGGCTGCAGCTTGGTCATTAGAAAGCCTGCAAATGGTGTGGGGACATGCTTCTTATGATTGTCAGGTCTCTGAGTGTCTACTGTAACCTGCATATGTGCCATTCAAAATTTAAAAATATACTTGATTTTATGGAAAGGGAAAAAAAAAAAAAAAGACTGCTGGCAGCACCCCATTTTGCATTAGGGAACTTGACTTTTCCAGTTCTAACAATTCTTTGAGGTAGTCAACAAAACTGCAGAAGGGGTGATCCCACCCTAAAAAGTAAAAAGTGGCAAATTAGCTTTAACCGTATGTCTCAGTATAAAGCCTGGTTTGGCTTGTTTAGACAGGTGCAAATGAAGAAGAATTCTGCTGGCATTACTGGATTTCTGTCACCATAAGCCAGTGCAGGAGGCAGCCCGCTGCACTCCGAAACTGCCACAAGCACGGGATGGGGCACTGTGTGCTGCGTCACTGCTTGGGCCGGATCTGAACAGCATTTCTTGGCAATTTGGTGAAACTGGCTAACACAGAAGCTCCAAGAGGCACATTATAATGGCTTTAAATGTTGTTTATATTTTGATATTTTTAGCAGATACCAATTTCCCTGAAGAAACATTTTTGGAGATAGCTTTTTGTCCTGCTCAGGCTTACTGCCTCCAGAGCCCGTGTGTGTGGAGCAGGAAGGCAATAGCTCAGAGTCAGAAGTCACAGCCCTTCTGCAAAGTGTTAGCAGCTGTAAAAAGAAGCAGCCCGAGTACAATACCAACACATATAGCATATGGAAAACTAGCGATCTTGTTTCCTGGAGTCTGTTTGGTTTTTGTTTGTGCTTTTTTGTGACCACGTAGAGATAATTATTCAATGTTACTTGTTCCAACAGAACTCATATTAGAAAGGTCTTAAGATTTTTACTTGGTGAGTATTCATTCCTCTTTTCCATATTCTCCAAAAGGCTTTGTTGACAGGTTTTTTTCTAGCTAAAATAAGAATTGTTTACTATTAGCCACAGATGTGCTCCTTGATAGACTAGATTTGACTCCACTGAGTGCAGTGGGTGGAATTGTTGAATAGGAGAATTGAGGAATTCTTGGGCATCTCAAGTTGTTTTGCAATAAACTTACAGTAAATTTTGCTTATTCGTAAGTGACCTTATCTTTTTTGTCAAGCTCAAAGCAAAATTGTTTGACAATAAAAAGTCAAAACACTTTGTTTTGTTATCCTGACCCTCCCTCCACCTTTACTTTAAAGATGCACCTTTCAGCCAATTCACTGTTTGTTTCATAAGTCTCTTTCCAGATTCAGGCTATAGAATAACTATATACTTAGATTAATTTTCAAATGGCAAGATTGTATTTTTTCATTTATATATGTATTTGAGTGTGCAGTTTCTATGGAGTTATGTCAGAGCTTTATCCAAAATGGTGATTGCGCACAACTTTTTCAGCACTCCTGCCTTATATATTCACACCAGTGAACGAAGAACAACTTTACTATTTCTGCCTCTCCCTGGGTCAAATCCTGCCTGCAGTTAAGCAACTTTTTAGAAAATACTTTTAGTTCCTCATCAGCTTTATGTATAGCAGCTGGTCTTAACAGTGAATTGGAGCAGGCGATGTACAAATTGAGTATTATTCAGTTTATTCTAAGGAAAGAGTGGTTTGTTAGGATGAGGAATGAAAAAGAAAATTAAAAATACAATCTTCAGGTCTTGTCTCTGCTTTATGTAGTTGAAACTACATAAATTGAGAATACTTGCATGTACTTGAAATGCACTTGAAAACTCCCAGAGCAATTTTCACAGAAGTGGAGTTTTGACAACGTTATCTTTGCCAACATTTGACTTCCCTCAGACGTTGTATGATGTGTTTTTAGTTGCCACTGTCTGCCACAAAAGTGGTTCTGTTTCAGTGGCACTGTAGTCATTTGTGAGTGTTGGAATGAAATGCTTAGTATAAAAACAAGATTTTGACACCAGTCAAATTAGTCATCTACTTGTTTGGGAGTATGGTTATTGCCGGTTCATGCTCACTCGTGGTAAATGCAAAGGCATTTTCTATGCCTTTGCAGCACGTAATGTTTCAGCAATGTGAAACAACTAGTGTGCTGGGGTTTGACTGCATGGAACTACAACTTTTGTATCTGTTTTGACAAAGACAATGAGTTTTAGCAACGCTGTTCTTATGCCATCAGACTTAGATGAACATGAAGGCATTTTCTTTAAATATTCTAATGCAGTCTTTAAAAAGCTTTGTATGTTACACACATCTCTTCTTCCTGAAGGCAGTACTAGTGAGGAAACGGTGTGATTTAAGTGTTTATTTAAGTTGGGAGGGGGGGTATCAAGGCATTACAAGAAGTCTTGCCTAATCTTTCTTTTGGCTGAATTGCTCTGTGACACCTGTAGATGAAGGAAGAGTTTAATCTTCAAACTTCTTTGTTTTAGCTGAAAACCCCAACAGCTGATATTTCTGTGTCTCGTTTGGAACATGATAGCCCAAGAGGCCAAAAGGGGAAGCTCATTATCAGTGCCCTGGGCTCCACTTGTTGTATAGGCACAGTATTTTACAATAGGTATTTCTGCCTCCAGAGACGTTCTGCCTCCATTGCACTTTGCTGGAAGGCAGTTATCACATTAACATGGGCCAAAAGATTTTTCAGTAAGTGGTTTCTGTTGTCACAGCTTTCACTGGGATGTCTCTCCTACTGCCTTTGCGCTGGCACGTACTGTGTAACAGAGACAGCTGTGGTGACCGTGTTCTCTTCCCTTTCTGCTGCAAGTGGAGGAGTGAGAGTTCACCAGCATCAGAGTCAATTACTAAGATGGGTAGTTACAGACATTAAGCTTGAAGATAGAGGTCTGTAATTGTCAATATTTTACTGGTAAACTGCCAGCAAGGTAAAGAAATCTTAAACCATTTTTTGCTGGATGCCAACTAATTTAAGAGCCTGCTTTCAGGCTGTGTTGGAGCTGGAAAATACAGTTATCAGAGCAAGCACAATCTCTTGTCGCTTCTGTTTCCCAGGTGCTTCTCTTGGGATGCAAATGGCAAGACAGAATTTCCTTGCAAAGAGTGAAATCCAAATAATGAATCCATCTTTCTGTGATTTCAAATCTCCTAAGGACTCAAGAATGGAATTGCTTTATTTCAGGCTACATGTCCTCACCCCATAAAGGAAAGCACTAAAATTATAAGCAAATCAAAGGTCACCTGCCTGTCACCAGAAGAGATCACCAAAACCTCTGAGAGGTGGCAAAAGGCATTTAATGGTTAGAAACAGCAATTGCTAAAGAAGATCTTCAAAGCCTCCTTTCTTGATTTTTGTACTTGAAAGCAGTGTAACCCTAGGCCACCTCCCTGGCTGTCAGCCTGCCCATTCCCATCGTGCCTGCTCTTTTTTACTGCAGATCAATGGAAGTTAGAAGTCATGGAAATTACCGGTACAACGCAGCCATGGAGGTTTTAATCCCATCTGCACTCTCCTTCTCTGTCTGTGGGTGTCTCTCGTAAAAGGTAACATGAAAATGTTATTAGAAAAGGAGAAAAGTCTAAGTGAAATGGAGACACTGTGCCAGCAAAGGGAGAAGGGTTTTTGAATAGTTTTGAGTATTTTGCCATCCCAAGCAATGATCAACCTTTAAGTCAAAAGATGAAGTTTCATTTTTTTGATCTTTTTTCATTATCTTCTATAGCAGTTGCAGTCTATCCCTTCATCTTCTTTTGTACTTTGGAGCTGATTTGACAGGCATATTTTTTTACCAGCGCAATCTTAAAAGAAAACATTTCTTTTATGCAGGCTGATGGGGTGCGGGCAGTGTCAACCACATTACTTTGCGGTGGTCTTTCAAGTGCGGAGAAAGTACTGAAAAATGGGATGGAACAGACAATGACAGAAAGCCATTACTGCCATTTAGCTTTTGAACGTCATCTTTTGACACAAGCACAATGCAATGTACTGTAGCTCATTCCAGGAGCTATAACTAATCAACTTCTGGGCCCTTTTGATCTCTGGCAAGGTTCACGTCCAGACTGTGCAGGTACCTCTCCCTTCATCATAGACTAAATTGAATCTTGAAGTAAGATGTCCCATTTGAATCTGGGCTCAACCTTAGCCACCAGAGCGCCTCTGTGTGTGTATGTGTCCTTATCATACCCTCCTTCAAACTGCAAAATCTTGCTAAGCCATAGTATGTGTGTGGATCTTCCCCCTCTGGATGAGCTGTAGAGCAGAGATGCTCAATTTTGCAGTGTTATTGTTGACTGGTGCTGTGAACTTCCTCAGCCCACCTGGCAGCCTCTCGGTCTTCAACTCTGGCGTTTGATTTTCACAGTGTATTTTGAATAAAGCAGAAAGAAGTGAAAGAATGTTCAGAGATGTTGAAGCTTTGTGTCATTTGCTGAGGTGCTTGTATGCCTGATTAATTATTGCCTAATTATAAACCCTCGGGATCATACTTTTCACCAGCGAGAAGAAAATGTTACACCGTCTGCCAAGAAATATCAGATTTTCCATCCCAGCTGTTTTCAGATTAAATGGCTAACCATGAGTTTAAGAGCTGTTCAGCTGCACTTTGGTATGTGTTGCCTTTTGTTTATCTCTCTAATGCCATGCCAAACAGAACCTCTGCCCTCTTGTCTCTCTCACAGAAGATTTTTCGGTATCTAGCAGCAGTGGAGAGGTACAGGTGACATGATGTATTTGGTTTTCTCTTTTTGCATCTCAGGATGTTGCTAAGTCCACTCCAGAGGAACGAGACAGAAATACAGTAACGCTCATACTGTGTAGCTAGGCAAAGGAACAGTGAAATTATTTTTCTTTTTTCTCCCCTACCCCCCTTCTAAAGACAGAACAATACTGTTCGGAAAACTTTGGTCATGGTTGAGATGGATAAACTGGGCAGTAGGTCTCCTGTTCTTGATTTCGGAGGTCTTGTCAAAAGTGAAGAAACTCAGTCGATGCCATCATAGTTCACAAACGTCCTAAAGTCTTTTTTGATGCACTTGTGGTTTGTGGAACACCATTTTGCGGCCACAAGAGACTAGCAGAATTACCATTAGCTGCATGAAAAATAGACACCAGTTTGGGGTTTGGTCTCTGGAGACCTGTTATGTGTGATTGGGACTGCGGGGATGAGGTGTAATGGCCAGTTTTGGTCCTAGTGCTTTTTTTGATACCATATCCAAGAGTGAAAAGAAGATGCAGTTTGGCAAATGGGTGACTAGCTGGGCAGCTCCTCTGGGCTGCTGGAGATGGAGAATGGCTTCCAGGCAGCTGCCTGGCTTAATGCTACTTCTGAACCTGGCAGGTGCTGAAATCAATGTTAGCATAGCATGGTTGAGCCACCTCGCTCTGAGATCTAGACCAGAGGCAGGTACATCAGCTGAAGATGATAAAAGAGGAGGAAGGGGACAGCAGGGATGCAGCCCATTGGGGCATTAACCACTAAAACAAGAAGTGGATGCATATGGCCATTTGTAAGCAACAAGCGAAATGTTTACTACTTGTGTGGACTTGAACCTTAGAAGTTGATTTGTAGTTCTTGATTTGACTGTGACATGTTAGGAAGAACTGACAGAGCATTTGAAGATGGAGAGAGTAAAAAGGTTATTATGAAGAGATTTTACAATAAATAGGAGAGTAAGAAAGTAAACCTTAAGAGAGTAGATCTCGAAAACCCAGACTTTTGTTAATTCTGTTTGAATAGCTAAGCTTCCATGAGCAACAAATTCAGGGAAGACATGACTGATGGAGAACTTGCAGTTCCCTAACAAAGCAAGAAGCAAAGACAGAAAGGATGGCCGTAAGACTGGTTTGGGCAAATCAAATAATCCTTAGCCTATTGCAAGAAAGGAGCATGTTTAACTGGGTCCATCGACAGGAGTGTGGTCTAATACACATCCGAGATATTTCACTGCTGTATTGGACATTGGTCTTTGACAGAGCACTGTCTCTTAATTTGAGAGAGATCTATCACAAAAAATAGGGACCAACTAGAGTCCTGAGAAGAACACAAATTAGAAATCTGGAAATCAATGACTTGTGAGGAAATACTGAAGTGTTGTGGGATGCCTAGTCTAGAGAAGCAATGACTGAGGGGAGGCAATACCAGTATAAGTGTTTATAAGAGGCAGACAGTGAATGTACTGCTCTAAGCAAGCAAACAGAACAAGAAACAACAGGTAAGAGAATACCAGATTTAGAAATTTTAAAGACTTTCTAAAATGCTGATCGTTACTCACTGGAGTAGATTACTTAAGGAGAGTCTCTGTCATTGTAGGTTGCAAAATAGAGTTGGGATAAACACCTATAAAAATTGTGTAGATAGTACTTTGAGCTCCACATCTGGGTGTTAGCTCCATTTTGTGTAGACTATGTACTAAGTCTGTGCAGAAATGAAATGTCAAATTTCTGTTAAAAGGCAACATGAAGAAAATTTTCATTTTCATCCAGCTATGCTTTATAGACAATATAATAGTAGAGAACACAGAGGTTCCCACGAGAGAAATGATGTTCACTTTGTCTTAGGACAGGAAACGAAGACTATGATTAATCTGTGCTCTATCCATTAGGAAGTATTGGCCCATGTCACTAATCAATGTAATTTAAGCTATGCAATAGGGCTGGATATCTTAAGGATAACAAAACCAGCAAAACATCTGAATCAATAAGCAAAATAAGATTGTTTCTGGCAAATGTCTGTATATTCTTTGACTATAGCTAGAGGGGAATTTTGACCTCTGCAGACTTGCACAGGGTATGATGAATACATGTGTGCCAAGTGGCATTTCAAGCCCCTGAAATTTCTTGTTTGGAGGATTTAAAGCAGAGCTGTGTTTGAGTTAAATCCACTGTCAAAGCATCATCAACAGCCTGGATCTTCTGGGAGGAAAACCAAAACATCACATCATCCAGCTAGTCTGGCAGATTTTTCTCTCCAAAGTCAATAAATCCCAGAAGAAATGCTTCAATCGTTAACCTCTCCTCCCTGACATTTGTGCAGGTGTAACAGGCTCCCCAGTATCAAAGTCAGCAAAATTACCAAAGCTTCATGTTTCTATGGCTCTTTTTTTCTTTTCCTGCCGTTTTTCCTTTTCACAGACATCTTGGCTACGAAGGGCAGGAGCTTTCAAGATGGCTAAACTGATTTCATATCCAAGTGTAGTACTCACTAACGTAACTACTCCTTCATATTTCTTAGCAGGCTAAGTTTTCTCCCAGAATCGCTCTCTTCTTTAAGTAGGGTACCTCTGTGAGAAAACTGTGTTCAAATATTACACATCCCAAAGGCTGTTGACTGAGTTGACAAAACATGCAGTTGGTTTGGGATCATGGGCAGTATTTGCTACATGGTTTAACAGAGGAGCATTCTAAAAGGTATTTATCCAGCAGTATTTTCTTGAAAGATTCCTTCATTAAAACAGATATCTTCATTATGTCACTTTTGCTGTGTTTCATTTGTAGCCTAACTATATCTGTCTTCTATATTCACGTTAGGTCTCCCTTTGCCACTGCTTTTTGGACCTGAGCTCTTCTGAGAATTACCTACTTACTTACATGCTGGCATTTGGTGTTACTTTAAATTCATATCCCCTCACCCCCTCCACCTTTTTTGTTAAAATCTCAATTTGTCATTGAGCTGTTATCTTGCATTTGATGGAAAAAAGTATTAATGATCATAACTGCTGTTAACATCACAAAGATAGTGGAGCTGGCTAACATTATAATCTGGTTTATCAGCTATATCTAAAATGAGGTAGTTACTTGAACCAAGACTGAAAACACTTCTTTCTCTTCTTTTTGCCACGTACCTCTGTCAAAGGAGGAGCTTTTATGAATATATGAAAGTTGGAATTAATGTTTTTATAATTTCCCTTTTTTCTGTAATGCATGGAATATTGTCAGTCGGAAGTAGATACACAGCTTAAGTGTGTTGCTGTTGTTTTCTGAAGGAAAATGTTGATTTTGATGTGGTTCTCAGTGAGGTTTATGAAGGTGAAAGTGGATCGCAAATGCTTTAGTAATTTTTCTTTAGGAAACAAAACAGTCTAGAAAGACAAGGTAGGGAGGAGAAAAAAAGCACCAAAGGAAAAAAAAAGCATGGGAAAAATAAGAAAAATAAGTATTTTCTCATACTAAAAATAAATTAAACTGGTTTTATTGTTAGATAGCATGTGATTCTTCATCATGTAGTTGCATTTGTAGTTGATGTTTATAGCCGGGTTACAAACTTTGAAATAAAGATTATTTTTTTTCTTGAAGAATAACCATGCTAGAATTAAAAATGCCAGTGTAAACGTTAGCGCAAATACTTTTCCATTGGAGTGGTGAGAGTGTTTTGATACTTCTTCCAAAGAACGATGCCAGGTTCCTGTCTCTCCCAAACTGCACCATAATATCTGGGCTGAAATACACAGCCTTATTTTTTTCTTATCTTCCTGGAAGCAACCCTTTGAATTCTTTACCTTCTGTTCAGAAGGACCAACCCACTGCTGCTGTGCTATGCCCTGACTTCCTTGCCCTAGGCTCTGTATTTTAGTTTGTGAATCGACTATATCCAAGGCAGACTGTCTCTGTGTTAGACTGAGGGATTGAGAGCCAGGAATTTAGTCCCGTTCCCAACTTTGTCATTGGTCTGGGAGGAAAGTTACTCCAACAGGAACAGGGACCTTCTCTCACGAGTGATTTGAGATTCGTGAGACCATGAGATCCAGCAAAGAGCCAGATACAACTTTTCTTAGAACTTTAGCCTTCAGAACAAAAACATTTCTTTCATATGTTTTATGCCATGTAATTTGCATTTCATTCCAGCAGTTAATTTTGTGGCAGACTCAAATTGTGATGCTGCTTTAAAAATGTATGAGGTACTCGTATGATGGGGACCAGCTCGTGGGAGGTTCTGATGGGGCTGTTCATGGTGTCATTGCTGCTGGCTCCCACGGAGGTGGTAGGACAAAGCAGACAGGGCTGCCACATCCCCAACAGTGTACGACAGGCTGCAGCTTTTTGCCTTTTCACTTGAATGGTGAGAATTTTTTTTATTATTTATTTATTTCCCTACTCGCTGAAACATGGCCCTAGGCCAAAGCTAGTTTTTTGGGTTTAGTGGAAAGGAGGAGTTTTTAGATCTAAAATTTTTGCTGATGTTCAGCAAAGAAAACAGGCCAGTTCTCAGTCCGTTCTGTGCACTGCCACTTCCAGTCACTTCACCAAGCACCTTCTTTCTTATATTAAAATCCGGTAAGCTCTTCAAGCAAAAATGTGCTGTCTTTACTTCAAAATGAGCCTTTGCTCATATGTGTTTGCCTAGAAACTGTTAGCAGGAGAGTTGTGTCTCCCCATGGGAGGGGGGAGCAGCTTCCTACCTGCACTGTGCAGCTTCTGGCACTGAGCACCCACCAGCCACAGGGAACAGTGGTGGCAGCGCCTCGTCTTCTGCAGTACATTTGTGTATGTTAAGCCATTTCTTTACAGCTGTCTTCCTTTCATAGACAAACTGCAAACAATTAAATGAACCTTTTTCTGTCCTTTACAAGTATAAAAGTTTTCAATATTGACTCTACTATTTGCTCTTAAGTACCTGCCCGTTCCCTCCATCCCGTTCTGAATGTGGTCACTCTGTTTGTCAGGAGCTTTTACATTAGCAGCAGAACTAATGGAATATACTTGGATTTACCCATATAGGGGGACTTTATTCCTGGGTGGAGACCAAATGTGGATAAATGAACTGCTTAATTTCAAAATTAATGCAAAGGAAAATAACCCCCTAAATGAGCACTGGCATAGCTAGTTGTTCTTTTCTTTGACCAGTGTGTTTACTACAGACTGTAATTAAAATAATTCTGTTAAAACACCCTCACTTTTCTTTTTTTCCTCTCCTTTTTTCCTTTTCCTTTCCTTTCCCTCCAAATTTCAATTAAATATTTTCTTCTTGAAAAGACCATTATTTCTGTGTTAAAGGATTTTAACTGGACCTGCTCCCCAAATGTATGAGCAATAGGCTTGTGGTTTCCTCCCTAAGAATTTGGTACTGCAAGCACAGCTGACATGGAGCGAGTCCTTAGTCACACAATAGTCTGTTTTGACAGTCCTAAATGATCCATACAAGTCACCCTTGCCGTACAAGAATTAAGTAATGTCTCCATGTCAACACTTTGTAAAGAGTATGCTGAAGTTAATTTGCACCCCAGTCAGAGCCCAGATTCTTTCAAAAAGAGTGACATTGAGCTTAACTTTTTGAATTTCTGTAGACCTTGGCTAAGGTCTGTGTTCAGATCTTGGCAGCATAATGCTTGTGAGTGTCCTGTACAAGACCAATGAGAAATCCTAGCAGCTAGCTGTTCGCAGACTTTGTTTTTTGACTTATGACTAGTCACAGAAATTGTCCAAATTCATTTTACTGCTGTACACATCAGGAAGTTAAGATCTACTGAATTACCAGGGGTAATTGCCATTACTTGTTTCTGATACTTTGTATTTTTTTTAAAAAATACAATCTTTTCCTGGAACTCCATTCTTTTCAGTGTGCTGCATATGACAAAGGAGATCCACGTTTATTCCCACACTGCTCTGGTTTTGCTGTCAAACACACGAAGCCAGAGACTCCATGTAATGAACTGAATGACAGTTCTGTGCAGCGAGAAAAATCAATGACAACCACCACTGCTGTAACCTTAGTTTAATTTTGCTGTCATTTACCCCTTTAGAATGCTGTTAGGACAGTTCGGTTTGTAGGGAAACACTGAGGAGGTTTTAAAGGGAGAATAGTATTAGGTATGCTCGCATCCTTCTTGCTGAAGCACTTCTTGATGGAGCTATGATGAACCAGTATCTGCAGTAGCCAATTCCAGCTGCAGATTATTTCAGATTTATCTAGGCAAAATGTAAGAATTCTGAATTATTGCTATTTCTCGCCACAGAGAGAACCTGAATTGTTAGAACAGGTTCACTCGTGTGTCTAACAAACTTGTTAACTGAACAATGAAGGAAAAAGTCAAATCAAGTGCTTTTTTTTCCAAGTCTACATTCAGGATAAAAGATGCTTGTCAGTAAAAACAGTTGGAAGAAAAAGGTTATTGTCTACTAGGTTTATAGCACATTTTTTGATAAGTTCTCGTTCTGCTGAATTGCATTGTATGAGGCAAGTGCATTAGTGGCCTTCTCAATGTCCCTTTCATTCATTAAAGTTTCAGATTCTGGACGCTAATCTTCTGGCTTCCATTCACCAACTTATTTCATTTGTGAGCAAGTGTAACCTGGGTTTCTCTGGGTAAAAATACAGGGTTTAATATCAAAGGTCCAAGGCACGCACTTGATATTTGCTCTTCACCTGTTGTGCATGCCAGTATGTGACTTAAGAACTCTTAGTGCTGAGGATGGACTTGTAGTGAAGGTTTGGTTTCCAGCCACATGTTTAACAAACGTATGGAGAAAAGAAATTTAAAATCACTTTAAAATTAGCCAGTCAAGAAAATTCCCTAATACGTAGAGGACACAGTCATTTAAAATTTTAATGTTTTAAATGATGGAAGGACAATTGGACCAGACTGAAGCTTGGAATTGCAGTGGTACCCTGAAAAAAGCTGAACCCAGATGTCAGTGTGGGAAACAGTGCCCCATTGTTAAGTTAAATAGACTTCAAATTATAATTAAGTGATTAGACTTGACAGGCTATGCCTATCTGTGTGAGCAGAGCACACGTCAAAGAGTTTTATGCATAAATCTGTATTTAGAACGAGAAATGATTCTGTCTTATCTGTTATGTATGTTTACATTGCAAAATGCTGTTTATGATACATGAAAATGTGGAGAATCAGCTACTGCAGTCAGTACTGTCATCACTTGCGTGTAGGCTGCCCAGTAAAATCACAGCTGAATATTGCCCAACTAAAAATGTTAGCAATTAGTCAAAAAATTTTAAACTTTTCTAGCATTTTAGAACAGTTTCATTGCGCCTGATTTATTTTCATGTGTTGGGTTTTTTCAGTATGGTTGGTTGGCTTTGAGGTATTTTTGTTGGGGTTTGGTGGTTTTTTTCCTTACCCATGAGAAGACATCACAAAACAATAGCAATGAAACTGCAGCAAACATGCTCTTTCATTTCTACAGATACATCAACAGCAAACTTGTGAATCAAATCCTTTGATTGCCTTTGATTGCATTTTGCAGTCCAGGTGTTTCCAAACAGATTATTTCTGATAGGTAAATCTCTAATAAAGAACATTACCAAGTTTCTCGATCGATGCTGGCAACCAGTATTACTGATAGGACTGTTAAGAACACCTGCATGGTTGTGTCACTTGGTGAATATTCTTTAAAATGTGCATAGGATCTGTATTGCCCAAAGGCCTGAAAGGATGTTATCCACTGTTAGCTACGGTTTACAGATGAGAAAATTGCGAGAAAGGACTTCATTCAGCCACAATGAATACACACTGTTGTAATCAGCTCATCCCTGTCAGTAATTTGAAGCTTAAGGGCTCAGCTCTGTGTCCAAATGCCTGTGATTGTTAGGAAACTGATTTGTAACTATCCACATAGATGTACAGAGGGACAGTTTGCTACAAGACAGAAAGCAAAGAGGAGCTTTAAGGTGTTTGTGTTCATATCTGCTTCTCTACTGTTCTTCAGTATCCTTTTGAGAACTTGTAGCTCTAGGGTCCCACAAAGTAGGGTGCTGAAATGGCATGGAGAGGTGGCATCGCATGTTGAATATGATTGAGGCGATTAAAGCATACCCTACAAGTAATGCAAGGGTGGAAACTCATCCAGTCTTGAGTAACTGAGTGTATTTACAGCAAAAGCATGCATGTGCACCAAGATCACGCATCTTAAATTCCAATTACAGGTATATGACTTCTTCATTTAGAATAACATTTCATAAATTACAAGAAGTCATAACCCCTTTCATGTTATTGACCATTTCCATTGTATATCTTCATCATCGTTTCTCAGTTCTTATGGACTGGAACACATAGTATCCATGTCTCATGCTCTCCTCTTTCTGCTCAGTGACACTGCCATCCTTCTAAGGATTGGCACAGCTGGAGAAAAAAGAAGGAAAGCCAGGAAGAGAAGGGAAAAGCAAAAGGAAATAGGAAATCAGTAAGATGACAAAAGCTGAAGAGTAAGGAAGAAAGAAGGGGGGACACACAAAAAAAGGGAAGAAAGGTGAAGGTTAGACAGTCCAGGGGAGAAGGGATTAGTGGAGAAGAAAGTGGTGGTGGTCTCTGTTGGGTTTGTGTGGCAAGGTTTTAGTAGATGGGGGTGCTACGGGGGGGGGCTTCTGTGGGAAGCGGCCAGAAGCTTCCCCCATGCCCGACAGAGCCCACGCTGGCCGGCTCTGCGATGGCCCCGCCGCTGGCCGAGGCCGAGCCCATCAGCGACGGTGGGAGCCTCTGGGGGAACATCTTAAAGAAGGGGGGAACCCCCTGCGCAACAGCGGCGGAGACGAGCGAGGCCATGCAGCAGGCAGCAGCGCTGCAGCACCCGGGCGGGGCAGGGCAGGGGGCTCCAGGCACGGAGCAGAGACCCCCCACAGCCCGTGGGCAGCCCCGGCGGGGCAGGCTGTGCCCCCAGCCCCGGGGGAGCAGCCCCCCGCCCCCCGCAGCCCGGGAGCCCCCCCGGGGCAGGGGGTGCCCGCCAGGGGGCTGTGACCCGCGGGCAGCGGCGCTGGGGCAGCTCCTGGCGGGGGGGGGGGGGGGGGGGGGGGGGGGGGGGGGACCCAGGGCTGGGGCCGGGCTGGGGACCCCCACGGGGACCCCCTGGTGCCGGCTGGGCCTGGGGGCTGCGCCCGTGGGGGGACCCAGGTGGGGAGACCTGCGGCCCTGGGAAGGAATCGGGTCGGGGCAGTTCGTGGGGGGGCTGTCTGCCGTGGGGGGACCCCGGCTGGGGCAGGGCAGGCTGTGAGGAGGAAGCAGCGGCAGAGCCAGCGTGTGATGGACGGACCCCAGCCCCATTCCCCAGCCCCTGCACTGCTGGGGGGAGGAGGGAGGGAAACCGGGAGTGAAGTTGAGCCTGGGAAGAAGGTGGGGGGAAGGTATTTAAGATTTGATCTTATTTCTCATTACCCTACTCTGATTTGATTGCTAATAAGTTAATTAGTTCCCCAAGTCGAATCTGTTTTGCCCTGACAGTAACTGGTGCTGCTCTCCCTGCCCTTATCTCCACCCAGGAGCCTTTCATCATATTTTTCTTCCCCCTGCCCAGCTGAGGCGGGAGGTGATGGAGTGGCTGGGTGGGCGCCAGGCATCCAGTGAGGGTCAGCCCACCACATGGTTCTAAAACCTTTTTACCTAAAACCAAAAAATCTTTTTACAAAATAATTGAGTCACTGAAACCTAGGGGTGAGGTTCCCATCCTTTCTCTGAAGTCATTGTAACTCAGGCCATTGATTTGGATAGGAATCTGCTGGAGAGATCTGGCCCAGAGATTTTTTTCTCTTTGTATTCCCATCAGCGCTTCCCATGTAAAGAGCTCAGTGCTGTAGAGGGATCTATCGATAACGTTGTTCCCAGATAGGGAAACCAGACTTGTAACCATAGAAGTCTAGAACCAAAAGGGAGATTTCTGAGCCTGACAGGCTCATCTAACCAGGTGGTAACAACCTCTAGTACAGGAAATTTTAGGTTATTTTTTTGTTATTTGGTTTCAGTGTTTCACTAGACATATGACAGCAAGATTTTTCTGACACCCAATCAGAACTGTTTTCTTTGCAAGTTAAACTGGTAGTCTCTTCTACAGATAGTGGACAGTCCTTTTTATATTGCAAAACTGTTTTCATCTGTGGCCTCTCTTCTTTTTTTTCTAAAGAGATCCACTCTGTTCTTTGGTTTTTTTTTGGTTTGGTTTTTTTTTTTTGCATCATCTTTTGGCTATGCTCTGAGTTCTCTTCTCTCTAATATTTATCTGTCTTTGAACACAGTGAATAAAACTGAACTCTGTCTCCCAGCTGAAGATTCACCAGTGCAAAACAGAGTGGAATAATGACCTGCCATGTCATGCGTGTGACACTGCCGAAGCCAACCCCACTCTGGGGTGCATTGTTTGCAATCATGCCTTTGAATCATGATAACTTTTACAATCACTAGCAACCCAATACACTTTGCAGGAATACGCACTAATTTATTCCCTCCTGCAGGCATTACTGTCAACTTACCTTTGCTGAATCTCATGCATTGATTTTGGATCGTCTTTCCAACATGTTGATGTTGAATTTGCATTCTGTCTTCTGCAGTATTTACAACCTCGGTGCTGCCTGTTGCAGAAATACAAAGTGGTTTCCCAAAGCCATCTGGTTTAGCTCACTCCATGATATAGAAGCTCATCAGGACCTTTGTCCTTGCAGAAATTCTGTTTGGTGCTTTCCTTGCTCTGTACTTAATATTTGTCATAAGCATAAAATTATGCCACTGTGGGGTGCGAGTAGAATAAAAAAAAAATAAATATGGAAACTATGCATGAAAAAAGGGAGTATGGGACATCCCTTTTGCCATCTGTGAGGTGGGCTGTTTGACCCTAAAAAGAAACAATGCAAATGCTACTGCTTGCTAGGACATGTAGGTGGGCTGTTGTACTTTTCCTTTAGGGACATACATAGAGCTTTAATTACTAGGGGAAAGGGCAGGCTTTGTTATGAGGAGCAATCCCAGAGACTCACTTTTTCCAAAAGGTACATTGTACTTGCTCTCAGATTGTTACACTGCGTGGTGATGAATAGCACTTGGAAGCAGATGTCAAAGGCATCAGTGCTCAGTGGAAATAGTACATTTTTTCCATTTTATGTCTAGTTTAGACTATATTAAAGAGGAGGCGAAAAAAATTTAAAAGCTGAAAACATGTTGAAACATGTTACGGTTGTGACAGAATTGACGACAGCCAGGAAATTCCAAGTTCAGGTCCTCACTCCATCCTTTCTGGGCACTCAGACTAAGAGTTCAACATCCAAGCCCTTGGGTTAGTATTGGTCACAAAAGTTTTATCCTTGTTATTATGTGTGTGCCTGTTTGATGCTGGCTGTTTTCCTCTTCTCTTTTGATCTTTCATAAAAATTTATAAAGTCCATGTTCAACTATGAACTTTTAAAAAATTATTCTAAAATGGTCTGCATCCCAGAAAGGTCATAGAAGATTTGTTCTACAGACAAGAATGAATACAAATACAAACTTCTATCACTGTTTATAAAAGCATGTGATATTCACATAAACTTCACATTGCAATATTTTCTTTGCATGTGTTAGTAATAAAAACGTTCTGTATTATTAACATCTGAACATTTAAATCATGAAATGTCATTTTCTCTTGAAGGTAATACTGAATTATATTTTGCTCAAATGTTAACAACAAAACCTGTTCTGACTCGGTTTGCTTTGATCCTCCTATAGGAGATGGTGCTGAATGGCACAGAACAGTGCCATGTAGACACAAGGAGGTGCAAACCAGACTGCGTATTAATAAATACAATATAACTGTGCCAACCTTGATGCCTGTGCTCTGTTTACCCTGCTTCTCTGACTTAGCTAGATTGTGCATTTCACCCATTTGTTAGTTTTGGGAAGGTGATACATTCCAGTGATTTATAGATCATAAAGATTGTAGTCAAAAGCAGGCTACTGTGATCATGTAGAACAGTTATGGATCACAGGGATTAATCCCTGTTGAACTAGAAGAATCCTGATCTTACAATTTCCACTGATTCATCACAGTCTGTCTTCACTTATTCCAACAGTTGGTAACCAGAGTGTTTAAATTTGCTCCCTAACTCCTACTTTGTATTTGCGTACCTTTTACCCACTAGACTTGAAAGCATTCTTGTCTCTAGACTGAAATGTTTTTCTTCTTAGACTTCTCTTCTTTTAGGTACTTAGAAAATTAGCACAGAATCCTCTCCTTAGTAAGTTTACCCAATGTAGCTCCTAGACACCTTTACCCAGAATGTATTTAGTTATTAATCCTGAACCAGACTGAGTAAGACCAGGTCAGAACTTGTCAATACCAACTCTGTAACAGTGCTGGGGTAGTGGCTGCACCGGTACCGTACCCAGAGATGATGTAACCACACTTCCCATATTGGATATTGCACATTTGGTTGTGCTGTTGCATTTGGGAGTTCTCATTTAACTGCTTACCCACTGTGCTCCTTGAAAAGGATGGAGTCACGCTGAGCAGATGGAAAGCCCCTGCAGCAAGGCCGCAGGCTAAACATACGACATTATATTTAGCTGTACTGAAGTTGGTACTGTGGGCCAGCTTACCGCATAGTGCAGATCACACTTTATCAGTGACCGAGCTCTTCCAGCTTCCTGCTCCCACAATGTTTTTTACAGTCATCCTTGGTCAATATTGACTTTATGCTTCTTCCCAGCCACCAATAAAATACTTCAATGTAATCTCAAAATCACTTTGTGATTATCAGTAGGCAAGTATATTTCTGACCCCCCCCCTTTCAAATGCAGACAACTGTCATTTAGATAATTTAAAATCTTTTTAATATCGACCATGTTGCTTTTGTGCCTTTCTGGCTTCTCAACAAACAGCTCTTGCTGAACTTCAGCCAAAAAGAGGTTTTTTTAAACCTGTATTGATTTGGATTAAGTATAAATGCTCTTTAACTGATTTGCATGGGTTGAATCACTGTGTTTGCTATTATCACTATACTTTCCTGCCTATGAGTGAGGCTGACCGGGCTGCGTTTGGGCAGGCTGTCCAACTTACCCTTTTTAGAAAACTGGCACACCATCAGCTTTCTTTTAGTCCTCTGGAAATTCCACTGTCTTTCAAGAATTCCAAGTATTCCAAGACTTATGATGTCGTGCGATCTCAAATCCAAACTCCCCACCACATTTCCCTTCACAAAAATAACTATGAACTTTCTAAATTCAATTTATTTCTTTAAAGCATTTCCAGTGGTATAATGTTTTGTAGAATGTCTTTTATTGCAAAACCTAAATTTGAAGCCGAAAAGCTAGTTGGCTTTATCTTTAAAAACATGTTTTTAAAAAGATTCTCATTGTTCTACCCAAGCCATTCCAGTCTGTGGTGTAAATAATTGTTATAGTGTCTATTATGTTTGAACGTACTGTGTGAAAAAAGTAAAATTCCAGCTGGACATGTGTAGATAATTAATTTTAGGGCAAGTTGTGTCTCAAGTATACAGGGTTTGAATCTGATTGAATTTTCTGTTTGAAGTGAAATTGTTATTTATCTAAACACAAAGCACTAATGTGTAGTTGTTGAAGGAATCTGATCAAAAACACACTGCAGAAGAAGTTAGTTTTAAAAAATAGAGAAGCTGAAGACCCATGGGGTGTTTAAGTAACAGAAAGCTGCAAGTTATCTACTCCCAAGTGCCTAAAGAAAAAGAAAAATCATAAAGGACAACTGTTAGAAGAGCCCTGGGATCTCTTGGAGTTATTTGTTACACCGAGAGCAAGGTTGTGGTGGTTGTGAGGTTTGGAGGGTAAGAGGAGGAGGTTGCAGATAGCATGGAAAGAACAGGGTCACTGTGTGAGGACATCCTAGTGTTGCAGTCTTGTGGTCTCAGTCGTAGGAAAGGATGATCACAGCTGCAGCGTTTTTTGAAGGCATGTTCTAAAGTTCAAAAGCAGCTTGTCTGGAGCTGATCTTCTATTGCCCTCTGGATGTGAATGGAAAATATTTTAGCACTCGAGCAGGTCCTTCAAAGGTCTTTCAGAAGCAGTAGCTGCAAACAGGACATGGATGGTCATTTTTCTGAGCAAGCCGAAGGATCTGTATGTATTTTAGCCACACAAATATGTTGTCTTGTGCTTGATAAAACTTTTCTCAAAAAAAAAAAAAAAGTATTTTAACAGTGTAGCAGAGGCCAGAAGATGCTTATTCCTAATAACACTGGTTCACGCTATAAGCTTTTAGTTATTTTCCAACGCTTGATGCCTTTAGTGGTTTGTTCTTTCTGAAATGCCAATATAAATTGTAACACATTAAACTAATGTTAGTTATTGTCTATTTAAAACTGAAACCGCCCCAGTGGTGTATGTACATGGCTTACATGTTAAAAGCATTTTACAAACAGTAACCTATTAAATACAGAACAGTTTCACAGCATGAGTACCACTTTCTCTGTTTTACAGTTGAGGGAAACTGATGGATAAAGTACGCCAGTGGCAGAGCTGATAGGAAAACTCTGGGGTGTAGAACATCAGGGTTCTTTCAAGTACCCTGTTTTTTCCCTCAGCTCGTATGGCTTCTATTATTTCTAGCATTTCACTTTTTTATCAGTGGCTTTAATATTAAAAGAAAAAAAAAATTTGGTGAACTTCTGTTTAGCAAATGTGCTTTCTGCCTTCAGTCTTTCATGTGCAACCCAGAGCTGACAAGATTATGGCCCAGTTATAAACCCCTATGAAAATGGGCAAAAAAACCCAACAACAAGCAAGACAATAGCCAAGTTCAGTCTTTCTTGACCCAGTTTTGTTGTCAGGGAACATAGGGACTGATCTGACCTTAATGGCCTTAATGGAATATTTGGAAATGCTGCCTTGTAAGGAGCACAGCTAATCTCCAGTATCCTTGCCAGATCATGCTGCTGGCTATGTGTGGCATTTGCGGGTGAGAATGAGTTTTTGACGCTACTTTTTATTAAACTGGAAAAAAAATTAGCTCGAGACTAATGGAAACCACTTCCCATCCAATTATTTGAGTGGGCAGTGAAATGGGATATTTGGGGTGGGTGTTGGGGATGATGAGGGTGCATGTTTTGTTCATCCAAACTGTATGGCAGTCACCTGGTTTTGAGATTTGCTACCAGTTGTGAATCCGGCCCGAGTTCACCAGGCAGCCACAGGAGCTAGCAAAACAGCCAGCTGGCTCCAGTAGTGCTCGCGATGTATTTTCTAAGTCAGGGGTCCTATCACTTTTCTTCTCCGTACAGTTTCAGACACACTTCTAAAACTCAATAAATTATAAATAATAATAACAACAACCCAGATGAAAATTTATGATCTTGACTCAGATCTGCTTTAGGTTTCAGGCTTCATTAAAAAGCTGCAAATTAAAACGTGTGTACTTGTGTGTCTGCAGAGCTGCCACTGGTGATCTCACTCTGCAATCCTGGCCACCACCACTGCCAGGGCAGCAGCCCGGAGCTCTGCAGCATGTTCTGCAGGGTCACTTCCACCCTGTGTCCTGTCCTCCATATCCCACACCGTACAAGAGCAGAAGTGCACCATTAAACCTCAGAAAAAATTGTTACTTAAGTGACTAGCACAGTAGTTGTGAGGATTTTGGCTAACACTCCTGAATGTTTTGTGTTTCAGTTTTGTTTGTAAATCTTTAGTCTGCCAATATGCTGCTTATACAGTCTGATATCAAGCGTTCTTGCTTCTTAAAAAGTCTTTGTAGATGCAGTACGAATTTGAAGATACAGTAGCTCTAAAATGGGATGCTTTCAATTTTGGCAACTTGTGGTAGTTTATAAAGTAAGATAATTAATGAGCTGAATTATCAAGTCTTTGTTGTCATTATCTGTAGATGGGGCCCAAAATTACTTTCCTCCCTGCTAGAGCAATAAGTCTTTCATGTACTTCTGTAAATACCTGCAGTCTCACAGGAAAATACCCTGCACAATTGCTGTGATGCATATTTCCAGGAAATAAGTGCAAATTCTGTCAGTCAGTCAATAAACAAGCCCCTTTTTTGTTTTTATCTTTGGTTCTTGAAAATGCTACAGTGAGAGTGCTGCCTCTATTGGAAACTTCTTTTACAAGTGCTGTAAGAGTTTGGGAAATCTGTCAAACATCCTGAGCAGCTGCTGAGCAGAGCCCTCCGATCCGTGTGTGCTTTGGCATCAGAGGGATGCACAGGAGCAAAGAGAGAGTGGAGGAACCGAGCTTTGAAGTCTGCTTGGTGATGTTATATTATTCTTGGCTCTTTGAGCTTTGGAAAATACACTGCATCAAGTTCTCATCATTGCTGTAGTGCACAGTTTTTCTTGAGGCTGTGGAAGGGTGGTTTTAGCATTACATTCACCTATGAAACACCTCAGTCATTTTGCTGCTGAGATTATGTTATTTTATTAAATTCTTGTTAGGTTTTTCCTTTGTATGATTGGAGCAGTTCCCCAGTTCGTATCTTGGGGTGCTTTCACCACGGTGCTGGTGAGCGCTCTCATCTGCATTTGCAATAGAGTTTCATAATGACTGAATCGTAACTGAATTTTCTGCTTTGTAATTGGAGTCACCTGCACCCCACAGTTGAAAAATATAATTATTTCACCTTCAATTGCATCTTCCACCCACAGCTGAAAAAGCTCTTCACAACCTTTAGTGTACTTAAGCTTAGAAAACAAAAACAGGGTTCTGGGGTACTTAAGAATTGGAATGTGGGATGTTTTCGTGGATGTATCTGATACTGCCCTCTGAAAGATGGCAGGAGCTGCTGAAATCTGGGTGAGAAAGGCGCTATGCTACCAACAGTGTTTCTGCATCAGTTGTGGTAACAGGAGCCTGTGCTTTTGCAACAGGAGTGTCTGAAAGGCACTGCCACCCTGTGCATGGCTCAGTGTCCTCAGTGACAACAACTGGGATAAGGGGCGGGGGGAGAGGGGAGATGATTGAAGCTCCAGGAAAAAGGGTTTTTTCAAGGCAGACTTGAAAACCCACATGGCTGTGCAAGAGATTCTCACTCCCTCCAGCTGCATCCAGAAGATTCATGCTTCTCTGGTACGAACAGTATAGCTTGCACTGTTAACTAGAAAAGCATGTTGACTCCAAAGTGCCAAATTCTACCGGCCAAATATTGCTGCAGATATAGAACTTTTTTCTTCTGTTTCAGATTTTTTGTTTGCTACTCCCTGGCTTGGTAATGTCTTCCTATGCGAACCTGCATTCAAATTTGTAGAAATGCAGGTCTTTTTCATTGTTAATATAATTTATTCTAAGTTATTGTTGTTAACATTTCAGTGAATGCCTCACGGCTAAATTCTTCTAAGCTTTAAATTGCAGCACAAAATCTGTAAGCCCATTACATTATCTCAGCTTATGAATTCAGCAAAGTATTTTCTTCAGAACCTTCTTTATACCTCTGTGGCTGAAAACAAGTACTCTTATGGCTCAAATCCCAAACCAAAATTGAGATAAACATTTTATCATTATCTAGAACTCAGCTTTGATAGTGCTTTAAGACAAGTAGAAATAATAAGGGACAAAGGAATTCTTATGGACTTGTAAATCCATGCTTTGGTGTGGCATAATGCACAGATTAATTCAATTCAAAATCTGTAGCAACCCCAAAAACTTTTGCAGAGATTCAAAGTTTTTAAAAGGCTTTACAAGTTGACCACTTAAACACATAGATTATTCTTGCAAATAAGCCTTATCTAATGTGACCAAAGGATGTTGAAGCGGGCTCTAAAATTTTCTCTTCATTTGATATGGTTTTATTTTTTCATGCACGTTAAAGTGATGTGAGGGTTTTGGGTTTTTTTCTGGAATACCGTAGATTTAAAATAAATGTTATTATTGATAATATGCACTAAGATTGTAAAATAGCTCATCTGTTCTTGGTGTGGGCATTAATCGCCATCAGAGTGGAGGTTTAGCACCTGCTTATTTGACATGTGATCTTCCAGCTGAAGGAGACTAGTTGGAGCAATCACTGTACCTCTGCTGCCTTTCTACAGCTCATGGAAGTTTGCTCAGATGAGTTTAAATATCTGGTACTAGAAAGCGTATGCATAGCTGATAGGTGTGGAGAAAGGGGTGGGGCAATAGGAAAAATAGCGTGAACATGAATGCATACCTTAGAGAAATTATAAATTACTCACTGAGTTTCCAAGGAAAGTATTTCTTCGGTTCACTGGAGTCCAATTCATTATTTTCTTTTCGAGGAGAAGTAGGGGCAGAGCAGCACTGGAGAGGGGTTCCTAGGCCTTTAGGAAGAAGGCAATTAAAGAAAAGAAAAGAAAAAAAGAAAAGGAATAGATTGAGGCCAGAGAGATGCCAATGGCTGCAGATGGGTCTAAGCATCACAGTGCTTTCCCATGTACCTGGACCGTTAGCGGACACTGGAGAGCAATTTGGGCACTAATTTCACGTGCTATGTGTACTGTCTTCAGTTACATGTTACTGGATTTATTCCCTCTTTTCTCAGTCACGACAAGAGCTCTGGGGTCTCATGTGCTGAGATTCTACAGAAAAGAAAAAACCACAATATAGGAACTGTTACAGAAAGCAATTGATTGCCGCGCTCCTAAAATGGTTTCA
Organism: Falco rusticolus; assembly: GCF_015220075.1. NCBI lineage: Eukaryota > Metazoa > Chordata > Aves > Falconiformes > Falconidae > Falco > Falco rusticolus. The sequence continues at coordinate 3,277,968 of NC_051200.1, read as the reverse complement.
AGAGCCTCCCATTTGTTATTTGAAAAAAATACATTGTATTATCAGGAGTTTAAATATGCATCAGATATAAAGTCACATGCAGTAGATGATGAGGTGTGGGCAGAGGGTACATTTTATTGTCTTAGACAACAGAAAATCTATGAACCAGCACTCACACTAAGGAAACAGGTTTGTGAGTGTGGCACAAGCACCAACAGACCTGCTTTCTGTGCTGCAGCGCCTGGTCTTGTGCCATCCTGAGCTAACATTTCACCGCGTCACAGCAAGAGGTTATGACCACGCTTCCCACTGTGCTCCTGAAGCAAATCATCTGCCTGTCAGTTCCTCTCGATTCCCACCAGCACCCTCATCACGTTCTCCTTCACCTGCTTGAGCTGTAACTCATGCTGCTGGCCCACTCCTTGTAATCTTGCTTGCTACGTGTTAGAGACAGCCTTGTTCTATACCGCGTCCCATCCAGCAATGGTCCCGTGCACTCTCGGGTCCTCTTACAGACTAGAGCATAACGCTCCTAGAAATACTGCCTCTCCTTTGGGTCTGTAATTATTTCTGAAGGATCTTTGCTGCTGCTGAGTGCAGCACAGACTCAGCAGATGGGTTTTGCTGCTGAAGGCGCTGAGCCCATGTCATCGTGCAGTAGCACCCCTCGCCGAGCACGCGTGCCAGTCAGCACCCAGGACCTTGGTGCTCTGTGTGAAGAACACACTGTTCACCTGGTCCTTGTTGCCAAGACTTGAACCATGATTTTGAAGACCAGGGCAGCCTATAAACTAGCACATTAGGCTGAGTCATTATTCTGGCAGCATAAGTCTAATTTCTCTCTATATAAACTTACCTCCAAAGTACTTTATCATCCTGCAACTATTCTAGCACAACAGCCTCTGAATGACTGCACATTGCAGAAGCAATTATTTACATCAGGTAGGGGAAACAACTCTGTGGTAGGTCTTTCAAAGAAATGAAGCAAAACCAAATTAGATATTTTTGTTCTGTGTCTTAATACTCAACTCCCCATTGGATCATTAAGATCTTTCAGTTTTCCACACCAATTTGTCTTATCCTTCCCAAGAGCATTGGGTCAGTTCTTGTAGCTTTTAATAAAGACTCCATCTCTTACATAAACACACATGTACTGACACCACTCAGAAATCACCACTGGTAAACAAGAATGTTAACTGCTGGGTAATTATATACTACAAGGAGGAGGGAAGCATTTAAAAGAAGCTGCAGGCTTTTCAAGACAACAATTTGTAGTTGGATTAAACTGGAACAAACCCAGGTCCCAGAAGTGAAAAGACAGTGTTTCTAAGCCTAAAGCAACACTTCTTTGCCAGTTAGCTTGAAGCGTGCACTGCCCACTTGTAGTTCCAGGCTCTCTGGAAACATTTAACACTTTAACATTGAGGGGACAGAATCTTAACCCTTACGTTCTGCCTGCCTGAAATTTTTTGGCATGTATATTCAGGTCTAGAAGGGTTTGTAAGAATTTTTAAGCTAAACATAACAAAAATTATTTTGCTGTACTGTCTCACAGGCATCACTTGCTTAAAAGCCACTTTTTAACCGCTAAAAAAATTAAGGTAAAGTTCTTGGATTTCACTGGAAGGGCATCCAGTCCCTATCCATCAAAGTCTTGGTTTGCAGCAGTTTTGCCAGAGATTTTATTCCGAAGAATGATGGATGGGCAGACATTTGTAAAACGGTTTAATGTAGACGTTTCTAACTAAAGGAGCATGCTGGCTGCAATGCTTATCTTGAAAAATGTCAGAAAACGGCCGTACGCCGACAGGTATATTGTTGTTCTGGAGGTGTGAATGCTCCGCAGAACTTTTCTCTCCTGGAGCATTTGTATTTCCAGAGCTATAGGGTTTTGCCAGAGGTCAGAGTTTCAAAGAAATTAATCCCTGTTTTGGCCTGTCTAAGAGTTTTTATGTGAAACAGCACAGACATTTTGTAGTGCACAGTTTGTGCCGTTGGGTAGTTATCCCTTTTTCCCCTTTTCTGGCTACAAATGCAAATAATATATGCAAATCTGAGGTTTTACGGAAAAGTGCTCGCAGGAAAAGAATTGTCCTTACAAAACATGGGCAAACTTTAGAGGGAACTGGAAAATTAGGGGCTCCATTGGCATAATTCACAACTGTTAGGTAAATATACACAGCAAAAGTGTATTTTAAATAAAAATTCGTTTTCTCTTCTGCTACACAGTTGTGTGTAGGACTGCCTTGCAGGAGCTGATGCCATCAGGGATTCTGGAAGGAAAATTCTCTGTTCCAGGTCAGTCTTTACCAGAGACTCAGGGAACTTGGTGCTTCAGAGTACCATTCTACACGCATAATCTCCACTCAAACAGCCAATTTAGTGCCAGGTTTCTCCATCCCCTCAGGTCACTGCTTGAGCTTAAGGATCAGTCCTGCAGCCAGTTATGTCAGCTGGAGGCGAACCGCAGAACGGGGGCACACACAGGGTGGGCAGGGGAGGATGGTGCGAAGGGCACCCAGGAGCATTTTTAAGTGGCTTTGCTGCTACATAAAATATTAGTGGAACTGCATCCTCAGTTTCTGGTTGTAAACTACTAGCGAATTCTTTAGGAAGATGCAAACAGAATAAAAACTTGGCAGACTCTTTATGTAATATTCATAGATCTATAAGGAGTATTCAGGGTCTTATTAAGTATTTTCTTTCCAAGAAAATTTATGCAACAGAACAAATAAATTCAGGCTCAGCGTATTTTGGGTTGGTTTTAAGTGGTTGCAATTAAATTTCCTGAAGTTTTCCTTTAAAAATGACAAGCTGATTAGCCTAGCTAACTATTTTCCCAGCCTAGCAGCCTCTTCCAGGGTTAAAACAAAAAGATTGCTAGATCTTTTAATTTCTGGGCCTCGCTGAATGTAATGCCTGTTAACCCCTAAGGACTGCTGAAACATTTGTGCTCTGTAGGCCCTTAGCCAAGCTTAGCATGCCACAGATGAAGTAATGCCATACCTGTCCATCTGTTTGGCCTATTGCTTTACAATATTTGGAACAAAAATTTAATTCCATATAATTTTCTGTGACATTGTTTAGAAATAGGCCGTTCTTCTGTGTCAGAGTGAAATGCAAATCACCCTTTAGCGAAGGAAAGTGTGATTTCTGACTGATATTTTGTAAGGCCTGATTGTTATGATTGCTACCCAGTTGTATATCCTCCCCTTCCTCCAGAAGAAAATGTAATGGAAAACGTAACCCTAACAATTACATACAGATGGCACCGTCCCCGTGATTTCAGCTCTGTGTGGTGGCTTATATTTCTATACTACAACTGGTGTAAATTAAATTGTAGTCATCTTCCGCACATGTATTATATTGTATCTTTGCTGGCAATAAGAACAAGAACCGCACATCTGTTGGGTGAGAGGACGTGTTGGCAATATTCTGTTTATTTGGCTATTCCACATTGCTAGTGCCAATGAGAACCCAGGGATCTAGTTGAATTTGTTGGAAACGGTATTAAATGTCTCGGATCACCCCATCCACAATTTATTGTCTTTGCGCTGTGACAGAGCAGGCTGCGGTGTAATTTTTTCTTCATCTTCTCACATGCTGGAAACAACAGCCTTTTCCAATTGGAGTTACGGGATCCGTTATGGGATCATTATGTTCAAGGGGAGAAAGATTAGGTCTGTCAAAAGTGGAGGAGGGAGGAAAGGGAAGACAAGAGTTCATCTGCACTTTACCTACCCTTGAAAACCAGTTTTCTCTTTTTTTTCTCTTTCTTAAACACTTTAAAAAAAAAAAAAAAGAGAGACAGACAGAATAGAAAAGGCTTCCTGCTTCATTCAGTCATTTTTCCTTCAGTGCTACAATTAATGTAAATTAATGTAATTCAGTAAAGAGTACCCTTCCTTTTCAGTTCTTAACCACTGTCGACAAGCAGGGGCCCCAGCGCTGGAGCTGGGTCTGCACTGGTATGTGCAGAGACAAGCTCTTCTCTCCACTCCAGGCTATGAGCTGGCGAGACAAGAGCCCACCTCGGGCCTGATGACGGTAACGCGGCACCGTGCCATGCGCCTGCTCGGGGCCGGAGGCTGCGGTGGCTTCCCCAGAGCTGGCCTGGGCAGAGGGGCTCTCATCCCTCTGCACCTCTCGGTGTAGACGTAGTCTGAAATTACTGCTGCTCCCCTGGGCAGGAATCATCTGTCTGGTTGGACTCTGTCCGGGAGAATCACCTTTCTGGTTTGGCCATGTGCGGTGCAGCCATGGCACCCTCAGCCGCGGCCAGGTGGTGACTGATGGCTGCAGCCCACTGCCAGGGCCAGGCTGAGTGCTGCTGTGATTTGCCCCCACTCAAATCTGGCATGATTCTATGGCTTCAGTAGTAGTTGTTCTTAATTTAAGCCGAGGCAAGCAAGAACGTCCTTTAGAGGCAAGATGAAATCGTTTTGGGGCTTGTCAGAAGAGTCGAGACTTCAGCAGTAGAACCTTACCTGCTTGGCTCATTGGCATTCCCAGGGCTTTTGCTGTAGTGATTCAGCTAATTAAAATTCCTTTTACCTACATTTTCCTTTACAGCTTCAGGTGGTTATAAGAACCTTCATTTCATGTCCCAAACTATTATAATGTGCAAAACAGATGCTCCGTTCCACTGTGAAGTGGCAGCATTTCAACAGTAGATCAAGTAATCCTCCTGCATAACACCTATTACTGCTTGTGCCTTCTAAGATCGTAGAGAGAATTTTAATCGAATGTCTAAAAAGAATGTCAAGTTTTCAGGTGACAAGCATTTGTGAAGTATGAAGTGCTGGTTTTATTTGCTTTTACCTCCTTTCCATTCCACATGTACGTGTGCATGTGTGTTTGTGTGTGCGTATCCACGGATTAAATCAGGAGCTCTTTCTAAGTATCTGGCTGGTTGATTCACACATGAAAAACAGACAATCCCAAACATGTGAGCTGTTAGTTACCATAAGATTATGAGCCCAACCTTATTCCCAGGGAGGCTGGTTTAAAGCAAGGCCTACGTCCTTAATGTTTTCCACAGAAAAGCCTGAGACAGTAACCTTAGGAGAATGAAACGTGAGACCCCCAGGGCAATTTAAGTAGGGCCGCAGTTGCAAAGCAGCAAGAACAGGTTCCCTTTGTACTTCTCCAAGCTCCACTTGGCATCCCTTGGGGCACATCGGGAGAATTTCAGCCTGCAGCGTCTACACAATCCCTCATTTTTCAGGAGCAGAGGCTTGTTACAGAAGAATGCTCTCTGTTCCCTGTAAGCCTAGAGTGGAAGGAGATCACTGATTAAAGCAGAGGCATTTGATTAAATGATGAGGCTATTTCCAGTGATTAAACAGAAAAAGGTATTTTAGGGGCCACTTTCTGCAGAAGCTCAGGCTAAAGTAGCCAGCTATTAAAGCACACAAAAAAGCAAGCAGGTCAATAGTCATTTTGGAGGTTGGGAAGGTGCATAGCATGGAGGGGGAAATAACAATTTCAGGATTATGCTAGTATTCATCTGTAATTGGATCTCTGTTTATTTTTGTTTCTTGAGATGCTGTCACAGACATGTATTGTATTTACCTTACTAACTCAAGACACACAATGCTGTGTCACTCAGCACAGATAAAAGGCTTCAGTGTCCTCAGATAATTATGGAAATTTTATTAGCTATGATGAAGCAATGATAAAAGGTATCAGGGCTTTGATTTCATCTTTTGGAAGTCAGCCTATTTTTTAGTCTGTATCTTCCATTTATTGGAACAACTTTTAAAGCGCTGGTGATCTTTTAAAAGAGTCAAACTACCCACTTCTATGAAGCTTTTACCTACATTCCCAAGGCACTGGCTCCTATAATCATAATACTTAGTATTACACACAGCCCCACTGCTGCAAAATGATTCATTAGCGGGCCAGGACTGAAATCTCATCTTCCTTCGTCTTAGTCCATAGAGTCACCGTCTGTCTGTTCACCCAGGACAGGAATGCTCTGGTTTAGATGTAACTCTGCTTCGGTTTGCGTGTGCAATCCCAGATCTGTGGAACTCCTATAAAAATGTGGAAAAGGTTGTTCTGTTAACATTTGTTTCTATGTTATTTCACAAGAGTTGCTATGCTTGCATTTTTTAGTGTTTACATGCTGCAGTCATGTAAAAAGCAGAATGTTATGGGGAAAAGGGCAGGGCTTGCTTCAAATTATCATTGAAAGACATAAAAAAATGCAGAGAAATGTCAGGAGATCTTGATGAACATGTTTCTGCGGGAACTGGAAAAGAGACCAAGCCACAAAATTAGGAACTAGATCCAGATTCCATATCCTTCAGCCTCACCCCTAAGGGGATGGAAAATTCAGAACTGAAATACCACAAGTCTGGATTAAGTTTTTAATTTCAACCTATCCCTCCACAGCCTGGTTATACTGATAATCTTTTATTCAATGTTAATAGGAGCAATACTTATATCTGATTGTTACACCTAAGCATAACAATAGCATTTGCAATCAGACTACTCATAAATGCAATTCCTTCCTATTTTTTTCCATTATTTTAATGCATTGTTTGAAACTGGAAGTTCTGCTAAATATTACTGAGCTGCTTACAAAAACATTGTGAGATGTTCCCTGCTTTTCAATTAAATCTAAGAAAATCATTGAACTTGCTTCCACTCCAGCCCTTAAACTGATAAAAAATAAATTACTGGTTGCAAGAGATGGGCAAACACGTCGACTTTTGGACTGAAATGTAGAGGTTTTTCAGTTTGAAAAACTGATCTGATTCCAAACCAAACCAACCGCAGGTTAATACCAGAAGCTACATTTAAGTAAATAATCCAACCCTTCATCCTCACTATTTAGATTTCTGTAACAATTAGTATTTATGTTAGAAACCTGTGATACTGCTTTTTATTTCTAAATATCACAATGACATTAGGTGAGAGCAAGTTGTAACGTATCTCTTTGGACTACCACAGTATTTCCCCTTCCTGCACATCAACTTTTAAGATAAAATTAAAAAATTCTTCCCGTGAATTGTAAGATTCACGTTAGTATTCTTACAACAATTAAATGAAAGCAGTTATCAGTGGCAATATATCCTGCCTGTCTTGAGTTGGCAAGAAGTATATGCACTATATAAGAAACTGTGTTTATGCCAGAGGTATCTGTTCGTGATACAACTCCGGTTACCTGTTGTGATTTAAGTAGTGTGATTAAAACACAGAGAGATTTACACGTTCTTGTCCCTCAGTATTATTGTAAGCAAAACTGTCTGCCACTGAGCACTTAGTGTTCTGCTGGGTCGGTCACCTTTTAACTAAGGCTTTCAAAAGCTTTAGTCATTTAATTTATTATGTAAAACTGTGCTAATTATCTTCAAATTCAGAATGTTCTCCTTCCTGTTTCCTCTCTCCTGGCAAAATTCCTCTGATAAAATAGAAGCAGTACATCAATTTAAACTATATGATGATGGGAAGGAGGAGCCACATTTGTTAGTGTAAAGGCAGCCAAGATATAAAGGATGAGATAAAAAGACTCACGCAGAAGAATGCATCACATCAGCCTGAATCTTAGAATCTGGCTTTCTTCCTTGTGTCTTTTATTCTCACTCCTTTACCACATTGGTACCTCCTTGCCTCTCCTGATCTTTTTTAAGTCAGAAGTACTATATCATTGTTCTTCTGCCAGCTCAGCTATGATGGAAGATGGCTTTCTTTGTGTAAAGAGAAAGTAACTATTGAACAGGCAAAATTACATATTTTAGAAAAATAAATTTTATAGAGAATATTTTTATCAGAATTATATGGTGGTTGTTACACTATTTCAGTTGCTTCAACCATAGCTAGCCATTGTAACTGCCCTACCTTGGCATTATAAGTGGCTTTCAATAACAGGTATTTGTTAAAATGAATCCTAGTTCATCACCTTGACATAGGTCAATTAATTTTTCGAATAGGACTAGGAATATTATAGCCTTTGAGAAAAAGACTGTACCTTGCAATGTTTTTGCTCTGTTCCAGTTTTGCAATGCATTTAGAAGGACCAAGGCATCATCTAGCAGATAAGGCAGGTAAATTGAGCCTGATTCGAGTTAGGCAAACTACCTTGTCTTCTCAATCATTTTGTCAATCTCAAAGCAGGAATACAAAACTGTCGTTGCATCAGACCAGCAGCAATTGAATTCTGAAACACGTGAGAATGGTAATTACCTCCTATCTCTTTCTGCAGATTGTCTGTATTTTGACAGGACTCCCACTAATATACAGAAGCTTTCCCCTAGTGATGAAAAATGATCAGGATTTGTAAAGGAATTTTGGGGTTTTAGTGATGTCTGGTTTGGTTTTGTATTCTATTAGAACTGGCAGATGGGACAGTCAATGGAAGTATGCCCTTCTACTTCTGTGTTCAGAAGACCCCCAAGGCAGAATGTCCGAGATGTAGGCTCCAGGCTATAGGCTTTGTGCAGCAGGAGGATACCATTTAGGTTGGACTGTGTGAAGTGTAGCTAATTCCGAAGTTAACCCATCAGAACTACATAAATTTTAAGCATCTTGCGGTGCCAAATATTGCTCTCGGGGGAAGGCTGGCCCCTGCCTGCTAAGGTATCGTGCCACTGTTGACACTGAATGTCACCCGCCAGAACCTATCTCTTCTTCTGGCTGTTGGCTCTGCCACAAGCCCATCCACTGCCGCCAGTCCCTGCCTCCTCTCTCAAGGCAGGACCAGCACCAGGGGCACAGGCACATCAGGCTGGCACCTCTGCTTTGGCTTGGTGGTGGCAGCCAGGGAAGTGGCAGCAGGAGGCAGGAGGGAAGAAGGACAAAATGCAGCAATCTGGGAGCAGGCAGGAGGAGGCTGCTGGAGGAAGAGCACGCTGGAGAGGCAAGCAGGACAGGGGCAGAGACGACGGGCTTGCTGCTCTTAGCAGCAGCCAAGAGAGAAGAGTAAGATCCAGTTGGTGGGGCACAGGAAGTGAAACGGCTAAAGGTGTTCGGAGAGTTAAATCATCACAGCTGCCTTTTTCCATCCGTTTTTGTTTTGCCTTTTCTGAATTCCGACACCTACACAATACTCTGTCTTTTAAAAACAATGTTGGAGTTCCCGACATTGAACTCTGCAAACAAGTGTGTTCTCAATTAAAGGAAGAACTTCTCCTGCCCCCCCCTCACTCGATACGAGTGCTTGGCTCAGATGTGCTGGCCTCTAGAGGAATCACACGAGCACATTTTTCAGAAGGTTTCCCCCTCCCAAAGTCCCATCGAATGGCTGTTTCTTATAAACCAATGGAGATAATTTCATGGCTTTTCCCTTTCAAGGCCACCCACCTCCTCTTCCCAGCTAGCTTTGATATAAAAAGACAAATCCTTTCCTATTCACATCAAAAGCAGGAGGGTCGCTCCGTGTCACCTACCCTGGGATTTTGACTCAAGCTATTCGGAAAAAAAATAATGGAAAGAGCAGCTTGGTTTTAACTCAACCGCAGTGCGTGTCACTGAGAGTTTTCAGGGTCATTGACAGATCAGTTTCATAGACCAAACAGATAAATAGGCACAAGTTATTCTTTATTATTATTGTTCATAATTTGTTCATGCCATAAGTGTGCTGAGTGCACTACAGAGGATACCAGCCCTTCCTCAGGGAACGTAGGGTCTAAGTTAGACATATGTTTTGTATATTTTCAATGTGTATTCAAGCACCTCCAGCACTGGAGAGGCACTTTTAAAAACAAATTTCAAGTAATAACAATAACATGCTGAGTGATAACAACAGGCATGGGGGTGAGAAGAGGACGAGGGTTACAAAAATAAAGATCATGTGAATTGTTTTCTTTATGGCACACATGAGGCTTGGGATTTCTCTGTTTTTCTTTCTCTTTGAATACTTTTGTCATTCCTTTCTCTTTGGCAAGAAAAGATGACAGACTTCAGAGGCAGAGGAATTGCTGCTGGAGTAAAGGAGGAATGAGGCAGAGGAAAGGGGCTGTTCCTGGTGGTACCTGAGAAACCCCTGGCCCATCAGGGAGAAGCATTGCTGCAGGCAAAAGGACTGGCTTAAAGAGGGGAAAGAAGCAAACCTGTTACAACTGCACAAAATTCCTGCCATCTCTGGTACGCGAGGCTGTGCCTAGTAGAAGGCTTAACACTGGTTTTCTGAGGGTTAGATCTTGAAAAGCCTTTCTTAATTCTAAGTCCATCTGTCTTGAACCATAGCAGAAGTTTGTGAAAGCAAGAGGAAAATGGAGTGAAGTTCCCAGGCCTCAGCACTTAGTGGAATGAGATTTCTATTTAGTTTAGTGCTCATTCGCGTCAGCACATTTCCCTGGCTCTACGTGTACCTGGTGCCTTTCCCTTAAACCGCTTGGTGGACCCCTCAATGCTTGGAGCAATTGCTACGGACGGTGGATGTTGCTGTAGCGCCTTTCTGCAACACCTTTAGCCCCCAACAACTGTTTGAGCTTCCTGCTCTTCTGAATAGTTTGATTTTTATCAGCTCTACTCTCGAGCATCCTTTCTGGTGAATCATACCAGAACCATTGTGTAAGCTCCTGGTTGTTACAGTTTGCTCGGGTGTTGTTTATTGGAAACTTGCTGAAAGGAAACCGCAGTAGGCTTACTGTTACACCGAGGACTTGGGTGATGTCTCAAGTATTACACAGCAACCAGGCTTCTAAAACCAATTCAGCAGCAGACTTCATTTTAGCGCAGTGTAAAGAAGATTCACTGTGAGAGTGCTCCAGATTTGAAGCAGTCCTTCTGAGAACACAGTTTGTAGTGCCTGAAAACTTCCTGTTCTAGGGAGAGCCCAAGGGGTTTTAGACCCTCTCACCCTGTGTGGCATATGGGGTCAAGAGACTGAAGAACTGCCTACAAATTGGAGATCTTGTGAGGAGCATGAACCTGGCATGGCCAGCTTCACACCTACCCACCTCCTGGCCAGTGCCAGAGGGAAGGCTGGACACGAGCACAAATTTGGGCTTGCATCTGCCTTTGCCCTGGCTGCTGGAGCAGCCCTTCGGGTGACACCGCTGGCTGCCCGAGTTAAGGAGAACCAGAAGTTAGTGGGACTTATGGTAGGAGTCACTGGCTCTTGTTTTATCTCCAGAAGTGGGGTGCAAATTTACTACTTTCTTCGATCTAAATGTAGAGCGATGAATAGTTTGAACTTAGAACATGGCCTCTTCGGCGCTGTCAGTGCATCTCACAGCAGCCCGACAGCAAGGCTTTCATTAGCACAAGTGCCTTCTCGCCTGTGTTTCACATCCTGCAAATCCCTTCTACTTCACTGTATTTCTACCCCTGCATTCCCAGTGCCACATTCTGTGCCTGCCAGGAGATGTGGTCTATATGTGCTTTCGTTTCCAGTTAAATCTTTTTCTTTCCTGGTAAGCACTGGAGAAATGCTGTGGCCTGCAGAGATAGAACAGATTTTTGCATTTTCTCCATTGTGTGGATAAGTTGGTTGTTAATAAAGCCAATTCCTTTATCAGATGCTGTTTGCAAAAATATTTATTACACATGCTGGAACTGATTTTTCATCAGTTATTTATTTCGTGTGAGGATTACAGTGGGCTGCGTTTCATCTGATAACTTTTGCAGCTTATTAGATGTGAATTTACTAGCTGTGAACAGTTGAATAATACGAAAGTCACAGAAGAAACAAGCTGCACCATCCATAGTGTAACGATCTTTCTAAATTAGCTCTGGCCAAAGTTCGTATTTCACAATCCACTAAATAGCTTTCTTATGGATTATAAGATGAACATATACTGAGTGAGGCAACTGAGTTTATAATATCTTCGGTATAAGGTGAACACTTTCTAACAGATCATGACATTATCAAAGTGCTATTTGAAATTAGCTCCATATGCTGCAGCAGTGCTGTAAGATTTCACCCAGAATTTCATTTTCAAATGTTTTTCATTCTAGTTCACTGAGGGTAAATTGGAAACACTTGGGTATACCCCAGTTACAGATCTGTTAAGACCCACCTAATTTTAACATGTGGATGTGTGGAGAGAGAGGAAGGTGAGGAGAGCTGTAGGATGGGCTGAGCAGGAATAACTCTATCTACCGGATCGTCTGAGAAGCTGAACAGTGTGTGTTTGCTAGTGATTGTACAAATACTGCTGTGCAACTCGCACTCTCCAGTCCGTAACTTTTTATGAAAGATGAGATTTTCCTATCGAGACGGTGAGAGTCAGCCTTTCGACTCTGCCTGCTTGTAGCAGAGGGTTAAGCGAAGGAGCTCAGGCTCTGCCTTGCGGTGGTGCGGGGAGCCAGCTGGCAGAGGCCACAGCAGAAGAGCCAGTCTAGAAAGGCACTGGGTCTGCACCGCTGCTGGGAGGCTCCTGGCTGGTTTGAGAACCTGCCTTGCCAGAGGAGCTCTGCTCAGGGTGGTTTGGGAGTCTGGGGGGGAGTCACTCACTTTGCTTTATCAGGCTCTGCAAGACAAACATGGTGGGGGTTTTGTTTTGTTTTGCGGGTTGGGGGTGGTGGTGGTTGTGATTGTTGGGTAATACGTGCATCAGAAATTCTGATTGGCTTTAAATTCTTTCCTCCCTTTAAAAGAAACTATATGAGGGAACCGGATGTGGCAGTGAGGGATTCATGTTTCTTTCTTTAACGACTTGAGGAGCTGGGTAAGGGATCAAACTGCTTCAGCTCTCGCTGGCTGCGAGCGATGAGGATGTTCCTGGGAGCTTTGTTACACTTGACTTGTAGGCTAATAGTATCCCTTGTGTAAACATAACTGCATCTGCTACTAGGAATGTACAAAAAAAATGGGGTTTAGTTGTACTAAGTAGTCTTCTTAACTATTTGTAAAAGATATTATAAAATACTTTAATTCAGATTGTGATAATAAATCCAAATCAACGGGTCATTTGGAATAATGTCTGGAGGGGAAAAATGCAATTTTCTTAATCCTAGTTCAGTTCTGCATTTACATTTATCTATAAATATTTAATTATGGGCAGAAACACTAACTATTACTTGTGTTAAGTGTCTTGGTACCCTTCTGATCCTATTAAATATACTCAATTTAGTGGTGCTGGTGGTATTTTTGTAGGTTAACCAAGTTCTCAAAACCTGTGGGTTTTATCACACTATTTCTAGCAGGTTTTCTGTGCTAGACAGGGTATCTGTCTCCGAAGGGGGAACTGTAGGAGAGAGCTAGCTGCGTTGGGAAGCCCCAGGAAACGGTATGCAACAGCGCTCACAGTTCCAACAACACATCAACTGGCAGAAACAAGAATGTCAGGGGAACTGATTGCATAGCTTATCCGTGTCTAGAAAGATATGGTTTTCATTTTGAAAATGCTATTCATCTAAAATCTCAAATTCTTATGCCCACAGCGTGAGTGTTTCTGAGTTTTGCATCAGAGCCTGGAGTTAAGAAACACACGTGCACACCTTTACATCTGGTGCTTTTATGAATCGTTTTGAGGAACTGTTACTGAGCAGCAGCTATATCGGGGCTCCATTTTATAAAGAGGAAGGGCTGTGTTACTCATTTTGTTTCCAAAAAATTCATTTGTTTTGCATTCCCAGAAGGTACTTTTATTCTCCCAGAAAGGTCAAGCAGAAACATTGATGTAAGTCCTGTTTATGGCAATTTTGTTAGATTTCCAGCAATTGCAATGGAACATATTTATAACAAGTATGTTTCTCTCTAGGGTGACACCATTAGTCAAAATATGCTTTCTCATATTTCTACTACATAAACACAAATATCTTCTAAGATTCAAACTTACTGGGCTTGAGGATTCCCACAGCCTCATCTCATTAGTGGTTCAGAAGGCTGCGCTAGCCATGGTTTCAATTTGGGATGAAAAGGTTTTGTTAGGAGAAAGAACTTCAACGAAACTAGAAGGTTGAACAACGGGGTAATATTCCATGTGTGGGCTGTTGTCCTGAACAAAACAGCAACTACAAGAAGTCGGATACAACTTGTGATTCAACGTGTTAGGGACCCAGGCAGGGCTGCCTTTGGTGCCCAGGTCTCAGCTGGGCTATCGCGCTGTGTCCGTGGTAGCTACCAGCATCATACAAACTTAATTACACGCAATGTGCTAATAATCTATCTGTCATCCCTGATGCAATCTAACAGTGTAACCACTGACTCTGTGTATGGTTCTCTACAATTATTCCAAAATGCAGTGTTATCCTTGCAGAAACTGTATAGAACCAGACTCTCCAGTGACACAAATGTCAGGAACAGGCTCGACAAATAAAACTGCATTGCTGGGAAAACAGCCGGCAGGGAGCTGTAGGTAACACAGCCATGGTGATACACGAGGGTTGCACCCCCACTTTCATTTCATTTCTTCATTTGCAAGACAACTGCTGAAATAACGTAACGGTGTTAATCTAGAGAACTTCCAGATAGAGGCAAATGTCAGTCAACTTGAAATGACATTTTAGATCTCAACATAATAATGAACTCGCTATGAACTAATTATTAAAAGAAAAGCAACAGGCTCCTGGCTTTGTGTGAAGCCTTAGGACTACAGTGTGTTTCAGCTGTCTTCTGCCACATCCATCTCGGTACGAACACAGCTTGGTACAGACACAAAACCTGGTTTTATAAGAATTCTGTAAATAGGATACCTTGAACGCTACGTTGATATACATGGAACAAAAGTGAATAAAACTTGGAAGTACAAAAATTAGTTTTCTTCGTCCTGCTACAGTTGAAATGCAGCTGTTTGAAATGCAGGGCACCCCCCCCAACCCCCCCTTCTTGGGGTCTATCAGCAATTTCATTAAATGTTTTTTTGGCAGCAATATCACTAGTTGATCTATATGTTCTAGGACCTAAGTGAGTTGAAACAGAATTTCAGGACGAGGTTCCAAGGAATAGAATTAAGGGCGTTGTTATGTATCACTATGTTAAAAACACCAACTACAGTTTAGCAGGGAAAAAACTGGCAAAATACTACCTACTTCAGTCTGCCAATATTTATGAGTACTCTTGGGGCTCATCGGCATTACAAGAGAAGAGCGAATCTAGTGGTTATATTATGTTCTGAAAATTTTGGGCCAAAACTTGTTTTTCACACGGCATTTCAAGAAAAGTATTTTGTTTTTCCCACAGATTATAATGGACAATTGACAATAAATTGCATTTTTCTCAGGGCCATCAGCTATAATTCACAACCCCCATTACATCCTTAGCCGTCAGAATCTAGACTAGCTGAATCTTGTATAGGGCAAGTGAAAACAGACGTGGACTGTCAAAGGTGGGTTTAACCAGCAGCAGTCACTACATCTTTTTTTTTTTTTCTTCTTTTTTGTACATTGAAGACTAAAAGTGACAATTGTAGGTATTTTAAAGTGTCCTAGTTTTGTATGAAATGGATTTATTGGAGATTCATAACAATACGAACAGAACATCCGTCTCTGATGGACTCTGTTGTATCCCAGTGAATAGAATTTGCTGTTACTCACGGCTAAAGCTAAAACAGGTTATGTGCCAGATTAGAAGAGAGGAATAGTCTCTGCTAGGAATAGAGAACAAATTGAATTACGCAATACCCACCAAATCTTCTGTACTACCTGATTATCAACGGGGGGGTGGTGGGGTGGTGGTGAATGATGGAGAAACAGAGGTGAAGAATTAAAATCATGATTTTGGAAATCACTTTCAGTGCAACCAGACTTTCATCAATATTTTTGGCACTTGAAAATAAGTTTAGGAATAAAGCCATGTGGATAACACGGTCTTCTCTTCTGATTGCTTTAATTACATCTCATCATAGACTTCTCTGTACCTCCAGCTTCTCTAACCCAAAGTCTCTATCAGGTAATGAAAGCAAAGGAAACGTACACTGGAACTGAAGGCCAAATAGTAATGAAGAAAATTGATGTTATCTCTAAAACATGGTAAAATTACCAATTTTATCCATTAGAATAGTATGTAGAGAGCAATGCAGTGAACTGAAGGAGTCTGTTAAAGAGAGCTGAGAAGACACGTCTCTAGATGAGTACTAGAAAATGATTCCCTGAATCTATCCCAGCTCTGCTGGAGTCTGTCACTGCTGAGGTGGTTGAACATTGTGAAAAGAAAAACAGTAAGGAAGAGCTCAGGACTGACTTTTGAAAAGAGATTAAAGGATTAAATAATTATAACTTGGATAAATTACAATTAATGATGAGAAAACCTTCGAAAAGTAGTTGACGTTGAGCTCTGGAGAGGGACTGGAACTATTCAGTGTATTCTATGGAGCCACAGGTAGGAAACAGAAGAAGAACTCGAGGGTAAAAACTGAAATTTGGTCCAGTTGTTCTAGTTAAGGTGGCACAAGCTTCATCACTGAGTCCTTTATATTTCAATGTTACATATTTTTTATGCTGTAGAGGATGATTTGTTACTATCGGACGTACAAACTATATATAAGATACTTAATAGATGTTTATTGTCCTCTGTGTGTGCAATGCCTTCTGTATATATGCAGCTCAGATCGGCTAACAGAGGAAAAAGATCATGGAAGTAAACATTCCTCAGCTATAACATGCTTCTTTTTAGGAATATATGCGATAGACATATTAGTAGATTCCTGTGGGGTTTTCCATACTTCTGAGTCAAGAATTAATATATTACTTATATATGAGAGCACCAAAAAATTGTTCATAGGACCAACTAAACTTTCGTATATCTTGGATTTAGAAAGGCAAATATTTTAATAGATTTTTTTTCCAAAGAATAAACAATTCCAGTATCCTAGCAACAGTTACATAGCTGATTACAAATATCAGACTTCCCAGGGTATTATGGAATTCATTCTAGCAATCCAATTTAGTTAATTCTGTCTTCAGACTAACACAGGTTCTGAAGTTTGGAAGAAACATCAGATATAAATGAGGCTGGAGCATCCTTCAGGAGATGGGTATGCCTCAGTGGAGAAAAGAGTAAGAAAATACATCCAGTCAGTAATTATGGCACTGATTTTTAAAAAAAAAATGCCTAAAAATTAAGGGTTTTTTTCTTACAAAGCCTCTGTTGGCAGCTTGTGGAGGAGGTAGCAGTATGTTTGAGAAACTTCTACAGCACTGGTATTTATCATGTATTTGAATGCAGTGGAAGATCTGAGGCAGTTAGCTGAAGTACGTACGCTACTGCTCAAGAGGAGTCTCTTAGGAGTGCAAAACCTGAAAAATCTTTCCAGCTCAGAAGGTTCAGTTTGTGTTTTACTTTCAGAGGCTGAACACCAGTGCACTGCTGGGGTCACACCAGATCTGTTCTGTGGGATATGTAGGGGTTTCATCTCTATGAAACCATTTAAAAGAAAAAAAAAAAGGGGGGGGGGGGGGGAATCCTCCAGTAAGATAGACAAAATTACATGAATAGAAAAAGACAGTTGCTTTTTCCATGTGAGTGGTTCTGTAGGCAAGAGAACATTGACTTGAAAGTTGAAAATGCTTCCCTCTCAGTTCATTAAAGACCACTCCTTGCAGTGATTAGTCCAAATCAGTGTGCATTCTGTGCCAGTGATCGTTAATGGGTCCTCATCAGAAAGGCCTTTCAAAATGTTGGATTTCTGGTACCTTGATCCTGTGCAAGTGACAGGCTCTTCTTCAAGCACTGGCTGGTAAACACAGTGCTTTTGATGAGCTGCCCCTGGACTAAGCTTTCATCGTGAGAGTGCAGGTGCTCCTGACTGACATAAACTTACCTTCCGTTATTTTGCAAAGGAAAATAATGCAAGGACCGTGAAGAGTGTTTTCAAGACCATACCTTCAGCAGGAACTAAAAGCACAGTCATGCCGTTCTTCCTATTTCTTTGAGATGTGTCCTCTTTAAGTGCCTCAGGGATGAAACCAGTAATTTGAAATTTGCATCCATATTATCTGTTGCCTTCCCCATCCATATGCACCGTCTCCAAGAGCCCAGGGCAAAGATGCCATCATACTCAAGTCACTAACAAACCAGGTGCAGTCAAGAGATCTAACAGAATGTTAATAAAAGGTCTGATGAAGAACAAAAAATAAACAAACCTGCTATTGTGCCTGTAAGAACTGCTGCTACCAGGAAATTAAAAAATTACACATGGCATATGCTGCCTGCCTACACTCAGCACTGCTGTTCAGCTTTGAAATCACATCCACCAGGTACAAAGAAAATCAAGTAAATTGATGGCAAAAAATGAATTTGCAAAATCGGGTTTTACAGATTACAAAACTGTCATTCTCTTGTGTGCATCTCTAAGACTACATGGTTATTTGTATGGTTTAAAACAAAACTTTAAAGAATCACATAATGGTGTACATTTCATTCTTGAAAGATGGTATGGACTTAAATTAAAAGAAAACTGAGTTTTGCTGAAGCTTCACCATGGTCAGAGGAATCAAAGCTCCACAATGTGTTGTTTTAAAAGATAAGGAAATAATGAATTGGCTAGAAGTGTGTTTATCTGGTTTCAAAGTTCAGTAGTGGGAGGGAAGGAAGATACTGGACAGCGATTGAAAAAGACATAGTTTTTTATAAAAGTAATCACAGAACACAGCTATTTTAGGAACCAGAATCTGTGTATCCTGCTACACTACCTATATAAGCGTTAAGAACTGGATCCACACAAGAACTGGGGATCAAAAAGGCCATACTCCCGTTCAGAGATCTGCTCTGTCTGTTGTTCCCACATCTGTCTGCACGTCAGAGGACAGACCTGGGCTGAGGTGTGCAGGGCCACCAGCCAGGGTCGCGTGGGCCGGTCCAGCATGGGATGCTGGACCTGCTGGGCACATTCGCTGTCTGCAGCAGGGCTCTGGCTGGTGAAGCCTTCTGCCTTGGGAACTGCTTCTGTGCTGTTTTAGAGAGCTGCGCTGACCCTTAGCTGATTCAAACCACCAAAAAGCAGCATTTTCTTTTATTTGTCTTCCCCTCGTGAAATCTGCTGTGCTGCAACCGTCCCGCGCACACGCGTTTTGAAGACAGAGGTTTGCGCAGCGCCAAAGGAGCAGCAGCATGTGCTGCAGGTGGGATTGCCCCCCGCCGCTTGGCCGAGGCAAAAGGAAAAGGCCAACCCATCTGGTTAGCACACTGAGTTACTGCCAGCTAACCTGGTCAGTCCAGCAGCAAACAGCAAATGGCTGTGACAAACGTTCAGGATTCACCTGATAGTTGCAGCAGAGGAGCAGGGATGGGGAAGACAGGTTTGCTGTAGGTGTACAGAATGAAGTTTGTTTTCATGTTTTCCCTTTAAAAGACATGGGAAGATATATATCGATTGTCTAATTAGAAGGATGTTATTTAGGGTGCCAAATGAAGAACTCAGAAAATAGAAAATGTCACGTTTATGGTACTTGGTGTGACTTTTTACCCAGGTCTGCACTGTAAGTGCATTGGATCAGACTTCCAGTCTCTCTGGAGTATATGGAGACAACGGTTGTGGGGAAATATTTCGAACAGTATTTGGGCAGGGGTCTACATGTGACAAAACAAGATTATGGTACCTACCAGCACTGAGACTTGCCTCCTGTCCCTACAGGGACTGAGCAGCTCCTGAGCTGGGTGGGCTGGGATGCAGACCAGCATTGTGCGGGCTCCAGCACCCTCTAATGGCGCAAGCACTTGCTCACCATATGGTCCTTTACCCTTACAAACTGCTGCATTTGCAATAACGAGACAAATTCTGCTGCAAATGGCCACTTTTTCACTTGGTGGCAATTAAAAGTTTCGTAATATTCTAAACAGCTTTGCTTGCAATCTGTGCTGACAGACCTTGCTACATACTCCATATACCCTGCCCGTATTTCCACATGAAGTTATGATAACATTTGAAATTGGGGGATGGGACGACCAAGAAATGTGAGTGAGCAGGAAGCAGGTGATGACTGTGGGCGATAACACCGTGCATGCAGGTTGCAGTTAAAGGCAAGGCAGGTACTACCCTATAGGACAAAGAAAGCTGGGAAACCTATTGGGGAGGGAGGGAAGTCAATCCACTCCAGTTTCAATATTAGGTAGGATAATTGTTTAAATCTAACTTTTGTCCCAGAGTTGTAGAGAGAGATCTTAAATCTGCTACGTACAAACACAGCTCTACTCACTTGGTTAGAGTTTGGGGGTTTTTTTGTTGGGTTTTTTTTTTGCATCAGGTGATTTTTTTTTTTTTTTTTTTTTTGCATCAGGTGAGTATGTTCTAGCAGTTTCCTTAATTTACTTTATCCACTGCAAGATAGTATCATGATGTTGTATGCAGATTATGTGGATAAACGTATGATCGGACCACAACTCATGTAAAACGCAGGAGTCCCAGTACAGAGCTGCAAAGTCCTGCTGAAAGTAATGAAAAATAGGTTTTCTTAGGGTTTCTGGGAAGGTGCTAATGTGCAAATGTGACAGCTTATCACATATAGTGAAGAGTTCTTACTGAATATAACAAAAATACAGCTCGCTTGTAGGTTAGTACTGGTCAATCCTCATTATGCTTTCACCATCTCCCAGAACTTAGCTGGAAAAACAGGGAAGAGGAGGGAAAGCTTTTATAAACTATGACTCTGAGAAATCACCAGTAAAAATAACAGGATCTCTTGCGAAGTCTGAAGATGATCAGTTGCATCTTTTTCTTTTCAAAAGTATTCCCTAATCCTGATTCTTTGGCTTGTTAGTCCTTTGAACTAGCTAACATGACAGCAGTGAAACAAAATTGCTGAATTCCAGCCTGTTGGAAACTAACCATGAAGGCTACCGAACCGCTCCGGCTACAGCAAAAACTGCCACTGCCATTGAAAGCTGTGTCAGCTGCGGTTCATGCTGCAGGAATGACACAGAAAAATCTGGAAGATGGCCAAGATGTTAATCAGTAGTCAGTAGTTACAAAGCTGTGCATGACCAGTCTCTGGACCAGCTCTCTCTTTTTTTTCTTTTTTTTTTTTTTTTTTCTCACCTGCAATCAACTGCTTAATTTCCATTTTTCTGAAGAAGCTTGGGCTAACTCCTCTGCATGAGCTGGGCGCAGCATTTTTGATACCAAGCCCAAATCTGATATGATTAGATTTAGCATGTGTTGTAAGATTTATCTACTTACCTACAAGTATGGTATGTGATAGGCCAAGATATGATCAAGGTGGGGAGGGCTGCTGTGTTTTCCTAGAATAAGTGACAAAACGGGCCAGCCTTCAGGCCCACAAGCCTTTTTCACATCAGCAGGGAGGTCGGAAGGCAGGGCGCTCAGCTGGCGGCCGGCGTTGCTTTGGGTTCTCTGTTTAGGTCATGGATTATCACATCTTCTTGGATATCTGTCACTGATAAGTAAAACCATGTGTAACCTACCCAGACATAAATATGTCTGACAATTTAAAAAAAAAAAAAAAAAAAAAAAAGGTTACACCTTTATTTTACACACAGTAGGTTAAAAGTAGTTTGAAAAGTTAGATCTTCAGAAGGTTTGGCTCACTGCTGTTTACGGCTGCTTTGTAGCCGTCTTCCCACATACCTTCAGGGCTTGCATATATTACAAGCTTAAGCAAGATTTGGAAATGAACAGTAGGGAAAGTAACTTGTGCAACTTTGATTTTCTTAATTAGAATATAATTTCAAAATGCATACTGTGGTGTGTGCACAGTTTCATGTCCAGCACTGGAAATACAAACTGCATTTTCCAGTTGTGTCCTTTAACAGGAAGACACAATTAAGCCATTTTCTACCACGTGTCATTTTTTAAGAACTTTTTCTCAAATGAGAGACAGCATTTCAGTGAAATTGGTACATGTGGTTCTTTGGGGATTTCTGCAATAGGTAAATCGTCGTAAAAGCTGGCACTTGTTTCCTGAGTTTATATTGTTTCCTGATGTATTTTAGCTATTTTTTGGACCAAAGCTAGTGCCATCTTAGCTGGTGTCAGTCTTGCTCCAGTCTGCAGACTACAGCTCTTTGTAAAGATGGGTTTCCTGATGCCCTGGGTCTCTATGGCACTGGTGAGTCACCACCACCTTCCTTTCTTGGAGCACCCAAAAAGTTGTGTTTTGAGAAAAAGCCAATGATTATGATGATAAGTCTTATTTAAATTACCCTAAAGCTGCTAGTACTTGATTTTCTTATCTGCCTGCCTTAGTGCTGTATGTAGTCTTTGCCAACAGTTTTATTAAACAGTCTAGTTACAGGTGTAGATGAAATCACAGCTTTCTGATTTCAGAAGGTTGCTGCTTTGTTTGAAGAGTTGTGTGTGATGTGAATTAGCAGGAAACTGCTCATGGTCAGAATGAAACTTAAAAAGATACAGATACTGCTTAGGATCATCCCATGTCTTCCTAAACCACTCTCTTTAAGTGTTGTAGTTGCAACACCTGTGTGTAGCACAAGTGCTGTCGCCGCTATGGAGCCCAGCAAGGCTATGCATCCAGAGAGGAATCTCTTTACTTTGTAAAACTGGCTGAAGCTCAACTTGAGATTCAACACTGATTTTGAGTAACAGCTGTAGTGTTATTTTCTGAAAAGGATACAAGGTACCTTATACCAGTTATACCTAACTCCACCTGGCAATTTCAAATGGGGAGCTACCATTTGAACCACAAGTGCAAAAAATACCTTATAAGAATCACAAGATTTCAAGGTCGCACGATTATTTTTGTTTTAAAGAGCTGTATTTAGGAATCTCTTACCTCAGATGAGCTCATGTTTATATGACTAAGTCTCCCCTGGAAACCCATGAAACAAAAGAATTTTGAAGATAATCCATGTGGATCTCAGAACACAAAGGAAAACTGGCAGTTGAACAAAAAAAATAGTCTTAGAATTATTTACAGAGGTAGTATCTGAAAATGTCTGCTCAGTTTTAGTGTTCCATTGCTGCATGTCAGATCCTGCTTTATATACACGCATGCAGGAAAGATGTGTCATGGCTGTGCTGTGCCTCCCATCTATACCATTAGCACTCTTGAGATTTGAGGAGAGGAGATCCTCTGAGTTGTTTCAAGTAGTGATTTAGCTTGCAAGAATAATTTAAATCTTACTGTTTGTAAAACATATTGCTGGCAAAAATGTCGGCTTCTCAGCTCTACACAGTGTGGGGAGGGAGAAAGCAAGCAGGCATTTCCATCTTCCACTTCCAAATCCTCAAAACATCGAGTGTACGTGTCCTGAATCCCCTCCCTGAACGCCCCAGCACGGGGCATTTCTCGTTCCATATATACCTGTATATAAAAGACAGACTGTGGATCTCACAGTCGAAGTCAGACATCTGAGATTTTGTGTTTAGGGTTACAGGCAGCTCAAGCCAACACATGTTGTGGTATCTGCAAAGCACTTCTGCTACAGCAGGGCCTATCCAAAAGCTTGGTTAAGCTGGACCACACAGAGAAAATTAAAACTAGTGCCAGAAATGTCAGGTTTTGTATTAAAGAAAGAGTTTAGTAGCCTGAAGGAGAACAATGACTGCATAGACACTGAGCAGGGTAGGGAAGAGGCTGAGCGAGCCGCTGCTTCATTAGTCTACAATTTTTTTTGAGACAATCAGAGGTTGTAGATCATCTCCATTTTAAAATATTGGAAGAACTAAAGATGGAGTTACAGGTGCGGCCTAAGGATTTGTAGGTGATGCTTGAATTCAGGGGCTTGGGCAGGAGAAGGGCCAGTGTGGTACCCGCACTCATGAAGAGACGGGCGGCTAGGGGCAGTACTGCCTGCAGGCTGGCACCGACAGGGAAAGTTCTAGAACAAATTCTGAGGGGAAAAAACTGATGGACCAAGAGGTGACTTGGAAGTGCGGTGAGTTACACCAGGGTTTCATCAGAAGTACGTTCTGTTAGATATAGCGAATAATCTGCTAGATAAATTGTTCTCTTGATGAGAAAACTAATTGCCTTAACAGAGGCAATCTAGTGGATTTAATTAACTGAAGCCTTAACTCAAAACACGTTACTGAATTGGAAATGAGGGAGGTTCCTACGGGAATTCACAGGGGGTTGTGAGCAGGCCCGAGGGAGCGGGGTGGCCGTTCCCCCCTTCATGTTTGACATTAGGTACCCCGTTATCAGCGGAGGGGGAGGGGAGGGGTGGGGGTGGTGTCGCTCCGCTGCACCGGGGCTCCCAAACCCGGCCCCCCCGAATACACCCACCGGGGCCGCGGCCTTGCGGCGAACCCGGGCGCTGCCAGCGCAGGGACAGGCTGGGCCTACGAGGCGAACGAGGCCGGCTTAACGGAACGGTGCGAGATCTCCCAGAAAAACACTTTTCGTATAAGGCTTCCCCAGCCGGCGGGGACGCGGGGCAGGGCACACGGGGCCCTCAGACGGGTGAGGTGCCCGGGGCGCTGCCGCGGGCGGGGGGGGGCCTGGATCGGGTGTGGGCAGCACCGCGGGATGCCGGCCTGCGCCCACCGGACGGGGGCTGCGGAGCGCCCTGCAGCAGGCGGGCACGCCGCCCTGGGGCAGCGCCTGCGCCGGGCCGAGGGGGCTGTGCGAGGCACGCCCGGTGCGGCGGGGCCCGGCCGCTGTGCCCGGGCCGAAGCGGGAGGGCGGGGACCACCCCCGCCGCGCTGCGGGGGGCCCGGCCCGCCAGGGGGCGCCGCCGCGCCGCGCCCAGTCCCGCCGCCCGCCAGGCCGCTCAGCCGCGCTCCGAGCCGCGCCCAGCCCCGCCGCCGAGCGCCGAGCCGCGCCGCCGCCCGCCAGGCCGCTCAGCCGCGCTCCGAGCCGCGCCCAGCCCCGCCGCCGCCCAGCAGGCCGCTTAGCCGAGCGCCGAACCCGCCTCTCAGCCCCGCGCAGGCGGTGCCCGCCGCGGCCGCGATGCGGTGAGGGATGGCTTTGTCGCGGGGGCTGCGGTGCTGCCAGCGGGCCTTCGCCTGGCTGCCCGTCCTCATCATCGCCCTCGTCGTCCTCTGGTCCTACTACGCCTACGTCTGCGAGCTGTGCCTGGGTGAGCGCCCCGGCCGGGCGGCGGGTGGGGCCGGGGGAGCGGGGCCCGGGCCCTCAGCGCCGCCCGCCAGAGCCCGCGGCCCCGGGGCCTGGAACCCCGCGACCTCCGCGGCGGGCGCCTCCTGCCCTCGCCCCCCTCCTCCTCCTCCTCCTCCTCCTCCCCTGCACACTAGCGGCAGGGCCACCCCCCCACCCCGGCCGCCTTCTGCCCCCACACGCTGGGTGCCCGGCGGGCGCCGCGGGCTCCCTCAGGCGCTGCCCCGGTGCCGTGTCCCGGCCCAGCCGCCCTGCCCGGGGCGGGGGATGCGCCCCGCAGCGAAGGCCCTTTGCTGCCCCGCGGGAGCGTCCAGGGGTGGTTTCTCCTGTAAGCGGACACATAAAATCAGCGTGTGCCCCAGACACCCATTTCTTTATAGTCTGAAAAGAAGGCGGGAAAAAACAGGTTACGTTAAATCGCATTCATGAGTCAGGTAACTTGTTATAGTAGCGTGGAAAGCTCTAAAGTTTAGACAGAAAATTTTTGGTATTGACTGGTAATTGTGTAGTTTAATGTAGCGATTGAACCGTACAGTAGTTGCGAACTTGTGTCTGTCATGTCCCGCTGTAGCCGGTGTGCACAGCCCCTGCGCCCCGCGGGGGGAGGCGGGGGGGGGGGGGAGCAGTGCCCACCCAGGGCAGGTGTGGGGGGGGCAGTGCCCACCCAGGGCGGGTATGTGGGGGGCAGGTGTGGTGTCCCCCCCCCGGGCAGGGCCGGCCGGGCACAGGCAGACGGGGTCTTCAGGATGGTGGTCTGAGGCGTTTCTGTGGAAAGCGCTGCCTCTTGGATCTGCACGGCACACTTAAATCACATTTTTTGTTAGGGGTGCCAGTGCAGTAAGATGTATTGCTTTTTCTCGATAGGGACTAAAATGAAACACAGCTTCTTTGATCTGTTTTAACTGGCAGCTAGGCAAAAACCCCAAATAATTAATAACATTTTATTCTGTCTCTGAGATCATGGGCTGCTGCTTTCTAGAATTCACACGGAACGGTATCTCCAATGTGCGTGTAACTGTCAGTTACACCGCATGACAAAAAATTGTTTTTGTGAAATGCTGTTAATCTTTTGAAATACGCTTTGTTTGCAGTGCTGTGCAAAGTCAGTAACATTTAACACTGATTAATTCCAAGTCTCCGTGCAGGTCTCAGAAGAGACTGCTGATTTCAGTGAGGGTTGGATGGGGCCTGTGTTGCTCTGCAAATGCTGGTTAAGCTGGCAGGAGCTTGCCTTACTGCCTAAAATCACAGCTTAAAATCACTCCTTTGCCCACACCCTTCTATTTTTTTGCCTTATTTTTTTCTCACATGCGTTTTATTTGTGTGTGGAGGCGTTTATCCGTACAGAAGTTGAAACGACTAGATTAATTATTTTAGGATTTAAATATGAAGTGTTGGCATATGCAGTTACTTGAAAACCAGCTCTCGGGACATTCTGTCTTGCCCAGATTTCTAATGTAGCAAGGCTTTATGTGTTGGCTTTGCTTTTTTTTTCTCATGTTTCCATTGTGTATTGCCATTTTGGCTGTTCCAACGTAAATGGTAGATGCTTTGTTTGGATTCTTGATTTTTATCTTTAGTTGTGCAGACTGCTGATGATTAAAAGTAGCGTGGGACTGATGTCCTAGAGCTATCTCATGATACTGGGTTTTAAATGTTCAGTGACTGGTATGGCCAACAAGTCATACTCCAGAGGAGGCCTTGGTTTCACGTCTGGTTGGTGGTTGCTGCTGCAGTGGGAGCAATGGCCCAGTGTTATTCGATAAAACCTTTTATATAATCTTTCTTTAGGAGTGTGCTCTTTTCTCAAGTAAAATCCTTAGAAGGGCTATGCTGCAAGTCCAGTGTACTTCAGGAGGAAACCAAGGAGTATTTGTGAAAAGCTGATGTACTTTTCATAGTTTGATTCACAGCAAACCAAAGGGAAACCTAAAGGTTTCCTAACAGTCTTGTTCGTCTGAAATTGAGTGTGTAGAGACACAGCAAATACTTGGTCTCTTTTTTCATCTACGTTGTTGTGTGTCACAGAGCTTGCAGATCAAATTTTTTTGTTAGCGTGGTTTTTTAAGAAATGCTACTTTCATTAGTAAAAGCAGAACCTCTCGGTTTCTACTCTGATTGTCGTTTTCCAAGTTTGTTATTCAAGTAAGATGATAAAATGAATCCTGGAAGAGCAGAGTCTCTTTTCAGGCGCTGGCTGTAGGCTAGAAGTAAAAGGCTCCAATCCTTCAATTGCTGCTTCTTCTGTACAGCCTTAACAGAGTCACTTAAGGGGTGACCACTGGTACGTGTAATCTCTCAAATCTTTTGAGAGTCTTCCAACAATATGATCGTACTGTTGTAAGGTTACTGTGCCTCTGGGAGATGATCTGTGGCCACTAGTTTCCTTTCATTCCTCTGTTCTTCCAAGGAGCAACACGTTTCAGTTGCAACCATTAGGTTGAAGACTATGAACTCGATATAAGGGGCTCCCACCCCATGAACACCTTTGTCCTCCAAGCAGTGTTCTGCCAAGATATCACAGAACTGCTCTGTTTTCAGTTAACAAAAGATGTCTTTATCATTTTCTGTTAAACTTGGATGACGGCTTTTAAAATAATGAATGTATTTTAAAATAATCTGTAGAAGATGGTGTTAAGCAATGTACCTTTTGCAGGTTCTTCTAAGTGGTTCTGTTAGTAGGGACTGCTCCTATGGTAAAGTAAGGAGGGGTTGTAAAAGCTCTGCTAGTAGAAAGTGTAAAAATAATTGAGTCATTGCAGTGTATTCCATCTTGCTGACTAGGCCAAAGCTGAGACAATTTGTAATTTTTTATTTATGCTGATGCAGAAATGCATAGGGCATTGCTTACTGTGGAGGATCAAGACCACCTAGAGACTAGTGCAAAGCAGGCTACAAGTACGTGCTTCTAAGTACGTGCATAGAGATGCTGTTTGCACAGTTGCTAGAGGAGCCCTGGTGATCTTGTCACGTCACTGTCACCAGTGGATTTTGGGCATATTTCGAATGTACAAATATGCAAAATATATTTTATAACAAGGGAAAATACAGCATAAGTAGCAGTTACTGAACATCTTGTTGTGGGTGTCATTTGCGTGAGTAAGCTGGGAATTGTTATGGATGCTTTAGATTTGATGTTAAATTGTAGGCTCTCTTTTTGTCTGTTGAATTTGAACTTTTTTCCCTAAAATGACTGTATTTCAAATAGAAATACTATTTGTCACAAACTTTTTGGGGAGCCCTATTTGCTCTGTAGACATTTATTTTTTTTCTTTTTCAGTGACTCTGAGTAACCCTGTGGAAAAAGGTATGTGCATTCAATTTACCATTTGATATTCAGTCCTTGTGTAAAAAGATTTGCAAATGTTCTAGTTGAAATATCAAAAATGCTTTCCATCAGTTTTTTTAACCTTGCATACTCTTTCAGTGTTTTCTTCCTCTAATTTCCCATTCAGGAGGTATACAGCATGTGTTGTTATACGTGCTGTAACTTTTGGATGTATTGGGAAATGCCCGTTTAGTCACAGTGTAAGTAGAAGAACATGAAAAGGCTTTGATCCCTTTTACACTTTCAGAAAAAACGACATACCACCCACGCACCTTTTCTCCCTTTCTGTTCTTCGTTTTCAGAGCTGATTGTACAAGCTAAACACAAAAGAGTAGGTCTGTTCTGTGGCTCACCTATTTTTTTTCCCCACTGTTTTATTTGATCTCTCAGTGGAAGCTATTTTAAATGTTTTTTTATGGGGAGGCTTTTGCAAAAGACTTTTTGCTCAGTTCTGCTGTTGACTGCTAACCATATATTGAGTTGCAACACAGTAACTTTCAGTTACTACCACAGATGAGGTAGAGCAAAAGTTTTTGTCTCGTTATTATTTGGCTTGAACACTTCCTGGATCCGTTGGGTAGTACAGGCTGATGGGCATTGTTCTGAGCTCCCGGGCACAGTACTTTGAGGCCGCTGAACGAGTGGGGCAGAGCAGCAGGATCACTGGATGAAGCTGATGCATTGCTGGAGGCCACAGACATGTTCTAAGAATAAGGAGTTAGTGGCCATTTTAGTATTCCTCTTCGTCTTTCCTGGAGGTGCTTTGGAGGCAGGCTAATATGGGTGGCCTCTTACCTCCATTTCTTCTTCCAGGGTTATGAAGGATAGAAGTAGGTGTAGTGGTTTTCAGCTGGCAAGTTGTTTCCCGAAGAAAAATGCCAGCTGATACTTTAAAGATCCTCCAGGTTGCTACATCAAGTAAATTGTTTCCTCCAAAGACCTGTCCTAGTGTTTGAAACTTTACAGAGAAACTACAGAAAGCATGATGTTAATGATTACTCAGCAGAAGAAAGTTACTAGTTGCCTAATCTGTTAGTGTATCTCCAGGTCAGCTTCCTCTAACATGCTGCTGTATTGCTTTATCCGTAACATTGAACCTGTTGCAAGATTTATCTCCTTACTTACTAATTTAAAAATGACTGAGCTCCATCTGCATGTAGTATAAGGATAACGTGTCAAACAAACGTAAGATCATAATAATGAATTATCATTGATTCATGGATCATTCGCACAATCCATCACGTTCTTGCGAGGTGTGTCAGATCATTTGTCATCTCATTAGAAACTCTCAAAGCTGTGTTTGGCCTTTTTACCAATTACATTTTCAGACAGTCAGCCTTGTCTAAGAAGTTAGGAATTGTTTGGGCTTTAGACTTCTCTTTCCACTAGCAGTAGTTACTTTAATCTTAGTTTCATTTAACCTTTGAATTCTAGAAAGGGGGGAAATGAGGTGGTTCTTATGATTAAATGGTGTGTTTAAATAAAACTCTTTTGTAACCGTTTGATAATGTCTTAAGTCAGTCAAGTATTAAAGAAATAACAATCGAATAGTTTGTGTAGCTGAAGGATAGCTGTCCTTTGGCTCTCTGAACCACAGTATGCCTGCTTATGCCCAAAGGCTTGGAAATAAAGTTTGCATATTGAAATAAGATTACTTTGATGCATGCTGGATTTCATGTGATAATGTTGTGTCTAGTGGATTACAATTCTTTCTCAGTAATCACAAGGCCGGTTTTGTTCAGTTTGAGGGATGTTTTCCTGATTTGTTTTACTGTATCAACTGTGGCAAATCTAAAAGATGTTTAATAAGAGATTTGATTTTTTTCTGGTGATATAAAGCTATGCTAGAGCATATTCTCTCTCTCAAATCTCAATGCAAGTGGTGAAGAATGCGTTGCACAAGTGGATGGTACACTGATAATATGGTATTGAGATTTTAAGTGCATTTACTAGCAACTGAACCCAAAATGTGGTGATGCTGGAGTATTGCAGTATTGACTTTATGCTGCTCAGCACCAGCCAGTTCTGCTTTACCTGTGCCTAGGAATCCTGTCATTCCCAGTGACAGAGGGTTGTCACCCGTCCTGTGGGTGAACTCTTACAGCTGTGTCCTTCTTCACCCACCAAATTGGATCGTGTAAGAAGGGGAGGCTTGTGAGATAGGTAACCCCTAACTGCAGCAACAGATCTCTGAAATTTTACTGGCCTGTTAACCAGAAGGTTTAACTGAATTGCAGTACCGGTTGGCACTGTAAATCTTCCTTTTTCCCTTTTTTTCTTTTTTCTTTTGTCATTGTTGTGCAAGATTGGAATTATGCCCGTCATGGATGAAACTTTTGCTTAAGAAGTCATTGTTCTGCTTCTGTTTTTTGTTTTGTTTTGTTTTTTAGTGGCCTATCTTATAATATTCCATATTCTCTTTGTGCTCTTTGTGTGGACATATTGGAAGTCTATTTTCACTCTCCCGGTGCAGCCAGGCAAAAAGGTAAGAGTCCAAGCGCTTTTCATTCATTGCAGAATGCAAACAGGAATACTAAAGAGAACTCAAAAAACCTTCAGTCTAGTTGATCTGGGCAAATGGTTGGATTTCTTAAAGAGGTGGAAACTGACCTAGAGTTGTCCATAAAACCTGAGTAATTTACCATTCTGACAATCCTTTAACTCCCCAAAGAGCATGATTTAAATCAGAGATGGTGTTAGCTTTTAAAGGTGCCTTTTCAGGTGTTCCAGGAGCCAATAGGACTTGTCATGTTGAGCATAATAGGACTGATGACTATTAACTTACAGATTTATAGTGTCGTTGATCTCTAAGCACTTAACAAGTTGCAGGCCAAATCCTGAGGACCTTCCTTAACCTCGCCT
This sequence comes from Falco rusticolus, assembly GCF_015220075.1. Taxonomy (NCBI): domain Eukaryota; kingdom Metazoa; phylum Chordata; class Aves; order Falconiformes; family Falconidae; genus Falco; species Falco rusticolus. The sequence continues at coordinate 3,246,929 of NC_051200.1, read as the reverse complement.
TCCTGGAGTCTGCTGAGTAAGGACCTTCAGATTTGTTTTTCACTTCCCATGGAAGAGGTTGGAGGTGGAAATGGGTGCATCTGAGATGATGGTGGGGTTTCTTGGTCCCTTGAGCCAGATTGTTGTGGTGCGTATGTGAATGTTCAGTGTCCCACCAAAGCCCGGCACTGCCTGCTCTGCTGGGAGCCCTTTGCCGGCTGCAGTAAGCCTCTTTGTGGTGGGGAAGTCTGCTTTGTTTGTCAGACTCTCTCTGGTGTCAGTGAGGGGTAGAAGAATAATTTTCCTTTTAAATGTGGTGAGATTCTGATGTCGCCTGCCTGCGGCAGTGCGGGCTGTGGCTATGTGCATACCATATGGCTTTTAATTTGGTCCTAGATACACACATAGCTCCAGTCCTTGTACTGCCCTGCTCAGCAGCATCATGAAAGATAAATACAGCAATATACTGTGGTGAAGAGAAACAGGGGTTCACTGTGACAGCGGTAGATTGTTTCATGAATAATACTGGAGTTAAGGGTTTGGTATTGTTTTTTTAACATAGGTGACATTTTAGGACAGGAGTGTGACTTAGTGGTTTGAGCACAGGACAGTCAGAGGCGGATACTTGTTTCAATTCTTTTTCTGCCAAATACTTACTTTCTTGTGTTGCTCAGATTTATTTTTTTTTTTTTCATTTGGTTTTACCTCTCTATGCAATACTAATAGAACACTATATTTGGAGCAATAGAATGAAGTTGATGTTTGTCTGGCACTCCAAATATACATGTCCATAATAGGATCCTAATTACAAGACTGTAACTTTAAAAATAATAACTAATCCCAGTTTTAGAAATATAAAACTGTGGCTGGGACAGGTTCTTACACACGAGGGAATTGCTTGAAGTGCCCTTATCACGGTTAGTAGTGTTATTCGTGAAAAATAGTAATCTAAGGCAGCACTAGTAGCAATTATAGTACGTTGATTTGTGATCCTTAATTTCACTTTTGTGTTTCTTACTGATGTATTGCATTGTATTCTGGCTGTTCAGCACTTGCTACCTCTCTTTGTCTTCTTAACAAACATGTTTTCACATTAGATAAATCTCATGAGAAGGAGTGGGAGGTAATAACGTTTCCAAACTGGTCTGTGTTTGAAATATAGACTCTGCTGCCCATGGGTAACTGCTCCTCTCTGCTTCTAGTACCATATGTCCTATGCTGACCAAGAACGCTACGAAAATGAAGAAAGGCCAGAGGTACAGAGGCAAATTCTCGCCGAAATCGCCAGGAAGTTGCCGGTGTACACAAGAACAGGGAATGGAGGTCAGCTAAGCAGAGAGCTTTGTTCCTCTAAAGCTAACCAAGCACGCTAAAGTAGCATATGCTGGCAATCCAGACGATACTGCCGATCAACAGGGCGTTCCTAACGCCACTGCGTGCACGGAGTAACTCTTGTACAAGTAATGCCAATGCCTTTTCTCTCGGGTTTTATGCTTGGGAAAACAAAAAACCTTGAACACTTCTGCTCATCTCCAGTGGAGTGCCAGGTGCTGCCTTTGAGAAGCAATATCTGCAGTTCAAAAGCCTACTTATGTTGTCTGCTTTTTTATTTTATATTTTATCTTAATTGCAAATAAATTGCACATAATATAAAATTATGTATATTATATTATATGCAAATGACTATTGTCTAATAGTAATAGAATGACAAAATCCGTAGTTGTTCTACTTAGAATGGATCTAGCTTAGAGATGCAGGGCATAATTCTGTGAAAAGATTTCTGGACCTTGTTTGGTGATTAAATGCGTACGGTGCCTCTTTCAAAGCTTGAAAGAAATCGGTGTTAATACTGGAGGCTCTGCCCTGTTCATGTCTGTCAGACAAGCCAGAGCATTCTGAAGGAGAGACCTGCTGTCCAGGCAATTACCAACATGGAATGCTTGTAAAGTCTGAGTAAATGTGGAGGCCAGAGGGAAGTGTACACTTGTGGTTTATCGCTTTTAAGCTGGTTGTGTGCTTTGCAGTGAGGATTGTTCCCCGCACCTGCGAGTCTCCAGAAGAATTATGAGCCTTGCTTATCTGATTGTGACCTGGCAGCAAAAATCAGCTGCAAATGCACTCCTCTTTTGAAGTGATAGAGGAAAGAGCGTGAATAGTTGGGAAGTGAGTGGAATCTTAACTAACGTGTGAAAAAAGAACACCTTTCAATTTTTGGTATTAATGTGTCTTTCATTTCAGGTATTCGATTCTGTGATAGATGCCTGCTAATAAAACCCGATCGCTGTCACCATTGTTCCGTCTGTGCCATGTAAGTTACTGGACAGTTCTTCACTGAAGTGAGTAGAGTCACCATGAAGTGATGCGAAGGGGCTGGCCCTTCCCGTGTCTTTTTACACAGGAAGGTACCCAAGTACCTCTGCTCCTGCTGCAGGCACCGGCGCGTGCTCCCATGGGGCAGCACCAGCAGTCACATTTCTGCTCTTTGGGGCCCTGAAGCGTTTCCAGTTCCCACACTTGGAAGTGTATCAGTTCCTAGAAAGCATGCCACCTAGTGAAAATTAACTGGTTAACCTAGGCAGGGTAAAATAAATGATGATTTTGACTTCTTTGGGTTTTTTTTCCCCCCTTAATATTCCAGGCCTTTACCTGTGGTATTTTCCAAAAGTTTTAAGCCTTCTAGGGCAGAAAACATTTCTATGTCTCTTTATCTTGCAGAGTACCAAGGACATTGGTTGATCTTGAGCAGTAATAAATCTTCTGTCTTAAATTGATACTTACCTTAAGAAATTAAAAGAGACAGTATCATCTTGAGCTTGTGTCATGTGGAGAGCTCACAAAAAAGAGGCTTTTGATGTTGATCTGCAGTTGGCAGTCAAGTACCAAATAAAAATCTTCAGTTTTCCTTTTTTGTCCTTTTGCAGATGCGTGCTAAAAATGGATCATCACTGTCCGTGGTACGTCCTAGATACTGGTTTGTAGTTTTCTGAAAAGAAAGGCCGTTAAAATACATTTCCTTCACAGAATAGTGTCTGTATGCCTCTTTCATTTTAGACCATGCATCTCCTTATGTTGGGAAATACATAAAACAATTACACTTTGAAATTGCCTGAAATGTTTTACATTTTGAAAGACAAATCATTTGTGTTTGTTCCATAAACTATGTGTAAAAAGCTGTTACATAAACATAATCTGTAACCCAACTGCTAATCAACTCTTCGACTATTACTCAAATTTTAAAGGGACTTCAGCTTAGCCTTTAATTTTGGGTATATAATATTTCAGCATGTAGTTGGTGGATGCTTTCCGTGGTAATATTTGCACGTAGATTGTTTCTGAAATGATGCCTGCCACCTGTGCATGGTAGAGACACTTAGTTTAGAATCGGTGCATGGATGAATTAAGCTTTACACTTTTTGAGAAATGCTGCCACTAAGTTTCTTAAACTCCTCCTTTTTTTAAAAAAGGAAGATTTCAGAAATCAGAAGCAGGACAACATTTCCCCACCTGAACCTCCCTAGTAAACCTAAACTATTAGAGGATTTTTCAAACCTGAGTTCTGAGACAAACGCCTGCTATTTTCTCCAGCACTCCCTTGTTCATTTTTAGAATTTTTCTGTGCATGGAGAATTATAATCCAATTTGGGTTTATTTGGTTTGTATGTAAGCAAACAAGTAGTGGCGAATCTGGCTCCTGAGTTTTGCAAATGAATTAAGTAACACAGAAATCCCAGATCTGATTACCTTTGCAAACAAGAAACAGCCATGAGTCGTTAGAGCCTGTCTCCGTGACAAATTTACCAGTGGTACCAACTTCAAAACAGATTCCCAGACTATGAACTGTCCTTTTACCCGGCATAGCAAGGAGTCTGCCAGAGAAAAGCAGAGGCTGTAGTTATATTGCACTGGGGCCACTACGGGGAGCTCTTGATTGATGAAACTGTCTTGTGTAATCAAGGGGCTGAATAAAACCAAAGATTGTAGTACTCATTGTGTTGCAACCGTGTGCTTTACACATCCTGATTTCAACTTTGCTTTTGTTCTCTAGGGTGAATAACTGCATTGGATTTTCTAACTACAAATTCTTTCTACTGTTCTTAGCCTATTCTTTGTTGTATTGCTTGTATATTGCTGCAACAGTCTTCAAGTATTTCATTAAGTATTGGACAGTAAGTTGTGAAATCTGGTTACTTCTGCATATCCTGTGAGTCTCGTGGGGTTTAGTCACTCTTGTTACTTTTTTGCTTTTGGTCAGTGGAGGGTCTGCATTTCTTCTGTAAGGTATTTTCCTGTGCCCTGTTTTGAGTATAACTCCGATTATATGTCTGAAATGCACAAAGAGAGAAGCAAACCTACTTCAGGAATTTCAAATTGCAGAGTTAGCTTCTGGCAAAGAAGTTATATCCTTTTCCTGTTCTTGTGTTTGCATGTATGTATCTCAGAATCTCCGGTATCAAAGTATAACATCCTGGCACTGTCTGTACGTATTTACTGAACATGAAAAAAAGTATCTTTTAGTCCACATATGACTCCTTTCTCAATTTAAAAGCAGACTGAAATAAAGGATGCTTCTTACTCCGTTATCGGTTACCACTCATATGCAAGCAATGCCAACTGACAGTCCCAGTAAGAGGCTGGCCTTTTGTCACTAATTTGTTTATGTCCCCTCTGCTGCTTGACTCTGACTGTGTTTAAGTAACTTAACTTTGCTGTGCATTAATTTATTAAAGATCTGTCGGTTAATGGCTAATCACTAAAATGCCTCCCGAGATGCTCGTGGGGCACGCGTGGGAATTGTCGCTTGTGCTAAGAAAGGTGCAGAGACTTGAGCTCTGTGGCTGCTTATATGGGATGAGCAAAGGCCGAGATGTGGTATTTTACTCTGAGGCCCCCACAGCCTCTCTGTAGATGTACGCGTACGAGGACCTCTGGCACTTGACTCTTCTACTGTAGCAAGGAGCAAGGGCTGCTTCTGCTTGTAAGGTCCCGCTTGGCTTTTAGACTTTCCCAAACCACCTGGCTCAGTTCTAACGCTACCTGGTTGCTGTAGCTATGCAGGCTGGGTTTTCTGGGCGTGACTTATACTGCAGGAGGTGCAGGGTTTAATGTATGCACAGGAAACTCGGCAGAACGTAAACACGGCTTCAAGAGCGCGTCTGCTTATTTCCCCGTGGGCATGTTTCTTGTGGGAAGCTGGGACTGTACTGGCTCTGTTACGCACAGAAAGCTAGTCGTGAGACCCCCCTCTTTCTGCTGGGGTTCCTGGAGGGGAAATGTACCCGATCATTTCTTTGTCTCTTCTTGCACTTTATAGTGAGCTGTGACTCTTGTGTATACCAGTTTGAGAACTCCAGATAGGATTTTTAGAGGATATCTTTCTTCTCTCTAGGAACAAAGAATTTCCAGCTTTTATTTGCTCCTGTCACTTGTTCTGTGGTGCTTTTCCTTCCAGGGTGAGCTGACTAACGGACGTTCCAAATTTCACGTCCTTTTCCTTCTCTTTGTGGCGGTCATGTTCTTCGTAAGCCTTATGTTTCTGTTTGGCTACCATTGTTGGCTCGTTAGCAGAAACCGTTCTACTTTAGGTAAGGCCCTTATATGTCGTCTTTAAGTGAGTGCCACACACTAAAAGTGCCATAGCAAGAAAATAAATAAATAAATCAGGCATTTGTGTTCTACATCTGTGCTTTCCCACTGCCTCATGAGGGGAGGAAGATTTAAGATTTTGGCACAGTGCTGCAGATATTTGTCACTTCAAATAAGCTACGTTTATTAGCTGGTGTGACAAAAGCTTTGTTAGGGAAACAAGAGCCTTGAAGTGTAAAAGTCCAATTATAAAAATGTTATGCATATGTATAGCTACATTTGCTGTGAAATGAGTGCAGCTTTTCAGGAATAATGGTTCTTTATGCTCATATGCTGGAGTGCATCCTAAACCAGCTTAGTAAGCTTGGGAAAACAGTGCCCATCTTCATTGACAAGGCAAAGAAGTTACGACTGTGAAACCAGTGAAATGAAAATCTGAAACTGCCTGATCTTGTCAAGTGATTTTTTTTGTTTTTCCTCAGATACATGTTGTTCAGTTTTTAAAGCTTTTTGAATAAAGTTTTCTAACAGAAGACATACTGTCATGAGTTTGAGCAAATATTCAGATTTTATACAGTTATTAACTTTAAAACCTATTCCCTGGGGTGCTGAAGCTGATCTATCCTGAACATCAGATCTCTGTAGCAGCTTAGAAGGTAGATAAAATTGTTTCTAGTGCACTCTAGGTTCTCCTCCCCTCTCTTTTTCATTTTATGTCTCACCATAACAGAGGGTGTATTTGCATATGTTTGCTTCTAATTCCTGTTTATTATATCATTAATTGGATGAGGCAATTGAAATCTCCAATGCCACTTCTGAAATACGCATTGAAGACCAACCTACTTAATTCTGCAGATTTTTTACTTAGAAATTTCTACCTGTTGAATTTCAACAAGTCTCATACAAAGGTCTTTTGATGCTACTCTCTAGATTAAACAGTTTGTACTTCAGTTTGACTGTTTTGTATGGTTCAGTTGCAAAACCAAATTCCTACCTTCGGTTTAAGTCTTTACAGGCTTGCAAAATAAAAAAGCTATTCTTTTCAAACTTTATATCTTTGTAATGCTAGCTCATAATCTGTGAAATCATGTTATCTTTAGATGGCTACAACATGCATAATCCTGTTTCAGAGTGTTTGGCATTGATTTTAATTTTTTTCACTGAAATTGCATCTGTGTGTAGAGGCTTTCTCAGCTCCAGTGTTTCAAAATGGCCCAGATAAAAATGGATTCAATCTTGGCTTTGTAAAGAATCTTCAGCAAGTGTTTGGAGAAGAAAAAAAGCTCTGGTTACTACCTATCGCCTCTAGGTAAGTAATAATCAAGTCAGTGCTGAAAGCTTACACAATTAACTGGAGAGACTGACTTCTAAATGTCTCCTGTAGCCTTATGTGTTACACCTATTATTGTGTGGCTTGGCTGGGTATTACTGTGCATCGTTGTAAATGCACAGCAGACATCTTCTGCGTTAATGCTGCTCACCAGAAGTCTGGAAGGGAAAGGTTTGTGGGGGGTGCATGGGCTGCACAGGGTGTATGAACTCAGCCTGCACTCCTGGGGCACGTACGTGGATGGGTGTGAACTTCAGAGATGCTCTTTTCTTCATCTGTCGGACTCCTCTGCCTGAAACAGACTTTAGGTTTCTTAATGTAGGGGAAGGTGTTGTTTTGGCACTTAGACCAATAGTAAGGTACGCTGGAATTTAATTCCTTTAGTAACTGGGTACAATTTAAAATAACTTCTTGGCAGCACAGTGCACAACGCTTGCAAGCAGCAATGTACAAGTCTGAGGCCCAGCTGGATCCCCACTGCCACCTGTTTTTCAATCTTAAGTATAGTTAGAGGGAACAGACGAGCGCAGAAAGCTTTTTCCACTCCCCAGTGCAGTGAAAGGGAAGAGACTGGCACAGAAAGGCCGTTACAGCAAGGCAGCACTGGGGCGCTGGTCAGAGGCGCGTTACCCCTGTGCGTTGTCGTTGCAGGGAGGACGCTCCGCTTGTTTCCCTTGCATAAAGATAAATCCTCAGAGAAAAAAAGGCACTTCAGCTAGTTTATGGTTCCTCTGTCTGTGCTGCTGGATGTTGGGAAATATGGCATGGCCCAGACCAAGCTAGCACATCTAGGTTTTAACTTCATTCGTTTACATGAATTTGAACATACTCTCAAACCCTTGTTTGAAATCCAGATACACATTTCTATTTGGGGAGCAGTAAAGCAAAGCTTTTGCAACTTTTGCAGTGTATTTATTGTATCTGTTTTTCTTTTCTTTTTCCATTTTGTGTACAGGTTTAGGTCACAGGAAAGCGAGTCTTTTATTTGGCTTTTAGTAACATCTAAGATTTGGGGCCATTTTCTACTGGATATCATTCGGAGAAGTGTAACTTCTGCCCTGAAGAATCTATGGTGTAAATGTTAAAATTTATACCTGTGGTATTATAACAATGGTAGAAATTGCTCCTTCTACATAAATGTTTTCGTTAGTTCCCCTCTCACTTCTAGTTGTCCATGAGTTAATTTTTTTCTGGGTTTTTTTCTGTGTCTAAATGGCTTGATCAAGTTAGGCACATTTAAGTTCTGCTAAAAATGGCTTAATTCCAGGCTAGAGGTTTGAACTTTCATTCGTTATAGAGGAAGAAGGAATTGAGGACCAAAATGACTTGCTAGTAAAACTTGCTTTCTGAGCTGCTTTTTTTTGAAAAGCTACCTTTCAAAACTTAAATAATTTTAAATAAACATGGGAAGTACAGGCAACAGAAAACTTTGCAGATAAACTCTATAGAACTTGTTGGCCTTCACAGTCACTTGCTGCTTTTTGAAGTGTCTTTCTCTGCCTTTTTCCGTGCAGCCAGGGCGATGGGCATTTTTTCCCCATGAGAGCTTTGTGTGAAGCTCAGAATCCTCTCCTAGCAAACGAAGAGCAGTGGGAAGATGATGGGATAGATGAAGAGCCTCATGGTAAGGTAACACTGAAGGAAATGAGTTGTGTCTTGACCTACAGTGACTAATGGATGAATTATAAGAGTTAATCACATAAAAAAATTGTGTTGGCTTAAGTCACTGGGCAGCTCTGACTTGACTAATGAACACAGACTAAAAATCTAAAAATAAGACCTACTTTGCAGTCATCCTTTTTTTTTTTTCTTAGTAGCTTTCCACTTGCAAGTAAATGAACTGAGAGGTTGTTACAAGTTGCAGAGAGAAACTAAAATTTCCACAAACTGAGTGTATTTATAAATGTTGCTGCACACAGCACAGTTATTGGAGACATAAAGTTGTGCCTGTAAAAATGAAAATACAAAGTTGGGGTTTTTAAGTGCATTTATCCTCTGAGAGTTTTGAAAACATGCACGTAAACACCTGAATGCAGTGATACATTTAGGACGCTGCTTTATACTTTCTTTGTTCAGCTTTATTACAAGAGTAAAGAAGTTCCGTGTGGCTTTGATGCTTGCCTAGCTATGCACTAATCTCCATAGAAGAAATACATGTGCTGAGAGGAATTCTAGGTGAACTGGGGTGTTTGTACAATAGATTTGATCAGTTGCTGAAATGTAAACATACCTTTTGTGCTACGGATGTCCTATTAGAAGAAAGACTTTATATGTATATCCATTCTTGATGATTTTTGTTAGATGCATCCAAAATCAGTTTAATGATTCTTTATGGTTACATTTCTCTATTTCAACTTGATTATTTTTTTCCTGGCATATTTACCTCCAAGCTTTGGTCTTTGAAGAATACAGTATGTGTCTGAATATCAGGGTTCATGTCAGAGACCCCTATTACCCTGTCTGAGGGTTCAGAAAGCTTGTAATTAAGCAAGGGCTCATACTTTTTTCCCATGGAGCAAAGATGCCATCCACAGGTTCCTTTTAAAAGAAATGTGATAACCTATCTTCTCCCTTTAAGGAATGGTGAAAATGTTAATTAATTCTCAGGTTACTATAGTTAGTGGATCACGTAATTATACTCGGAGAACCAATATCACTGCCTTACTGTTCAGAGACGTGATTTCCATAGTTGTGCTCTTTATCACTTCAGAATGGTTTTCGGAAACTTTGCTGATAATGCTCCCTTTCAGGGTATACATTTTAGTCATATGTGCTCAATGTATGTTTGGGAACGTGCGAGGAAGGCTATAGTCTTGGTTAAAGGGGGTAACAGAAACTTCTCATGTGAACATTGTGTTACCTGTGCATCATATTGTGCAATGAGCTCTTTAATCCTAACAGCACAGTATTTGCTGTTCTGTCTCTGCTTAGGTCTTACCTGCAGCTGTTTGTTCAAGTTATTCCACTGTAAAATAAACAGTCTGTGGGTTTTCCAAGGCACACTTCACATACTGCTGGGAAAATACACTCCAGGATTTTGTCAGTAGGACTGAAGAGGCTCATTTCAGCTTTTCTCCAGATTAACTGCTTTAATTAGTTTGTATTTGTGTTAGAAAACTACCTGTTCTTCTTTGTTTGTTCCATACATTTTGGCAATTACGAGGTAACACAAATAGGCCTTAAAAAATAACAAAATATGGCATCTCTGTGTATTGTTTTTGATGCTTAAAATAACTCCCTTAGGAATGAGTCAGAACTTCTTCCAACTTTTGCAAAGTATAAATCCTCTGAATAAAAAAAATAATTCTTAAGTATAAAAGCATTTGGCAGGTGATTTTTGGCCAGCTCAGACCCCAGAATCTGAATCCGGAGCTTATATGAAGTCCCACAATGTATAGTGCTTATAAAAGCAGTGACATTTACAGGCAGTTGAACTAGATGATTCTTGTAGGTCTCTTCCAACCGAAAGCTTCAGTTCAATTCCATTCTGCTCTGCTAGTCTTTCTCAGTGGGAAAATATTTGCAGTCTCGTTCCAAGAAGCTGCAGAACTGTAATACTGGTAGGGTGAGAACCCCGTACTGACGTGTAAAAGCCAAACTGAGCCTACACAAAGTTATAGGCACAAGTGACCAAACAGGCTGAGCACGCACGGTGAGTAGACGGCTACCTGCCAGCCCCGGGCCTTGCTCCGCAGCTGGGCAAGTTTTAATTCTGTGGCAGCGGCTACGAGGTAAAGGTGGGAACTGCAAGTAAAAGAATGCCCTAGATAAGGAGACTGTGTCACTTCTATGCCTGCAAGTCAGTGATGTGGAGCTGGAATTCAGCTGCTAGGGCAAACCTTGGAGGAAATCCTCCTCTCGGCTTCCAGTCTGAAGGTGTGGATTTTGCCAGATGGAATCCCGCAGGGAGCCTGGGGGGCAGTGTGTGTGGCTGGCAGGCGAAGCTGGCGCCCTTCCCTGCGGGCTTCTGTGGCTGGTGCTGCAGGACCGAGTAAGGCACAGCCTGTGCTGCAGCTTTCAGCCCTGCTGCTGCTGCTGTTTCATGCACAGTGATGCACAGAGCTTTCATCAAAAAGCTCCACAACAGGCAGGGTTGCTGTGAGTTCTGTGGCTCTCCATGACCGCCAGGTAGGGTCCCCATTGATTCGGTAATCATAGAATGATAGGACCATTTAGACTGGTAAATACCTTTAATATCCTTGAGTCCAACCATATAACACGTGGAATGTTTCTGAGTCAGTAGTTTTGTGATACTTGTGGAGCATTTTTCTCTAAGCTCTTAACTGTACCGTTCCGCTATCAGACGTAACAGATGTCTGTGCATCATTTTGATTAATATAAAAGATGCTGAGGGAGAGGGAGCTGTATAAGAAAAGGTGCCGGGTTTGTCCTTTCTCCTGTTTCCTGGACATGAGGTAGTGGAGTCAAGGAAACGTGGAAGTTGACGTTTTTCAATCCTGCAGCCTCGGGTGATGGCACTGCCAGCCATACCAAGATCAGAGTAACAGCTGCTCTCTTGGGTGTGAGTGGAGTCTGTCACCTCCTGGAGCTTCACCTGGAACTGCCTGTGCGCTTCTCTTATGGAGCAGGAGTCGCCAGGGGTGGTCTCCTCAGCTGAGTCCCTCACCCCGGGCTCTTGCAGGAGAGAGAAATACCACAGAAATAACGAAAAAGAAGGAGCTTGATGAAGTGTCTCTTTGTGCAATGTTACTGTGCTTAACTGCATTATTGCAGTGGTTTGCTTCTGCCCTGCTGATGCTGTGTCTGCATAAAGCTGAGCATTTTTAAGTCCCCACAACAGCAAAATCGGTTTGTGTGTGAACACCTGGGGAGATGAGCATTAAAGGGCACTGGGGCGCTCACGAGGAGAGGACAAGCCCAGCTGAAAGCAAGGAGATGAGGTAGCTTTGTCTAGGTCCCAGGAGCGTACAGGCTCTCTTCTCAATCATCTTAGCCCACAGGGTTGTCCTTTTTTTCTGTGATACAGATGTTTAAATGTGCCATTTGTGGTTGGATTTTCTTCCTTCTTAATCCTGGCTCTGTAAAGGTTTTTTGTTGTTTAATACGGGGAGAAAAATATTATGGCAAACCTTTTGTTTAATTTCTTAGCCAGATACTGAAAACACTTGCTTCCAGATCCATGATAATTTGATTTTTTTTTTCAGATTTATTAATGCTCATCTCTTATTCACAGGCATCTGTTTAATCTGTCTAGCCAGAGCACTACCCCGAGTCACATGCTGGCAGCTTATAAGGTTATCGTTTTTTTCAAAGAACTCATCTGGAATGTATTTGACACGTTGGTCGTGGATGTGTCAGTACTGTGACTGCTTGCACTCTTTGTCTGGTGGAGCCTAGGACGGGACAGCCATTTCTGTACCTTTATAGCAACATCTCATCTCTTACATTGATGGAACAATTTAATCATGTGTGTCATTTAAACTTGTACAAAAAGCTTCAGTATTAATCAAATCTTTCCCAAATTGTTCTCACCTACAGAAATCTGTCATCTGTACTGAGTAACATCTTTCCAGCAGAAACGAGTATATCCTGAGTAATAAGTGGAAGCTGATATTTCTGTTGGAGTGATGAAGCTTCAGGTGTCTGAAGGCATGTGATTTGAATTTAAATTCAAATCCGTAGGAGTCTAATTAAAGGAGCTTCATGTCCTGACATACCAGCTAATTTGGCATAGCAGTCCTCTGAGTAGAGCAGTGGTCTGTTGTGGCTGTAGAGACTGAATTGCTATCCATCGAGACGTTTTCAAAGCTGCTTAGATGTTGGAAGTGAGCAGAGACTCCTCAGACAGTACAGCGGTGTATTGGCCAATCCAGTAAACTGAGACAAAGGACTAGGTTTGCATCCCTGGATTTTAGGCATGATATAAATGTGTCTGACAGGAAAAAATTAAATTAAAGCAGTGCTAAACCCTGCATCAGTGGCTGCCTTATAATCAGTTTTGAAACAATGGAGGGGGACCTGTGCAGGAATCTGCATCAGTTCAACTAAATTAATTAGTGAATATATTTAGTAAAAGCAATATGGTTTTGTATGTGGATCAGATCTGCTGCTGCTAAATCAATTAGAAGAAAAAAGTTATTCCATAAAAAATTGGTAGTGAGAGTTCAGTGAGACTAACGTCCCAGAGCCAGCAGGTCTCGTGCATCCTTTTATCAGTTCCCTTTGGCATTAGATTTTGCATGATAAAATAGATTTCTATGCTAATAAATACGAAAATAACCTGATAATGGAAATTGCAGTGATTCTTTTTATACATAATAAGCAAATAAGAGCCCTAGGCAAATTTATTTATTTATTATGTCTGTATCATTGAGTGGTAAGGGGGAAGTGTTTGCTTTTTGTTTTTCTTTCTTCACCTTCACAGAGAAAATTCATTTGCAGAAAATTAGAGTTCTGTGGCAATTTGATACTTGACACTGCTTGATGCTGTTCTTGCATTTTGACCGTCATGTCTTAGAATGAGCTCTCGATCTTAAAACTGAATGGCACAAGATCGATATAAGATGTCTACTGAGCAACACAGTTTTTAAATCCTGTTTTTAGCAGGCATGGGGACAACTCCAGAAGTATGAATTTGGGAACTTGATCTTATCCTATAACTGCTGCAGATTTTAAAATGTTTTTAATAGGACAGTGTGTTTCGCTTAACCATGTTTTCAGGTGGGGAGAAATACAGCATGATAACCTTCCTGGCTGTCGTGGTTTAACCCCGGCCGGCAACCCAGCCCCACGCAGCCGCTTGCTCACTGCCCCTCACCCAGAGGGATGGGGAGGAGGATCAGAAAGGAATGTAAAACTCAAGGGTTGAGGTAAAAACAATTTAATAGGTAAAGCAAAAGCCGCGCACACAAGCAAAGCAAAGCAAGGTGTTCATTCCCCACTTCCCACGGGCAGGCGGGGGCTCAGCCATCCCCAGGGCAGCCGGGCTCCATCACGCGTAACGGCTACTCGGGAAGACAAACGCCATCATGCCAAGTGTCCCCCCTTCCTCCTTCTTCCCTCGGTTTATATACTCAGCATGACGCCATACGGTATGGAATACCTCTTTGGCTAGCTTGGGTCACCTGTCCTGGCTGTGTCCCCTCCCAATTCCCTGTGCCCCCCCAGCCCTCTGGCTGGCAGGGCACAAGGAACCAAAAAGTCCTTGATTTAGTATAAATATCACCCAGCAACAACTGAAAACATCAGTGTGGTACCAACACTGTTCTCACATCATAGCCAAAATACAGCACTGTACTAACTACTAAGAAGAATATTAACTCTATCCCAGCTGAAACCAGGACACTGTCTCTCAGGCAGGTTATGAAGATAGGTTTATGCATATAAATTGCTTTGAGTTTCTTCGGTATTGGTTACCGTAATAATACAGTTCTACAGAAGAGCAGAATGTTGTTGCCTACGACCAGCCAGGGTGCTGTGTCCATTGATTGTGAGTTATGAGCTGCTTTCAGGCCACTTGCCATTTCAGCAGGCTCCATGTGGATGTAGCTGTGTCAGATTGACCTTGAGCTTCCTCCGCATCAGATGAAAGCAGCCAAACTGCCTCTACCTCTCTGCAAGGTTTAAAGTAGAAATTTCTGTGCTGCTTATATATGGCTTAAGTCTTACCCTCCACAGCTTTCCAAGATTTGAGCTGAAACTGCGTGTCTTCATACAAAAATGATGGTTTTATTTTGCAAGTGAAAATGTTTAGGAATAAACTTACCAAGAGTACATGAAATATATTACCTTGTATTTCTACCACAGCTCTATTAACCCAACAGTATTCAGAGAACACGATTTCCTGGTTCATTAAGCTTTGGTACCCTCAATGCCATCTGACAGAAGGGTTTTACAGGGCTGCATCGTAGGCACAAATGATGTTTTACTCTTCCTTGTTTTCTCACCACCAGTTTTCTTTTTTGTAAGGCATCAGCAAATGAAGTGCTCTAAGCTTAGAGTTTTCAGATTCTGTCTTACGCAACAGAAGTAAACCAGTATCATTTTCTAACCAGAAAAGCCTGAAATGTTCCATTAAAACTGAAAGATCTGTATTTGTCTTTGTGGCTTGAAAGCTTGTGACATGGTTATGAAATAGATAAAGCCAATAATAGAGTAATCTCAGTTTAAAAACTGCTGTTCAGTCATCTCTGAGAGAGGGTAACTGTGTCTATTTGTATTTGGAACTGATTCTTAAAAACCCACTCCCATACTTAGTGAAAAATACATTCTCAGTGAGGAAAAACAGATACTCACCTCTAACTACTTTGTTTTCATTGTATAGATTCTGGTGAAGCTTCATCCCTTGCAATAGAACAGGAGACATAGCGGTTTGAAATGCAGCAGTGTAAAGCTGGTTCAGAAGGTCAGTATTATTTCTTCATTCCCTTCGAAACAGCCGCTCTGCAGGGCAATCGGCAGGTGATGCTGGCAGCTTTGGGGTGCAGCAGCGGCGCACCCAGCGTGCAGAAGGCTGTGGCGTGCAGACCTCCACGCTGGCTTTGGGGCGGTGCAGCGGTGGGGGGTGGCACACCATCTAGAACCTCAGCCCACCGAGGGGCAGGGACCCTCTCACCGGAGCCTGTGTTGATGCATCTGCGCGTGGTAGTGTTTCACAATAGTATCCATCTTGTGTTTAGGAGAACTAAAAGAAAGCCGGTGGCCAGCCCGCAGCCCTGGCTGGATGCTGGACAGTTAAGCCAAGAGCTGAAAGCACTGTTGGTAGGGGAGGGAACAAAGCCTGCAGCTCCTCTGGTAAATGTGGCAGGAACGACTCTTGCCACTAGCATGTACAACTAGAAGGTTGGAGGGTCGTTCAGTGATTCACGAAACAGTGTGGGAAGGTGCAGAGATACACGAAACTGAAGTGGGAACAGCCAAGTGCAGTTGGAATACATGGAAGTAACCCCTAATGCCCACACCAGCTCGCTAGTATCTTAATTATTCTTTTTCCACCCTGGAGAACTTGGGTGCAACAACAGATGATACAGTCCAGGGGAAGGTGCTGCTACCGGATGTTCACGGGTCTGTAATTTGTTCTGACTTCCACAGCGATGCGGAGATACCCTGCACAGGTACCACTGCAGCGAGCTGCAGGCTGTCCCCTCTTCGTCTCCATGAAACATTTTCACGGTGCAGTGTAATGGACTGAGATTGAAGGATGGACCTCTGCGCTCTCACTTGCAGGAGGTGGAGCAGTCAGAATTTGCCCCTCTGTTTTCTGTGGGCGTTGAATAAGTGTATGGCAAAGTGCTGCAATCCTAGTTCTGCACACGCGTAGGGCAACTCAGGATTTTTGTAAATGGGCTTCTTGCGTGTTGTAGATGCGATTCCATTTTCTTCCACTGAGTAGGAAAAACCCAAAGTATTTTTTCTGGCAGTAGCCATTGAGGGCCACAAACTGCCGTTCTACTGAAGCAGTAAAAAACCAACATTTTCCCTGTTGTTCTACATGGCTTTAAAACAACACTCAAAGCCAAGATTGGACAGCCATCTGTTGCTCATCACATCAGTGTTTATAGCTGCATGTGTTTCTTTTTAAATTTCAGCTTCCCTCTCAGGAGTCAACATCCCTTCTCTTGGTATGGGCTTCAGTTTCGAGGGGTAGAAAACAAGTGGATCTTCAAGATTAGAAACCGTCATGAAGTATTGTCTGATTGGAATCTGCATTCTAGAGCGCTTCTCCAGAAATCCTGCTATCCAGATGTTCCAAGGCTTTATAAGTTTAAGTCACGGAGTGAACAGAACAGTTTTATAGAGTGATTTTGGCCGATGTTCTTTGGCCTGCTCTCTTTATTTTATAAATAATATATATTTTTTATTCAAAGTAGGTAAAAAATATTGATGCGAGTGCATTTCCAAAGGCCTTTTCATTTTGCAGACATCAGGGATTGGAGTTCTTGAAATTCTTCTAAGCCATAATATTCTTGGGGATGGTATTTCCTTTGAGACTGATTCTCCAACCTTCTCTGACAAGTGAGATTTTCTAATATGTTTGAAGTTCTATTGTGAGTCGGTTCAACTCAATGAGAGACAGACCCAGTTAAATTTGGCACTAAATTGATAGTTGGATGTAAGTGTGTTGAAAGACAAAGTGCTGAACATGCATATATACATGTGCAGCTGTGTATGAAAATAAAATATTCACATTGCCAGTATCAAGATTCAAGAATATTGTGGCCATAGATTATTTTGTTGTTGTTGTTATATTTCTTTTTAGGAGCGTGTAATTGTCTTAGAGTTTGAGTTATAGTGCCCTTTAAGCCTAATCCTACTTGCAGGCACCTAAAATGCAAAAGGGAACTTTAGACAGTACATTTTGCATTTATTCCTAGGACTAAAATACCAACGCATTCCTGGATTAGTGTCTGATGGAAATTTGTGTGTTTATGGAGTCAGAAAGGAAGGTGTAAATTTGAAACACGAGTTGGAAATGTGCACTGAACGTTTAGCGCCAACAGTAGTGTTCGGAGTTTACGCTCCACAAAGGTGGGTTTAGTCCCATAATTCCAGAGACAGTTGATGTACTGACTGTTACCAGACTTCTTCCCAAGTAAATGTCTTGACTGGTAGTTTAACGTTTTTTCAGCAGTGAGAGGTGATCAGATTTTTTTCTTCATTTTGCTCCATTTGCAGTCAAAGGAATGTATCACTTTTTATTCTGTGGAACAGAACTGAGAATTTGCTGGCAGGATTATATGCATTTTTCTAGACCTGAGGTTTTTTATCTGCATGATTCAGACCTGGCAACTCCATCACTCATGTTTGAATTTGGTGCATGCTTAAAGTATTAGTATACTGCCTTTAAGATCATTTGTTAACATTTTCTATCCTGTTTTTGTGTTTATCAGCCCATTTGTGTTGACAGTGACTACAGAAGCAGTTGTGCATGTCATGAGAAATTACCTGATAAGTATCTGTTTGGTGACAAAGGCCTTGCCTACATACTAAATCCTTTTTTCCTCTGTTTATTCTGCTGCTGCTACCAGTGGAAATGTGTTCATGAGACAGAAGAGAGTCTTGCACAGATTTTCTGTCCATAGGAGCAGACATTTACCAGGTATAGACCGTGCCCTGCAGGCAGGTATTTTATACATCAGCCTCTGTAGTTCGGTGTAGAGCAGGCAGCAACTTCTGCAGAATGTCTTATCACCGAAGTTTAGTTGTTAGGAGTCAAGGTGGGCTCTGCCAGCCTTACTGTAGGTCAGTCTCTCTCCTCCTCGGAGCGGGCTGCACGCTTTGCATGTTCCTACTGCAGTCTTTTCAGCCACGTCTGTTGGGTGGTTCGGTCATCAAAGGGCTGTTGAGTGCTGAAACTATTTTTCCTGTCAGTCTAACCCTGCATTTCTAATGTAGATCCTGTGGTGGACTTTAAAGGGTGTTTGATGGAAGATGGCAGTAGAATTAATCACCGTATTTCTGGCAAAATATGTTCTGGAGGGGGATCTCGAGAGGAAGGTGGCAGCTGAACACAGTAGGGCACGTCTAGGAATTCAGCACCATCAGAAGTGCTGCTTGTGCCTTTTAAAACTCTAAATTCCTCATATATAAAACCAGGAAGATGATCTGGTGACTTTCATTCTGTCAACTAAAGCATATTGTTAAGACAGCAGGATCAGAGCTCTCGCTGAAACCATGTGGATTTACAGGAATTTCCTGAGCAGGTTCTTGTATCTGTTCTGGGTTTGGTTCTGGTTGCAGCCACGTCATTCTTTCTGTATTTCTCTGACCAGCAGCAGCAGCAGCAGCAGCAGCAGCAGCGCTGCCTACAAGGTCTGCAGGCAGCATCCCTGCCTGCCGTCGAGCTGCAGCGCTGTTCCTTAGGGAGTATATAAAATCAATTTCTGTCTTCTAATGATGGCTAAACCAGATGTCTTTGTGATATCACACGCAGCTATCCAGCTCCGATTCAGAAACGGCTGTGAAGGTTTCCAAGGAACTTACTCTTACTCAGTAACCTTTCCTGTAAGGAGTTATGGCTGGTCTTTCCCTTTCCTTACGAGCAGCTCAGCCTCACTCGGTTATAACTAACACTTGTCCAGGTCAGAACAGTAAATAGTTTGATGGCTTCAGAACCGCTTCAGGTCAATATTCACGCATCAGGTTTTTAAAAGCTTCAGGATGAAACTTGAAACAAATACAGAAGTTGTGTCAAAATGAGGCAGGACCAAATGTGGAGAAAACGTGTGTCTGAGTGACGGAACAAGCTTCATTTGTTCTCTTTTGCGTACTTAAAGGAGATATCCGTATGCTGCGCCTGGCGTTCGTGTTGTTGGTGCCGCGTTCCCGTGCCACAGAATAGCTGGGCAGGTTCCTCTGCATCCCGTGATTAAAGCCGAGCACAGAAAGCTGCAGCGAGAGGTGGGTGTCCAGGAACACGGTGTCCGTGGGGCGCTTGCTGAAGACATTATGCGTCTGGGTTCTTCAAGGCAGCATGGAAATGAGCAGTCAGATCCCTGCGGGGAAACAGTGTTTCTCAAAATACTGATGCTGAGATCTTTGTGCTCGGTGCATTATTGCAGCTGATGCCGCAAACGTAATTGCAGATGGCCTACTAAGGAGCACACAGTTTTTCCAATTAGTATTTTTGGCCTTTAAAAAGGCTGTTAACTAGAGATCTGGGCAGTGTAAAAGCAGCAATTTTGCCTGCACCCCCTGCTACCTGCGGTTTTAAAGCCTGGCTGCTATTTACTTTTTAAATTGACTTTCTTTTCCCCTTAGCTTCTGAAAGAAGGTCTCATACAAAGCATATGATAAGTGCAAGATGTGTAAAGTTCTGTTCAACATGCTAGGTAAATGCACTGGAAAACAGAAATTCCTCAGGCTGTCTGTACTCACTGCTGCACGTAACAAAGGAGATGAAGCATTCAGCTGAGTGTGTTACATGCAAATAGCTCTTTAAGGGGTACACCCACTACAACATCTCCTTTGTTTTCCACCCCGCTAACCCTCACCAAGGCTCCCCACCACACCATCACTACCTGTAAGGGCTGTGCGATGAAACCTCTCCCTTGGGTGCAGCGTGGCACCTCCAGCTCGCCTGCCCTGCCCACCCCTCCTCAACAGCCTGCACCCTCCATCCCAGCATTCCGGCCCTGGGACTCACTCTGACAAGTCTCACTGGTACTGGCAATACCGTAGCTCCGGGTGCTGACCGGTTTGTTTGTCGTACTGCCTGTGCGGCCATACAAGCGTTTCAGATACACCCTGAGCCCCCCGTGTGCCCAGGAGCAGTGTTGTCATTCCCACTAGGTTTGCTACCTCGTGACATTTACTGTCAGTCTCTGCCTAGTTAGGTGCTGTCAGTGCAGTGGCACCCCAAAAATTCAGTAACCTCCCGAGGTTTGACTCTCAGCTGTGATGCTGGTTTCAGCAATGTGGCTGTAAGTGCTGCCACCCGGTGCAGCGTGGAAGCAGCAAGGCAGCTGTCTTGACCCCTGCCGGGGGCTGTTCTGTCTGGCTTGGCATCAGATCCATGCTACAGGATAAAGCAGAAGCGAAGCGAAGCGCTTTGGGGCTCGGCATCAGAAATGGCTCTTGTCCTTCGTGGATCTTGTACTGCTGGTAGAGCTTGAGGTGTAGAAGCACCTGGTGTTTAGAGAGGAACGGTTTTGTTGGCTTAGCTTAACGTAGCGGAGGGAGGCGGATCTGGCGGCTGCCAGGAGAGCTCTGTGCGTGGCCACGGGGCTGCTCTGGAGCACGGCCCGCGCCTCCCACTGCTCGCCGAGGTGCCCGTCACCGCTGGCGTTATTCCCATGGGACCGTGGGAGCTGCAGTAGGACCACCAGATGCTGTCTGTAATTCTACCGACAGTCATCAGGTAGCAGTAATTAGGGCTTGAGCGGGAGCCAGCGTTGCAGGTGTCAAGAGGCTCACCAGGAGTCTGGAAGCGTGGGACACAGCCGTGGTTTTGTTAGCGTCTGTCAGGGCACAGCAGAGCAAGAGTTCAACCCAGGTGCAGCGCGTTGTACCTTGCCTTTGGCCCATTTATTTGTATTTCAGGATTTTACAAATGCATTTCACGTCTTTTGTGAGTGAGGACGGTCTCTGCTATAAGCAGCTTTTCCAAGTACGCGTTGTCGTGTGAGAAAGAACGCTTCTCGCTGGATTTCACTGCCACTCTGTCCCATCCCTGTACTCCAAAATTAATGCTCTGAAATAACCGACCACACTAACAGCCCCCCCCTCACCTCTCCCCCTTATCTCCCATTTACGTTTATAGAGAAAACATCATATTGATGTTTCTGTGGATAGTATTGTGGCAAGCCCTCTCCTTGGCCAGTGAGTCCTGCCCAAGGAGTCGGGACTTCTGTAAGCCTCACTGCACTGCAATTTTGTTTTGCCTCTCGCTGAATTGGTACAGTATGGTTTTGGGGTGGAGTAAGATGGAATTCCTTTAACAGGGAGCCGTCCTGTGGGGTTTTAGCAGGCTGCACCTGGTGTGTGTAGTGTTTGTCATTGGCAAGAACCAGGAAGCTTCCCAATAGCATTATAGCAATGAATGTTTCCTTCCTGGAACAAACCAGAAATGTGATTCAGCAAGAGCTGTACTAGCTGTAGGGTTTTAGTTCTGTCTGCTGGTGTGGACTGGAAGCACAACTTGGTGTTAGTTACTGAACCTGATGCATAAAGTCTGTAACATAAAATGAATGTAGAACTTCAGGGGAAAAAAAAAAAACACAAACCCACCCCTTTACCTTTTCTTCCCCGAAGTCAGATATTAAGACTGATGTGCTAAGGTGGATTCAGGGACCCGCTGCCTCCCACGCAGTCGTTAGGCCAGCGGAACAGATACTCTGTTTGCATAGCTGGCTGGTTCACAGAAGTGTTGAATTAGCAGGTTAAGGAGGTACCGTTGACCTTGTTTATTAAGCCAGAATTAACTCGAGTCATGTTTTCACTTCAGTGACTCCTGTGGTACAACTCTTTGAAATTGATCCGTAGTACTTGAAAATACCTTGATTTTATTGATACTTTTCCAATTCTATCAGCTTCTGCTTTGTTACAGAACATTTGCAAAAATAAACTCATTCTGAAACCATCCGTTCAAGCATTTGCATGGTAGAGTGGCTTTTTTCATAGAAGTAATGGTCTGTCAACAGCTTGCAGCGCCAGCTTTGCAAGGTTGTGGTGGTACCACGTGCTCTTCCTGCTTTAATGCTTTATTTTCTTTTCTGGTAATTAACATTGAGGTCACACCCACCAGTAGGCAGCTTTGTTCTTCTTGTCCTTCTTCCATCTCCCTTTGAGAGAGTCTTTCCTCTTCCTCCTCAATATGTAGTTAAAATATTGCCAGTTTCAGCTGTCTGTGCCGGGTTTTTGGATACTGTGGAGGTGAGTAGGTGTCGTTTTAAGCAGTTGTGCCACGTATTTTATTTTGTAACTAATCTTAGTGTTTGTCAAGTATTAGTTTGGGTCTCCTCATTCAGGCTCAGCTTCCTTTGCTCAGAGCAGTGGGATCCCGCTTCCTGCGTTGCTTTTCTCTCTTTCCTAAAAATCTTATTTCTTCATTTTCTCGCTTCAGTTTGGAATGTAAACCTTGTAAAATATAAATGCAAGTTTACGTTTCAAATATAAGCCTGTAAGCTGGTTATGCTTTCATGCTGCTTAAAAGATTGATTATTTTTTTTTCTGTATGAGGTTTTAAGATTTACAGCAGCATTTGTAAAACTTTAGTGGATAACAGCAGCTGTTTAAAAAAAAAAAAAGGTAAAAAAATCAGAAGAGTTATGTTAAGGAGGGGGGAAAAAAAACACCACAAAAAAAAAAAAAAAAGGACAAAGGGATCATCTTTGCTTCTTATTCCAGTCAAGCTTAAAAAGAAATGCCTGCTTGCATCAAATGCTGGGCTCAAACTGCTCATGGAACAGGTGGGTATTTTACCTGAAGGCATTCCGGCTGTCTCAGCACTCGTTAGACTTGAACTTTTCTTGAGCTAAACCCTGGGCTGAATCCCATGGGAAGCCTGGAAACAGAAGACGTTGTCCTCCCTGCCTCTCTTCAGAACTGGGGACAGTGCGTGCTACGCCTTCCCGGATCAGCGCTGCTCTTTGGAAGAGAAACAAAAATCCCATGGATTCTTGAAGGTGTTGGTGTATTTTATTTTTTTCCTGCCCTTTGGTGGAAGACGCCGGAGCCTCTAGGGCATGTAGGAGAGAGAAATTCCTCGTTACCAGCACCTGGTATCCTGATGATGCAATGAAAGCCTGGGCTGGTGCAGAGGTGACCTCCCCTGAGGAGGAGGTACCAGTTTTATGACCAAGAGCTTGTGTGAGGAGGTAGGTGGAACCTGTTGTGCTGCCCTGAATTCACCCCACGTGTGGGCATTCTTCTTCGGCAGCAGTGACCTCGATGTGTAGCTTCCTGCTGCGCACCCTGGCAGTCTAAGCAGGAGCTAGTCCAGAGTAATTCCAAATGGCACTGAGGGAGCAGGGAACTTCTAACAGCTTCCCTTCTGCTGGTAACATACGAAACGGAAAAGGTCGTGGTATTTTATAAATTATTCTGTCTGTCCAGCTGGTTTCGTTGGAGTGACCCGTTTATGTTTGCTGTGAAAATGGGTCTCAAAGGTAAAACAAACCTGAGGATCAGGTAACCGCAGACCTGTCTGTATGTTAGAGTTCAGCATGAGGAGTGTTCTACCTCGCTTCAGAGTCAAGCGCACAGGTTTCGCTCCCTGGTGTTTTGACCAGGCGGGAAGACAGGCAGAGTAGGACGCCGACTGCCAGGGCCGTTCTGGGATCAGTGGGCTCCCCCTGGGAACCGGTACGCTCCCTCTTCAATGGGGTCGGAACTGGAAACCACTGTAGCGCAACGCCCTGTTCGCATCCAGGACAACTGGCTTAGTGGGCTCTGCGCCAATAACTGCTAAATAATTGGAAATAGTAACGTTAATGTCATTGTATTGATTTGTTATTACATTCAGCTGCTTTTTCGCTAGCCAGCACAGCATGGTGTCGGTATTTATCTCGCCTACAGCCAGCTGTGCTGGTCAGCTAAGGGTGTGCTGCCCGAGCCCTGCCGCCGAACACCGATCCCTCACCCCATACGTTAACAGGGAGTAAATGTTTCCCGGCGAATGTCACAGGCCGTCTGCTGACGGCATTTGGGATGTTCCGTCAGGTTCAGGAGTTTACTGTTGCTGCTGGCATTGAGACTTTTGATATCAAATGGATTTTTACAGAAGCTTTGGATACTTGTTTTTACTGTCCCGACACTCTGACTTTATTATGGACACTTTGTGTATGTTTCACTGGCATTTTCCAGGTGCTCGTACGGTTTCTACAGCTGAATATCCTGTACGTTCTGCTTTGTCGTTTTCTATTACGGTTTATACTAGGAAGCCTGCACGGTTTATACTGTACCGCAGGCAAGGACTGCATTAAAACCATTTTTGGCTAATTTGTTATACTTGTGAATGGTTATTTCCTGACTTAGCCTATGCTCAGGCTAAACATTCTCCCTCTGGAAGACTTACACAACTGCAATTAATTGAAATTACTGCTTGGAGTGGGGAAGGTGCTTTATCTGTGTCAGAAAAGGATTCACTAAACACTGCCCCTTCTCTTACACGGTACCGGCTGGGCAGCCCCAGCCTTTGCGTTCCATTCACGCGACAAGAGGCATGAGCCACTCTAGTTGTGACGACATGCAGTAATTCGGCCCTTTTTAGAATATAGATGTATTTAAAAAATTGTAAGACGATGTTATTTTCATATATATTTTCCCGAAGTTACAGTAAGGTAAGGAACTAGCTAGTTTAAGTATTGGATATTCCATACCCGGTGCCAGGGGGTTTAAAGCCAAAGAAAGAATTTGGCTGCAGATTTGTGTTTCATGTGATCGATGCAATTACTGCACTGAGTGTTTGAAAGGGTGCTAAGCCTCGAGGGCTGTATTTGTCTTTTGACTTTAAACCCCCTTGCTCTGCAAACAAAGCCAGAAACGGAGTTCCAACTTTTTGCCACAGCTTCCCTTTCTTTAAAGGGCTAGCGATACAGTTTCAGCCACACAAGGTTTAAGAGACAGACCTCGGGTACGCTGCGTGTACAATTCTGTAGACGGCGCTGCTCCCACCCTCGCTGCCCGCCAGCTTGCCAGGCAAGGCGCACGGCAGTAGGAACCTGCTTTATTCAGTACCACCGAGCAAGGCATCTGTGGACATTTTACTATTTGAAAATGATCCATACAGAGCAAAATTCAGAGAGCTGTATCTTTAATTCTTGGCCACCATCCAAAGACTGAGAATTCTGCCAGAAATTCAGTGTGGCTGCTAAGAATGACATCAAATTCCAAGTGCACCCACGTTTTGGAAGCATTAGGAGTGGCTGTACCAGCTGGCCTGGAGTGACATAAACATTACCACTAGAAATTAAGTACACACCTTTGTGATTTAGTTGTTTTATTTTGCTCTTGCAAGCAGCCACAGGACAGGCTATAGAAGAATAAATAAATTAAAGCAGAATGTGTAGCAATTTATACAACCCCAACATTGAGATGCCTGACTTCGTCATGACAGAGTGCTTTCTTACTGTACCTGAGCCAGTGTCCAGGCAGTAACTGACCGGAACTGATCTAAGTCAGGTATTTACCCCTTTGGCCAAAAATATTTTTAAACATGCCCTCAACCAACTTGACAAAAATAAAACGTAGAAAAAAAAACCTCTTGTGACATCATACAGTCAAATTCATTTGTTCCGAGTCTGTCAGTCTGTTCCAAAATACTTCTGTCCAAAGTGTGTTGGTGCAACAGGATGAACTTCTGTAGTTAAAATGGTGATCTCTGGGAATTCCTGGATGATGGATTTGGCACCTTTGGAGAGAGGGCAGAGGCAATAATGACAACAGCACTGCAGCTGTATTTCAGCACATGTTAAATCACGATTAGCAGAACACAGCAGGTAAGTCAGGCTCGCTTCTTCCATCTCCGCTTCATCTTTCTGCCTTGGCTGACTGTCTATGAGGAAGAAAACCTCCTGAATTTAGCGGACTGCTTTTTTGGATTTTTTTACTTGGATTTTTCTTTCCTTTACCATACACGTGTACTCCCATTGCCATAGTGTTACAGACTGCCCGTCCAGTTGACTTTTTTGATAGATTTCTGCCATGGCCAATTTTAAAAAACAACACGCAAGAGCCTGTTCTACTTCACAGAAACAGATGTTCCTCCTTTGGATCCCCATCGCAAGTCAAGGTCCTGAACACGCAGACAGGGCAGTCCTGTAGCTTCGTGTACCTCGCTCCTTACAGAACTGCTGCTCTGGGTGGGCGCCAAGCCAATACCACTCGCAGGCTGCTACAGTCCAGAGCAGCAGCAGGACTGGCATTGCTTGGTGAGCTGCCAAAGCATTTTGTGTACCTGGCAGTGCTGAAAATTCCTGCTTCTAGGAATACGTAACCACTTATAGTTTTGCCGTTAGCTGTAACAGGCCTTTTCCTTTCTGCTAGCCCGCTGCCTGTGCTGAACGTGTTGCTGTTCGCTCTCTTACAATTCAGCCAAAAATAAAAGAAAAAACCTCCTCTGAGCAAAGTGCTGCTGCTGTCCGTATCTGCAAAGGAACAGCTCTTCACCGCTGTCTGAAGCGTGTGACTAACGTCTCCCTTCCCCATTAAAGGTACGTGTGCTCGCTCTGCTGCCCTCCTCGCTCCCCTGCAACTTACCGTGAGGTGTGGAGAACAGGCTTAGCAGGATAATGACACTTGGTTGTACGCCATGTTCTACAAGAACTTTGACAGCCTCAATGACAGTATTACCAGTACCTAAAAGGGGAAAAAGCGAGATTTTTATTTCTCTTTTCCCTGGTGGAAGAACTTGTCCTAGGCCATCCAAAAATATCCGTGTTAACACTGGGGTGTGGCCGAATGATGATATTGTCCTTTCCCACTGGAAAACTATCACCTCTGCATGTCTTAATTGTAGAAAACTTTGGTCTCCTGCTGAAGGAACTTCATCTCTACTCTGAAACGGCCAACTCTGCCAGGTTTCAAGCACTGAAGTCGGTGGATTTTATTAAAGCCCTGAGGCAAGAAAGCTCATCTAAAATAGTAAAATAGCAATTAAGAGCTCTATGTGTAGAACCAGAATTAAATCATCGACTGGAAAAGTTACTTCACCCTGACAAACTCCTTACAACATTTACCAGATTTTTTTTTTTTTGGTAGTATTAACTAAAGTAATTTACTTCTAGGATTACAGTATTAATCCAAAAATGTCTTTTAATAGCATGAGAAAGATACTGTTTGAGTCTTTTCTCATGGCAAAACTTTAAAAATTAAATGTGTATCATGTCTTAATGTTTCTACCTTTCTCACAAACGCAGGCATGCCCAAATGATTTGCTCCGCATTCGTGCTGGTGCAGGCTGACTAGTATGTATTCTGGCACAGCCCGATAAATTCCCTGCTATGTCACCTAAACCAAGCAGAAAACTTAATCCAAGCCCCCGAAATTTGGAAGTTTGCCTTTACACTGAGCACACTTGCTGTTCGGATGAATCTAGCTGTACATAATGAGGAAAGGCACTTACTTAGTATTGGGTACATAAGAAGAACCTTTCTCCTGTAGATGTCTGGTGGAAACTTAGCGTAGTACACTTTGGCTCTTTGAGTCTCCTCATCGCTCTGTATCAGGATTTTTCCTATGCGGATTGATCTACAGCAGTCTCGTAAACCTTGTTCCATTGCCTCTCCTCAAAATGAGCAGCAAAAAAAACCCCCAAGAACAATTGTTACACGCTGAGAAATGGCACAACTGTAACATGCTGCAATTAAATAAGACAGCCCCAATACTGCATTGGTGAAGAGTTCTAAAAAAGGGGATTTTTTTTCTCAGTTCTAAGTGTTAAAAACACCTGAAGTGATTTTCCTTTTTTTCTCTGTTCTGACAGAAAACCGAGTCTCCTTGATGTTACACAGCTCCTGGGCATTGGTGTTTCCACACACCAGTGCTCAGCTCTCAGAGGCAGGAGCTGGAAACGTCAAAACAAACATCTGGGGTTTGGAGAACGTCTCTGAGCTCTGCCCAGAGACACGGGGGTGCCAAACGTAGCGCTGGAAGCTGTGGAGCCGCTGGATTTTACATCACAGATACCAAGGTTTGTTCCACAGCACTGGGCAAAACAACAGTGACTCTGCCCCCACCGAGCGCGGCTGGTTTGGAGACCCCTGTGAGCAGAAGTGTTGGCGGCAAACCAGGGGGGGCAGCCGGCCTGGCCTCTGCCCTGCAACGGCCACGTGAAATCTGCTGCGGCTCTTTGTCTCCTCAAAAGTTAATGGAACGTACTACTCGGCATTTGTGGTCAAGGATACCTAAGCAAGAGTAACAACTGGCAGGTTTGGGTAAAGCTCTGCTGCAGAGAAGTGTTGTTGCACAGTTTTGTAAGGAAGTTGCTTACAGGTTTCCAAAACGTTTAATTTGTGCCCGTTCAACAACCAGGATCTGCCTACCGCTTCTCATTATGCTGACTCCGCAGTTTCCCTTTTCAAATCTGACTCCTTCATACTTGTGTCCTGTGAGAGGAAAGAAACCAAGGCGTCAGTGGCAGTGATTGCTCCCTTCTGCCCCACCTTCATGCCCCTCTGGGGGATGCTGCTCTAAGTGACCTGGGTGTGAATGGACCCCGAATACCCCAGGGACAACAGTGAGCTCCACACCTCGACAGGTGGCATGTACCGGTCTGCACACCGTGTCCTGCAGCCCTCAAACAAGCTGGGGGCTCAGGGCCAAAACTGTAATTGGAAAAGGAGTTGAGCTTCTTCTGCCTTTAGAAATGGTGTCAGACAAGCGGCACAGAAGTGATCCTTTTTTGTAACTCAGGTATTCTGTGGTTATTTTAAACGAAGGACACTATGCAAAGTAACGGTAAATAGTGAGTCCCCTAAGAAGCCAGGTACATGGAGTCCAGTGCTGCAGGTGGAAGAGTTAGAACAAAATATGATGCTGCAATGCTACTGTCACTGTGTTCTTGGTCACTGAAAAAAAAAAGAAAAGCAGGCAACGGTATGCATATGAGAGAGATTAGTACTGTGAGCTCAGGCCTCTTGTTAATTCAAAGAAAAAGACAGCAAAACAAGAATGTCCCAGTGCCAGTTCTTCAGATCTAACCCCAGAAGCTGGTAACGAGCTTGCCCAGCACCACGGCTGAGAAGAACAGGTGGTGATGTTCCTTACAGGTGTTGCAAGTTCCCCTGCCTGCCTGATAAAAAGTCCAAAGGCTTTCTTAAAGGAGAAAGAATATGGTGTGCCACCGATGTCACAGAGGGGTGTTCTGCTGCTGAGCCCAGAAGAACAGAAATCACCCGTGCTTACGGCATCTTACAAATGCCGGGAGGAAAAGAGCTCAGTATAGGTAAGCAGGAATCCATGCAGAGGCATCCAAGTTCTCCAGGGCACCTGCTACTGGAAAAGCTCAGCTGAGGCCATTTGAGCTCCCGCACTGGGCACAGGTTTTGCTGTGAAAGGCCAAACACGCTGACTGCAGAGCTACAGCACTTTCAGACTAAGGCCATCTACAGCTTGCCTGGGACTAAGGGCAAGAAACGGAGTCCTTTGCTAAGGCGCCGTGTGCTCAGCGAGCAAGGTCTGAGCCTCCCTTTGCCCGCAGCCAGGGCAGTGGCCTACTCCAACTGTAGAGCTTCCAAGTGATGTTACCTGCAGGTGACCTGCCAGTCAAACTGTGTGATGCAGCAAGAAAATGGTCACCAATCTGCCCGTCACCGACTGACCTGGAACAGCCATGACACCACTGCTCACAAAGTAGCTGCTGTTTTATTTAAAAATAAACTCTGTCCCTAAACTCTGTCTGCTTTCAGAATTGAGTGTTCAGTCCAGCTTTTCTCTGACTAAAAGTAAAGACACGTCAATGAGGTACTGCGAGAGGGGACAAGGGTGCAAACATACAAAGCTGCTCTCACCCTGCAAAAACTCAAATGAAGTTCTCGGGGGGAAGAGCACTCACCTGGCCTGTCTTAGTGTGCTGTGGGTTCACTGCGCGTACTTCAGCCGTTCCCAAGAAGCTGCTGATGCACCAAGCAGCCACCTCTCAACACATGCTACCTGACATATCTTTACAGTTAACAGGAGCAAACCAAAATTACTGCAATGGGCTTCCCCTGGTGTCAGCACAGCCGCTTTTTCTTTCCTGCTTATCGTCACTCCCAGCTGGCCCCCAGTTGCAAATGGAGATGGATTGAGGCTGGTGTGGCAAAACTGCTTGTGCCAAGTACTTTTTCTGTAATGGGCATGCGTGTCATCAGTTTTAATTCAACATTGCAGCATGGGGAAGTACACTGATCTTGTACATACACTCATAAATTTTCATCACGATTTTGCAAGACCAGTTAAAAACTTTAGGATAATAACAACCCTGACTGTATGTTTTGCTCAATTGTGTTTTACACACCTAGCTTTTTAAGGACTGTTAGGGACCTTAACTTTGTACCCTGAACGTTAAAACTGTTCCAGCCTCAGGCACCAAGCCTGTCAGGGTGCAAAGAGCGCCTGGATGACGCTTAGTCATATGGTTCAGTTTTAGGCAGTCCTGCGAGGAGGAGGGAGTTGGGTTCCTTCCAACTCAAGATCTTCAGTGGTCCTCGTAACAGTTCCATATATTTTTCCATTACTTAAGCTTCCACTTCCAGGCCTGCCTAGGGGAGGAATGATTTCCCACGTACCTGTTGGAGTGGTCACGGTACATTCTGTGTATGGCAGTTGGTTCAGTCCCTCTTCAACTACAAGTCTGATCTGTAGAACCAGAAAGATCAGTCAGCTTAAAGGGATTTGTTATCTATGGAGATAAGATACTCAGTGTTAGTAGTTACTGCAGGTACTAGGTGAACACCTAACAGCCTGATGGGTCTAAAAGGGTCTCTTTAATAGTAGTTAGGGACTGAATTTAGAGACCTTTTGGGGGTGCTGCCTATGTTTTGTCCACAAAACGAAACTGGGTGCAGGGGGGCGGGTCATTGGCAATCATAAAACTGCCTTTGTTTCGATCTGGCAGGCACAAGCATCACAGACGAATTTTACTTAACAAATGAGTGAAGCACCAATGCAACTTCACCACGCTGACAGAAACCACTAGTGAGAAAAAAGGAATATTCACCCTCTCTCGCTTCCCATCAGCTAGGCTCTGAGGTCTATTATCACATCCATATTTCTAAACTCCAGCAAGGCCGCCAGAACAGCCACAGAAGCTGCAGCCATGTACATGCACCACCAAATGCCCAAAGACAAGTCAGTCGATCTAGAAATCTCTTTATCACCTTCTCCTTCTGGCACCTGCCAGCTGTGGTTACTGTGGGATGCTCTGCCAAGCACCTGCGCTTTCACACAGTACAGATGGCCCGTCTCAGCTGGGACCTCTCGGCTGGAGCTGCAGCTGGTCAGCCACGCACCCCTCCAGTGGCCAGCAAACCTCCAGCTCTCCCCTGGTGCTGGCCCTGCACCTGTACTCCAGGCAAGGGTACTGACACGCATTCAGCCGAAGCCAGAATGGTTGCCTATGAAATCATTAGAGATGTAAAATTTCTCTCTGCTAGCAAGCCAAAGATTCACGGGCCAGAACTGCTCAAGCAAAGCTCCTGCCAAGCCACAGATGAAACCTGTTCAGCAAAAGTCACCGTATGATGGCAGAAATGAGGTGATTGCTCCTGGGACTGAGCAAGTCTACTGCTCACTTCAGACATTTCTTAGTTCAGAAACAGGGCAGAACAGACTGGAAGATTTTTTTTCTGTTCTTCCATTCTGCCCTAGTTCCTAACAGTCTCTACTAGGAATTAGAAACAGCCCCTTAAATTGACAATCCCTCTTTGAAGATATTTTTAGAGACTTTAGTATGAGCATTTTTTCCTAGAGTTGGGTTTGTGGCAGCCGTATTTAGAGGTGGTGGTCAGACTAAATCAGGGAAGGGGTCACAGGGTGCAGCTGACATACAACAGGAGCAAAAGACCGAAACAGCAATTCACAGGGTAGTATTTCCACTGTAGCGAAACTGCACATGGGAAACAGGCCCTTCGGAATTGTCGGTCCCCTTTTGCGCTTGACTCGCTGCACGTTTGGTGGCCCCAGGAGCATACATAGAGAAGCCAGCTCTACTACCTTCCTCCTCCTCCTCTTCTTCCTCCTGTCTCTCTGCAAGTAGGGCTTTTGACTCAATCTTTTGGCTCAGTCACTTTAATCCTGAGACTGCAGGCACCAGTGTTCTACTGAAAGACATCTTCTCACATAAACAAGCCAAGAAATCTTTGATTTAATTTTAGGTTTCTGGGACATTCACACAGAAATTTATTTTCTTAAAGCTACTGCATGAAAAAAAGCCAACTTGTGAGCCAGGTTTGGAAGAAACGCTTTTTCTTCTTCCTGCTGTCATGTTGACAGGGTTAGCATCGCTCTACATTATCTGCCACGAGTTTAGAGTAAACCAGTGAAGGTCTATAGTCAAATAATCTCCTTGGTCTTACTACACATACCAACAGTTCATACAGAGGCTGGGAAGGATTCTTCTGTAAACTTGTCAGTGTTGATGCAACATTTATTTTTGCACCACGCTTTCTGCCACCCCCACGCTCAGGGATTATAACTTCCACCTCTTTTCTCTCTGGCCCCGAGAGCCAGCAGCCCTGCTCCTCTCTCACAGAGGTGGTTGCCATGGCTTGGAAGCTAAAACAGGTACTATGGCCCTCACATGAAGCAGGGAAGTAAAGCTTTGGTCCCAAGGTAGAAGAGTTTGACCAGAAATTAGAACCATGAATTAAGGATACCAATAAAAAAATAAAGTCTATTTTTAATCGGGGGAAAGAAAAAAAGCTAAAAGGGATGTTAAATTCTAGCAGGCCTAGTTAAACTGTCAAGGCTTACAGTTATGCTTAAATTTTAGATTAAGCATTTAATGCTGATATCCATAATTATATGTCAGTGTGCTCAATTTATTACAGTTCTATGTTTGAAGATTTACCACAGAGCCTTGGCAGTAAGCAAATCGAAATACTGTTTGCTTCGAACCTTCATTAGTACAAGATCTGTTAGAACTGTTAGCAAAAACAACAGTTAATAGAGGTCCAAGGAGTTTTAGCTAATTACCACATAAACATTTCACGGATATGAAAATGTTAGTGAAATCTACCTTTTCTCAGCCAATTAAGCACATGAATAAAGTCTCCTTACCATGCTCAAATAGCAGGGAAGAAATCAGGTTTGACCAGTTCCTCAGAGTCCATGAACAGAGAAATTTGTACATAGGCAACTACAGAAAGAAGGCTGACAGTACTCTCATTCAGAAGAGGTGCAATCACTAAATAAGGAAACCAGCCTGGGTGCAGTCAGAGGCGGTGGTGCTGTGACCAGACAAAACTGGAAAAACGGGAGCCCTTTTAGAGCCACCCCAAAAGGCATCTGTGATCCTCAGCGGCTGCGTGTTACAACTCTTCCACCTGCCTGCACTTTAAAAAAAGGTGTAGCATTTCCACGCCAAGAAACCAGAATGTAAATAAATTCTGGAGTGACCATTATTATCTTCCCCTGTTTGTGGGAAACCAGTAGTTGTAACTGTATTTTACATGATTGCCACGTGTCACTGAATTTCCAAGACCATAGTAACTCCCAGGGGGATCCCCTCACCCATTCAGGTGTAGCTTTTCTTGGAAGCTGAAGGGAAGGCAGGACAGTGGGGCTGCCAGCCATACTTTGTATCTCTTTGCACCTCAGGATTTCCAACCACTTTTAAAGTATGCATTATCGCCCCCCTGAGAGAGGTAGGTGGGCAGAAAGGTGAAGTGACCTCTTCAGTGTTATGCAGGGAGTTGCTGGTAGGGCTGCAAAAATAATTCCTCAACCTCAGGCCTCCAGGCAAACCACAACATCTACCTTCTGCTGACAAGCACCACTGTACTTGTGAACTGAGGCTGTAGGTCAGTGCTGTGCAAATGACAAACATCTGCCTGACCCCAGCCTGCAAGTCAGGTTTACTTGCTCCTTGCCAAAACTCTAGGCATGGCGTGTCCTCTATGGCTCTGGGAGACAGCTCCTCTTCCTGGTACTCGCCTGGTCTCTTTAGCCCACACCACCACACCACTCAGCTGCTGTGCAGCACCAGCTTAACCTCACAGGGCTGCACCTAGCTTAGTGGGCACCTCCTGCTGAGCAGGCCTTGGGAAAAAAAACAACAGGTGGTCTCAGTAAAAATGCTGTGAGTTTTGTGAGCATCTCACTAGTTCTACAGCAATCCCACAAGGTGACAACAATTAAATGCTTCCACATTGCGTGGGTTCTGCGCAGCACACAGGCAAGGGTTCAGCGCGAGCCTCTTGCACTGACGGGAGTTGTCTGCCGGTGTTTCTCAAATGGGTCTCGCTAACGCCGCTCACTACCTGTCCAGCTATCTGCTACCGCAAATTATGATTGATCGTCTTTGGTGTTAGACGCTTACTTCCCACGGCTGCCTCCTTCACAAACACAACACGGGTTGTCTTCATCCTCCTGACTTTAACCCCCACCTTTCAGCACTGGCAGTGGCTTCAACTCCTTGATAACCTTTACCACCTGTCAAGTCCTTTCTCTCACAAGTATCTTTGAATGTTTCTTTTGTGTCATCCCCTTACACATGAAACAAACTGTCAGAAGAAAAAAAACTGTACCACCAGAAATTCATCAGCTTTAGAATCCCTGCCGAAGACCTCTTCCTATGGTGACCTTAGGAGATATTGCCACTGCCAAGCTAGTAGCATGCTTGACTTCGTTCCCATTTTCCTCTCTGCAACAAGATCTATTTTGCTACCCTACAATCCCACGCACGTGTTTCTTCTCTTCACGTACTGCATCTTGCCACCAAGCTCTCTTTGCTAACTGGGTGGGAAACATGGCAAGTCTTAACCATCTTTGCACCCCTCCATGGCTAGTAGAGGCCACGTCCCACACGACATTGTAACTGTTCTTCGCCACACCTAGGAAGAACATACAGAAAATGAGACAGTCCTACATATTGTTCTGCATAAAATTCCTCCTACAAAATGGAAAATGAACTAGCAGGTTCTGCAGCAAACATCCACATGACCAGCAAACAGAGGTGCTTCTGCAAAGAGCTGCTCCCTATCCGTACAAGTGGTGGCCAGCTTGTAGAAGACAGCGGGACAAGGGCCTGAACTCACTGCCTGGAAGCTGCAGTTTTCATTCTAGCAATGAGGAGGGAAAAAAAACATCAGTGCTTCCCTCAGAATGGCACAGGACCTTCAAGTACAGTGAGAAGGTATGTGGGAGAGGTCCTTTGCACTAATTAATGACAGAAAGGTACAGTCAAGACCGCGAAAGGTTTTCCTGTCAGAATAGCCAGTGTTTATCTCTCTTTTGAAAATACCAATTAGGAATAGAGTGCTTCTCTTTAATTCACAGAAGTTGGCAAGAATCAATGCTCCTTAAACAATGCAGCATGATGGGAACCTAATGTAAGGCAAAATGAGAACGTTAAGCCTTTCTGTGAAAGGAGTACTGGTGGGGAAGGGGCCTGTCCCGTGCACTGGCGACCTACACCCTGTAAATGTGTGGCATCACTGGTGTTGACCTTTGTTGGCTTCCTGAATCTTTCTTGCACATTTAAACACGTGAAGAACCTGAAACCACAAAACCCAGGGGGAACGACACACAGTTGAGCTGGTCTTTCACAGGTGGCGGATGTTTCCTGGGCTGTTCTTACTTGTCCGATGAAGTATAAAGGACATGTGTCTATTTAAATGGTATCTGCTGAGAACTGCTGGCACAGAACAAGCTTGGGGCTGTGACTTTCTGCCTGTCCATTATGAAGTACTACTGGCAAAGGCGGCACTCCAGTCACTTGATCCACGAGTTATGAGTGATGGGATTGGTTGGCTTGGGCCTTTACTGTTCTTGGTGAATGGCAACGCAAGAAACATCCTCAAGAAGGGAAAAGCAGGGGGGAAAGTGGTAAAGTAACAAAGATTCAAAGTACTGCAGTCACAGTCTTAGGTTGTGGTCCTATCTAAGCCCTGAGCAAGCCTGGATAAGGCACGGATTAAGACTGGGCTCATCGCAGGAAACCTGCCTGCTGGTGCTGGCAACTGAATGGTCTCTGGACTCTGCTAGAGGGGAAAAGACAGACTTTCCTTGCTAATGAATGTGGATTTGCAAACAGCAAACACCCTCATGAATACAAGGAAGTATTATGTGTGGGCGCATTGTGGCTTTCTTTAAGCATGTAATTTAAATGAGATGAATGTTGCATTCCCAACAGTCCTTGTACTGACTTACTAAAATCTGTAAAAAACTTCAAATTGCTTTGTCCCTGCTGGTAACTAACATACAGCTAAAAACAAATTCCCAGTGTGGACGCACCCAGAGCTACTAATCTAATACACAACAAGTGCCAGGAGGCACTTTGTGTACAAGCAATTGTTAACATCTAGACTGTAGAAATTGTGCAGCTCTGTTCACAAGATCAAAAGTACTGTTTCAAAGTAAAACTGAATTATCTGTAGCCTCTATGCATCTGTCTTTAAACAGTTACTCTCTTATTACTACTGCTCTCCATCCTGAAGTAGTTGTGTTTGATAACAACATGGTTTCTGGAACGGTTTGAGATGAAAGCAGCCCGTAACAGAGAACAGAAGTCTCTACACAGAACATTGTCAAACAGCAATTCCCTTTGTATAGAAAAGTTGCTCTCACACCACCATTATTCTGCTATGAAAGACCCGTTTTATGGAAGAGTTACAAAGTACAATACCAAGAAGAAGAAATTCTTTACCTACCAGACGATCAGCAGAAAATACGAAGTCTCCTCTACTGGATTTCCTGAAAAAGGTAATAATTTATATTTTAAATTGGGGAATAATTTTAAGAATATTGATTTAATACAATATTAATTCAAAGACAATATATTCTAAAGGCAGTTCAGAGAAAAGCCTTCTACCATATACAAAATTTAGTCCACAGAGATTCTGCTTCATGGGTTTCCCGCTTGGCAGTGAAGCCTGAGACACAGTGAGCTAACACAGGGGTCTGCCTCTTACTGCTGGCAACATTGCTGCACTGTGCCAGTAGCAATCAAAGCATGAAAAGATAAGGATGATATCCTGTAGGTTTTCCACTGTTCTACCATTCCAGCTGAGTTCCAAAACCCCTCACAAGCTCAGATGTGCACCAGCCTGGTACGCTCCCTACAGCTCTGAGCTCTGCTCTGCCCGTTAAGTCAATCAGAAACCATGGGACAGTGGTAATGCGGTCCCCTAGCCCTGGGACGAATTAACACACCTGGTAAGCAGGATATGTACCCTATCTTATCTGGCATTCACGCACAGGATGACTAGATTGGTGAATTTGAGACTACAGTGAGCAGGGATGCACAAGTATTCCCATGAAAACTCCTCTCTGCCGGCTCAGTACCTTGGGTGCAGCTGTTCGCTCCCGTGGCTGCGTGGCTTTGGGCCCATTCAGGAGACGGAATAAGCTCGCTTCCTTCCGCCACACACTAAGTATGCCACGCTAAAAGCCTGAAATTTAGAAGCAGTTTCTAACACCTCACTTCCCACGTCAAGACCAACTGTCACTACCCAAGAGTAGAACAAACTGCCAGTTAAGGAGCCAACACTTACAGTATGCCAGCCTTAAAAACAGGCAAAGCATCAACCTCATAGGCAGGTACTTTTAAATGAAATGTGCCATTAGTCACAGCAGGCATACGCCCCTCTCGTTTTCAAACCATGATACTCTGGGTTTCTCCTTAAATACCATAAAGAGAGTTTTGCATTTAATCCCCTAGATTCTGCAACATCTCACATGGGTGAAAGTCAGCAGGTTTGTCTGCTTTTTTCCTGGGCAACTGGTAACTTAGCCATGCTAAAAGAAAAGGACTTTTAAAAACAGTCTAATCTAATTTCTTTCTGTGTGCTAATAACCCACTAATAAAAATGGTGTTTGCTTTTATTTCTTCCATCTTTCTGGTAATGACAGGATATTAATAACTTTCTGTGACTCTTGACATTAACCAGAAAGGCGACACTCAAAAATAAAAACCCCAATTTCAAAACCGCAAAAAACAACCCCCAAAACCCTACAATTATACAAACTGGTTTTATTAAGATTTTTGAAGAGATTTGTATTTCCATTGGTGGTGTGTATAAATATTTTTTAAAAAGAGAAGTAGCAAAGTGTGTAGGTGGCACACCTATGTTCTTCCACATTATGGCATGTATGGAAATGTAGCCATTATTTCATGAATGAGTGGTAAGACAAACCCAACAATGCCAGGACTGTGGGTTTGACTGCAGTGACACACGTTTAGAGTGAGTACCATGAGTTATTAATACAGATACTAGATTAATACTAGAATACTAGGTTTTAAATTAACTACTGCACTTGCAGAGAGACACAGATGGTTTTTATGCACAGTTCACTGAACACCCTTAGCCAGTTACGCCTGGTTTTTTGAGGGGAGAACAACAGAAAACAATGGTGCATAAAAATGAAAGACAAATACTAGTAATGCTGAATATGACAGACCTCTTGTACACCAGCAGCGGGAAAGCTGTGACCAGATTTCAAGCCCCACATCATATGAGAACTGCTAGGGGCCAGAAAAAAAGGCTTATGTGAAAACACCATTAACTGTTCACCTTAAATACCAGATAGAACTATAGAAAGTAACGATCAATGGCAGACTAGAAACTTTTTCAGCTGCTCAATCAAGTAACAAGACAGCATCTAACAAACCAAGGTGTTAAAACTTGACTTGTAGCACAACACAAACATGTTAAACAATATAAATGTTTTATTTTGTTTCTGAAAGTATGTGAGTATGGCTGATGTACAGTTAAAAGTCATGTGCATGTCTTAAGAGATGAGAAGAAATGTTTTTGGGGAATGTACTGTAGTACAAGCTAGCTGCTTTCTTCCTGCTTTAGCACCTGGTAATAGTTACAACCACCGATGTATGGCTGTAGGCTATGTGGGTTGTGGTCTGACCCGCTGTTATAATCCTGTTTTCTCTCGTTACCTTACAGAAGAACTTCTTGACAGACACCCAGGGCACTGTGAAGCCAAAAAAAAAGCTGCTTCCCTAAACGAATTTGTAAAAGGCCTTTAGAGAAAGCTAAGGCACTGGACAAACTGTTGCCATGAAGGGGAAATGATGAGACACAATAACCTTTCAAAATTTACATTTAAATAATCAGGTCTGTTGTTAAATGAGGAGTTAAAATGACACTACCAATGTAAGCTAATGAATTTACTTCTACAGAGACCAGACCTCTACATTACAAATAACTGCAGCACTCATTTAAGCCTCCAGATCCCTGGTTCTAATCTGTGCAGGCCAGAAATTACTTTGAGATCATACGCTCCCTAGAAAGAAGCTGTAAATGTTCATAAACTGCAATACTTAATGGCATCCCAGTAGAGGACTCAAAATTTATACCCAACATAGAGTGTAAAAGCCAACTACCCGCCCGTTAAGCATTGCTGGACAGAAAAGTGAAACAAGCCAGTGAAAAAAATGAGCAAACCCCGCACACACTCAAGTTGAGGTGATCTATCCATCTCCCCAATTCTGGCACACAGACGTAGTTCTTGTTAACTTCAATGAAGCAGAAGAAATACCTGGTCATTTCAGTTTACCAGATGGACATTACTGATTCAGCCAGCTGTCTCTGAACCCAACACAGGACAGGATGACCAGCCACATGAAGTCTTCTATTGCAATTTAAAGGCTGCGATTTATTTCTCTGAAGCCTCTCAGAAACAAGAAAA
Source organism: Falco rusticolus (assembly GCF_015220075.1). Lineage (NCBI taxonomy): Eukaryota > Metazoa > Chordata > Aves > Falconiformes > Falconidae > Falco > Falco rusticolus. The sequence goes on along the minus strand of NC_051200.1, from coordinate 3,207,289 downwards.
GAGCCTTCTGCTTTCCTGAGCAGCTCACACCGTGGACAAAATGGAGTCCCTGAGGTCTTCTGCACCTGGCCTGACCATCTTTAGTTCCATGCAGCATGCCTGATTCTACCTTGCATTGCACTGGGAGTATCTATCCCTTACTTCACAGTAATATTCCTAAACTGACTGTTTTTTCCTACTTTTGTTCTGTTTCTCTCCCCGTAGTAGCTTGCATTTTAATATCTGCCCTTTTCAGGTGATCACTGTACCTGGAACATCCATTTCCTACAGCATTAAGTAATGCAAATATCCTCCTTGTGTTAAGACAGCTCTTAGCCATTTGTTTGGGTTTTTTTCAATCCAGAAAGATCAAGTACAAGGTATCTAGCTGCCCCACAGATGATACAAGTTCTTCCTCTTCACCACGCAGTGTATGTGAATGCACCCTTTTGTCAGTTTAAGTCAGATTTTTTGACCGATGGCTCCTCTTTGCAGTGCAGCTTCTTATTCACAAATAGGGTACTTCTGAGGAGTCTCTTTTAGCACTTGGTTTAATACTGCAGTGGTCATAAAGTCGTCTTAATGCAGACTGCACCTGCCCAGGGAAAGGTTACTGCAACAGTTTCTAACCAGTGCGGAAGAAATCCTCTCAAACTGACCACATTTTAGCATCATTCTGAATGACAGGCACTAAAATAGGCCAGTCTGAGGCCTGTTTGCTGAGATGCAGCTGACTTCCTGGGACAGAGCATAAAAATAACATTTCCCTACTTTCCTAACATACAAAGCCTACACCTGCCTTTCTGAGCAGACTGTTGTCCCATTTTCCTCGCTGGTTGGGAAGGGAGCTTGCACAGGACAGTTCCATCTCCACTGCCAGGGCAGCGCCATGCTCAGAATCAAGCACGGTTTGCCATCACTGCAGCTGTTATGAGTAATTCATATTTACAAGCCTTAGTCTATACTTCTCCTAACCAAAGTATTGTGCAATGAAGCTGATGCAATTCCGGAAAAAAAAACTCTTTACAGTTAAAATAGCAGCTGCTGGCTTCTGGATAAGCTCACTATAACCAGAAATTTATTAGATGTATTTGCAAGAGTTCAAAACCTACTTACAACAAAACAGGAATAAAAACCCTAGCTGGGTGCAGTAACCACATTGCTAGTATTTGCCTAGGTATCAAAACTATATGCTGTTTCCTTTTCACTAACCTCAAAACCTTTTCTAGGCCATCACCAAGCCTAATTTGTATTTTCTCTCTCTCTCTCTGCTTAGCCAACTTACAACTTCCCTTTCTGCTCTGCAGGAAGGCTGCCAGGTAGATGTTCTCACCTGCAGAGATTTTTTGTGTGGTCTTGCCACAACTGCCCTCCTCATATCGAGACTGCGCTACCTCTGTGTGCTCCCACCTGCAATGAGTTTTTGTTTTTCCACAATGCTTTGAAGACTAAAAACAATATAAATTAGTTTAAGGTAACAAGGCGTATGTCAGCTAACGAAGTTAATGCAGGTATTGGCTTTGAGAGACAGTGATTAGTTTTGCATAATGATGTGTTAGTGTTATTAGCTGCAAAGCACCCAAGAACCAGGAAATACAAAAATGTGGCCTAGGCAGATGGACAGACAGGAAACAAAGGGAAGAACTGTGTCCCCGCTGTGTGTTAGTTGTTGTAGATGTTAGAGTGTGCTGCAGGAAAAAAAGGTTTTGTTCAGAACCTGACCCTTCTATTACTAAACTTGATTTTGCACCTCTGTGTCTGCTGGTGGTTCTTGCACCAAAGCAGGCAAATTTGGCCTTTAATAGATGGCTGCTACCTCTTCGTATATGTTGCCTGCTAAATTTAAGGCAGCACAACAGTAATCGTGTCAGCACTAATGTTGTGGGAATCTTGCACACACTTATTTGATGTGGGCTCGTAAACTGGCTGTGCCATGCGGCATGCCCATGGGCATGTGCCACATGCGGCAAGCTCCCTGCCAGCATGGTGGCCACCAGCACCCACAGGAGCGAGAGGGCCACCCCCATCCTGCGCGCACCATCCCTGCAGTGGGAGCAGAGGCAGCTCCTGCCGGGACACTCGGCTACGGCTCCCTCGAGGTTTCGCCGCCCATGCACGGTGTTGATGATGATGATGTGTCAAGCCAGCTCCTGAGATCCGCGAAACCTCCCATCAGGGCGCGTAAAAAGCCCGGTAAGAGCCGCCGACCGCGTGCCTTTGTCCGCACCGGCCCCGAGGCGGAGCTCCGGGGCGGGGCCGGGCCGCTGAGGCGCGGGGCGGGCGGCCCCGCCACCCCCCCGGCCCTCCCCGCCGGCCGCGCGTCAGCAGCAATGGCCGCAGGCGGCGGCGCTGGCGTTCGGCCCGGCTCGGCAGCACCCCGAGCCCCGCGGCCCGCCCGCCGCCCCCGGGCTCCGCGGGGAACACCCGCCCGGCGGGCTGGGCCGTGCCGGCAGGCGGCAGTGCGGCCGGGGCCGCGGCTCCCTGAGGGAGGGGGGCCGGGCCGCCGCTCCCCTCACGCTGCCCGCTGCTCCCCCTCGGGCTGCCCCGCGGCCCGCCCCGCGCTCACTTGTCCCTGATGATGGTCTGCAGCTCCCGCAGCTGGTCGTTCATCGGCAGCAGCTTCAGCTGCGGCCCCAGCGGCGGCGCGGCGCCCTCCCCCGCGGGGATCGCCGCCGCCACCCCGTTGCTGCTGCTACTGCTGCTGTCCGGGCTGGGGCAGCCGCTGTCCTGGCCGGGCTCCGCGAAGCGGATCAGGCGGGAGCCGCCGGGCGCCGTGCCCGCCGCCTGCTCCTCCGGCGGCCGCGGGCCGAGCCGCTGGTTCTGGCAGGGCATCGCCTCCATGCGCCGGGGCGCGCCCCCGCCCGCCGCCGCCACGCGCCGGCCCCGCTGCGCCGCCGCCGGGGGGCGGGCAGCGCGCCGGGCCGCCCTCGCCCGATTGGCCGCCGGTGCCGCCACTCAAAGGCGCGGCGGGAGCGCAAGCGAAGGCGGTGGGCGGGGCGCTCCTGGTGACGTCGCGTCCCCGCCGCCTGCCCGCGCTTCGCGCCTCTTCGCGCGCCGCCTCAAGGGCTCCCGTCAGGGCCGCGCCTTGGCTCTCCCCCGTCGCCTCTGGCTCTCCAGCACGTTTCCCTCAGAGCCGCCCTATCCTGCAGGGCCCTACTCAAACAGGAGCCGAACGCCGCCTCTCCCCACACACTGTATGGCCCAGATGTTCTGCTGTAGGCTTGTTGGCTGTATTTCTTGTTGGGATTTTTGGTTTGTTTTAGGGGGACATTGCAAGGTATGAGGAACTATAATACACATAAGCTTAGCGCAGGTTCACATTCTGAATATGTACTTGTGAATTTCTCCTGGCTATAAATGCTTCGTTGCCACACTTGGGTGTGTGCAGACACATGCATGGCCCAGCCCTGCAGCGCAGGCTCTTGGCCGCGTGATACGTGTCCAGTATTTCCACTGCCTCAAGCTCTCTGGACATGCGCAGCACCGAATACCCTGTTTGTGGGGAAACGAACCCTGAATTGTGGTGTTGCAGTAGTTGACTTGGCTCTAATGCCTCTCTAATGGAGACTGGCAAAATCACTCGGCAAACGTGTACTGCTAAACCTCACGGTACCGCGCTGAGGCAACTGCACTGTTACGCTCTTGCCTTCCTTCAACAGGGAGAGAAGAGCAGGTCCCACGCGACCAGCAACAGAACCGCTTACCTACTTCCAGCAAGACCCTAAACCTGAAGACGGAAACACGCATTTGAGCATTCAGGTCATACTGCCTTTAGGACAGAGCCGCGCAATTTTTTTGTCTAATACAGTCTTAAAATTCTGCATCAAGCACCAACCGCATAAGAAATAAACCCATTCCTCTCATGAAATACAAAGAGCAATGTCTAGTGTTCTGATGGAATATTGAAAATGACGTTCTGTCATTCATCTGGCACTGAGAAACCGTATCAGCGGACGGGTGGAGAGGAGGCGATTAATTTTGAAAAAGGAATTAGAAGTGCTAAATGCTAGCAGCTTAGTCTACAGATAACTGAGGGGTGACAATACCCCGTGCCGTAAACATTTAAGAAGGGCGAGAAATTACTAATGCTGATAGAAGGAAGGAGTACTGGAAGCAATGGGATCAGATGAAGTACAGGAAAGCTACAGATAAATACCTGGCGAATAATTGTCATCATGGCCATGTGAGAGAGAGTGGTATTTGATGGAAAATTTTATAATTAGCAATTTTAATATGCCATTATCATGAACTGAGAAAAAAACCAGCTTTAGAATTTCCATTTTCTGTGCTAATGCATATGGGGTTATTTTTTCCTACACTTTGAAGGCCAAAAAGGTACTTAATATATTTGATACTAGTATTTTCCCTGCACATTTTGCCTTTACCTGCTCTTCCTTCTTCAATAACTCCCTGGTGCTGCTGCGTTTATTTCCTCCCCCTACTATTTCAGTATTTTCTCCAGTTCCCATCTTCTTTCCTTCCCTCTCTCTTTTCTCTCTCCTTTGATCCCAGTTTATTTACACAGTACCAGATTATTGATACCTGTATGCATCAGTGCACAAACGGCGAGGGAGATGCAGAGAGGGGAAGAGGCCATAGACCTACAGTGGCCAGGAAGAGGACTGCCCCTTCTCTCAAAGTGACCTAGCCAGGAGAACAAAGCTCGTGCTGTAGACACAGAAAGCTAACAGACGCGTTTTATAAACTTACACTGTTTAAAAAAGTAGTGTGGGACAAAAAAAAGAAAGAAAAACAAAATCTGTTTCTCAGCAGATGTAGCTGTAGAAGAATCTCCTTGGAGACAGACAGAAATCAATGCATGCTTCAGAGCTGGCACTCAGAGAAGATGACAGTAGCAGCTCAGCAGAAGAAGTAGAAGTTCTGGAAATGGGAATAACTCGCCACAGAGGAGAGCTGTGAATAGAATCCTAAAATACATCTAATCTGGACTTTTTCCACACCGTCGTCCAAAGCACCATAAAATACTATGCTGCCAATACTAAAATACTAAATTATTAAATGCTAAATTATTGTGGCATACTAATATTGTGTTAATCAGAGGGGTGCACGTGGGTATAATTTGTTGTACAGCCACCAGTCCTTGCAGGAGCTGTGTAGTCACCAACTAGGTCTTGCGAAGAAGGTCAGTGTGCTGAAAGATAGCACGTTATGTCCTAACATCTCTCAGTATCCCTGATGGCAAAACAAAGATTAAAAAATGAAGACACCCCTGGCATATGGGGTGTTGGCATGAAGGCTAATTTGCTCATGTTTTCTCAACACTTTGAAAGCATCATCTGCCTAATAAAAGATATTGGATTGGGTACTTAATTTTTTCCTGTAAGAACCATACATTAGGGTGTAGTGTAGAAGCACAGAAATTTTAGTGTGGAGGTATTACATACCTCATAAAATCAAAGCATTTCAGAGGCAATAAACTGGTATTAATTTACTCTATTTACTTCAAAATAGATGAATAGGGGAAAATGTAGTCAGAATGGACAAAAAAAATTACATTTGCAGATGGATGTGAACTGTGAAATATAGGGCAGAATGAAAGTATGAACTGCAATAAACCAAGAGGTTTTATAAAAAGCTATAAAAATTGATTCAAATTATTCCCATAGGCGTATTAATTCAGGCCTTTTGAAGCATCAGTTTTTATCGCAGAATCCTCAAAGCCAAGGTTGATATTGTTCCTTATAAGCCCATTCTTATCCTGAATATGTTTGATTATGATTGCATTTAATCCTAATCAAGAAATAGTAACAAGCCATATACTTATTTATAGTCTGGTAAGAAGTAGAGTTGGCAACTTATGTGCTTACATGAAACCAGCTTCACTGCGTGTCCAAGTGGAGGGAGCATTGCTAACAGGTAGTAGGTATGTTGCTCATAGGTTTGTGAAAGCACCCTGCTGAAGTCCCAGAAGAACTGTTAAGAAATCCCATTTATCACATGGATAGAAGATGGATCGAAGCTAAAAAAAAAAAAATCTAAAGATAGGGTTGGAGTACACTCAGCCCTTCAAGGGGAATGTTAAAATGAGGTATGAATTCAGTTACAAATCCCAGGAAATTCTTGGAAGGGAAGGGTCTGAATAAAAAGTTGGGGGCAGCCTGGATATGTGTGTCCTAACTCACAATGATGAAAGGAAAATCAAAATGAGTTTCATTTCTGGATCTTAGCCACAAAACTATGATATGGTCTGTCAGCTGGGGCAGAATAATCTCAGGGCTGACCTAAAGCACAGCTAGGTATAGGCATGTCTTTAATATACTGCTTCATGCCTGCCTCTAAATATAGTAACTGTGTTGTTAACATATGAACTTCCATATGTTGTTTCTCCTGTCATTCGTACCTTCTATCTTGCACGAGGAATGGCTTCAAGGTATTTGGTAGACACTAAGACAGTTCCCTGGTGTGGGCATGGTATGATGGTACTCGAGGTCTTCCTGCTGTATTTTGCACTGCCTGGTGTGGCTTCCAGTTTTTACAAGCAGCTAAAAAGACCGGGCATATCTCTACTAAGCTTCACCAGACAGTTTTGGAGCTAGTAATAGGTGGTGATATGGAAGAGGTATCTTTCTGTGGTTAAATTAGGTGGAAGCTCATTAGCATTCAGCAAGGCAGTGGAGATAGGGCCTGCATGCTGAGGGGTCCCAGCAAGTTTTTAACAATTGACAGCTAGTGAAACAGCGGAGGGTGTAAATCTTACTTACAAATAGGTTGGTTTAGTATGTGTATATAAGGAATTATTGCACTAAAAATGAGTAAACTTTGTCTGCACTATGCACTTTTTGTACTGTACTAAGAAATGATGTTCAGAGGTAAAAGGCAATACTGAAGAAAATGTTTAGATGCTTTTTTGTTGTTATTTTTGCCTGTAGCACAAATGGATTTGTCTTCCTATCTTTTCTGAACTGTCCCCGTCTCTGTGTTACCTTGCTTACCTTACGATAATATATTTTCTTCTCCTCAGGGGACTAGAAGTATTGACGTAAAATACAAAGCAGAAAGTTAAAAGTCTGACATATTGATGTTTATTACTGGCCATGCAGCATCAGCTAATTAACAGCTTGAACTGTAGAAGTTTCAGCACTTGGTTAAAAACAAGCATCCAGAGAACACAAACCCATTTCTGCAGCTGCTGCAAAGGCTGAGGCAGCTGCTGTCCTGGCCAGGCTCCGGGCAGCAGATGAGCCAGGAGCCACTGCCAGCTGCCCGTCCTGCGACCGTGGGCCTGGCAGAGCATCGCCTCCATGTGTCCCCACCCTGGCCGCCATCTTACAAAGAACGTGACCGCCACAAAGAGAAGGAAAAGGACGTGAAATTTGGAACGTCCGTTAGTCAGCTCACCCTGGAAGGAAAAGCACCACAGAACAAGTGACAGGAGCAAATAAAAGCTGGAAATTCTTTGTTCCTAGAGAGAAGAAAGATATCCTCTAAAAATCCTATCTGGAGTTCTCAAACTGGTATACACAAGAGTCACAGCTCACTATAAAGTGCAAGAAGAGACAAAGAAATGATCGGGTACATTTCCCCTCCAGGAACCCCAGCAGAGAGAGGGGGGTCTCACGACTAGCTTTCTGTGCGTAACAGAGCCAGTACAGTCCCAGCTTCCCACAAGAAACATGCCCACGGGGAAATAAGCAGACGCGCTCTTGAAGCCGTGTTTACGTTCTGCCGAGTTTCCTGTGCATACATTAAACCCTGCACCTCCTGCAGTATAAGTCACGCCCAGAAAACCCAGCCTGCATAGCTACAGCAACCAGGTAGCGTTAGAACTGAGCCAGGTGGTTTGGGAAAGTCTAAAAGCCAAGCGGGACCTTACAAGCAGAAGCAGCCCTTGCTCCTTGCTACAGTAGAAGAGTCAAGTGCCAGAGGTCCTCGTACGCGTACATCTACAGAGAGGCTGTGGGGGCCTCAGAGTAAAATACCACATCTCGGCCTTTGCTCATCCCATATAAGCAGCCACAGAGCTCAAGTCTCTGCACCTTTCTTAGCACAAGCGACAATTCCCACGCGTGCCCCACGAGCATCTCGGGAGGCATTTTAGTGATTAGCCATTAAACCGACAGATCTTTAATAAATTAATGCACAGCAAAGTTAAGTTACTTAAACACAGTCAGAGTCAAGCAGCAGAGGGGACATAAACAAATTAGTGACAAAAGGCCAGCCTCTTACTGGGACTGTCAGTTGGCATTGCTTGCATATGAGTGGTAACCGATAACGGAGTAAGAGGCATCCTTTATTTCAGTCTGCTTTTAAATTGAGAAAGGAGTCATACGAGGATTTGAAAATGAGCAAGGATTTTTGACCTTTTCTTTTTTCTTTTCAGTAAATATGTACAGATCAGTGCCAGGGTGTTACACTTTGATACCAGAGAAGAGAAGAGAGCAGATAATCTTCAAGGAATTGTGATTTTGGAAACCATCAGTTACAGTAAACGTTAGGGTAGCAACCCCAGGGTCTGCAATCTGTGCTTTCTCTTCTTTGCTTGCCCTCCTTAAGTGCGAGAGACCTGATACTTAAGACACCAATACAGATAAACGTGAAAAAAAAGTATGCCTGGGCAGTTCAGGAAGCAACATAAAAGAAAACCACCCACCCACAATTAATGATTTCCTGTAATATGACTGAAATACGTAGGAGGAGTTCTTGGAACCACTTTAAAAGCATCAAATGTTGACAGCTAAGAATGTCTACTTAGAAGACAATTATTTCCATAATCAGTAGAAGATTGGGGTATTTTTTTAAGCACAAAAGAGATAGGGCCAGGCAACAGCAGCTGTATTTGGAGTTGGGAAGATTAACCACATTTACGTCCAAGAGCCTAACCTAACTCAAACGGTGTTTATCCCTTTGTAACACCTCTAGTTTCAGTGGCATGAATCATAATATATCCTAATGTGTATTAAAAAACCACCAGAACATTGTTGTGAACAGCATCCTGAGCTGTCTTTCAGTGAAGTGTGTCTTCCTTTGGATAACATTTGAGTTTTCTAGACTAAGTAACTTCTGGCAGTTTTCCAGAAATTCTGAGATACATACATGCAAGAACAGGGAAAGGATATAACTTCTTTGCTAGAAGCTAACTCTGCAATTTGAAATTCCTGAAGTCGGTTTGCTGCTCGCTTTGTACATTTCAGACATATAAACGGAGTTACACGCAAAACAAGGCACAGGAAAATACCTTACGGAAGAAATGCAGACCCTCCACTGACCAAAAGCAAAAAAAGTAACAAGAGTGACTAAACCCCACGAGACTCACAGGATATGCAGAAGTAACCAGATTTCACAACTTACTGTCCAATACTTAATGAAATACTTGAAGACTGTTGCAGCAATATACAAGCAATACAACAAAGAATAGGCTAAGAACAGTAGAAAGAATTTGTAGTTAGAAAATCCAATGCAGTTATTCGCCCTAGAGAACAAAAGCAAAGTTGAAATCAGGATGTGTAAAGTACACGGTTGCAACACAAGGGGTACTAAAATTTGGGGTGGGATGGGGTGTGTGGTTTATTCAGCCCCTTGATTACACAACACAGTTTCATCAATAAATAGCTCCCCTTAGTGGCCCGAATGCAATATGACTACAGCCTCTTTGCTTTTCACTTGAAGACTCCTTGTAAAAGTAAAAGGACAGTTCATAGTTTTGGAATCTGTTTTGAAGTTGGTACCACTGGTAAATTTTTAAAGGATTTAATATTTTTGGAAAATACCAGAAGTAAAGGTCTGGAATTTCTTTTAAAAAAGTCAAAATTATAATTTATTTTACCCTGCCTAGGTTAACCAGTTAATTTTCACTAGGTGGCATGCTTTCTAGGAACTGATACACTTCCAAGTGTGGGAACTGGAAACGCTTCAGGGCCCCAAAGAGCAGAAATGTGACTGCTGGTGCTGCCCTATGGGAGCACGCGCCGGTGCCTGCAGCAGGAGCAGAGGTACTTGGGTACCTTCCTGTGTAAAAAGACACGGGAAGGGCCAGCCCCTTCGCATCACTTCATGGTGACTCTACTCACTTCAGTGAAGAACTGTCCAGTAACTTACATGGCACAGACGGAACAATGGTGACAGTGATCTGCTGCGACGGAGAGACGGGACACAGCCTGATGCAAGCAAATGTCAATTATTGTATAGATACACAGGTATATATACTTTCAGAAGTCGCGCGTTTAAACAGATTGGTTCTTTTGAGCTAAGCATTGCATACTAAGCAATCCCTGATTGGTGGTTAACTACCATCAATCAACAGCAAGGTGTTATCTTTCCTTGGCGCCATCCGTCCCCCACTCCCCTATGCTCTGTCAGCATGACTCATCATGTTAATTGGTGTCTAGACAAGCTCGAGCACATTCCCCTCAGCTAAATGATTGCCACACGTGGTCCTAGTTTCCAGCCCGCTCCTGCAGCGATCGGGTTTTATTAGCAGGCATCTATCACAGAATCGAATACCTGAAATGAAAGACACATTAATACCAAAAATTGAAAGGTGTTCTTTTTTCACACGTTAGTTAAGATTCCACTCACTTCCCAACTATTCACGCTCTTTCCTCTATCACTTCAAAAGAGGAGTGCATTTGCAGCTGATTTTTGCTGCCAGGTCACAATCAGATAAGCAAGGCTCATAATTCTTCTGGAGACTCGCAGGTGTGGGGAACAATCCTCACTGCAAAGCACACAACCAGCTTAAAAGCGATAAACCACAAGTGTACACTTCCCTCTGGCCTCCACATTTACTCAGACTTTACAAGCATTCCATGTTGGTAATTGCCTGGACAGCAGGTCTCTCCTTCAGAATGCTCTGGCTTGTCTGACAGACATGAACAGGGCAGAGCCTCCAGTATTAACACCGATTTCTTTCAAGCTTTGAAAGAGGCACCGTACGCATTTAATCACCAAACAAGGTCCAGAAATCTTTTCACAGAATTATGCCCTGCATCTCTAAGCTAGATCCATTCTAAGTAGAAACAACTACGGATTTTGTCATTCTATTACTATTAGACAATAGTCATTTGCATATAATATAATATACATAATTTTATATTATGTGCAATTTATTTGCAATTAAGATAAAATATAAAATAAAAAAGCAGACAACATAAGTAGGCTTTTGAACTGCAGATATTGCTTCTCAAAGGCAGCACCTGGCACTCCACTGGAGATGAGCAGAAGTGTTCAAGGTTTTTTGTTTTCCCAAGCATAAAACCCGAGAGAAAAGGCATTGGCATTACTTGTACAAGAGTTACTCCGTGCACGCAGTGGCGTTAGGAACGCCCTGTTGATCGGCAGTATCGTCTGGATTGCCAGCATATGCTACTTTAGCGTGCTTGGTTAGCTTTAGAGGAACAAAGCTCTCTGCTTAGCTGACCTCCATTCCCTGTTCTTGTGTACACCGGCAACTTCCTGGCGATTTCGGCGAGAATTTGCCTCTGTACCTCTGGCCTTTCTTCATTTTTGTGAAGGGTCCCAGAGACGCGGCTGCACTCCTGCATCCTTGAGCCCCAGGTGGGGACACAGTCAGATGGATGAATATGAGATTGAACGGGGAGGTGGGGTTGCCTCCCTGGGTGGAAGGCTCCTGCATTTCTGCACTTTCACTCTTTTAAGCCCCATCTAATTATGCAACTTAACTACTTTGAGAACAACAGTTTTGCTGAATATGCAACAATCTCGTCATCGATTTTGATGTGGGGAGACAGAAGGAAAAAGCTGTTTTAAAGTTCAAGCGTTTCTACAGGGCTTGACTGATGGAAAGACAGAGCCCTCTCCGGTCTATCTGAAGTCAAATGCCATTTTCTCATGTGTCTTGGATGGGCCCGCGTCTACTGGAGCAGAAAGGTATAAATCTTGGCTCTTTTCCTACCCATTTTTCTTCAGGACTGTAGCTGATTGTTAACTACAAGGTGATTTAAAGAACGTAGTCAAAATTTCTTAGTAACTGAGTATCCTTTATTGACAGCACTGGATGCACGGGGGATCTTTCCGCCTAACATGCATGTCTAAAGTAACTAATTATCTTATATTTATACAATGAATATTCAATTAATGCCTATACATATTCATTACCTAACCCCGCCTACTCTCCCTTCGTATGTTAATCAGCTTATCAGTCCTTTGCCCTTGTGCAAATTCCTCCAAGAATTGTGGGCAGGGGTCTTTGGGACGTGGGCGGTGGTCTCTGGGAGGAAGGCCCGTAGGTCTTCCTCATGGTGTACTTTTCACCTTTTGCCTTGTATGTGATGGTCTTGCAAGTTTGCAGTGTTCTTACCGGTCTGAGCTAATTTATGTCCTTGTCGACCATCTGTTTCTTCTGCTTGTTTCTTTTAGTCGCTCCCTCTAGATAACTTATAAACAGGCCCCTTGTTAGAGAAAGTTAAAGAAAGAGAAACAGACTCCTTCTTTCATCAGTTATTTCATTAATTATTTCTTTCAGACTATGGTTACATGACCTAATTACTGTACCTACAATCTTTGAGTAAATGTAAGTTTTTAGCCTTGGTACAGGGCTGTATGGAGGATTTCATAGCAGCTTTTGTTGTGCAACTACTAGTTACATTAGAATATATTTCTTATATTCATTATAACTACAAGGTTTATTCTATCCTAAAGTGAATTCATACAATATCAAAGGAAGGCAGCTTCATTAACGTGCATTAGCCAATGACTTTCCTATTACCACTGCTGTCTTCAGTCAAAGAATCATTTATGAAAAACAAGGGCAGAGGGAACAACATGCGTTGGCAGCTTTAAGATTATAGGCCCAAAGTTTTATACCCTCTGTCTTACATTTTTACATTAAACTATCACGAAATATTACCATGATTTTCATTATTATTTGTGGCACTAAATACTGCGGCACACAGTGCCAGATGGCTGATATTCAGAATGAAAATAATGCAAGGCCAGTCTTAGGAAGACTCAGTAAGAATATAACAGCATGCATTCTACAACCAATACAACACTGGGCAAAACCACAAAATTCCAGGAGAGACCGAGATCAAATAACCAAAATACATAACACATTGCTGGTATTTAAGGTGACTTGTGGCTGTCATGTGAGAGGTTAAACAGCCTTTTTTCAGTGGCGCGCATTTTGGTTAGGATTTTAGAGGCATTCTAGTTAGGATTTTAGATAGTTTTATAGCCCTGTGTTACCTGTAATTGAACTAGCTGATATGATACATTTTAAATAATATGTAAAGCAGGTAACAATATGTTCATACAACATTTAACCTGTTTGCCTTAACAAAATATACAACAAGTCTTGTTTAGGGTTAAGGTGGACAAAACCATGCTTTTTAAAGAAGAAAATCAGAATGCCAATTTTGTAACATAATCAAACATTTAAAAAATAGAGCTCAGATGCTATTTAATTGATACAAAGTGTAATTCATACTGCACTTCAAATGTATGTGTAGCTGCTCTGTTCTTAAATGTAAGGTTTGAGTATTAATAGTTCATATTTTTCTAGAAATAAGTACAACAGTCCCCATCTCCAAATGAGTACTGTGCCTTTTGGCACATATTCTACTTGCCCAAACTAATTTTATTTCTCTGAGTGAGGGGTTCTTTTCCACCCCACAGTCTTGTCCTGTCTTCCCATTTTTAATTTCCTTGCATTCATTTCTTCCCATTAATTTTCCCACTTTCTTCATATACTTTGGTGAAGCATTTGCCTCCTTGTGCTCATACCCTTCCAGTACTGTTGTTTATAAATTATGATTGCGGATTGCTACTTTTCTTTATCCCCTAGCCTGACTCCCAAATTCATTTTGATTTCAACAGCTCTGGGGGCACTTTCATTTAGTCTGATTCCTGCCACAAATGGAATTGTCAAGGTTTGCCATACAAAATACAGGTTTCAGTCTTGCCTGGCATACTGATTATCTGGCATTCAGTGTTGATGCTTTCCATTTTATAGAAATGTATAATATGTTATATATCTTAGATGTATAAATAGTCTTTTTGAAATTGTACTCTGCTTTTTTACAGCTGGAAGAAGTAAGTATTTGCCACGATGTGTAAAGTTCATTATGAATTTATAATCATATTAAACACCTTTAATGAGAAAGAACTTAAAAACTTTAATAAACTCTAAATAAGGTCTTATTTTGCCTACATGCAGCAGGGCTTATATTTCTTCTGCTGAGCTGCTACTGTTAAGTTTATCTCATGACCACTTCGGAGCTTGCGTTGATTTCTGTCTGTCTCCCAGCAAATCCTCTGCTTCTACAGCTAAATCTGCTGAGAAACAGATTTTATTTGTTTTTCTTTCTTTTTTTTTTGTCCCACACTACTTTAAACAGTGTAAATTTACAAAACGCATCTGTTAGCTTTCTGTGTCTATAGCATGAGCTTTGTTCTCCTGGCTAGGTCACTTTGAGAGAAGGGGCAGTCCTCTTCCTGGCCACTGTAGGTCTATGGCCTCTTCCCCTCTCTGCATCTCCCTCGCCGTTTGTGCACTGATGCATACAGGTATCAATAATCTGGTACTGTGTAAATAAACTGGGATCAAAAGGAGAGAGAGAAAGAGAGAGGGAAGGAAAGAAGATGGGAACTGGAGAAAATACTGAAATAGTAGGGGGAGGAAATAAACGCAGCAGCACCAGGGAGTTATTGAAGAAGGAAGAGCAGGTAAAGGCAAAATGTGCAGGGAAAATACTAGTATCAAATATATTAAGTACCTTTTTGGCCTTCAAAGTGTAGGAAAAAATAACCCCATATGCATTAGCACAGAAAATGGAAATTCTAAAGCTGGTTTTTTTCTCAGTTCATGATAATGGCATATTAAAATTGCTAATTATAAAATTTTCCATCAAATACCACACAGCCACTTGATACTGTGAGCATATGCATATATGTGTAATGGCAGATTCTTCAGTGCAGATCATTTTCTCGTGTCTTAGGCACTCTAGTTGTAAATATCCTGAATGAGGGGATACCAATGTTAGAAACGATAACAATTAAAACAATTTTATTTTGGGTTCAATCAATTCAGGTTGAGAAACAATAAGCAAAAGCAGCACTGGGTGCGCGGAGAACTCAATTAGTTCCACCACACGCACACCTGAGTCCTAAAAGCAGCATCTTTTATCCCCGGATCTTGACCAATCTCCTCTCACTGGATGTCCGTCCCGCTCTTTCCCCATTGGGTCGTTAGGGTTCTCCTGTTGGCTCTCCTTTGGCGCGCTTTTTTCAAATCTCAAGGCCTTTGTCTCCTTCTGCGGGCCTTCCCTGCCTGGTTTTGCTTTCCTTATCTCCTTCAGCTTCAGCGGGTTTTTCTAAGCAGCGATTGCCTCAGGGGAAGGGGAAGCCATCACATTGTCTCAAAGGAGAACCACAGGCACCCACTCACCACAACTGCGATACAGGTCCCAGATTTACATAGGGTACAACCATTACACTTATCACAGTACATTCTATTTTTGACATGAATCATGACTGTGTTTATCACACCAACTCTCTCTCACATGGCCATGATGACAATTATTCGCCAGGTATTTATCTGTAGCTTTCCTGTACTTCATCTGATCCCATTGCTTCCAGTACTCCTTCCTTCTATCAGCATTAGTAATTTCTCGCCCTTCTTAAATGTTTACGGCACGGGGTATTGTCACCCCTCAGTTATCTGTAGACTAAGCTGCTAGCATTTAGCACTTCTAATTCCTTTTTCAAAATTAATCGCCTCCTCTCCACCCGTCCGCTGATACGGTTTCTCAGTGCCAGATGAATGACAGAACGTCATTTTCAATATTCCATCAGAACACTAGACATTGCTCTTTGTATTTCATGAGAGGAATGGGTTTATTTCTTATGCGGTTGGTGCTTGATGCAGAATTTTAAGACTGTATTAGACAAAAAAATTGCGCGGCTCTGTCCTAAAGGCAGTATGACCTGAATGCTCAAATGCGTGTTTCCGTCTTCAGGTTTAGGGTCTTGCTGGAAGTAGGTAAGCGGTTCTGTTGCTGGTCGCGTGGGACCTGCTCTTCTCTCCCTGTTGAAGGAAGGCAAGAGCGTAACAGTGCAGTTGCCTCAGCGCGGTACCGTGAGGTTTAGCAGTACACGTTTGCCGAGTGATTTTGCCAGTCTCCATTAGAGAGGCATTAGAGCCAAGTCAACTACTGCAACACCACAATTCAGGGTTCGTTTCCCCACAAACAGGGTATTCGGTGCTGCGCATGTCCAGAGAGCTTGAGGCAGTGGAAATACTGGACACGTATCACGTGGCCAAGAGCCTGCGCTGCAGGTCAGACCGATCCAGAACACACTGTATCTGCACGTATGGAGGCCCCTCAGCAGTGCATGTGGAAGCATTGCAGAAACATTTTAGATCCCTCGAAAGATGCTGCAGTTCTGGCCAGCCTCTCTGTGCATGCTATCCCAGCCAGTCACAATTACCACATCCTGCCTGGTCAAACTTCCATGTTGACACGGGGGTACCACAGCAGCAGATCTATGGAAGCTGTATGCCTAGAATGTGTGTTTATCTTTCTGAACGATGCCACCGGGCGGCACTGTTCAGACCAAGCTCTGCCAGATGCAATTAGGATGAAGAATTAGATTAGTGACAGAGAAATGTCGCCTCTGTCGTTTAAAGTGAATCCTGGTCAGAAGCAAAGTTGCATATCAAAGTGCAGGGTAGAGAAAACCTGTCTCATTAAAAATCAGCTTTAAGCCAATTGTCCTCTTCCTTTCTGTCTGTCTGTCTGTCTCTCTCCCCAGCAAATGAGCTTACAACTCGCCCTCAAGGCGAGAGCATCAGCAGTCAAGCTCTGGTAGCTTTGAAGAAATCTTTATGTGATTAAAAATGCCACACAGAGTTACAGCTTCCTCTCGGCTCTGCGTTCCAATCAGATGGGAGTATATAGGCCATTATAAATGTAATCCATGGCGTATCTCTATCTTCCTAAACGGGGTTGGTTAATTAGGTACCATACTACTGCTGCGTTACGCTGGTCGTAGAGGAGCCACGGCTGAGCTGAGGGCTGTGCTGGCCGACGGCGGCTCGCAGCCAAGCCCCGGGCAGGGTGCAGAATGCAGCATTAGGTGTGCGGAGCCATGCCCTGTGCCATCTGGGCACAGCTTCGCTCCGGCGCTGTGGGCCGAGGCCTGCACCCCAGCCCAGGGCACCGGCAGGGACCCGCGCCCGCTCGGGCTCTGCGCCGGCAGCCACCCCGGGGTCCAGCCGCCCGTGGGGAAGGCGAGAGCACTAACGGCACCTTGGGAGAGCGCCCGACTGAGCAACACAGACTGTATGCCGAAGTGCCGCCATGTTCATGGCGCCGCTGCCCTGTGTGAGCGGCGCTGGCAGTTCGTGGTTTGGGATGCGGGCCCCCCTGTTTCACCACCCCGATTTCTCCACATTACCGGTACCGCCGGAGCGAGAACCGCCCCGAGGAGGTGCCGGCTCGGGAGCGCCAGAGGCCGCGGCCTAGCCGTACCGGGAGGCGGCCGCCCCCTCAGCGCGGCGGGGCAGGACGGGGGCAGCCCCCGCGCCCTCCCGCCACACCGGGCGGCCCCGGCGGGCGGTGTTGCCATGGCGACGCGCCCCGCCCTCTCCTCCGCGCGGCCGGGCCGGGAGCGCGGTCCCGCCCCGCCGCTCCTCCCAGCGGGTCCGCCGGCGTCCCACAATCCTCTGCTCCGCCCCGCGCAAGATGGCGCTGCTGGGGGCTCCGCGCAGCCTGGCGGCAGTCGGGTCCCTCAAGCGGCGGCTGCTGGCCTTCGCCCTGCTGCGGCCTCCGGCGGCCGCCGCCGCCTGCGCGCACGGCTGGCTGGCGGGGAGCGGGCGGCAGCGGGCCCCGGGGAGCGGCCAGGTGCGTGGGGACGCCGGCCCGGCAAGGGCAGGGCGGCGGAGGGCGCCGGGGGCGGGCGGTGAGGGGCTGAGGAGGGGCGTCGGGCCCCGCTGCTGCCCCTGGAGCCCTGCGGGGCGGCCTGCGCCGTCCGTACCTCGCCCGGCTGTCGGGGCCCGGGGGCTGCCGGGGCCGACCCCGGTGGTCGGGCCGGGCGGGGGAGCCCCCGCAGAGCAGCTGAGGGAGCCCCCGCAGAGCGGCCGGGGGGCCGTGGCGCGGCTCGCCTCATGCAGCCTTCCTGGAGGGACTCCGGGCGGCTGCAGGCCGGAGCTGCCCCCCTTGTGCCGTGTTCGGGGCACCGTCCCTCCGCCTGCGCCGCCTCCGATCAGCTGTCCGTGGGCCAGCGTTACAGAAATGCCTTCGCACGGGCGCTGAACATTGTGTAGAGGATAACTTATGCTGACAGCTAATTTTGCCGTTATGTAGGGAAAAGAAATGGGAATTTGAATTCTTTCTGTCAGCAGTGGAAGGCTGTAACACGTTCCAGTGAATGATTTTTTTGTTACAAGTAAAGAATTGAGTACGTGTCTCAAATTGAGTAAGTCTAGCCTTTGACAATACTTATGCATTTTTCAGAGTGAATGAAGGAAGTGTGTCTCAAAGATTGAGCCGGATGAACTTCCCATAAACTCCCAGATGGTTATTATTACTGTGTGATAATAACCTTTTTTGGTTTCTTCTTTTTTCCCCTCCAGAGTACCACTGTTTGTGACTAGTTTTCATTGTCATCCGCCTTGATTAGTTGCCCCTGACAGACAGAATTCTGTCATAGACTGCGGTCAGGTTCATGTTACTCACTGGGTTAGATGGGATGAGCAGGACTGAAGCAGTCCAGTTTGGGGGTTTTAGTTTTGAAACCTGTGCAAGACAAGAAGCTGGGAGTTGAAGGTGACACAGATAAAGTGTTTCTCCCATGTGTTTGGAGACATTGAAATACATCAGGCTACTCAGTATTGTCCGATGTTCCTGGAAACATATTTCAGATGTTAGTGAGTAAGCAACAATGTTATCATGGTGATGTATAGACGTATTAATTATAGTCCTGTTTTCCTTTTGAATGTTTTTATTATCATCCTTGCTGATAAGTTTTAATTGCCACATGTTGCTAAGCACCAGATTTTCTGAACTAGAAAGCTGAGGCGATGTCTGTAGTATATATATGCGCTCGTCTCTTTGGCCTTTTAGTTTCTAGGCACATCTGTGTTAGAAAGTGGACAATTATGCATTTCTTTTTTTACAGTCTGGTGATACATTTTTGCTTCACTTCTGCATCAAGCTGTATTTGAATGAAAATTAGAATTCATTAAATGCACGAGCAAGATCTTAGGTTTTGTTATATAAAAACTTTGTACCACATTATGACAAATGGGCAACATGTTTTATGTGTGTTGTGCAAATGTCATTTATTATTATCTGGCAGGAGGCTCAAGCTTACTGTTCTGGAGTTTTTGGTTGTAATGTCCTTTAAAATGTTGGGACTAGTTCACATGATATTTTTTTTTTAACATGTCATTAAATTTGCTGACAGGAAAAATGCACTGTCTGGTGATTTGAGTTTCCGTTTTGCTCCCTCCCCCCCCCCCCCCCCCCCCCCCCCCCCTTGATTTTTCAGCTAGGTCAAGAAATATTGTGCCGACATTAACAGAAGTGACTGTCAGCAGTTGGCTAGACACTTCAGCAGGCTGTATTTCAGAGTGACTAGCCACTGATATTTTTTTTTTTATAAATTAGGCAGTTCAGCATTTAAAAAATCTTTTGGAAGCGGGTATGTGCATCCTGTTTTAGTTTGTTGTTTAGTTATTGTGCTATGTTTATACACTAATGAGGACTCTTAAATATTTTTAGTGGGCTTATTCTGAAAGTTTTTATAGATACTAAAAAATCAAAGAAATACACCTGGGTTTGCATTTAAAACAAATTTGTTTGCTGCAGTCCTAAGCAGTGTGCTTCACAGTCATCTGGGAATAAGGTTTAATGAAAGTAGTGTTTTATAGCACGTGTTCTCGTGAAAGCCTCCAGGCTACTGTGTGATGACACATCTTAGTATATATTCTTTTAGCACATGAAAAAGCTCTTAGGTTACCTTTATATTCTAGGTATCAAATATGGGTTAGATTTTGCACTAGGTTGTTGAATATAAGCAAAGGCAGTAAATGTGAAATAAATACCCATGATCCAGCCTGTTAATCTCACGTGGAATGGGAGACTGGTGGGACCCAAACACTTGTGAAATCCAGATAGTTGGCTTTACTGGCATGTCTTCCCCGAAGTGTTCCTAAATGGTAAGGGCCTCCCTGGGAGGGCGCACCTCAGGTGACATTGTTATACCAGCAGCATGGTGCTTCTTACTGCTGTAGTAAAATTATTTTTGTGAGTAAAATCAAGTGTACAAGCACAGTTCAGCTTTTATTGCTGTAACTACGCAAATAGCAGAGGCTTGCGGCAGCGTAGCTGTGTCGTTCAGGAGCTCTGCCTTGTACAGCTCAGGCTGGTAAACACTATAGCCGCAGCTTAACTTGTGGGAAAAAGTGTGATTAAAGGAAGGAAAAGCTCTGGTGAAATACGACCATAACAGCAAAGTTACCAACCATTCTTTTTGAAAAAGGTCATTTCAAACACTTGCCTGTCATCCTTCTACTCTGCTTTGTATCCATGCAGTACTTGATCCCCCTGTCTTCATTGTCTCATGTTGGCTGTAAGTTGTTTTTTTTTAAGCTTGGAATTGTTAAATTGTCTTATAATACAGTGTATGTATTTTCTATGGCAGTTAGTACAATGAGATTCAAATATAGTAGAGTTGTTTAGGTACTGTTGCATTACAGATCTATTTTTTCCCCTCACACTTACATTTTTCGTTTTTCACTGGTTTTGATTAGAATCTTGCTTTTCTGAGTAACAAGACATGTAACATTTATATCCTGGAAAGGAAAATAGCTAAATTTATGGAGGGGAAAAACAGGTGCCGTAAATATTGCAGAACTGTGATCAGATGCCATTTATTGATATTGAGATCAGTTTGCATTTCCGTAAGTGTCGCTCCTTCAGTTTACCCTCCTGTGGTTGGAGTAGGCAGGGGTTCGTTATGTCAGAACTCATATTTTGAATTTAGGATCTCTGCTGGGTAGTGATAGAAAGAATTGGCAAGTTGGATGTGGCCTGCTTGTTGAACTCTGAAAAGTAACCAAGCAAAGACTATTTTTTTTTTTCTAGGAAGCTTAGGGTTTTTTTGTAGAACAGTTTGCCCGCATCCAAAATAAAAGCAATGGCAAATTCTATTCGATCTACAACTTAAATGGAAGGAAAATAGCATTTGACTGAAAAGGTCCAACAGCTTTTAACTAACGATAATTATTTTACTAGGTTCCGTATAAGCTAAGAAATACACTGAGGGGTTTCTTTCAGAGAGGATGTTGGCAGTGGTAGAAAGCGGGGCTTTGTAAAATGCTGCAAGTGTAATGGTAAAAAATACTTTTTTTTTTTTTTCCCCTTGCATTATCTTGCCCTTCCAGCTGCCACATGACGTGATAAAGAGCATGTTCTTCTGCATAATTTAATAATATCCCTTTCTCTGGAAGTGGTTGTAAAAGAAATTTCAGGTATTTTCATTAAATGTATTTCTATTTTGCCTTTCTTTCCTTTTTTACCTGAAGCTTGGACCGTTCTGTGAAATTATACTGATGTTTATTGTCCAAGGCATCATTTCACATGTCTGCGTGCATTGCTAAATTCTCTTCTCTAGATTTTGATGGTGTAGTTGAACAGCTTGATGCATGGGAACTGTTAATCAACAGTCACCGTTAGTCAACAGTCTTCACTGACAGATATATGCTTTGTAACGGAGTATTTGAAATTCCTTGAATTTTCAAAATTCCATTATAGAGGAAGCATTACTGCTGAGCAGATCAGCAGTCCCATGTGTCTGTCTATAAAAATGGACATCTAATAATACTGAAAAATGTTGCAAGGGAGGTTATATAATGAAGTAGAACAGATGGAACTATGGGAATTTGATCTGAAAGTAATTTGGGAAATACAGGGGGGGCACAGGGTAAGCAACACTCCCTGTAGCAGTGGTGCTGTGGTACACTGGGGTGTCTGCTGTGATGCTGTGTGGGTTTTCTCCTCTGCCATTGAGATGTGTTGTACCAAAACAAGCCAAACGTGAGGGTATGTTAGTAAGATGTTACGGGGAAGACTCCTTAAGGTATCTATTTGTTAACCTTCTTGGTTTCATTTGCTCTGTACGCATTCATCTATGTGTACAGAGCAATTGCACATTGGCCGTTGTTATATGTAACTCCAGTGAAGTTTGTATTGTTCATATTGGTGACAGTTTATATTTATAGCAGAATATTTTCACCTTTTCTCTGATCTTCCTCTGCTCTTTCCTATTAATCTTTTCTTGCCTTGCAAACTAAGCAAAATTAACACTGGGACTGGAATACTTCACAGGTACTTGGACCCCACCTTCAGTTATCTTTTCTGTTACAGTTATTTTTTAAAAAAACACAAAATCATCCCCATTAGGTTAGTGCAGTATGTCTGGAATGGTACATAATATATTCCAGAGAGAAGCTTCTAAGTGTGGATTTGACCTTGCGCAAATGTGTTTAATCCCTGTTGTTTGTTTGCATTTATAGTATTTAAACTACCACCAACAGTCATGACACTTTAGCAATATGACTTTTATGTGCAATCAGTACTAGACATCTGTTTCATCCTTTAGAGTATATAGAATCATATCCAAAAATACATTAAAAGAACATAATGGTGCAGAGTCAGGCATTCAGAAGTTTGGAAATGCCAGAATTAAAGTTCCCTGCATAATTTCTTAAACTGAGAAATAAGCAGGACTTGCTCCTGCTCCTTTAAAGCAATAACCTGCTACTTTTATGTGTTGCAGAGAAGGTTCAAGTATGCCTTTCCTTTGTAGTCTTAAATCTCTTGGGAAAGAGTTGTAATGAGGGAAAGTGGAGTCCCAAGTCTGCCCGCAGGAATTGCAGAGAGTGACAGCGTAAGCTTCAGTTGGACTCATTTGGGCATTTTTGTTAATAATACTGTGATGGCTGGAGGATTTATCAGTGAAATAAATTGTTCACCTTGTTTAATTCTTTATTTCTTTGCTGAGACTTGGGTTTTAGCAGGAGCCTAGGAGAGGACTGAAACCTCCAGTCTTCCAGGCTAAAGACTGGAAATAAGAACAGGTTTTCTTATTTTTTATAAGAAAAAATCTTTTCTTATAAAAATCTTTTCTTTTTTATATCTTTTCATCTTTTTGCTGTATTCATCTCTTAACCCTATGACAGTTCATAGCTTCAGTCAAGCAGGTAGTCTAATGCAGCGATTGAGACCGGGTTTGCTGGTGTTTCAATAGAAGTTGTTCTTTTGATGGTGTTTGTCTCCTGTGTCAGGCAGAAGAGAGCTCTGCCAGCTCTGGGGTCAAAGGATATGAATTATTAGTAAAATATTTTTACCATGTCCTATGAGTACATTCTAGAAAAACAGTAACTAGTTTCTTTCTGATAGCTGTTGGAGCATCAGTTGTGTACTCCCATGTGCTAGGAATATACAACAACAACAGCAAAATGCATTCAGAGTTGAATACCTGGATTTCAGTTCTTACAGTACTCAAGATTTTTTTTTTTCTTGCAAGGCCAAGCAGGAGAGAATGGCACTGCTCACGAGAGGTTCCAGCTGTGTTGTCTTAAGAGAAGCCAAAGCATAGTTGTGAGTAGTGGTTCATCAGCTCCTAAACTTCACTTTGGCATGGTGTCTTAACAGTCTTTTATTGGCATGATGTGTTTAAGGAAGTATAAATGCTGGCGTAAATATGCTGAGCGTTTCAATATACTGACTGCACTCTAGGCGGTATGAGACAGGAACTCAGTCTCATTGGTATGAATGTAGGACTTGCTGGTATTAAGCCTCTCACCCTGGATCTTGTCTCTGCTATAAATTCTACATTGTCATCATACAATCCCTACTTCTGAATGGCCTGTGACTGGTGAAGCAGGTAGAGTTGTATTGATGTAACTGCCTTTGTGGAATTAAAGAACACTGCTGCCTTTCGTATTGGTGGTACAATTTAATTTGGTGTTGGGTTCTAGACACTTCCCAGGTGCCACGGTAGTAGTTACTGCTAGGAGTGCTTACTCCTCCTCTTGCATGTTGATGTTATCCAAAATAACCATGCCTTTGTAATGATTACATTAATTTACAGTAACCTGGGATGTGCTGAGGCATCTTGAAGTCTTTCTCTTTTTCCCTTGTATTTTCTGTTTATCTCACTGTTTATAAGGAGAGCATATTAGTTTAGACGGAATCCTCTGTGCTGACGTGAAACTGTGAAGTTATGAGTGTATCTACAATGGAGTGCCTTATAAATGGAGCTCTTTAATTTAACCCAGGTCTTGGAAGCATCAGGATAGTTCATCCGGGCCAGTTAGCTTTACAAAGTGCAAAATGTATAATTGTAATGTTTGCTGGTTTCTGTGTGTCATATAATGGAAATGTTTGCAATAAGCAGGTCCCATGTGGTGACTTGTGGGGGAATGATCTTCATTTTCTTAAAAATGACTAAATCACAACTTGCAGTATGTGTCTTAAGTATGTGTCTTAAGAGCAAAGGAACATTCAAAGCAAGGTATAAAATATACGACAGCATGGCTGTTTGTCAAGGTTTAAAATACCCTTTCTTATGATCAGGTTTGGCTTTTTTTTTCCCTTTTTGGCATTTGTCCTTTGCCGTGGGCTGATGAGCAGTGCTTTCACTAGTTTGCTCTGTGGTAGTGATTTTTATATAATGTGAGGTGTATGGTTAATATTGCAACAGAGCAGTAAAAGATTTAATATTGAATGTGTCAGAGATGATGTGGCACCATTTTTGCTAACCAAAAGGGAGGTCCCTGTTTTGCCACTGGGGAAGCACTGCCAGCTAGTCCATCTAATAAGGAAAATAAATGGTCCTTTGAAACTCTTATGGAAAATTAATTTCTTTCAATGTAACATGTAAAGCATGCTACAGTTGGTGCCTAGCAGTGTATCTATGAAAAGATGCACTGATGGAGATGTGGATAGTGGGTATCTTGTGTCCTGCCTACCTAAAACTTGTAGTCAGCCATGCTCTGATTTCTGATAGTGCCAGTGCTTCCCAGTTGGGACACGTAGCTTTGATTAGCCTCGTGGTCTGTGAGACGAGCATGGCATGAGCTGAGCTAAGAGGAATTGAATACGGCAGAACCTATAAGCATAAGAATAACATTTCCTAATGAAAAATAGAGCGAAAGAATATTTGAAAGAAGTCAGAAGACAACCTGGGAGAAAATTAAATGAGAGAAAAGGGAAAACTTTGGGCTTTCGTGGTACAAGAGAAACAAAGTCTGATGGGAGTGGGGATTCAGGGAGGGGAAAGAGTCACTGTCACTCAGCAGTTTTAATAGTTGAGTGTAATTTATTTTACAGCTGCTCCCCACCAGTTTTTCCGTGGTCAGTTGTTAAAAATCAAAACCTTGTTTTCATGTTATGCTTGTTTACATAAACTAGATGAATATTTGCTGTATGTGAAGTACATGTTCTGCATGACTCCATTTTTACTTCCCCTCCACATTTTTATTCTGTAGATTCCGCCAGTCTGCAAGCAAAGATCATGGCACAGTCTGCGAGGGGATTATTCAAGGCCGTTTTTAGAGGCTTCAGAGGTAGGTATAAATTTTTTTTCTTCCTACTTGCAGGTCAGAGGAAATTCAAGCCCTTGGAGCATCTTACAGTTTAATCTGCTGTTTAAAAGCTTCAGACTATTGCACACTCCTCAAGAATCTTTTTGAATCTCTAGAAATGAATAATAATACAGTAACTTAGAAGAGTTCTTAAAAATGTAGGTTTTGTGTGTTGACACTTAGATTCATGTTGTCAGGCATAGAAGATACCAATGCATAGAAAGCTGTGAGTTTTCCTTGAGTATGTAGGGCTTTATTACTTCAAAATTCTGCTTAGGTTGTGGAATATCAAGAAACAGTGAAAATTTATTCTCATCATTCTGAGTGCCAGGATGTCAGGCGCTTACTCATATGAGGTCTGCTTGCCTTAACACTAATGTAAACATAAGGAAGATGCAATTTATACTGTTCATGGAATAATTATGACACATTTCAAAGTTACACACTTTGCTTGAATGAAGCTAGGAAATGTATTTGTCTTGTTTTTTGAGCGTTTTTGTTATTAGAATCAGAACCAACTTAAGCAGCTAAAATCTTTTGAGAGTCCTTGGAACTTCAAAGCATGAAATCTACTTAGATTGGGGTTTATAATGTTTTTCTTTAATATATGAAAAGTGAAATTCTGCTTTAGGAAACCCTGAGGTGCGCTATCAAACCATATCATAAAACAGGATTCCTAAAGGGCTTTTGCATGGCTTGAACCCAGAAATTGTCAGCATGTAGCAAATCTTTTAAACAAAATGCAGACTGTTTTTGAAAAGCTTTAACATGTCCATTGTTTGTGGTAGGCACTTTGAAATTGAACTTGGAGAAACACCTAGTGGTAGTGAGTTACTATTTTTTAGTATATCTGCATGCATTAATACAGAAATTTTATCTGTATGTATTTAGCAGGGAATCTTGGCCATGTGCTAAGAGAAGTGAGCATTTTTTGTAAAAAAAGCAGGATCTTTTCCTAACTGCACCTGTATATGGATTGCAGCAGGGGCTCTCAAATGGGTTAACTTTTACCTGTTGTACGGTGCCACTAGGCCATTCTCATCCTGATAGGAAAAAGTGTGAAGCGTATTTATCTCTTTATTTTGCCCCCAAGTGAAGTTACTCTTTACATACATGGAAAGAGTATTGCTGATTAAATGTGTTGCACTCTATATATTAATGTGCTTGAGTATGGTTATCCTCCAAAACTTTAATTTCTTTTCTATGTTCTGCAGTCCATTTTTCAGTTCTTAGGTATCCTTTTAACTAAAATATATAAGGCTTTGTTTACCTCCTGGCTACTTGGAACATGCTCTTTACTATACTGCTGGATTTATAGTCCCTTTCTTAATATTGTTTCCTTAAGCAAGGCAAGGTTTTTAGAGAGAGGCAGTATCTTTTATTAAAGCAAGCCAATACAGTTGGAGAATGAGGGAGGGAAAACAGACCAGTAGTTCTTCTTTCTGTTGGCTTTCACATGCTTGTTTCCTGAGGCTCTTGCAAATTGACTTTTCATTTTCACACAGATCCTCCCGAGGTGGCGACTGATAGAAAAGAGAATGTGTTGGCATGGTCATGCAGGTGGAGGGCTTCACACAGATCCAAAGGAAGGGGTAAAAAATTGCTTAATTACTATTGCTTCTATTGCTTTTTAAATAAAAACTGTGAGCAACTTTCCCCACCCCCCAAAAAAACTCCAAAGCTGATGACCCCAAGCAACAACTTGTCAAAAACTGTATTGGTAGGTATGTGAATACTGTAGTGGAGTAGATACTGTTTTAATCACACAATAACAACTGTGCTGAAGTGTTTCAGTTGTTTATTAAAAATGCAGTCTTGGTGTCACACACTCCTTTGAAATTGGCCTGCATTATAGTGGATTTTTTTCATTGAAAGTATGTTCCATTGTAATCTATTGTATTTGTTATTCTTGTTTGTGACTAATATATCCCTGTGACTTGACATTCAGGATATTAGAAAGCAGCTTGTGGATACAAGTTAGTGCATCAGTTGGTAAAATGGCACTTGAAGCAGAGAAGGGGAGAAGTAATTAAACTGCATGTATTTTTAGTTGGATTTAATGTTAATTGATATATTTTTGACTCTATTTATGTTCAGGAAGCACATCTTAAAATAATTATGATAGGTATGTAAGGAGAAGTAGTATCTTTTATTAGACCAAGTGATTACAGTTAGAAGACAAGGGAAGCTTTTGGTTGAAACAACACAGTATAAACTTGCATGATTAAATTTGCAGAATCAGAGCACCTGAGTTTATTAAGTTTAATTTGCTCACTTCCTTTGCAAACTTACTTCTGATGCTTTGTGTATTTGCAGAATGATTGTGTGTGATGGTTATAACTTGTCCAATCTTGGCTGGGGTTTTCCTAAAACTAGTGAAGACCACGTTGATGACAAATTGAAATTTCAGTGCAGAATTCAGGTCTTTCTGGGCTGGTTTGCTCAACTGTTCTGATGAGGTCTTTCCTTACAGCCTCATTTGTCAAGAAACTGAGGCGTTAAAGCTAGGATTTCCTCTTAAATTTTGATCTGAGTTGTCCCTTCCTTGAATCCAAACCTGTTGGTGCTACAGGCAGAAGTCAGGAGACATGCTACCAAAATTTGTGCTTTGGTAGTAAGAGGGAATTTCATAACCTAAAGTACATGCAGCTTGTTTTAACAAACATCTGTGATCTTTTCTGTGTAAGGCACAGGGGGAAATCAGCAGTATTACTGGCTCTGCATGTAGCATTAACTTTAGGCTGATTTTTAAGGCCTTAATTGCAACAGGTATAGGCTCTTTCAAGGATTTCCTAGGCAAAACAGATGTTACAGCTAGCAGACTATCCTTCTTTTGTGTTTAGCCGAATCATATATGTTATGGAATGTAATTATTATGGGTTGTATTTCTCCTGTGAATGAGAGGGTATTATCTCCTGTATTGTCACTTTGGTGATTATGCATCTGTTGGGCTAAAATATTTGTGGGGTTTTTTTCCTGTTAGAATTTCTGTTTGCGTGGGTATGTTGATCAGCTGAATGTTTCCTGCTTGCTGTCCTAACTTCATTTTTCATAACTCCAGGTAAAAGGTTTTTTTGCTTATACATAGTACGAACTCACCCTCATATGATTCAGTTGCAAACCCATGTCACAGACTCAGCTTTACAACTGACCTATCTTCAAAAATACCATGAGGGGCTGTTTATTCTTTCTTTAAAGAGCTATTTCCTGAAATGCAGACATTTTTCAGCTGAAACTTCTTGCATGTCATGGGCAACTTCCAGGGCAAACCTATTTAATCGTTACAGGTATTACATGTTTAAACATCATATTTTCTTTGGAGTTACTACTTTTCAAAGGTCCACAGTTTGGCAACATTCAAAAATCTAAATTTTACAGTTTTCTCCGGTCAGAAAGGAAATGGAATGGAAGGTTCTATTTACCAAAACACTAGTAATGTTAAGGAACGGTGGATGTTCCTTAACATCAAAACTCACTGGGAATATGTTAGCCAGAAATTTTGATGCCAGTGAGTATATTTCAGTCTGCTAGGCAGTGTACATATTCCAGTGGCATTCTCTGTTCACCCAGTACTTGCAGCTATTCCTGTACAAGCCAATCCCCTGACTTTTTTACTCCAAGAAGTGGAGCTATAATGTAGTTAATATAGGACACAGTCAGTTAGGCTGTTGTCTAACTAAACAAATCTCAGCTGTTAGGGATTATCCAGGAGATAGCAGAAAGAACTAGCTGTAAAAGAGGTGAAATGAGTGAAGAGTGGAAAAAAAAAGTGTAAAATTGTGTGCAAAAGCCAAGAGGTTCTTAGCAAAAATAGAAGGAAGGAAATAGGATGTTGCAAGTGCATTTCTTGTGCTTGTGTGTACATACACTTGTATTTGGTGCATAAAAGTACTGGCACCCAATTTACATGAGAATTCTTTTCCCCTAGGATTGTGCTTTCAGGAAAACTGCAGGTGATATACGTCAGCTATATTACACCTTTCTCTCTTCCAGAATTTTTTTGACAGCCCAGCCTGTTCATTCTGGAAACTGACTTTGGCGCTAACGTTTTAAATTGCCCTGTTTATAGCAGATTCAGGGGATAGAGAACTAAATACTAAGGGTAAACACAGAATATGAAGGGCATGGTTCTTTCATTTCACAAGTAACTAGAAGAGAAGCTTACACAACTGTTTTTTCTACGAAATAATTTTTACTTGCATCAGTGACTGATGTGCTGAATGCTGAAACTGAAAACAGTATTGTTCTTTACCACCTTTGGGTTTTTTGTGTGTGTTAGTCTTTTGTACACAGAATAGACGGAAATAAAAACTGTGGCCCGACTTGTTACTAAGCAGACATATATTACTTCCTTATGGAAAGACCGATAGTCATGATGGAGCCCTGATAATTAGCCTTCTCCTACCACTATTTCACTCAGTTGCTATTTAGTTTGCTAGCCATTGTTTGCCTTCTGTGGAGGGATGGATAGTACAAAGACAGAAGACAAAGTACTTTTTTTTTTTTTCTCAAAGTTTGGAAGGAAAACTCAGGCCTTCATCTGACATTTATTTAAGCTGATAAGGCAACTGAGAAGAATCCTAACTCCTTCCTCACCTTGGTGTTTTGCTATATGAGGATGTTCAGTTAGTCAGCTAGTGTGAGGTGATCTAGCTGGAAAATAACGTGTCTAACTGGTGGGAGCTCCCCCTCCCTTCCCAAACCACTGCAGCTGCTTCGCTCACAGCAAGCTGTATATTGTGGACTGAAACAGTCTGAATTCCTCATGCTGTAAAAAAAGAAGTAAGTTCTGTTCTCAGCCGTTCTTCATCTCATGCTACTGAATTTGTGGGTTTATCTGACTCTCTTTAGTGAGATGAAACCCTGCAACAAACACTGAAGAGTTTTCTGCCAGTTTCATAAATGGAATCAGTTCATCACGGTGTTTCATCAGCTCCAGAGGTGCTGTGAGAAATGGGCTGGGACTGTGCAATTGAGTGCTGCAAAGAAGGGAAGAAGCAGGGGAGGAAGCAAGCTGTTAGTGGTTTAGAAAATAACCTCATGCAGATGCAGGACAGCTTGTGCTAGTACAATAAAGAGGATGATACAGCTTTGTGAGTGAGTACACAGGGAGCCAGAACTGGGTCTTTTTTTCTTCATCAGCAATGACAGCTTAAATGCAAGTCAAACTACTGTTTTCTTCCATCAGGCTTCTGATAGCTCATCATCCTGGCACAGGCTTTATCCATAAAGTCACAGGGTCAGCCCAGTGAATGCTTGCCATACTCAATAATCTTGGAGATTGTGGAGAGAAATGATGGCTCTCTTTATTTCCCCTTTTTAGGTATTTTAAAAGGTCCAGAACCTAGATGGGATGGGTGGAGGGGACAGGAAGATGGTCAATGCTCATTCCTTTGCAAATAGTCTTCACTATTTGGTTGTGTGTTTTAAAAACATGCTGCATTCAAATAGAAGAAAATACTTTTCTTGTTGGCTCCCTGGTATATTAGATTTATAATACTCCTTCCATTCCTTCCATTTCTGTAGAAATAGGCCTTGGAAGAAAATATAAAACATTGCTGCCATTTAAAAGGTGGTAAAATAAATGCATCTCTTAACCTTTTTATATACCACAGAGAATCAAAAAAGGCCTGAGTCCGTTAAACAGATGGCTCATTTTAATTCTTAATGTTGCCACTTGCATATTTAAACCATTTTCAACTCGTGTTTCTGTACAACAGTAACATTTATTTCATGGTAAACTTTGATGTAATATGTGTGCATTTTGCATCTCCTTTGATTTTTCTTCTGGTTCCTTTGCAAGGCCTTTGGCAAAGGACTGGCTGCCTTCTGACTTTTTTTCTGAACGGATTTACTTCTGTCACCATTCTAAGCCATGAAGAAAAGGAAATAGATGCCTTGTTTGCAGCCTGGTATTTCATTCTTTTTAATAGCTTTTCTGTGCGAAGTCTGACTAGCCAATAGCAACATATAATTAGAACTGCTCTGGTTGCACTTTTGTGTTAATGTGATAACTCTTTTTTTCAACTTCCTTTTAACCTGTAAGTGGTGATCAAAGGTATTTTCCAAATGTTTGAACTGCTGTTTATGCATATCCTTGGCCCAAATGGAAAGATTCACGTATATGCTGCAGCAGATACCTCCATCTCCTGAATGGGTAGGACACAATAGATAGTTTTGCATCCTCTCTTCACTTAGAAATATTCCGTATATCCATATTTTAAAAGTTGTTTGAAATCTGCTTATGCAATGTAATGCTCCAATACATATGCAATTGTTGACAAAGTGCAGTATCTCTTACTCTTTGGTTTTCTTTGAAGCTATGACTAGAAACACTGAGATGAATTTTCTGGTTCTTTTAAAAGCTTACATTTATAGGATTGCTTTCCCTGGTTGCCTCAGCAATCTTACCTTTTAACAGAACTTCACTTTCTTGCTCATTCACACTGGACCTTTAACAGAGAATTTCTATTCTAGTTAGTTTTATCCTTGAAGTCGAGGAGGAAGCATTTTAAGTACACAATCTAGTGAGGGAAACATTACAATATACTGTAAAACTCCCTCTTTCTACTGACTTATGTAATGAAGAGTCATCTTTAAAAGGTGTGGACTAACACTTTGTTCATGTCTGCCCCCCGCCCCTACCAAATATCGCCTGAAATGAGGAGATTAGCTGCTACTTGCTGCCCTCCCTTCAGCTTTAGATAACCTTCACATCTTTCAAGTTAACCCCAGGGTAGCCACACAGTAAAATGACTTATTGATACTTGTGCTGTATGTTACTGCGTAACATAACTGCTGATATTCTTGATTGGGTAGAATGGTTTAGACTTCAGACAATGTATTTGGCTTGGGAGTTCAGTGAGTATCTCAAGTCTGTATGTCAAGTGTGATACAGACATCTATCCATCTGGAAAATAACCTGTATTTCTGTAAAATGTACAACAACCAAAACCACCACCACCACCACCAAAAATCCTTCTGTTTCCCAAGAAGACTTGTTAACAGAACTGTGGCCTTATTTAGAGCAGAATTTGAGGTTTGGAGAAGGAGAACCTATTTGAAGAATTCATTAAAAAATGGGTGTATCAGTTAAGCTAATGTGTGGCCATATGCATCTTCTGCCTCATGAAGCGTGATTACCCAACTCTTAAATTCTCTTAAAGGGCCATTCTCTTAAATGACATTGGAAGCTGAGTTAAGGCCACTATAATAGTTTTATTGCTAGTAGTCATAACTTCTTTGGGCACCCACTGAAGGACTAGTCTTTGGATTCCTGAAAACATGCCCTAAAAGTCATGGGCAGTATTTCTTGCTTCCCTGCAAAGTTTGTAAGATGACCAAAATCTGTGAAAGTGATTGTTGGAAATGCTTAAGTTTGTAGTAATGCAACAAAGTCAGCTGAGCTGAAATTTGTATTTGGTTCAATTTATGTATCAGCATGTGTGTTCAGTTTCAGAGTGAGTTGCTATAATTCTAGTGATTTTTTTTTTTAAATACTGTATTCTATTGTCACTCACTGAATGTTCTCCAGACTACTTATGTTTATTGTAGACCTTTCAAATTTCCTCTTTGCCTTATTTTTTGTTACTTCATTTTTGCATTTTCCCTCCCATTGTTTCTGTGCTGTGTTAAAACAGCTTCCAAAGAAGAAATACTAAGCCCTTGCATTTTGTACAGAAATCCTGAGAAGATAAAAAAGAAGGATCGGTTTATTTGTTCTGTGAAGTTTTCAGCTCTGGTGCATTGTGGCTTTCTCTCTGCTCCATTTACAGCAGCTATACTTGCACTGTTGAGTACATGTGGGTTACGAACAAGTCATCTGTTTTTTAACAGCATGTTGTGGATGTAAACCTAAAAACTTATAACTTGAAATTTTAATATGCAGTCCTAGTCTCAAACATTGTGAAGTGTGTGTTGCCTATCAAATAAAATACTGAAGTGATTCAAATGTATAAAAGCCATTCCTATTTATACTGTTATTTTGCTTCCTGGGGTCTTTTCATAATGTGATGCCTTTGTTTGTTCTTTCCAATAGCTGAAAGAGATAGATGCCAAAAAGATTATCAGAGCAATGTTGTCTTATGTGTGGCCCAAAGACAGACCAGACCTGCGAGCCAGAGTAGCCATATCCCTGGGTTTTTTAGCGAGTGCAAAGGTAAGAACAGATTCTTTATTGTACTGTTAGTTACTTTTCATTTGGAGTGCATACAAGTACTAAAGTTCTTTTTTATTATTTAAGGGCTTTATAATCTTAAGATGTCTTTCCTGTATAAGGAGCATATAGCATTAGAAATAATAGCTTGGATTTTTTAATGGGGTATGTATGCATGTGAGATGCATCTGTGTGGTTTGGGAGATGATGGTGACCGCCAGAATTTTTGTTTCCATTGCTCACATTAGTTTAGTCCAGGATTTTCCAATGCCAATTAATCATTTACATCATAAGTTATGGGAAATGTGAGTTAAAGGTTGCTTATGGATCTTCTCTTCTTGTGTGATGCTGCATCTGTCCAACAGGATTTCTTCAAGGCTGTGTGCCCATTGTGAACTCTGAACTTGAGCAGTGTGGTGGTATCTACTCACAGCTCTTGCTGTGCTATGGGAAGGGGGATTTGAACTCCAGTCTTCTCTTAATATTTCTGTGTGAGATGATGGTGTAATTTCTGTTGTTTCAGGGACTCCTCTGGTATCCTAATGTGAAAGAAGCTGTATAACTTATTTTTTTATATCAAACCATGCTTTCATTCAAATGATTTTTCTTTTGGTTATGAAATAGAGGGTTGCTCTTACCTTTACTTCATTATGTGAAAGGATCTCTCATTCTTGCCTGCAACAACATTAGTATTTATTCATTTGAAACAGGCATGCAAAAGCTTTCTGCAGACTTATAGAGGATATAATTCAAATTTAGTGCAAATCTTGTAGAAATAGTTCAGAAGAGCAAATACTAGCTTTGCGCAAAAAGCTTTTGCTTTTGGGAAAAAAAATTGATTGCAAAACATTGGAAGTAAATTTTGTAAATATCATTGACATGTCTCAACTGGTTGCTTCTAAGTATGGCACTTTTTACCAAACATAAAGCTAATATTAGTATCTTGCTGGGATAAGCTAAAGTAGGTACTACTTAGCAGTGAGTTTTAGCACTTAAGCTACTTGTACTAGCAACTTCTTAACATTCAGCAACATTGCCATGTTATGAAAAGAAAAAAGAAACAAATTTCAGCTATGTAGGTGTTAAAAGAAGAGTACTTGGAAAAGTGCTCATTTGTTTGAGCTGAAGAGGAAAGGCCTTTTGGTCTGCAGCTCTTTCTCATGAGCAATCTATCAGGTGCTAGCTGGTCCTGCCTTCAATAGATATTTTGGTTTGCCCTGCTGTTCAGGACTTTGCTGATAGTGCAGGTGATGACATACAGAATATGGCATGTCCGTACAAGTAAACATCCACCCTTGTTGTATGCCTGTGTGAAACAGACAGGAATGCCTTCCATCACACTTTAAAACTATCTGCTCAGAATGCAGATGCATGGAGTGTTTTGCCTTGTATATTGTGCACTTGCTGTCATAAGAATATTTAGCTGGCTATATAGAATCACAGACTCGTTTAGGTTGGAAAAGACCTTTAAGATCGAGTCCAGCCGTTAACCCAGCACTGCCAAGGCCACCACGAAACAATGTCCCTAAGTGCCACATCAACACGTCTTTTAATGCCTCCAGGGATGATGATTCCACTGTTTCCCTGGGCAGCCTGTCCCAGTGCTTGGCCACCCTTACGGTGAAGACATTTTTCCCAGTATCCCATCTAAACTTTCCCTGGCGCAACTCGAGGCCATTTACTCTTGTCCCATGGCTTGTTCCTTGGGAGAAGAGACCAAGCCCCACCTCACTACACCCCCCTTTCAGGTAGTTTTAGAAAGCTATGCTTGGGTGGTTGAGGTTTGGTGATGTAAATTAAGCAGATGTATATGAAAATTCTTCAACTCACTTTCCTTTTAAAGCCCCTTAGTAGTAGTGCTAATAATCTGAAGGCAATTTTAAAATAAATTTTTTGTATTTTTTGATTTCTCCCTCTGGCTCTTCACTTCCCTAATTTGTAGGGTTATATAAATATGATGGAGAATATGAATCCAGAATCTAATCCTGCATATGGCAGCATTGTACCTTGCTGTTAGGTAATCTGTCAGTGTTTCAGGCAGCTTTCTGGGATGTAATGAAAACAAAATTGATGTCCAGGATGCCTGACTCTTTTGAAAAAGCTCTGTGTTTGGTATAATACAGAGCTATTATATTTCTACTGGGAGATAGAGATGCTTCCCCTGTGAGAAAAACAGACACTTAATTCCTGTTTGGGGAAGTAACTGGATGTTTGGATGTCTCTTAAGTGTTCTCTTAAATTTCCTACTTCAGATTCTGTTCAAGGTGGCCTGGAAGCCCTGATGTCCAAAGCAGATTCCCAAAAGCAGAGCAGAAAACCTGTTGAGCTTTGCCCAGCCACAGAATTGTTTTGTGAGAATGCTTGTTTTGGCAAACAAGGATTTAATTGGGAAAACACATAGCAAGTTCTCTACAGAATATGTAACTGACTGGAGTGAAAAAAAATTCATGGATGTCTTCTGGCTATCCTTTGCTAATGTTCTTTGCTTTGTTCTGTTTCTGTCGTAACAAAGCTGTATTAGAGCTCAAACATTTTTGAATAACTGCAATTTAACAGGTTACCCATCGTCACCTGAGCTATGTCTAATCATCTTTTGTGGGGTAAATTTTCTTAAATTGCTTCATGCTTTGCATGTGCTAAGTATGCATGTAGTTAGTGTGGTGTAACTGACGTGCAATGGTTTGTTACAGAGCTGTAGTAAGTTTGTCAGATCTTTCAGCCCTGAACATCTGCTTTTCTTTCAGAGCAAACTAAAGGTCACTTAGTCCTAGAGAAAATGAAAGACAAATTAGTTTACCTGTAGCTTGCCTGGACCATGTATAATCCTGTGTAGTTCCCTCATTATCCCATTTGGGAGCCCTTTGTTCTGATTGCTTGTGAGGTTAATTACAGTGTACTTGGTAGACCACACAAGCGGTTATTTAAAGTTACTTTGCTATGCAGTTGTGTCAGCACAAGAATGCCAGCCTATCTTTCTCCTCACTGCAGTCCTGGCCTGTTTCCTTTGTTCACTATGAACTTGTCTGCATCTGAAGGATTTACATCCTTATTATGGATTTTGTCTAAAGGCTGCTTATCCTTAGGGGTTTTACCAGAGAATTATGCGATCAGGATGCTTGCTGCTAGTTACCTTTCCCCATAAGAAATACTTTTGTTAGGCTTTTGACCAATTGCTTCAGAGTTTGGTGAGGTTTTATATCACTGTATTTATAAAGCAAAGTTTCCAGTTAGAAGAAAAGATCCAGATGGTGACTCTTTCAGAGTCTGTAGGCTTGCTTCAGTCTTATTGTAAGAAAACTCCAGAGGAATCATAAAGGAGAGGTAGGTTATGAAATCCTCAGCCACAGGAAGAAAATAAGGAGTTCACACCCATTTGTATTGGGCCTCCTTACCCACAAAACACAAAAAAGCTGGAAGTCATACTTCCTTCTCCTGCTGCTTGAGAAATAATTTGCCTCTTTAAATCTTCTGGTTCAGTAAAATTCAATTTCAAAACAAAAACCAGTTTGTGTGCAGCCTGTTTTTGAAGAGCCTGCAGTTACAATCTGTCTTGACTCCTTTTGTGGGGCCCAGTTGCCTGTCATTGAACAAATTATTGTGATTTTTTTTGTTCCTTTTTGTCTACACATAACTGCTAGTAGTATTGTTAGCCTTCAAAGTGAGCTGTTTGTATGGCTTTTTATGACTTGGAGCTGACAGGATGGAGTCTGCTCTAGGGCTAGTAAGGTCTTTTTTTCCTTGGAAGATTTGTTGTATTATGACATGCTTTAAATTTTTACCTTAAATATTTATAGCTTATCTAGACGTGTGCGATCTGAAAGATGCAACAGGAAGACAGGTGAGAGGAGTACGCAAGGCATTATCTGTGTTTTCAGACACACAGATTAGCCTGCTCAGGTTCTACATATTTGTTTTTTTTCTTTTTCCACATTCCCTCTCCTATTTTTTTGTCTTTTCTACCAGGGTACATATAGTAAAAGGCTTCTTTAGTTTTTGGTTTCTTCCTTTTTTCTTCTGTGGCGCAAGAAGAAAAAGTGCTCGGGTTTCTGAGAAGCTGGATTAAACATACGAATATGTCAAAATTGCTTGTCACCTCTGTCAGCCTGTAATGGTTTTTGGCCTCTTGGTCACAGAGCAAGCATGTGTTATTCATGAGCCAGAGAAGTCTTTTTCAGACTATCTGTATTTCCGCTGACTGCTAGTTCTGGTAGTTTCAGGAGAAGAAATTGTTTGGCTAAGGAGGCGAAATTGTTTGGCTAAGGAGGCAAGGCACAAGTGCAAATTTAGTCCACATGCGAAGATAATAATTATCTATCTGATCAGTTAAGTATGAATGTATGACTTTGAGCACTTTTTGTGGGCTTAGATGCAGTTAGATAATGACGATAAACCTTAAGAAACTGTTAGCTTTTTGAGAAGTTTCAGGTGAAAAGTATTTTTAGATATTTTTAGATATTATTCTTTTTTCTCTTAGTGGAAAAAGTACATTTCAGGTCATCATTAAATTTGAAGAAGGCGTGAAGCCAGTTGCTTCTTCCCTCTTTTGGACCATGTTTCGTACCTCCTTTAGCAGCCTTACCTCCAAAAGGAATGGAGTTTTCTGTTTATATTTCCACAAATGGGGTTGATGTGTACGTTTATATTGGTCCAGAGATGAATTCAGTCATCTTCATGTCAACGTTTCTCATTGAATTATTGACAGAAGAAGAGTTCACTGTAGGCCAGTTTTATCTTGTTGGGGCTCTGCCTGTCACTAATTCATCATCTTTATTAAACAAGAAATACTGGGAAGAGCAAAATGAAAGATAAGACTGTTTGCCTTAAAAGTAGTGGAGTCCCACAGGGGAATAGAGATGATGATGCATTGTCAGCTTTGAACAGTGCAATCATTTAAAAAAATGTTTAAACTCATTTAAGCATGATGCATTACAGTATAACGTGCTGTTAAATGTGGGGAATTGAGTTGGGATGACTTCATGGGGGCTGTATTTGCTTTCCAATCAATTCAGGCAAGGATAAGCTTTTAATTCAAAATTATAAATAGAAAACTAACAAATTCATATTAAAAAGGATCTTTTTAATGGGAATTGTTATCAAGCTTTCAGGTGTTAGGAGAAGGAGGGAAACCCGTATAGATACATTGCATAAGACAAGTTTTTTGTATGGTAGCTTTTCAAAGTGTGCCTAGGTGTGCTTAAAGCTTTTTTTTCTGTGCCAGCAAATCTAGGCTGCGAAAGAGATAGCTGTGAGTTTATGCAGGAGGCTGAAATTTTGTTTCTGTTAATGTGAACGTGATCTCATTGACTTAACAAATTGAGTAGGAAAGGCCTGTTTCTAATAATGGCCTCTCATCTCTCTTGCTATAAACTTTGTAAGATTAACCTTTTTTTTTTTTTTTTAATTACTGGCAAGCAGACTGTCTTGATTGCTAATGAAATTTAATACCATGCTGCCTTGTCCTTATTCAAGCTTTACCCTCCAGGAGTCAGAACAACTATAACCTGAGACCAGGCTTTAAATTTCATTTAAAACTCTATTGGGTAGAATTATATTGATGTAAAAGAAGACATTTCTGCAAAATTGTAGGCTGTTACCGGTTAAATTAATTGCAAGTGGAGAACTGCAGTTTAAAGAATATCCCTCTTTTCTTTAAATGGACTTTAAAATACATCTGTAGTTCCATTTCGAAACTACCTGTAGTGTAGCATAGTCTACTGAAGAGTAAAATCCCTGCAGAGGGATTTGTGAGAGTCTGCAGCAAATCAAGACAACCTGCGTTACAATACTCTTATTTTCTACTGAGTAGTCTCTCCTAGGAAAACCTACACTTTGTCATGTTGGTCATCACTGAAACACACACGGTAGTATATTCATCTTTATTAAGAACAGAATGCCACCCAAAAATTGAGTTTCAGTAACTCTGAAGGAAAAGTAGGGGTTTTTTTTTGATTATACTGGGGAAGGGAGGGGAGGGATTTGAATTTCAGTATTGTAAAGATTCAAAATCTCTGTTAATGCTTTCTCAGTTCTCTGTGGGGCTTTATGCTTAAGGTTTAAGCATGTAATGGCAGTAACCTGTTCGTCTGCTGTGTATAATTGAAGTTATCAGACGTTATTGTATACTGCTGCTTTGATGGTATTTGTTGGCTTTCTGCAGATAATGCTAACCTGGGGTCTTTTTTTTTTTTAATGGAGACTTCCACAATTCCTGTCTATTAAAAGGGGAGCTGTTGCCCAACGGCTCTCAGGCTTGCTCTAGGCAGATTTCAGAAGAATGTATTTGAAGTAGGACCTCATCTTTCAGCCGTTTTCTTTTTTTCAGTCACAAACTAACTAGTAATAATCTCACTTCGATGCTCTCAGATCTCATCTGTCTCCTCTGAGGAGGTGTCTGTATTATACTGTATTGACAGTTTGGTAGTTGTCTCCCCCCCCCCCTGCCCCGCTCAGTATATTTCATAGGGGAGACAGGAGGGAAGAGAAGACGGATTCCTTCCTCATTTGCATTTAAAACTTTTGCCTAAACAATGTTTAAAAGAAATAAACAGAACAGATTCAAAAAATTAACTTAAAACTTTTTCTTTAATCCTACAGTTAAAAGAAATATTTTCAAAACTCTGGTTTCCCCGCTTTGTGGAGCACCTGTCTTCCACTACCTACAGTAATTTGTAACACTGGGAGTGTTTGCTGCTGGAATGGTTACTGCAATTACTAAAAGCCTGTGATCCAGCCTGAATTTGGGCTGAAGTTATGAAAGACTTTACCACTTCTTTTCACTTGAGACCTAGTTTTATCCAGTTAATTTACAGTTTTTCACTGGGTTTTCAGCTTTAACAGATGTCCCTAAATACAATTGAGATCTAAGCGGGTATACAAAACATTTGGTGGAGAGAGCTGAAATATCTTTGTCAATCTGTTTTGGCTTTTTGTTTCTTCTCATGTAAAATAATTTGTCCTCTACCAACCATTTTTTTTCGGAATATCAACCCCCCCCCCCCCCACTCAACTTTAAGCAGTCAGTTTGCTGTAAAGTGTTTTAACATCTGCCACGATTATAAGATTGAACTGCTAAAAACTTGCGTAGCTTATTTTCAAATCTTCAGTTAGAAGTGGTTTGAATTAATGAATTCTATTAATTGTGTTAAGTTTGACAGTAGATTTT
The DNA here is from genome assembly GCF_015220075.1 of Falco rusticolus. Taxonomy (NCBI): domain Eukaryota; kingdom Metazoa; phylum Chordata; class Aves; order Falconiformes; family Falconidae; genus Falco; species Falco rusticolus. The sequence continues at coordinate 3,166,420 of NC_051200.1, read as the reverse complement.
TTTTCTTGTTGGTACAAATGAGTGATATAAAAATGGAACATGCACAAGACTTGAGAATTTTGTTTTCTGTAAGATTTTCAGTATTTTCTCATGCTACAATTGTGCAAATAAAAAATCCTAAAATTGGTCTATCTACATATCTGGCTTTATTGCTTTTCACATGTAATGGAGACACTACTGTTCGAGAAGATGCATTTAGGTTTTGGTGTTCTTACAAAAATACCCAGTGACGTACTATATGTTAGGTTGTGGGTATGACTTCGGTATTCTGTTTGAAAGCACATAGTGTTAAAGTGATTTGTAGTTTCTTGTAGACTGTATGGAAAGTCCTTTGTGCTGCTGTGCCGAATGCTAGGGTTAAGGCTGATACTAAGTTAATGTCTATAGTGATGTTGCAAATAGAAAGCATTATTTAAATACTAAGGCAGTATTAACAGTCAGAAGAGACAAAGGATAGGTTTAACTTTTTTTCTTTGACTTCACTGGAGCTTTAGTATATTTATATATAAATATTTAGTATATTTATATTTAGTTCAATACATCTCTATTGAACTGGCGTTAGCAATATGGGAGTGAGTTGGTCTTTTCTAGTAGTGCTTTTTCATGCTGAATATTGCCAGTATCACAAAGAACAAACAACCTGTAATGACGATATAATTTAGTAGCATTGTGGGTATGCGTCATGCAGTGTCTGCCACTTGATTCATTTCCTAGTCTTGCCATTGCTGTACTGAGTGCTCAGCCTCATTTTAAGTGCCTTTGCAGTGTACAATTTGTTTAGGATAGAAACTGATATTTAAAAGGAGCTCATGAGAGAGACAAACTAACCCTGCAGTCCCAGGAGTAAAGACTTAATAGTATGGTGAATACTGTGCTTGAAATCAAGAGCCATCTCACCTGCTCTAAGTGGTTAAGAACTAAATATAACAGTAGAGCAATTTCAGAAAAAGTAGTCATGCTACATAGATGTTTTAATGCGTATGGACTAATTGGTGTTCTTATGCTTTTAGGCCATGAATATATTGGTTCCTTTCATGTTTAAATATGCAGTAGACAGCCTCAACCAGGTATCTGGAAACATACTCAGCCTCAGTGATGCACCAAATACAGTGGCAACTCTGGCAACTGCTGTTCTCATTGGCTGTAAGTGGTATTCCCAAATCCATTGACAAGCGTTGATGTTCTTCCCTAAGGGAGTAGGATAGCAGCGCTGACCTGTGCGCTGCTGAGTGTCCTGCTTGGTTGTTTCATTGTGGCTTCTGTGTTGGTGTCTGTTTCCAATGTTCTGGCACCTTGCTTCTGGTATTCCAATTAAAAAATGAAATAATGCTTACAGCAGCGATTCTTGATTATAAATCCTACCCATTCTTAAAACCAGCTGCAAAAGAAACTTCTATAATGTATGTGCAATGGTTTATAAATGAAAAATAGCATAAAGTTTTGGACCAATTAAGTTTAAATTAGTTTTCAGCTAAAAATGTTGAAAACTATATATATAAAGAATGAGTCTAATTTCATGCATGGAGGGAAGTTGGAAATATAACTATTTTCATTTTGTAAACTTTTTCATCTTTTTTTTAGATGGTATCTCAAGAGCTGGGGCAGCGTTATTTAATGAAGCTAGAAATGCAGTATTTGGGAAAGTAGCTCAAAATTCAATCCGAAGGATAGCAAAGAATGTTTTTCTGCACCTTCATAACCTGGATTTGGCCTTCCATCTAAGCAGGCAAACAGGAGCTCTGTCAAAAACCATCGATAGAGGAACAAGAGGCATCAGTTTTGTTCTTAGTGCTTTAGTATTTAACCTGGGACCTACAATGTTTGAAGTGGCCCTAGTCAGTGGAATTCTGGTAAGTGGTGTTTATTCCTGAGTCGGAGTTGTCTTATTTGGGAATAATACATGGATTTTCTTCTACCAAAGTCTACTGAGTATTAATAATAATAATTGAATTTGCAGGGTGGTTGTGGAAGCAACTACTGTAAAGGAGAAAAATCTGTAATTTTCAAATAATAGTTAAATTGGCTTATTTGAAATTATTTTCACATTTAACGCCTGTCTTCAGCTGGTAGTACTTATGTGGACAGTTTCTAATGGTTTTCTTCAGAATTGTTGAAAAAATAAAATCAGAAAAGTAAACTGCATACAAGTGTCAAATATATCAGGGTAAATACTGAGGAAACAGAATATAAATCTCCAGGAATGTTGTGTCTTGTTGTGTTGAGGGTAGAGGGAGTGATTATTAGCTCTCTTTCTAAATACTAGTCTTTTCTTATCTAGAACTTAAAGATGAAAATTATCTTTTGGAAAATAGGCTTCTCCTTCTTGCAGGTTTTAAGCTGAAAAAGCTCAATTTTAAACTTTTCTTCTAAGAATCACACTTACTGTCTTTGAAATCAGGATCTTGGGATATTTATATGCTAAAATCTAGATCTCCATTATGTAGCTTAGACTGAATTAAAAGCAAGAACCTTGTTTTCTTTACTCCCCTCCTTTTTAGAAGGACTTAATGAAATTTAAGTGTGTCAGTATGAGTTAAAACCCCTGTTGATACTGGGTTAAATTTTATAACTGTTGGAAGTTGCAGATCAGGCTGGCTGTCAGCCAACCTGCCATGATGCTTTAATTTTTCTTAGGGCTTTCCTCTTCTGGTGTACCCTGAAGTAGAGAAAATACTTCATAAATTGTTTTGCAAGGCCATTTCTTTCTTCTTCCGCAGTCTTCAGCTTTCTTTCAAAATCCACCCAAAAAGCATGTAAACAAATACTTATTTGTGGGAACGGCACAAACATTAGCAACATTTCTGTTTTATAATGGCAAAAATAACTTTCCATTATTATGTTATACACTAGCTCTTGATAAAAACGCTGGAGGAGATAACCTAGACCCTTCTTACTGCTTTCCTTTTTAGTTTAAGCCTGTATTTAGTTTTAAGCTTTTTCAGAGTAGGGAGTGTGTTGGGAGGGACCTTCAGAGTTCTTATCCTGGGCTAAGCTATCATAATTTTGAGGTAACAGTGAAGTTTTGAAAATTATTGTGACTTTCTTTTCTTTTAAATATTCTAGTATTACAAATGTGGTGCAGAGTTTGCTTTAGTAACTCTGGGGACACTAGGAGCCTATGCAGCATTCACAATAGGAGTTACACAGTGGAGGTAAGGCGTGCCCTCAGATTCGTCAGGGTGCTTAGTGTTGCCTCAGCCTGAACTCTTGACTGTATAAAACCTTCATTTTACAGGACTAAGTTTCGAATAGAAATGAACAAAGCAGATAATGATGCGGGTAATGCTGCAATTGACTCGCTACTAAATTATGAGACCGTGAAGGTAAGACCAATCTTTACTACTAGGCTCTTTGTCTTTCTTATGTCAGCCTAGGGAAAGTGAGTCATAAGATTCATCTTTTATAGGGCTACATATTTGGAGCAATAGCATATTTTTAAAACATTCATTTGACAAGTACATCATGATCCTAATGGAGTAGCATGAAACTTGTTAGCAGGGCTTGGAAAAATGTATTCGCTCATGAAGAGTGAGAAGCTTCATGACTGAATCCCTTTGGCCATCAGTTTCTGCAGCATGTAAACTCAGAGTCTTGAAGAAACTTCTCTTGTTTGCAGAATTGCCTTCTGAATGTCAGCCTGCCCCACGTTGTCTTCTCAAATGACCATGTGTACTGTTTTCATTACCTACCGCTGTTTGTAGCACTCCATTGCAATGTTCACATGAAAGAAAAGGTGTCTATTGGTTCTTCAGCTGCTGCTGTTGGAAAAACCCTGTGGACAGCTTTGAAATTGTCCAAGCTTGTGCTTATTTTATGCTGCTTTTAACTGGAGAGCTAGAACTGGAAAGATAAGCAGTGGAGTTATTTGTGAAGAAGCACCCAGAAGTAGACGTTGTGTGGGCAGTACCATGCTATCTGGGCTGGTGGCCGGTGTCCCTGCCCATGGCGGGGGGTTGGAACTAGGTGGTCTTTAAGGTCCCTTCCAACCTACACCATTCCATGAATCTATGATTCAAAAGAATTTGCCATCACAGTAACAAGGACGTTCTAGTACGTAGAGGACGGTAACTTTTCCTTCTTTTTAGTATCTAGTGGCAGCTGGTGTTTGGTTTTGACGTTAATTGAGCAGAAGTTCTGCAAGACAGACACCTGGTGTTACTAGAATACGAGTATGGTAGGGGTCTCTGTATTATCTCCTTTCCAGTGCAGAATGTCCTGGGGTTTAGCTCATGATTTCTGTCCTCACACACTAGTCTTTTTACGTTCTTTTCTCTTCAGTTGTTAAAAGTGTTGAAGAGGGGTTGTGTGTATCTGTGCATGTAGTATGTTTATACTGAATTTTATAAGGAGTTAAGTATGCAGTCTAGTATGTTTGAGGTCACATTCATTATTTTTGTGTATATCCTAGTATTTCAATAATGAAAAATATGAAGCCCAGCGGTATGACGAATTCTTGAAGATATATGAAAATGCCTCCCTGAAGACTACCTCTACTTTAGCTCTCCTGAATTTTGGACAGAGTGCTATATTTAGCATTGGATTAACGGCCATTATGGTGCTTGCCAGCCAGGGCATTGTTGCAGGTAACTCTTCTGTTTATAAGCTAAAAATTACTGCCTTTTACCTTAATTCATCCATAATAAAGGTGTTCATTTTAATTAACTTAGAGTTGACGTGATAGTTCATTTTGAGTTTTTGCTTGAGAGTTTTGAGTATTGCTACTTCTTGAAGTATTACTAATTCCATCATATATATATATCAGTATCTAGTATGATTGTATTAGAAACATATTAAAAGTTTTGCAGGTAGAAAATGATCCTAAGAAAATGTAACTTCAGGAAGTTTCTGTTGAAGGATTATGAAAGACACATAAAATACAAATACTTCTGTGGACCTTCTACAGAGATCCTTTCTTTTTACCCTTCTTCCTTTTCATGTTGGCAAAATTCAGAACTTTTCCCGAATGTGTATATACCAGTGTGCTTTGTCTCCAGTAGTTTTATTACCACTGTCCTTTACTTTCCATAGATTAATAAGGGCACGCTGTTAAAGGAATAATTTCAATTTGTTAGAATTTTTTGTCTAATTTACTACATAAAGTAAAACCTGCTTGTTTAGGAAGACAGTACAAGTTTCAAATACAGTAGATCAATGCAGTATTGGGATGGGGTTCAGCTAAAGCAGTGTGCTTTTAGGGTAAAAATAATGGTGCTTTAAACACTATTAGCATCCAGATGTGTTTGAAGGGTAGACCTTTATATCATGCTGGCTGTCTTGCATCTGCTCTGTTCTTTTTAGGGGATGCCAGGCTAGGGAAGAGTGAGACTGTGAATGAATAAGTCAGTAGGTGCAGTTTATGGCTGTCCTTAAGAAAAATTAGAATAGCCTTTTAGCAGGCTGGTAGAAATATATCTTTAAATCATCTTTCTGGACCTGTTTCAGCTGAACTGACCTGGCACTTACCTGTAGCTAGAGTGTTCATCCTGAGTTTTCCCTTGATCAGGGTATTTGATATTAAGCTGCCCAGAGGTTCTCACTATGTTTTAGCAGCTCTGTTGTATATAGTATAAAAGTCTTCTCTCTTGTTCGTAACAAATTCTGTCATTTGGATTTGTCTGTAATTTTGCTTAAGATTGTCTTTCCTGATTCTTGTTTTCGTATATTAGCTCCTCCTCTTCTAACTTATTTAGGCCCCTTTATGTTTCTCACTGTGGAGTTTACAGCTTTACAATATGATGTTTTCTGTGAATTTCTTGATATGCTGCTTGTCTTATTTTCCAGGTGCTTTCGTGTCCTTAAGTGCAATCCACACAAACATTGCCATTTGTTTCAGGCACCTTCCTATATAAATTCTGATCTTCTGGGAATGCATTTTGTTTACTATTTAAACATCTGGTTTTAGAAATGGGATAAAAGAAACTAGACTTGATTGACTTGGTTATTTTTTTAAAATCTTTTGGTACTTCCTAACAAGACAACCCTTCAAGTCTCCTTATTCTCTCACATCCATTTTGTCTTAAGGCAGCCTTTCTGTTGGAGATCTAGTAATGGTGAATGGATTGCTGTTCCAGCTTTCTCTTCCCCTAAACTTCCTGGGAACAGTATACAGAGAGACAAGACAAGCACTAATAGATATGAATACCTTGTTTACACTTCTCAGTGTAGATACCAAAATTAAAGTAAGTAGTAGCTTATTTTCCTAAAGTATCTGGGTATTTAATAGGGCTGTTTTCTGGCAATGCCATCATTTCGCCTGTTTATTACCTTCCAGGTTTAATTTCTATTCAAGAAAGAGATGTTGTGTAAGGATGCTGTTCTGCCGCCTCTTTAAGTGCAGTTAGTGCAACAGCAGCTGCTTTTTTCTTGCAGAACATTTTAGTGACAGCAAAAGCTTCGTGGAAGCTGTGTTTGTATTGAGACTTTTTTTATTTTGTATTCATGCCTTGTGGTTGAATTTTTATCTGTAACTAATGATGCAGAATTTATCAGTGCAAAAGAAGTTGTGAAGCAGCGTTTACAGCAGAAGTTCTAACCTCTTTTGGGGAAAAGGAGGAACAAACCACCTCTTTTTGGTGAAAAGAGGGAACAAACCAATTTCACTTGTGTGAAGGTTTATAATTATTTTCAGCATATCCAAGCTGGAGTGTCTGTTCGCCTTTTACTGAGCTGGGAAATGGACTGTTCAGCTTGTTGAACTGCTTGAGATACTTTCTGGGCAGCATATAAAGTGGCACTCTTCTTTTAATAGGACAAAGAGCTGGCACCACCCCTGCAGATCACACCACAGACTGCTGCCATCACCTTTGATAATGTGCATTTTGAATACCTTGAGGGGCAGAAAGTCCTTGCTGGAGTGTCTTTTGAAGTCCCTGCAGGAAAGAAAGTGGCCATTGTAGGAGGTAGTGGGTCAGGGTGGGTAAATGGACTAAATACACCAATCGATGTAGAATTTTGTTTCTTAAATGTGTGTTCTTGTGTTTTGCTTTTTATTATTATTGTTTGTGACATCAGTTCTGTTTTAGCGATTGTAAATAGCAGACCAGCGATGTAACATTACCTTCAATTCTTTTCAATTTCAGGAAAAGCACAATTGTGAGATTATTATTTCGTTTCTATGAACCTCAGAAAGGAAACATTTATGTTGCTGGACAGAACATACAAGACGTCAGTTTGGAAAGTCTGAGAAAGGCAATAGGAGTTGTACCTCAGGTATACAGTGTTTCATTCCCCCCAAATAGTCCATCCTAATAGTAATTCTCAGTATTCTAACACTGTGGTTCAATGAAGGCCAATCCTAATGCAGCAGTATTGACACTGTGGTTCAATGAAGGCCAATCCTAATGCAGTGTTATTGTGTAGCTCCTTTGAAAGTTGCCATGCTGCTGCCTTTTTTTCTTTCTTTTTGTTTTTTTCTTCCCTGGGAAATATTTTTATGTGCATCATCATATAGATCCAATTTCTGAAAAGTGTTTAAGCCTCTTCATGAGAAACTGCCTCCAGCTTTAAGTGATTTAGCTTTATAGTCGATTGCCACCCGTAATGAGTTAGCAAAATGGTAAAAGTATGTGTGACACATATTTAGGACACAAAATGTATTAATCCCATTTTTGGGAAAAGAAATTTCCCCAAATACTTTCACCTTCAGGCTTTGTAGAAGAATATAAGCTATTCTGTATTCATTTCTTTCATGGACTGGGGACAGTGACAGTTTTTAAACTATTGTTCGTGGATTCTTGTTTAAAATATTCTTTCTGTAAACGTAGGATGCTGTTCTATTCCATAATACCATCTATTACAATCTGCTCTATGGCAATACCGGTGCAACGCCAGAAGAGGTGTATGCAGTAGCAAAGTTGGCAGGAATCCACGATGCTATTCTTCGAATGCCAAATGGTTACAACACTCAGGTTGGTGAACGAGGACTCAAGCTCTCAGGTAGGATCTTAAGCACACAAGTTTTTTGTATCCCTTTTGCTACCTCAAAGTTCAGTGCATAGTTTATTCCTCAGTCAGACTTGCTTTTAGCTTATTTGCAGTATAACATAATTGTAAGGCTAAATTTTAATACAAAGATCTGTAGTTTATGGCAACTGTAGTCTGCAAGTTATTTAAAGGAATGTATTTTCAGGGGATAGTGTTAAATGAGTTGATAGGTAAGCATGTAGGTGCATCTAAATGAAAATGATCTTTCTCGTAATCTATTTGGGTAGTGTGATGTGTGTGAATAGGATTGGGAACTTCATGTATGTGTGCTTTGCATGTAGGATGTGATAGGCTTATATATATATATGCATAGACCTTCCAAATTTGTGTTCTTAAATCTAAATTTCAAAGAGCCAAAAGTTAGGTTGTGTTTTGGTTTTGCTTTTGATAGTGAGTAAGGCAGCGTATGTTGTAGTATAGTCATTTTGGACCCTGTTTGTAGTGAAAGGGTGTTCAAATCTTACATGTTTCTTAGCCGTTAATTGTGTAAGAAACAATGTGAAAATGGTGTCTGCGTATCTGCAAGCTACAGATTTAAATCATACAACCTTGGTACTGAAACAAAAAAAAGCATGAGTTTAGGTTCTCAAAGTCCCTTTGTATTTGAGTATGCACTTTTTAAAATAGCATAACTGTTCTATACTAGAAAGATCATACCATGGCATTAGCCAGGCTTTGCTAGTCATGCTAGCCTTTCGGGCCACTCTTACAAAAAATCACTTTACTCCTTCTCTACAGCTGTCTGTAATACTAAAATTACAAACACTTGTTCCTAGGGAGGATGTTTGAAAGCAAACATTCTTCCTGAGGTGAAGTTATAATGTAAGATGAGAATGTAAATCATATCCCATATCCTTTTTCTGGTTTTTGGGGGGACATAGGATTTTAAAAATACAGGTTTTAAGTATAACTTTTTTGGTAGTAGCTAGATTCCACTGGAATGCTTTCAATCTCAAATCCCTTAGGTTGAAGTTGCTTTGAGACAAAACTAATACTGATGTCCGTCACATAAATGTAAGACTTAATAAATGTCTGTTGAATGAAACAAAAATGAAATCATTGTTTTGGTTGAAGGGTGTATGATTCTTATTACTAGGTTATTTTATATACAGTTTAAGTAAGTCTTTATCTTCTTATAGCTCTTAATTTTTTAATAGGTATTTGATGCAAGATAAAATGAGATAGTTATTCCATGAGGTTTTCCCCATTTAATTCACTGATGGGTTTGGTTCCCCTCCTTGGTGGATACGATGAGAAGCAGAAGTTGCATTTCCAAAGTTCGTTAAAACAATCTCCTATTGTCTTGTTTTAAAAAAGCAAAACACTATATAGTTTTGCTTAAAATTGCTAGCCCATATGAGCAGTGGTGGGGCACAGTTTTTCATATTGGTTTGGTATCTTTTCCTGATACAATCTTAAGGTGTTTAGGTAAGTGTGAGGTCATTTAAAATGTTTGAAAGGGTTTTGACAAAGTAGACGGCGTAATGCTGAACTGCAGTACATACACAGCTACCGCTCTGCCTGAGGAGAGGCCATATCACTGTGGTGACATGTAGGATGTGTCTTCTAAACAACTTCTCCTGAATACTGGGCCTTACCGTGTGGCAGAGCTTAATTGTCTTCCCCTCTGACACAGCGTACAAGACACATTTTTGGGTAGACCAAAGAGCAGGTCAGCTGTTTCCATTTGCATGTGGAGTGGTAGAGGGCAGACAGCTCTGCTCTGTTGGGTAGGAGGTATGGCCCTACTGGGGAGAGAGACTTACCTCGGCGAGTTTGGAAACTTCAGGGTTCTGAGGGTGCTGGCGAAAGGTACCGAGATGTGTGACTCATTGGGGGCTGTGGGGGGTCCAGAGGCAGGAGCACAGAAGTGTGGTCGGGCAGAGCTGCTGCCTGTTGCAAAGACAGCAAGCTAACGTGGTGTTTCTTACTATGCAGCTGCTGAAGTCAGGAGTCCTGGTCTCTTTGAAACAGAGGATCAGAGGTTACATTCTGTATCCAGAATGTATGTGCAGGAGAAAGCGTACACGTTTGCAAAAGGGCAATACAGAAAAATTGGAAGAGAAATAAAATATGTGAAGCACAAATCTGGGTGAGTGATAGAAGATATAAAATAGGTACTGGCAGAACTGTAGAGAACCATGATAATGAATAAAGATTTCTCTTGTGCTGCCTGTCTCCCCAAACTAGTAATTTCTAGGAAGAGGGTTTGACTAACAATAGGTTTGAAATGTCTTGGCGTTTATAGAAGCATAGAATGGTTTGGGTTGGAAGGAACCTTCTAAATATCATCTAGACCAACCCCATGCTGTGAACAGGGGCGTCTTTCACAAGATCAGGTTGCTCAAAGCCTTAGCCTTATGTTGAAGTTTAGATTAGATTTTAGGAAAAATTTCTTCACCAAAAGGGTTGTCAAGCACTGGAACAGGCTGCCCAGGGAAGTGGTGGAGTCACCATCCCTGGAAGTATTGAAAATGAGGGATGTGGTTTAGTGGTGCCCTTGGCAGTGCTGGGTTAACAGTTGGACTTGATGATCTTAAAGGTCTTTTCCAACCTAAATGATTCTACGAGTCCACGTCCCATTCTAAATCTGGAAAAGTGTGTGCAGGCATGTTGGAGTTTCCTTCAGACCTCGAGACTCCTTTAATGGAGCCTTTCTGAAAATGGGTTATACCTTTATTCCATCCTTTATTTTGTGCTACCACTGTGATGGTCATAAGCACCCATCTAACCATGTTTGACAGAAGTGGTGTTTAGAAAGCAAAGGGAAGTGTGTCTTTTTCCCGTCTTGTTTGTATTTAAAGTTCTTCTTTTCAACAAATTGGATGAGTATCGGCAAAGAACAGTAATAAACAAGCTTCAGTAATGTTTGCAATCAGGGTACAGGAGTCTTGGGCTAATGCTCTCAGAAATGTCTGCTCATCTTGGGCTTCCTGGGATTGCGCATTGAGTTGATCTTACATGCAGTTGTGTGCTCGGCTGTTGGGGAGCTAGATGCTGTGTGCTTTTGCTTGCCAGTGCCAGTTTGTGGGTTTAGGTTGGAATGTGGAGCTAATGTGTCCGCTGCATCCCGTGTGCTTTTGTTAGATCAATATTTTCATTGGTAATGAGAGTTGTAATGGCCAGAAATGGTTTAGTTGTTTAATGGATTGGAGATGTCAAATGCGTGTCTTTTGAGTTACTTCAGTAGCTCTGTAAAAACAAGGCATCTGTTACTTTGAATCTCTGTAGTTTTCTAAATAGTAGTATGGCTCCCTAAATTGTTTGAAAGGTGTATACTAGATTAATTTCTGAATCTGTTTAATATCTTGTTTGAATAAGTTCATGTCTGAGAAGAAACAAAGTCCTGACTTGTTTTGTCTTTTTCAAATAATATTTTGTGGGAGAAATAGGGGGAGCGAAAACTCTATGCATTTAAGTGGTCCTCTTTGAAATCCACTCGTTATATGTGCGTGGTGGAAAAACAAGGTTTTCAGGACCACTGATGTGGTGGGTGTCTCAGTGAAAGGCACAATGACAACTTAATACGGGTCCCAGATGTGTGAAATGTGGTAGTAATGTGTGGGGCCAGTAAAGGCTGCAGTCTTAATTTGGGAGCCTGGTTCTGTGAACAGTTAAATCTGATTGCAACAAATTACTAGTTTAAAAAAGAAAAAGTAAATTGGATTCTGCCTGTATGCAAAAATTTGCTATGTTATGGATTCCTTTCTTCTAGTAAATTAACAGTTTACTACTTTGAGGACTGACATTAGAAAACGGTATGTTAGAAGTGCTGTCTTGATACTTTAAAATTGGTGGATTTTTTTTTTTTTTTAATAATTGGCAAGAACCTTAATACACAGAAGACTCCGTAGTGACAGTACGGTAGCATGGATAACAAGCCTCGCTACCTGAGTTTCTCTCCCCTTGTGTGGTGGGAGAATTGAAATGGTGAAGTAAGCATTTAGTGCAGTTCTTACTGGTCTTGGAGACTGATTCATCACGAGTAAATAATGAAAACCAAGTTGTGTTGGCTTTATCAAGTGGAATCCATTTCAGTGTCGATGTGTAGTAAGCAGAGCTGTAACAGCCCGAGCCTCTGACTTTGTGAATGAAACAGTTAACATGCTGCTGCTCTGAATGTGAATGGGGAAGAGCATGAAACAAGTCAATATGCTACAAATGTAAGGAAAGACCTTGGATGTTGTTATTGTAGTATGTCTTTCAAACATGGATATTGTCAAGCTGTGAGTTTTGAACATGCTTTACAGGAGAGAGAGGGAGAGTGCATTAAAATAGACTGAGTAAATTGTACAATTCTAATTGCTACTGAGTTCTGCCAAAGACAGTTTAAATTTTAAACTGCAGCATTATTATCAGCCTTTTAAATGGTTTATTAAAGCATGTTCTCTCCTGATAGGAATGGAACATTAACAAGAATATAATTATATTAAATGGAATGTTTTGAAGCCTTGAATAAAACAAAGGAGGGCAAGTGCACAAATGTGAAATGTTTGCATTGCATACCAAATGTTTAGCAGATTTTAAGTTGTCAAATGCACCTGTTTTCCTGTCTGTAAATGTTGACCAAAGTTATTCTTGAGTAGATGTTGGCTATAAGAATTGTGAAGGGAAGAAACTAGTCTGAAACTTGGTTACATCAGAAACCAACATACAGTAGCTTGCATAATGAAGGTGGTATTCAGTACCATATTAATTGTGATCTTTACTGAAATTTGCTGGTTAAGGCTCTTTTGGGTACGGATACTTTTAAGTCTGGGCCATTACAAAATGGAAAATTAGATGAATTTCAAGGAGGGACTGAAAGAAGAAATGTGTGCACAAGGTGCATGAAATCAAATACAGCAGGCGTGGACAGAGCATTGTTTATTTGTGGGAGAAAGCAGGATGTCTGTATGCAAAGTTACTGTACAGGGCATAGCTTAGAGCAGGTAAATGAGCTCATGCTCCCTGGAGTACAGAGTGAGTTACCATACATCATCATTACTTACCTGTAGGAGGCTCTTGCCTTGCAGCATATACAAAATAGTTCTCTGTCCTTTTCTAAAAAGATAATCTTGAATTGCTTTAGATTTACCAGGGAGCAGGAACCTGTGTGATTTTTTTATATAACATGTACAGACCTTTATCAGTAGCAACCATGATGTGTATTTAAAAAAACAAAACAAAACCAACCAACCAAAGCCCCACAACCCCCAAAACAGTTACGTCTGCTGTTTAATTTAGAATATCATGATTGTAATATAATCTTTTTTTTTTTCCTCCCCCTTCCCCCACCCCCCCCCCATTCAGGAGGAGAAAAGCAAAGAGTCGCAATTGCTAGAGCAATGTTAAAGGAGCCACTTATTTTTCTTTATGATGAAGCCACGTCATCTTTAGATTCAATTACAGAAGAGGTAAATTGGGATAACAAAATATAAAACTTAAGTGGTGTAATGATTTGATTCTGATGTTTTTTCCTTGTTCTTTTCCTCTCGGAAAGAATTCTGAGCTATCATGGGTTTTCCTGGTATTATTATTATTAAGAGATTCTATGTCTAAGCCCTTTTTCTAAAGGCCAGAGCAGAGCTAGTGAGTCTGTCTGCCTCGAGACATAGTTAAGAATATCAACTCTGTCTCTGGGCATATTTTCTGTTTTACACTCTGGAGGTCCCATTCACCATTAAACATTCATCTCTTGAAACTGTTGCAAATACCTCATGCGGCCATGAAGTGTGAAGCTTTCCAATCCACTTTAAAAGGTGTTTAGGTGACATCTAGCATTCCTTAAAGATGTCTTATAAATAATTGTGACATAACGCAGAACAGAAAACCTCTTGTTTATTGTGCAGCATCTTTCTGAGATGCAAATCAGGTAGGTGTAACCTGCAGCGCTGGTATTAATTTGTATTCATTTCACAGGAAGGGCTGTGAAACATCAGAGCGTTGTGACATAGATGTCATGACACTACCACAGTCACTGCATCAGGCTTCATAACTACGTCTGTGCTTAAACACAAAACTCTCAGCACCAGCAGTAATTTCACAAACTAATGTCATGAAAAACTAGAGCTCGAGCTATGTTTATGTTCACTTATGCAGATTATTGAGCAAATTTATTGACCTGTAATCACTAAATTACTTTCATTTTCCAGATACAAAGAAATCAGAGTACAAACTGTACATCTATATAGTACAGCATTTAAATATAGTACAGTTTCCCCATTAGACCAGAAATGTTCATAACACACACAGTTCTACAGGACACTACTTGGATTTTTTCTCTTTTGTTTTGCTGTGTTTATTATCATAAGTATTTATATGTATTTATAATCATAAGGAAAGCTGACAGTTTCAGCAGAACTGCACTTTAAAGACAGCAAATGAAAATGAGTCCTTTCCACAAAAGTATGTGCGGTAATAGAAATGTTTTCTGACAAAGGCAAGTGGTTTTCAAGGAAAATAATCGCAGTGAGAACATAAATTTCCAGTTAGTGCTGCTTGCATCTGAATGCAGTTTGGGAAGGTGGAAGAGTACTCACAAAGGAAACGGTGGATAGATAATTCCCAGGATTGCTTTATGTTCCACGTTGGCATGATGTTGAGGAGGATTTTTTCTTTAACTTTCATTGATTGCAAAGTAGTGTTATTGTGACGATTTATTGTTTTCACATGCCTTTATTGCTCTTTATGTTGCTTTTGTAGCATGGCTGCATGGGGAACTTTTTCCTGAAATCAAGTAATACTTCTCTTCCTTTGTCCCTTGGGTTATCTGCATTTTTCTGTGAATGCAAGCTTTTTCTTGTAGTTTGAGGACTTTATCAGAGGCACAGGTATTTCATGCTTGGGATTCTTCTGTTTCTTCTGTAGGTACTCGTAGCTCTTTCTTATTGTGATGCTATAGCAGTACTGGAGATGCTTCTCAAAACTTACAGTAAATTGCATATTTCCAGACAGCATTTTATTTCTCTTTGTACCACCTAGGAGTGTGCAAGAGTTTGTCTCTGTTTTAATTTTGCAGAATATTCTCAGTGCCATGAAGGACATGGTGAAACACCGAACATCAGTTTTCATTGCTCACAGGTTGTCAACAGTAGTTGATGCGGATGAAATTATTGTGCTGGATCAGGTGAGATGATCACCCTGTGATGTGTAATTTTCACATAATGTCAGCGTTTGTTTTAGAGAGTCTGTGCGTCCATTTTGAAATATCCTCCCACCGAACTACTGAAAGTTCTTTCTTTGGAAATGAGCCTTGTTAGAAAATTCTGGCCCAAGCTTTGCTTTTTATATATTTCTTATTGCAACTAACAGTTTATCAGCTGCAGAAACTTGCATGTGTGACTCTCTTGTATGTTGTATTTTTACCTCATTTGCATAGTTTATTTAATTGCATGTTCTTTATATGTATTATTGCAAATTTCACTTGATGCTCTGGGACTGGCTTAATGTTGCATGTTTTTAATTTAATTTATTATGTGCTTCTGTCAGGTTAGGTTTCCTAACGTGTTCCCCTAATTTATGCTTCATTACCATTACTCAGTGAATGTCTATTTTTTTCACATACATTCACTGGGGTTTTTTTCTTTCAATGGAAAGAGAGAGGACAGCATGTTCTGTTTCCATGCAGATAAAACTGTTGTAGGATTGTTCAGTCTCGTTATATAATAAATCTGAACACCATTCTCTATTGTACCTGTGGAAGAGTGTGATTCCTTTTCTGTATGCTTCTCTTGTAAGGGGGTTGGGGGGGGTGGGGGGAAGAAAAAGAAAGAAAGTTTCAGCATTTAATTTACTAATACCACTACTCAGCTGTTTATCTCACATTCAGTCTGTCCTAAGTCCATTTTCTTCTCTATTACACGTATCTGGCTAGAGATACAAAATAAACAAATGTCCTTATTAAACTTTGTAGTTACTCTTTTAACCAATGATGCTGGAAATGTAGTGCTATAATCTGCTGATAATAGATGTTAAATTTATCTCTGCATTCATTTTTTTTCAGTTGCTATTTATATGCTTGTGATCATAGGTGTATTTAGTGACTAAAATATGCATCTCTAAAAGAAAATAAATTACTCCTACAGTACATTAAATGATTTCATGGGGAATTAGAACAAAATCTTAGGGTGATGTTCATGACTGTCTGTGCTATACAAATCTCAGCTTCACATGAATTTCAAAATGAAGTAGTGGAATAAATCACTCATGCTGCTCTGTGGCATTTTTATTTGGTTTTGATCTGCTTGTTTTTTCATCTTTTCCTTGAAAAATCATTTCCTAAGGTGTATCCTTTATGTAACTGCACATTAAAACATCTTGCAAATGTTTTTTAACATGTTACAAGGCAATCTGCGACTTTTTGTTTCTGATGCAAGTTTTCACAGCTTACTAAGAGTGTGTTTTGTGTTACACTGTAGCTGTTAAATTAAAAATAAAAGCACAACCTAAAACTGCAAAACAGCTAGGGTGCTCACTTACATGAATGATGTTAGTGTAATAAAGATTGTGAATGAGTGAGGCAGTGTGGTGCATCACTTTTAGTGCCCGACTGCTTCGTGAGGCATCATTGATGTTTGCTCAGCAAAAAGTTGCCTCTTGTCATCCCAGTTTGATTGATGAGCGCTGTGTTAGCAACCAGATAAATAAGGCTGGTAGTGGAGATGAGACAAGGTGATTGTGACTGGGTTTGCTTAGCAATGGAAATAGGGCATTGCAATTTCAGCACCTTTGCCTGGGTAACGTCAGAATAATTCCTGAGTGAGTAAGCAAACACTGTATTGATGATATTGATCCTAATGCTGTGAAGCTGAACAGAGAAGTTAAGTTTTTGACGATCGTGTGAGAGTTAATAAAAAAAAGGCTGTAATTCAAAAGCACAGTCTTTATAACAGTGAACTCGCTAAATTAACCACTTAAAGTTTTTAAGTAAATTCTGCAGTTACGTTGGTCAAGTGTGTGTTCAGATTCCACCAGCATGACTAGTAATAGAAGTGACAAGACCCAATTTTTTTCCCAGCATGTTCATCAGCAGCTGTCACAAGGAGGTAGATTTAATTGTAGATCAGAATTTAGAACTAATACAAAATCCATGTAGTCATCCGTACAATGCTGTCTTTTCCCAAAGGAAAGAATAGCTGGAGAATGAATACATTATTTTGATTTTAAATCAGCGAATGTAAATGTGTATTTCAAAGTAGAAAGATGAGTCTGTTTTTTTGAAGAATAGTGTTGTTTCACTGTCGGTAGGATTTGAGTTCTCCTCTCCAACTCTTCCTTCCCGTTTCCACAATGATAGTCAATAAATCATCTTTGCTCTTGAGAATAGCACAGATGAACTGAACTGCTCACTCGATTTTCATGACGGCAATTGCAGTGACACAAGTTACTGAGTACTCATCTAAAAGCACAATTTACCCTAATTGTTTTTAGGATTTGATTTTAAACGTGTTTGCTTATCTAGCACAAGTCCCTCTCTTTATGCCTTTACTTTTCTGTGTGTGTGTTACCAAGCAAAGACAAATACGTGTTAGTTTTGGTACACTCATGTGACTTTTGCAGTAGTAGTTTAACACCTTGCTGCTCATACAGAGGCCTGTGTTTACTTTAAATAGCTCTTCCAGTTCATGCATGTTTGTGGGCTTTAAGTTTTGTGCACGTGGACAAAAGGCATCCGTGTTCCCATTTACGTAAGCTCGAGGAAAAACCCAGCTCCTTGTTCTTGCATCGTGGCAGCAATTCAGTGCGCAGCACACATGCAACCTTTCATTGGCGTCCCAAGCTCCTTCTCATTAATAACTGCTGTGATCTATTCTGTAAAACTGTGCCCCATATCTTGGCAGCATTTATATCCCTAAAATCTAGTGATACCCATTACTGACTTACTCCCCTTCTTTTACAGGGCAAAGTTGTGGAGCGCGGTAGACACGCAGACCTCCTGGCAAGTCCTAACAATCTCTATTATGAAATGTGGCATACACAGAGCAGCAAAGTGCTAAATAGTCATAACGATCCACACTGGGAAGAGAAAAATAATCGGATGTCCAAAGAGGAGGAAAGAAAGAAACTAGAAGAAGAAATTATCAATAGTGTGAAAGGCTGTGGAAACTGTTCATGCTAAGTATGAGCCTGGATTCATCTTGTATAATAGGGTAAAAATGCACAAGATTACAATGAGGTGCAGCTCTTGGTTTTAAGTCAATGTTCAAAAACTTTCCTGGGTTTTTCAGTTTTAGGGTTTTACAGTTTCTCAGAGGGACATAATTTCAACCAAAGGAGTTCTATTTTTACATCTTTAGATATCTCTGATATTCAATGGTACCTGCAAGAGCTGAGCTTTTTCAGAAACTTTAAGAGTGTAACTTACGGCACTTTTTAGGCATTGGTAAATTCTTTGGGTAGTTGCTTGAGGTGGATTATTGAATTGTAAACAGATTTGTCCTGGATTTACAATATGTCTCATAATGGTTGATAAATATGTCATGTTTTAATTGTAATTGGGCTAATTTAAACTCATTTGCTAGTGAGGAAGATGCAATTTAATTTCTTCAGTGGTGTTCTGATTTAAAGTGTTCTTCCTTGCAAAGAATAAGAAAAGCCTCTGCAAAATATTAGAGGCTTGGAGTAGCAAACTAAATATTGGGATTATCCATCTCACCCTTCACAAACACCTTTCATACTGGACTATCAGGAAGTGTATTGGTATTATTCTAAAAGAAAACTAACAGCATTTTTAAGAGCTGGCAAAAATCTGGAATTGGCAAAATAGTGTGACTTCACAGAAGACATACGAAATGTTGTATGTAAATACGAAGAATTGGAAGTTTCCCTTAAATGAAAAACTCTATAGAGTTCAGGATTCTGTGTCCCCAACATCTGCTGCAGTAGTCAAAGCAGAATGCAGTCATTTTTTCTGTTTCAGTCATGGTCTTAGGGAGCAATTAAGATTCAATAAAGACTTCCATAAATTTCTATTATGTCATTAATGCATGAGAAAATGACCTGCATAATGCTGAAAATGTTGCTATAATAATCTCCTCATTTCAGTAGTTAAAATTTCTTCAGTGTCAAGAAACCTCAGTCTTTGCAGGGCAGTGCAGCAGGTGTATTGGGTTTGTGTGACAAGGTTTTGGTAGTGGCGGGGGAGGGGGGGGCTTCTGTGAGAATGGGGGAAGCAGCCAGAAGCTTCCCCCATGTCCGACAGAGCCCACGCCGGCCGGCTCTGCGATGGCCCCGCCGCTGGCCGAGGCCGAGCCCATCAGCGACGGTGGGAGCCTCTGGGGGAACATCTTAAAGAAGGGGGGAACCCCCTGCGCAACAGCGGCGGAGAGGAGCGAGGCCATGCGAGAGCAGCAGCGCTGCAGCACCCGGGGCGGGGCAGGGCAGGGGGGCTCCAGGCACGGAGCAGAGACCCCCCACAGCCCGTGGGCAGCCCCGGCGGGGCAGGCTGTGCCCCCAGCCCCCGGGGGAGCAGCCCCCCCCCCCCGCCCCCCGCAGCCCGGGAGCCCCCCCGGGGCAGGGGGTGCCCGCAGGGGGCTGTGACCCGCGGGCAGCGGCGCTGGGGCAGCTCCTGGCAGGAGGGGGGGGGGCAGGGCTGGGGCCGGGCTGGGGACCCCACGGGGACCCCCTGGTGCCGGCTGGGCCTGGGGGGCTGCGCCCGTGGGGGGACCCAGTGTGGGGAGACCTGCGGCCCCTGGGAAGGAATCGGGTCGGGGCAGTTCGTGGGGGGCTGTCTGCCGTGGGGGGACCCCGGCTGGGGCAGGGCAGGCTGTGAGGAGGAAGCAGCGGCAGAGCCAGCGTGTGATGGACGGACCCCAGCCCCATTCCCCAGCCCCTGCACTGCTGGGGGGAGGAGGGAGGGAAACCGGGAGTGAAGTTGAGCCTGGGAAGAAGGAACAAGTGGGGCAACACATTTAAGATTTGGTCTTATTTCTCATTACCTTACTCTGACTTCTAACTGGCAATCAATTAAATTAATTTCCCTGTATCTAGTCTGTTTTGCCCTGACAGTAACTGGTGCTGCTCTCCCTGCCCTTATCTCCACCCAGGAGCTGTTCGTTACATTTCCTCCGCTGCCCAGCAGTGATGGAGCGGCTGGGTGGGCGCCGGGCACACAGCCAAGGTCAGCCCGCCACTGCAGGGTTGTATTTTTAGGCCTCTTCAGAGAAATTTACCATTATCTATTTATCACTAGTTACTTTGGAAAATTCTTCATGTTGAATTTAAAAATAAAATTTCTTCTCTTGGATATTGAAAAATAACTTTTTTCCTGGGGAATTACACCAGTATAATTACACTGATGTAATTACGTTTATAAATCAGATGCAAGTTTTCTCAGTGTGGGCACTAGTGAAGTACTGGATTTGGTGCTTCTGGAAATTTAGTTGCAAGTAGTGTTTGTTTATTTGTGTTATACCTTCCCCTGCAGCTAAATATAGGAACGGTAACTTAAAGGGAGTGAACCTTTGCTGTATTCTCGGCTACTTGCTCATTTTCTCTCTATTAAAATGATGGGTGAAAAAAACCAACCTGGCATCAATCTCCAGTTAAAAATTATTTTAAAAGTATTTCGAATGCAAGGACTTTTATTTTCATCCTTGCAGCGCAGAAGCAAAGTGAAGCTTTGTTAATGTAGTGGCAGTTCAGAATACTAGCTTACAATCTTCCTTTTATTTTCACTAATTGTCTCCTTTTTTAGTTTCTGACAGCAGTAAGGTTGACTATAAAGGTGCAGTTATCTCTGAGCTGCAACAGTTAGAAAAGGTTTATTAAAAAAATCTTTTTATGAGGCATCTCCCTTTGCTGTATCGTGGCTAATAAAAAAACCAAACAATGTGTCATCCCTCCCCACCCTACAGGAGCTGGTGATTGGAATGAAATAATTTGTCTACCATTGCACCCAGCAGATAATGTGTGAAGGCTGTAAATAGTAATATTTCAATCCTGAAGATTTTTTTTTTCCCTTTGGTACAAGTGTTAGAAATGTCACTGGTCATCTGAAAGATGGAGGAAAAGAGTGCTGGCGTTTTTCCTCAATGAACAGTCCCATTTGTAGGGCTTAGACATCCTCAGAAGCGTCTAAGAGAGCGCAGGAGCTAGCGTTAGCTTTTAAATGGCTGAAACCAAATTTTAATGCCAAACTTGATTGCATTTTGGAAGGAAAGTTTTCAGATGAATGCTGATGTGTATTGTCACTGGGGATGGGCTTTGCAAGTACTCCAAGAGCTGAGCCTTACGGGTTTGGAATGAGGGCTGTTTTCAGATGGTAAATACCAGAATTGATCGACATTTGTTTAAATCCATCCAGGGTTTGCTATAGGTGTAAAGCCGTTAGGACCCCGCCGTGGGGGTAGGTGCCAGTCAGGGTGCTGAGCTGTGTCCGACCTTAAGGACACGGAATGAGCAAGGGCATTTCCTCCTAAGGGAGCCGGTCATAGAATACTTGGTTTAAAGAATTGCCGTGGGTTTCTGGGGACGGCTGAGAACATGCTGTGCCATGGAGTTGCTAGATCAGCATCCCTGACTTGTTTGTGGCTTCATTTGAAGGAATTCTCTGTATGCTTGCCTGTCTGCTTCCGAGGCAGGTTACAAAAGTACACTTCACCATCGTAAATTCAGCAGCTACACACAAGAAATGCAGACAAGAAAAAAAAAAAAAAAAAAGAGGCGGCATCTGTACTAATGAGAGCAAAGAGGTTTTTCTCCCCTCGTTACCTTCCCAAATAAAATGGGAAAAACTTCCTATAAAAGCAGAAAGCATAGTTGCATGGCTGAGGAGTTGCAGGCGAGCAGGTTCCCCGGCTGCCACAGCGGCACACAGCTCCGTCGGAGGCAAGAACAAAATGCTGAACATTACGTTCTGCTTGTGGGTGGGCATCTCGGAGAAGCAGTAGCAATAATTGGTGATTCTGTTGTCTGCCAGAAAGTAAAACTTGGGCACGCTTTGATTATTTTTTTTAAATATTTTTCTTTCTAATTTTTATTCATATGCTCTGACTCTGAAGTGTCACCGTTTGAAGCAAATATTTAAAGTGCTGAATGGGAGAGGCATGGCTTTGGCGAGTCTCCCTGTAGTGCACTGACAATATATATGGCGTCTCTTTAAAAAGCTTTACAGTTTCTTAGAGGAAAAGGAATTTATTTTGGAGCTCTTTCAGAGCCTCTGTGGGTCTTGGTAATTCTGCTTTTCTGTAATCTGGAACATCACTTTTCTAAAGAGCAGCTTTTCATATGCCGGACTTTCAGTTGGTTCTTTTTCAAAATTAAAGTCATTTACTACCATTATAAAATCTTTTTGTCTGCAATTTTGGAGTAGAAAAGGCCGTTTAATTTTTTTCCCCTTTCATTCTCTGTTTTTAAAGGAAATGTGT
Organism: Falco rusticolus; assembly: GCF_015220075.1. Classification (NCBI taxonomy): domain Eukaryota; kingdom Metazoa; phylum Chordata; class Aves; order Falconiformes; family Falconidae; genus Falco; species Falco rusticolus. Next base: position 3,144,089 of record NC_051200.1, on the reverse strand, counting down.
TTGTGGGAAAAAGATGTTAGAAAGGGGCTCTTCTTGCAGTGCATAGTCATCTATTAACTATAAACTTACAGAATTTAATTATAATCCCCATGTAAAAACCTACTAGGCACAGGGTACAATGACACGAGATGCAAAATTTTGGCTATTCTAGCCTGCAAGTTAGAAAACTTAATTAGTGGTTGGTGGGGGGGTGGTTTTGCTTTTCACAAATGGATATTCGTAATTGCTACTGGCAGATGATCCCTCAGTTTCTCGCAGCAGTTCTGTTCCATGGGTTAGGAGTTACCTACATCTCGTAACGCTGAGATTTTAAATCGTGTTCAAGTTTCTTTTCAGAATGGAAATATAAAATTTACATTGTACAGTAAGGCTGTAGATGTTGAAAAACAACAAAAGAAGCTAGTTTAAGGTCATATTGTGTAAACATTCTGCTGGAAGACTTCTTACCCTGACTCCTGTGCTTTGTCTGTGTATAGATAATTATTATTAAATAAAGGATTTATCTTTGTGAATAGAAATGGGTATCCTGTCAAAATGGCTCTCCCACCTTTGCTGCAATTTCCAGAGGAAACAGTCACTGGTATGGAATATGAATAGCGGTGGTGTTAATAACAGCGATGGGTGTGTGGCTCTTCCCCTCAGCGAGGGAAGCTTTGAATTGGCCTTTTTAGTAAAAGCAGTTGTTTGCCATGCTTGGTAATGACAGTGAAGCTGATAACAATTGCGGGGGGGGGGGTGAGTTAGCATGAGGCAACCAAATTCCAGATGATCGATCGGAAAGGCGAGTTCATATAGTGCATCTGAATTCTGTTCCCACGCAGCTTTTATAGCCCCTTAATTTTTTGGTGTATGGAGCTGCAAAAACATGTGAAGAGCACTCATGTTAGATGCGTCATGCTGATGAGAGTGAAAATTCTTGTTAAAAGCTTGGCTGTTTCTTACTTTAAAATGCTGTGGGTTTATAAATGTAAACTCTTAACTTGTGAACAACAGGTTTGTTTTAAGGAATTGCTTGAGCCCTGGATATAACGTTGCGTGTACTTGCTAACTGTGTTTCTTTTTTGTGCAGCTGTAACTCTAGCTCCTCATTATCAAATGAGAAGGCAGGAAATGCGGGAGTTTGGAGTTACAGGTCATTTTGATAGTTCATCTAATGTACTTGCACCATATTGATCTGAGCCGCAATAGCCACTGCTCCTGCCGTCACTGCCTCAGAGTGAACGTCCCTGAGCCCCGCGTGGTCTAGCAGAACGCGCTGTACGTCCGGAACGAATGAATGGCGGATCCCGGTGCAGGCTGGGTGTTTTTCAAGTGTGACTGGATGAACTTCCAGCTGGTGTTTCTAAAGGTTCATTTGCTCTATCTTTAAATCTCGTAACGATGCTGTGCGGGAGTACTCCATCAATGTATACTGACAAAAAAAGTCATTAATTTTTCAGAGGAAAGAGCCATAATGGGAGTATGTTTGGGGTTTGTCTTCATGTATACACATAACTTGTGTTAGTGCTAATTTGAGTTGCATGTATACATCAAGGAAAACAGTAATTACAAATCCAGCGTTTTACAATCCTCACATAAATTAGGAATCATTTTGAGGTTACCATGCTTGTTTAACACCTCATCTGTGTACGAACAATGCAGAAGTGACAATTTAGTATTCTATCGATTATCTGCTCCTTCCCATTGAAAAAATTCCAATTGCTTATTTTGGTTAGTTGAGCACCTAAACAGCCATCCCTCTTGTTAGTCCTGGCAGCTGCTGGAAACCGGTAGCACTGGGATGCACAGAGAACGGACCTGGCAGCAGGCAGGTGCTTGCCTGACTGCATGCTGGAGAGTTTATGTTCCTTGGAAGGAGCCAGGGCATTTTTCTAAATGAATAATTTCATTTTTTTTAAAGTGGTGTGATGTGGCAGTACTGTGCTGTATAGCTGTCTTATTAACGGGACGGTGATGTCATTGATAACATGGCGAGGGAGGTAAATTGGAGACGGAGACGCGCAAGCCTCCTGTAGGACGGGTACTCTAGAATTCAGCTCCTCCGTGGCTTTAATGTGTACATCTGGTTTCTTTATAAGAAAATCCTTCAGTGGTTAGTCCCTGAAAAATACCTTTTACATTCCTGCTCCATGACTTTTGATGGGTTTCTGCAGATGATGTGCCCAAACGCGGGGAAAAGACGTGAGCTTTGTGCAGCCTGGAGAACCAGCGAAGCCTTGGGAGACCAGCACTCGGAGCAGGGTCTGCAGGCTGGGCTGGCTCCGTCCCCGGCTCCCTCTGGGTGCTGCCAGAGCCCGGCAGTGGCACCTGCAGTAAGAAACACTCTTCTACATGGCTGGCCACACAGAGCACCGGCCCAGTGCCTAGAGGCGTTGCTGTATGGTGGTGTCTGTGTATATATATATGTATTTATAAAAAAATACGAGGGGAAGTATTGCTGTGTGTTGCCCTGTGGATGCTTAAGAAAAGAGCCTCCAAGGTGCACGGTGCACGCCGCGAGGTGCTCACCTAGCTGCACCCTGGGCCAGCCCCGTTACGGTCCTCTTTATGTGATACCGGCAAGCTGCACGCTAGGCTAACGGTAGCTTCCGAAATAGGCTTTAAGGCATGTGCTGTGAGAGTAAATGATGATTAACTTTCTTTTGAGTCACCAGGCAGCGGTGAAAGTAGAGCTGACAGAATATGGTTTGTGTGCGTAATGAAATCGAGGGGCTGCGATGTCGTCGTGGCCGTAGCCACCTCGGTGAGGCTGTGCAGCATCTCTCTCGGGTGAGGAGTGTCAATTGTTCGAAGTTGCACAGTGGATTTATTAATATGAAAAAAAGAGGAAAAATGCATTTTTACTAGTGTTTTAGGGCAGAATTTAAAACAGCATCCCCAAAGCTGAAAGAGTAAACGTGACAGCTCCCCCACATTCCATTTCCAGTTTTCAACGCTTTGTAGCCCTTTATAAATTTGTCAAGTAAAGCATTTATGCCACACCAACTTAAAATGTGTCTTGTAAATCTCTCAGCCTTATCCTGGAGAGGAGAGAGGGGAAGGGAGAAAAGATATTCCCCCTCCCTTATGGAAAGGAAGAAACAGGCTGAAACACAATGTATCAGCTTCTGTTGCACCCTGGAATGCATTGTAAAGTGTTCCCTGCCGATTGCACTGGCCTTGGGCGTACACTGGCAGGTGTTTAGGAAAGTGCAGGTTGAAAAGATGAAAAGTTTCCATTTTACACTAGTTAGAGAAAATGGAATGCAAAGGTCAGTCTGTAATTGGGAGTGAACATTTCAAGTACAGTTGGTGCATGAATTATGAAATGGTCTATGGAGCTTTTAGAAAATAGAAATACGTGTTCATGTATTTTCACACAGCTGTAAAAAAATATCTTTATTTCTTCAGTGATTTGCAAAACTTCCTGCCTTTTGAAGAACACAGATAAAAGATTGAGCTTATTTACAATTAAAACCAGGGAATGTTTTCTGGGAATAACAGTGTTTGCAGAGTTTGTGAAAGGTGGAGTGACTTTGCTTGTTGATGCTGTTACTTGTTATGTGACTCGAGTAATCTAGGAGATGTAGCAGGATACAAGGGAGGGGGAAGAGCACAAGGCAGAAGTGTTTTGGGCTGGAGTTGTTACCTCTGCCTTGTGCAAACTGCATGTTGGTTTGCTTCAAAGGCTGTGTAAGGGTTGTGCTGGTAACGTGTACTGCGTTCATACCTGGGATTGTAAGACCTCACCAAATAAACAGGCACCAGGTGAAGGCTTATGACACTCCTGTGGTCCCTCTTGGAAGGAAGGTCCGAGGAGCAGTGCATTAAACATTAGGAAGTTAAGTAAATGACTAAAATGCTAAGTAGTAACATACTGCCACAGATACAGGGAAGCCCACGTGTGGAGTAGATCGATGTTGTGTGTTTGCCAGCTTTCCCACAGGTTGTGTTGCACGTATCACAGATACCTCTGGCGTTAACAAAAGAAGGATTTTGGCAGATTCTGGATTCAACCATTAAAAAGTCTGCGCCTTCATGCGTATATAAAGTTGGATGTGTGTATCTGGGAATTGTTTAAAGAGGAGACTGGGAAGAATATGAATAACCAGTAACCTGAAAAATTGTGTGGTGGAACCACCTGAAGTTTCTCTTTGAGGAGGGTGTGGAGGGAATCGATGAATGTTCGGTGGTGTGTGATGTGTCTGGACCATGGAGAGACTGTAATGGGTGGTACTGAAAATGTTGTTTGTCTGAGCAGACAGCGTTTCCCGTTTTGGGGATAAAAATCAGTTAAATGGCGTCAAGTTGTGCAACGCAGTGAGTTTGGTGGGTTTTTTAATCAGCATTTTACAGTATTTAAATCTCAGAGGAAGAGAAATTCAGAGAGGTGAACTTGGGTTAGTGGTGGGAAGGAAGATTTTTCTAAATTCAATCCCTTAACTGCAAACTTTGCACGCTGACCTTGGCCTCGCACAGCAGCGGCTGCTTGCAGTTTCCCTTGCAGCTTTGCCTGCAAGCTGATCACCGCTCCTTGAACATCATCTTCCCGTGCTCTGCTGCCTCTTCTTCCTCCCCTCTCCCCATACCTGGGCAATACATATTCTCCCTAAAATAATTGCGGGCCCTCGGCCTGCCTTTGGAGCTCGCCTGTGGCGGCTGCTTTGTGAAGTGCTGCTTGGGGAGCTCTGCCACGGCATCTGCCTCTTCCAGTTTGGGCAGGCGAGTAGCCTGAAATACGAGGCAGCTGATAACAGCCTTCTCCGTGCTGCCTTTTGTCCACTGTGGGTTATGTATTATTCGAGTTCTACAGGCATCTGATTTTCAGCAGCATCTCTGTGTGTGACCATGTTATGTGGCAGCGCCTCCGAAATGGTCAGATAGGGCTTTGCAGAGACTGCTACGTGCACGCAGTTCTCGCAGTGTGGAAAGGATGATTTTGAATGTCATGTCCACTGAAAATTAGTGTTTACCAGAACCCTTTATTTCTGCTTAGTGCTGCTGCAATGAGCACGCCTCTCCGTTGAAATGTCTGCTTGGGTACCGCTGTAATACATGGAGGCAGTTGAATTCAGCCCCCACGAGCCTCATGCTTTCTTATCAGTCCCCTGGAATTGTTAATGTTGGAAATCTCCAGCTGACCACAGAAACCCCCCTTCACCAAATGCAGAACTGCCCAGCTAAAATTCCACCTCCCGAATCCCAGCGTGGGCAGGATGCGGCTGTCGCTAAACGAGCGGTTGGGTGTACGTGCTGGCAGCATGTGGAACGTTGGAATGGATTTTTTGAAAAGCGGTTGCTGGTGCCTGAGCTGTGCTCCCAGCAAAACTGGTGGCTGGAATTTCCACCAGGTATTAGATTCTCAAGTCACATAATAATTTGTACCAAAAAGCGGCTGTAAGTTACTTAAAGAATTCTGAGACTTCCTTCTGTGCATTTTGTGTCATCGCTTTGTCCATTGATCATCGTAATTCCGTCAGCCGTAGCGGGGTACTGCCGTGGTGCCATGGCTCTCGGCCACCATCGGGAAGGTGTTTGTCGGCACAGCAGCCTGGGATGCATGCCCTGTGTACAGCGTGCGCTGGAGGGCCGTGTTTAAAACCCTCTCTGTCTTCTTGTAGGAGATGTGGATGTAATTCACAAGAGAGTAACACGCTCAGCTCCTAATTCATACAGATAAAGCCATCATGCCACACTATCAAGCCCTGAGTACATATATACATACTAAATATAAACACAGAGACCACAGTTAATAAAAGGAGGAACAGAAAACAGCTGAAGGTGGACTGCAATATCGAAAAGATTACCTAGTATAAATAGCATAGGAGTAATTGACAGCAAGCCAAATGCAAATAACGCCGTGAGTCATGGAATCATAGGCTGGTTTGGCTTGGAAGGGACCTTGAAAGATCATCTAGTTCCAGCCCCTCTGCCACCACGGGTTGGAAAACAAAAGGGAAATAGAGAAAACTACTTTTCAGAGTACGAACAGCTCCGGAGGCTACAGAAAGCGTTTTCTGTTGATTATTTTTGTGAGGTTTGTTTTGTTTTAATTTCAGACCCAAAACTTTCTAGCTATTTTTTAATCTACTGGAACGTAGTCAGGTTCTAGCAAATAAATGTTCAAGTGACAAATGCTGCAAAATGGCTATGTTTTTTATACTTGGGTATTAAAGTCTCTGTGGAAATTCATTCGGTGGAAATATAAGCTCATGTCTGATGGCAGTCTTGAATTTAGACCAAAGCTGCTTTACTGACATCTGAGCTGTCCTGTGGAGATCCTGTTCTAACTAGCAAACCGTACAGACTTTCACAGGCCATAAATTCCACGGAGTACATCTCTTAAGTACTTTGCTCAAAGAAATGTTAAGCTCTTTTACTAAATCTGCAAATTATAGCTATTTGACAACTTTGACTTTACAGTCTGACAGCTCACGTCATCAGTCAGAACGTGATGAGCAGAGCAAGAGGCTGCGTTGCTCGCTGGTGACTTGCAGGAATCTTGTAGTAACAATCAGCTCAAAAACGGTGGAAAGCTGTGACAATCTGGAAACTGTAACATCTGTTAAACACACCCGGATTTATTCCTATTGACTGTGGTGAGATGCAAGTGGTATTTTGTGGAAATGGGGTGGCTGCATTCCAAAGTGGGAGCCCAAAGCCTTCCTCGAGGACCCGTGCTGTCCTTTGGGTGAATGTCTATGTAAATGGCCACGACACACTTGAGCCGGATTACAAAGAAGTTACTCAACAGATTGTTTCTCTCTGACTGCAGGAGGTAATGAAGTGAAAACAGTTAGCCTATGAGCTGTGCAGGGAGCAGGAGGAGGCGAGAGGAGCCCGAGGAAGGCCTTGCTGCTGAGTGCTTTGCCGTGACCAGACCTGCCTGCATGGGAGGCGAGCGTGGACTAATGGCTTCATGGTTCAAAGCAACTCGGTGACAATGTAAAATGAAATGGGCAGGGTTAGAAGAGGTGTAACCTCACAGGTGTGCGTATGTCATCTAAGTGTAGGAGACCTTGAACGTGCAAGGTGTGGAGGTGTGATCAGTCGAGTAGAAGAGCTGTGTCTTTCTACAAGAAGAGATTCCTCGCTAGATTAGTTTGTTAGGCCCTGTGACTGAAGTATATGGTTACTCACAGTGGAGCAAAGTTTCCCCTAGGATATATTGTGCAGGCAACATCTACCTGTTTTAATACACAACTTGCCCTAAAGTTCTCCTTACTGAACCTGCTGTAAGGCCTGTTGGAGTGACGGCCCAGAAACTGAAGACAGCGGCAGTTTACCGGGTCGTGGCAATGTGGCCAACATCTCAGCCAGTTCGCTGCTTTAAAATGGGTGAGAAAAGAACATGGCCATAGCAAAAAAGGTCCTTGCCAGTCACCCGGCTGTTGGCCACACAGTTTTTGAATCACAGGTGGTACAACAGAGGTGGGCAAAGCTGTGGGTACGGTAAGGATGTGTGAGGTGAAGCCCTTGGTGCTGAGCACCTCTTGCTGTTCAACCAGATGTTTACCTAGAACTGAAGGAAAGCTGTGATCGCCCTGGTGAAGCTGACGTAGGTTTCTTTACCCATTGAGTAAATCCATAGACAAAGAAAATGAACTAATTATTTTTAAAAAGACCCACCTAGGTGATAAAATTTAACTTCCCATTCTTTCCAAGAGCTGCTCTGGTAGTTTGTCGTTCTTCCCAAGGGCTCCGTGCCTCTTCCCCAGCCTTGGGGCAGGTTGGGGCAGAGCATCTCTGACCCTACCGGTGGGTGACTGTGAAGCTGCTCCCTGGTGCAGACTGGGTCGGTGTGGATGTGGCCATCTGTTCTGAAAGCGTCAGAAGTACTACGGCTCTGTACGGGTGAGCTGAAGCACCTCCGAAGGGTTCTGGAGTGGAGCCCAGTGTGCCGCCGAGGTGTAAGAACGATACAATCTACACAGCAGCTAGGGCTAGTTAGGGAAAAGTTTGATGTGAGCAGAGGGTTACCTAAACCCTGGTGGTTTTGTCCACGGAAAAGTGAGCGTTGCATGCCTGGGAGGTGCGTACGTGAGTCTCTGAACCTTTCTGTGCGCGTTGCCTCAAGTGCAAAGTTGACACCTGTGGTCAAGGCCCATCGGTCATGCACATTGACACTGTCTTTCTGAAGAGAAGCGGGAACAACATAAGAAAATGATCACACAACTGAGAATACATATTTGTCCTATAAAGGAAGCTCTCTCAGACCTTCCAGATGCCTAGGCATCCGTCTAGATTAATGTCTGTGGATCTCAAAATCTTGGACTGTCGTCACAAAAGGCACTATAAAAAGGTTGGGAATGGGAGACCTTACTGTAAGACCTATGGATAATTGCCTGGCTCCCTTACGCCGTATGAAGGAAGGATACTTCACATGGGCACTGCAATTACCTACTACACAAATGGAAAATGAAATTGCAACTTTGTGTGCAATTGTCAAGATGACACCCAAACTACAGGCTATCTAGCAGAACTGCAGCCCTCTTCTCTGGAAGAAAAACTTGCATTATTCTTTCTGGAAACAATAGATTTGAAGACGTTCATCTTTTTAAATGTGGCCTTTCAAGGTGTCCTCTGAAAGACGATGATCTGCTAAGTGTTTGCACCGGTTTCTGCAGCTTTCAATCTGACAGACAGAGAAGTCTCATCACCTGCAGACCTCCCAGGGCTTTAGTGTGAAGCTGAAATTCAGATTGAGTTTAAACAGAGACTGAGCTGACGAGCAGATACAGGGCTTAAATACAGGTGATGCGATGCCTTAGAGAATGAATGGAGTGGTCCTCTGCTCTTAGGATGGACTCTGAACAAGTGGGTTTTTCCCCTTTTTGACTATTCTTAATCAAACTGAGGGCAAGAAGGAGAAAAAGTGAGCACACAGCACTGCACTCCCTGGAGGGGGAGTTTGTAGGTTACGGTGGAGACTGAGGAGGTGGCCCTGTCTTCTTGCAGTTGGAGACAAGAGGAAAAGCGTATCTGTCAATGCATCTTCTGGAAGGTAAAAATAAATAAATAAATCGCAGAGAGATTATGAATTACAAATTAAAAAAAAAAAAAAAATAAAGAAGCACCTCGGTTGTAGTCACTCACCATAAAAAAAGTCCTTTAATTTTAACTTTAGTCTGAATTTTGGGGAAGATGATGACGATGCAAGAAGTATATTTTATCTGTACTTAGAGTCATGTTTCTTTGTGGGTTTGATAGTAAATATTTTGCCTTAAGAAAGCAGCTAAATTGGTTTGCACAGGTGTAAAGCTTTTCTTTTATTAATATTTAAATAAATGGGGCACTGTCACAGAATTGCAATTTAGTATTTTTTTTAATCGGTCTTCGTTGAATTGGAAAGTGTTTATTCCATTAGGAGGCTATAAAAAAAAAATTTATCCTTAAAATAAATTAATAAAAATCTCTTATGAAAAAGCTGAAATTAAGTGGAATGTTTCCAGAAAAATCATGTGTTATTATGATTTTTTTCTAAAATGTGTGTAAAATAGTCCTGTCTTCCAAAAAGATGCTTGAAGTTGTTTGGATAGAGTTGGCATCTGCCAGAGTAGAGTCACACGTAAGATAACATGATTGACCATTTTTGGCATAGGATGGTCTAAATTGGCTCATCTGTTGGCTGTCAGTCTCTTCTGAATTAGATCCAACTCTTTGTAGGCACGTTTCCATCTGGTTAAGTTTAGGACTCAAGCTGTTTATATATTTAAAAAAAAAAAAAAAAAAGGAAAAGAAAAAACAGTATTTTGTACCAATAACAATCTCTGGAAAAAGATTTTTGCTTATGTTCCTAATGCATTTCAAAACCATTTGGTTTTCTTTACTGGTCAAAATAACCTTTTAAAGAGTGAAAGAAGATGTGCCCATGTATTATGTTAAGACCCTTGAAACATGCAAATAAAATGGAAAGAAATTAAAATTTTTATACATACATATTTAAATATATGTATATATGCATGCATATAATTCTATAATATGCTATTCTTACAAATTGGAAAACCAGATTTTAAGTCTGCTAATATTTTAACTCTGTGCATTAGGAAAGTAGGATGAATGCATGCTATTACATTCTCATTGAGTCTTCCTAAGACTGGCCTTGCATTATTTTTATTCTGAATATCAGCCATCTGGCACTGTGTTCCACAGTATTTAGTGCCACAAATAATAATGAAAAACATGGTAATATTTCATGATACTTTAACGTAAAAATGTAAGACAGAGGGTATAAAGCTTTGGGCCTATAATCTTAAAGCTGCCAAAGCATGTTGTTCCCTCTGCCCTTGTTTTCCATAAATGATTCTTTGATTGGAGACAGCAGTGGTAATAGGAAAGTCATTGGCTAATGCACGTTAATGAAGCTGCGTTCCTTGTAGTTAACGATCAGCTACAGTCCTGAAGAAAAATGGGTAGGAAAAGAGCCAAGATTTATACCTTTCTGCTCCAGTAGACGCGGGCCCATCCAAGACACATGAGAAAATGGCATTTGACTTCAGATAGACCGGAGAGGGCTCTGTCTTTTCCATCAGTCAAGCCCTGTAGAAACGCTTGAACTTTAAAACAGCTTTTTCCTTCTGTCTCCCCACATCAAAATCGATGACGAGACTGTTGCATATTCAGCAAAACTGTTGTTCTCAAAGTAGTTAAGTTGCATAATTAGATGGAGCTTAAAGGAGGTGAGGGCTGAACCGCAGTGATTCTGCAGGCTGATGCAGAGGTGAATCTCAAGCTGACTCCTGAACTTAGCAGCGTCCAGTGCTTCAGGAAAATAGTCTAAGGACGTTTAGGTTCAAAGGAAGCGAGCCTTTCCGTCAACACTCATTTCAAAGAACACTTCTGCTGGCAAGATGAATTTACCTTTGCGTATTTCTCGAGGGTTGGATTCATTTCTGAAGAGTGGCCAAGCAGCAACTGGGATGGCAAGACCCACATGGCCATGTTACGCCGCTGCCCTGCCTGCATTAAAACCAACCCTGTTCATCAGCGCTGCTCCCTGTAACCCCTGCTCGCTACTGGAGCGTCCGCTACACTTGAAGCAAGAGCATAGAGCAGAAGGTGCCTGCAGGCACAAGGAGCTTCATGTTTCCTGAGGAAATGCAATAATTTATTAACACCCTGTAAGTAACAGCTCCATCACCAGTAAACAGGACTGGGCTTTCTTCTGTTTTCCTGCTGACCACCCCAAACAGACAGCAGCATAACGTGAAGGATGGCAATGCTAAACCAGCTTTGCATGTCCACCTGTTACCGCGGAGTCCTCACAGCTCCTTTGGCTCTGCTGTCTCCACCCAGGGGTTTAGGTGCCGGCCAGCTTGGGCAGAGCAGCAGCTGGGTTTGGACCGTGGGCTGTCCAGAGCCACCGACTGCATCTCTGCAGTTCCCCAGTCAGTGCCCGCAGCAGAGGTGACTGACCTCATCTGGGTGGTCACTGGATTTACTGCACGTGGGTGGATCAAATCTGTAATGAATCCGCAGGGGGTCTGAGTCTACCCAGGCGCGTGCTGGACCAAGGGTCAATGCCTGAGCAGTGCATTAGGTGTGCGCAGGCAGCGTGGGGCTCACTGCACCTGTGCTGAAATTCTGTGCAGAAGTGCAGGAGCCTTCCACCCAGGGAGGCAACCCCACCTCCCCATCCAATCTCACATTCATCCATCCGACTGTGTCCCCACCTGGGGCTCAAGGACACGGGAGTGCAGCCGGGGCTCCGGGACCCTGATGCGGAGGCGGTGGGGGGTTCAGCCGGGGAGCAGCTGTGCTGCTGCACTGGGTGCGTGGCCTCCGAAGCTGCCTTCATGATCTCCATCCCTCTTTCCTTCCCCTCAGCTTTCTACTTTGACGTTCCCTGATCCTTTTGCCTTCTCCAGGTTTTGTTCTAACCTGTACTCTGGCACACTGCAAATACACCAGACTGTTCATGGGCCTTTTTTGTTGTTGCTTGGTGTTTCTTTTTTTTTCTTCTTCTTCTTCTTCTTTTTTTTTTTTTTGCTCCTCCCCCCTGTTAATCCAGTAGCCTCCCCTGAAGTGGCCAAGGCTGTTAGTCCTGCCAGGGAAATGAGAGAACACAGAGCCTTCTGTCCGCAGAGCATTCCTCTTGGCCGAGGCACAAATGTGTGCTTTTATTTCCTCCTGTTCAGAAGCCACCAATAATGAGGTGTTTGGCCAGGGAAACATGGTGAGACAAATGCACAATTTAAACAAAGATTTTCAATTTGAAGTTGAAATGTTGGGAGGAAGGTGGGGGGAAATGAAGAAATAGATCGGGACTGATCTGGGGGATCAGAGCCTGACAGCAGCACAGCTGTAATGTAGTGGGCCATGGGAGCCTCACAGGCTGTGAACCTGCCAGAACATTCTGACTCGGATTTAGCCATGTGAAGGGGTTGCAAGGGAGGGTTGGGTTGTTTTGGGTGGAGGGGCCTAACCGTGGAGCAAGGAGCAGATCAGGGAATGGAGATGCCTGGGAAACTAACCTGGGACCCTCCTCGCCTTCCTTCCTTCCTTCTGTCGCCCTGTCAGGCACACTGGGAATGTGTCTCGCCCAGAGAGGTCACCAGCAGCCTTGAGTTTGTGCTGCATGTTCCAGAACCATCACCGGCAGGGCAAAGGGAAGGTACAGACCAAATGGCCGCACTGTTCCTCCGCTCCCCTTGGAGAGCGCGCGGTGGGGGGGGGATGCAGGACAGGAGTGTTGAGGGAGCCTTTCTGCAGCCACTGGGGTTCCTAACGAACAACAGCTCCGGGTTTCCATGCGGTTTTGACCAGGCTTTAAGGCTTGCCAGGCACGACAGACAGGAAAGGAGAAATTCCGTATGTGACCGTTAGCGATTCCAGCGTTGGTTCTCCTTCAGGAATTGCCTCAGCCTCAGTAAGAATGAATCACTGTTTGCAGGCTCAGCATTATTTCCCGCAGCACACGGTTCTGAATCGCACTTCAGGGCCTGGGGAGGAGGGAGGGAGGAGGCAGGGTGAGTCCCTCGCCCACCTGAACCAGAGCCCCCCGCCACATCGAGTGCCTCCTGCTCTGACCGTTACCCTGGTCTGCTTCAGACGTTGATCCTGAAAGGCGGGCGGACCAGGGCAAGAAATCCTCTCCGGCCCTTTGCGGTAGTGTGGGATAAGGAGGGTGATGTCTCCTGTTGTCCTGGTGCCTTTTGCTTTGGGTTTTTAAGGTTCGTAACATCTGGGCAGCTTTCTGCTTGAACGACTGTTTTCCAGGCTTACTCAAGAGTCTCGGGTCGGAGATCTTTGAAAACCACATTCACGTCGTGCTCGTGCCATGGGCAAACTGGAATCCCCCCACAAACCTCGGCCTTTGTCTCTGGTACTGCTCAGCAGAGGGGCTGCCTGCGTCGGGCTGCACCAGGTGAGGGGTTTAGCCCTTACTGTGTATGCCTCAGCAAGGCTCCCATGTGTCAGGAAAAGAAGGAAGGATCAGGAAATAGGTGCTTGGAGAACTGGAAACCACCGTGGCCTATTGCCATAATCCGGGTTCTGCTATTTCAGACCCTGTTTCCTGCTTCCGAGGCAGACAAGCAGGCATAGGCTCCCGGCGTACGGATGTGTCGAGGCGCACGGATTTTGTGTGAAGACAGCTGGGAGGATGGGACAGATGTAAATGTCTGATCTGCTCCGTCTTACAGGTTGTAGTGAATGATTACGATGCACGTTGCAGCTGCACTGTATTGGGGAGGTCAGGAGGGCAGCGAGGGTGCGCGGCAGGGCAGAGCGAGGTGCTGGCTGGCATCACAATCGCTCCTCGCTCGCGGTTGTGTTGATCTCCTCCTGCCAAAAGGAGTTTTCTTAGCACCTTGTTCTCGCACCTGTGAGTCTCTTTTCTTTGACAGTCTGGAAAATTAATACCCAGCCAAGGTGGGTAGCTGCGCTTCCATCATGTCAATGCACTTTTTGCATCTGTTTGTGGCACTACATAAAAAGATCACAGTGCACAGACTATTAATTTTTAAGATTGCCCAACATGCTGCACAGAATTTTATGCTGCTGATCGATTAGTATTGTGGTAGTTTTGTAACTGAAGTACCTTAAATGAGTAGCGTGTGGGTAAGTGAAACTAAAGGTGCTATATCGTATCATAGCTACAAGGATAATCTTTGAGCCTTATGTTTGTGTTCTCTCTAAAAGATAGCATTTAAATAAATACTTGGGTTGTCGTCTTCTAAACTGGATCCAGGTGCAAGGCTTATTTAATTGAATGTATCTTTTCCTCTCCACGACAGCTCTCCCCATGCTTACGTCTAATCTGATCTGTGTGATTATATTCCGCTGATTGCTGTAGCTGCCAGTCTCCCTGCACACAGCACCGCTGCCGTCTCCTTCCCAAAGGCATCAGGACGAGTTGGGTAGGTCTGACAAACTTGGTGTCAGTGCCCCGGTGCTTCTAGTCGTGTAATTCCCACTCGCCGCGGGGTGTGGCGAGGTCCCTTTGCAGAGGAGCCTCCAGATTTGGTGGTGTGCCTTTGGTGGTGGTTTTGAAAGGAAGAGCCTGTATGGGAGCGTGCTGCGGGCAGAGGGATGGAGGGCAAAACCTCCCCTGAGTTCATGAAATTTTGAAAGCGGTTAACGAACACCATCCAAATGTGTTTATTTTACTGAGCGCTGCCTGGTGCACCTCACTTGACCCCCAATTAATTACTCATAATACTTGAATCTTTCTGTCAAGAAAACGGTGTGTGTGCACAAACCACAACACAACGTTGTGGTGAAGATCACAAATGCGCAGAGGTCTGGGAACTAAATGGTGTGATTTCCACGGCAAGTGGCGATGGTGGAGAGGACAACCATAGCAGGATAGGACCGGGAGGTGGTACCATTGTGGCAGCGACTTGCTCCGTGGCCTTAGTTGAGTCCCTTAACTGCTTGCCTCTGCTTCTGCAGCGGGGCAGAACACTTCAACGATGTGCCCTGCTGCTGCAGTGAGAATGAATTATTTATTCGCACGTGATGTGTGGCATATCTCGGCTACCACCGTTAACAAAGAACAAATGAGATTAGTTGCTTATTTTGCAATACTGGAAGTTGATGTAGAACGCATTCCGAATGCAGAGCGCGTTACATGAGTTGCCGGACGCAATTCCCGTTTTATTACTGCATATACACATGGGGCTCTCCGGCGCTGGGAGAACAAGGGCTAAAGCGCTCGATACTTTAGAATTTTAGTTACACTATTACCTAACGAACTTTTTAGACCGTGTTGTGTTGGCTAGGATGAGGAACTGATAGGATTTTGTGTAAGCTCAAGTGGTAACGTAAGAGTAGGACCCTCTCTTAGATTTATCACCGTGAATTTAATTAAACCGAAAGGCTATTCCTCATCTTGCTTTCCTTCGGCGCGGTTACACTGCGGGTGCCTGGCGTACCTTCTGTTTGCTGCACAATTCCGCGGACTCAGGAGCTGCCCCGCTGACACTTCCCGCTGGCCCGCGGGTGCGGGTGCCACGGTGCGGCGGGGCCGCCCTGCCCGGGGTCCTGCGCGCAGCGGGGGGGTGCCCGGCTGCAGCCCGTCCCCCGCCTCGCCCGCTCCCTCGCCCCCTGCTCGGCAGGAGGCAGCGCCGGGTGCGTCCCTGTCTCTCCCCGGTGCCCGGCACCGCGGCGGGCCCTGGGCACCGTGAGGCGAGGCGGGCGAGGCGGCCGCGGCCCCTCACAGACACCTGACGGTAAGGCGCAGCGCTAGTAACGCGCCGTGGAGCCCGCGGGGGGCCGCGGCCCCTGCCCCCGCCCCAGCCCCCGTTCGCTCCTGGCACCGGCCGCGCTCGGCGGGGTTAAGCCGTGCGGCCCGGGAGGCGGTTCCAGCGCGGTGCGCGGGGTGGGGGCCGGCAGCCCCGCCGCCCCATCGCAGCCCGGCCGCCTCGCCCTCCTGCCGGCGCCCATCTTCCCCCGCCCCCGCCCGGGAGAGCTGCCCCGCGGCTGCCCCTCCTCCGGGCCGGGGTGCGGGGCCGGGAGCTGCCCCGGGCCGGCGGCAGGTGAGGCCACCCCGCCCCGCTCCGCCCCGCGGGGTCCGGGCCCGCGGCCGCGCGCCCTTTATGCCCGGTGGCGGCGCGGCGCGCTCCCGCGGCGGGACACACGGACACACACGCACACACGCGCGCGGGCGGGCGCCGGTCCCGCGGCTGAGGGAACAATGGCAGCGGCCCGGCACCTCCTCAGTGGGCACGGCCGGCCGGGGTGGGGGCGGCGGCGGCGGGGAGGGAGCGGCCGCGGCGGCGGCGGCGGCGGCGGCGGCGAGGCGGGAGCCGCCCCCCCCCCCCAGTCCCTCCGCAGGGAGCGCGGGGCCGGTGCGCGCCGCGGGGGGCCCGGCCGTGAGGCGCCGCGGCTGCGGGCCGGGAGCGCTGGCTCCGCCGGGGGCCCTGCGGCGGCGGGGGAGGGGCGGGGGCCGGCGCGCGCGGGGGGAGGGGCGGGGGCCGGCGCGCGCGGGGCGGGCGGGCGGGCGGGGGGGGGGGGGGGCGGGCGCGTCCACCTGCGCGCGCCGGGGCCCCGGGCGCATGGAGCAGCGCTGAGGCGCCGCAGCCGCCGACTCCGCCGGGCGGGCGGGGGGACCCGCCGGCCCCGCGCGGCCGCCTCCCTTCCCTCGCGGGCCCGGCGCTGAGGTGAGTCCCGCCGCGGCGGCGCTTCCCCCCCGCCCCCGCACACACCGCGGCGGGGGGGCGCGGCGTGAGGCGATGAGGAGGCTGAGGAGGCCGGGGCGGGGGGTGCTGGCGATGCCGGCCTGCGCGGCGGCGCGGCGGCCTGCGGGGAAGTTGCGCGGCGGCGGAAGGAGCGGAGCGGCCGGTGTGTGTGGTGTGAGGGGGGGGGGCGGCGGCCTCGGCCCGGCAAGTTGCCGCCTCACCCCCCCGGCTCCCGCTCCGTGTCCCCCCGGGCAGGTGCCGCGCTGGGTGGGGGCGCCGCCCCACCGGGCCCTGGGGGCAGCGCGGCCCCCCCGGCCCCCAGCGGGGCTCCCCCCCCCCCCCCCCTCACGGCGGGGTTTATTTACAGCGAGGGGAGCGGGGGGTGCAGGCACTTCAGCCTCGGCCAGAACAAAAAAAAAAAAAAAAGAGGGGGGGGATGGGATTTTTTAAAAAAAATATTAAAAAAAATCCCCTACCCTGGAAGTAACTGTCATTCCGCGTATTAAACTAGAAAACTGGCTAATCAAATAAAACTGGCTCATTGTCTGAAACTCTATCCCAGCGAAAAATGCGGCTGTGAATATAATTAACCATCTGTCTGGCGAGCGGCGGCGAATCGGGCTCGTGCGGGTTTTATTCCGGGCTCTTTAATTCCCGCACCGCTCGCGCGGCCGTGCAGCGGCGGCAATGTGTTTTGCTTACTAAGTGTAGGATGTGACCTGTGTGTGTGTGTGTGCGCGGAGGATGCTCAGCCGGGGGGGGGGGGGGGGGAGATAATGAAATCCTCGCCTCCGAGATGAACCGTGCTGCTGGCGAGCCGTGCGGCTGGTGATGGATTAACCCAAACAAGCTGATGGGACTGGCGGTGGAAGGGAAGGTGACGTGCTTTCTCTCGGTGATGCTCCCCCGCGTTCCGCCTCCCGCTCGGAACGGGCGCAGGATGGGTGCGTATTTGGGGAATCCATGGGTGGGTGTCATGGGTGGATGCGTGCGGCCGGAGAGCAGCGGCGCGCCTGTGCGAGCCAGGGCCTGAACGAGCCTCTTGCGTGAAAACAAAACGGCTCCGTGGCTCTTAAACCTTCCCGGAGGTTTTTCCTCCGCGTTTGCTCGGCCCTTCGGCCGGGTTCGCCCCAAACCCCCGCGCAACCACCAACATCCTGGTACTCGGCGGTGCCTTCTCGTGCTGGAGGTACCTGCTGTTAGCGCTGAGCAGCCTGGTAATGCAGTAACCACAGTGCCCACACCAAAGGGTCTGCTGGAAAGTGAATTGTGCCTGTGCCTGCACACACGCTCCTGCTTGTTGTTTTTTCTTTTTTATTATTATTATTATTTATTTTATTACTTTAGGTATGGCAAGGATACAGAAACTAAAAAAAAAATAACAGCAGGGCTCAAGCAGGTAGGACGCAATTTAAACTCACTTCAGCTAATACCCCGTGCAAGGCTGGGTTTGTTAAGGTATGTGAACTGTGCATAAGGCAGCAGTCGTTAGTGAATCACTTCTTAAAAACAAATACTTGACAAAAGAACCAGACCTGCTAAATGGATAACAATTATGTAAGCCCATAGTAGGTTTTGATGTATGTCAAGTCTGTTAAATAAATCAACCTGTTCAGTGAATAAATCTGCTATGCACCAATGCTTTTTTTTTTTTTTTTAAGAGAATAAACCTGGCTGTGTATTTAAGATGTTTCTACTGAGCATGTGAGTGTTGCAGCCAAGCCCCGTAGCTGCCAGTGACACAAGACAAATCCATGGGGAGGGTGGGGTGCAGGAGCATGGGGAGAGAGGGGGCACACCAGATAATAAGACGGATATTAAAAATACACAAAGATGTGCATAAGGATTCCTAGTGATAAAATTCTCGCTGATCCATGTCTTGATGGAGTATTTGCTTTGCAGCGGCAATGGCCCATACAAAGCTACATTGATTTAGCTTTCTCTGTTCACGATGGCAGTTCTGGTGAATAATTATTTTCCCAAAAGCCCTAACCAAGGGAAGAAAGAGAGTCCCTGCTTGGCCTACACAGTAGTACAGTATCTTTGAAAGCGCGTATCCGGCTGCAAATAAAGAGAGCCAGTTCAAGTGTTACTACACTCAGCAGAAATAAAAGAAAGGCAGAAAAGGGGAGCAACCGGCCGGCTTCCCTGTGTGCCTTGTCCCCCTTTCCCTCTCTGCACCTCACCCGGCGCTTTGCTTTGGGGGGTGGGGAGGGGGGATTTTTGTGATTTTGTTTTTCCTTTTCTGTGTTTGCTGTCGCTTTTTGGAGGCGAGGCTCTGGCAGCCCACTTAAACATTGAGTTCTGAACGATGAGGAGCCCCTTTTCGATAAAAAGGGGGGGGGGGAAGAAAAGAGGGAAAAAAAAAAAAAGGGAAAAGATTGTGGCCAGTGGGTTTTAACTTCTGTAGCTGGTACAAGGCAGTGTGTCTGCGTGGGGTAGCACTTTGATGGTGTCCTCTTTTGAAGTGGTTACGCCTCGTGGATGTTTTTGTGATCGATCACACGCGTATCTTTTTCCTGCCTCTGGAAAGAAATGTATGAAAAGACTTAAATGTGCTTGCAGGACCAATAAGGGCACAGGTGAGGCTTGGGGAGCAAGTGTTCCCAGACAAAGGCATCTGACTTGGTTGGCATCCCAGGTGTAGGACGCAACCATCATACAAGGCGCAGCAGCACTTCTCGAGACAGTAAGGCTTTTCCTTCGTAGCCACAGCAATAAGAAGCCAACTGTGCTGATTTCCCAAGCACAACAGCAAACCCTCCCCTTAAAGTTTATGCCCTGTCGCAAACAAAAAGCAACATTAGGAAATAATCTTCTCCTTGGGCAGAATCCAGGGAGGAGAGCCGTGGGTGCTCCAGACCTTGCCCTAGCCCTTGTGTGGGGGCTGTGCAGATGCTGCTGTAGTTGTTTGTGTTTGGCCCTGAGAGGGGTGGGTAGTCTGAACGTTAAACACAGCAAAATTGCTATTACTTCTCAGTAATGACAATTTTTGGTCTGTGAGGGGATTTAAAAAAAAATATTTTGAGAATTGGGAGCAAAATAATTTCTATATAATCCACCTGTTATGTTCAAAGTCCTGTATTTTCACCTGGGAGAGGATTGCACTTTTTTATTTTTATGCTAGATCTTTGTGTACTTTTAGCCTCGCTTGAGTTAGCTTTATAATCATTACCTAAGTATACAGTCAGGTGCTTGACGAGCCTGATTTTGTGGAAGCTGCCAGCAGTGAGTAAATGAGCCATGTGGCATAAAACCGAGCGAACCATGTTTTGTTGGTACCTTGCTCTTCACTACGTCCATCTAGTTAGTCATACGCACCTGTGGGTTTACCTGTGTGGGGGTCCGGGCCATTCTGGCAGGGGGACCTGCCTGATTTATTAACCTCTATGTGGTGCGAGAGGCTTGGTGGGATCTCAGCCCTTTGATTTTTGGGCTCCTGGGTGCTGTTACAATGAAATGTTTGCAATAATTACCGTGTGTTACCTTGTTGCGTGGAAAGCCCTGAAGTTATTACAGTTGCTGAAGATGATTAACTCGGTTTAAGCATCCAGGCGTTGGGCGTGGGTTTTGCCTGAAGGGTGCACGAACTGAGGATAAGCTGTCCCACTGCTAGTGCCACAGTATTGGTACCATCGGTTCCCTGATTGTGGACATGAGGAAAAAGTGGGAGTATTTGGTAATGCTCAACTGAGGCGAAGTTTGCAGGAGGAGCTGTTGGTTCTGCAGATCGGTGTTGAACCCAGCTGCATGGCTTATCCTTAGCAAAGTCATCTTACGAACAGCAAGAGAAGGTGGCTTTAGTTCAGTAGTGCTTTGGACAGCAAGGTTGTAGTGCTGGGTAGATTTGTTTGCAGTTCGGGGGAGTAGCATGTAATCTGTGTAATACTGCTTTTGTGTGCCTCTATTGCAAATTGATGTCTGGGAAATGACATGTAGCAAAGGCTCTAGACCAGCAGGTCTCTGATATTTTTGTAGCAATGTCTTTTTATTCAAAGCAGGTGTCATGGAGATCTTTCATCCCAGGATTTCTTTCATCCCTGGCATTTGTTAGCTTGTGTTAAAACTTTAAATCTCGAGAATTTCTTCTGTACAGAAGGTGTTCTTATATTGCTTTTGCATGGGCTGAGCCGGATCATTATGCAGTCTCCAAACAGTGCTACGTATGAGCTGGATCTGTGTCTGCATTGCTACGTCAGCTCTGCAAATAATACAGGGATGTAACCCAGTGCCCTCCGGTCGCAGGAGAGGTCCGTGCTGGCTGTGTTGCTGGACACTGCAGAGAGATCTGGGAGCAGGCAGCTGTGGTAGGTGTTGTCCCTGAGCGAAGTTTTCTTCTGACCCTTAAGTATTCAGAAGGTGACTCATGCCCAGCGAGCATATCTGAGCTCATATTTGTAGTCTTGTTCGGTTTTAACAAAGCTCTGGAAATGCTTTTTACTAGAAGATGCCTGATTTGCTTAATTTATCCAAGCTCTTGCCTTGATAGTCTCCCACAATAGAAAAATCTGCTGGCTAATTGTTTCCTTTCACTGATCCTGTATTTCCTTCTTTTGTTTTGTTTGTGCCGTATCTTCAGAATATGGGTGGATGCGTCACTAGAAGTTTCTGATCAATCTTCTTGTCTAGGTGTACTGCTGTTGCCCCTTGGGAGGGTAGGACCATAGTACGCTGGACCGAAAGGGCTGGCATTGCTTCTGCTTGGACCCCACTTGATTCATTTACCAAATCAGTTTTAAACACCTTTCTGAATTGTCGTTATCATTACTGTGATCGTTGTCTCTGCAAATCGCTGTCGTTATCCTCAGGCATGAGACTAAGAGTATCTCTGTCTTAGGAGTCTGGGAGAGCTTGAGGCTGCACTTCAGGATGTCACCTTGCACAGCACAATGCCAGTCTTCAGTGTGTCACTGAAGCTGGCAGGAACAGCAGAGGTTGTGTGTTTGGCCGAGATGCTGATTAGGGTTATTGCCAATTTATCGGCTTTCTCACCTTGCTTATGTAGAGCTTCTGTTGCACAGAATGCTGCCTCGTGCATGGGTTGCCAGTTGGTGTCGTGAAGGTCATCCATACTGCGTTGTGATGTTCACTGCTGTTGTCTGAAGCTGTTACTGAGACAGTTTGAGAGCAGAGTGTCAGTATTTCTGAAATAAATCAAAATAGTTGGTGCAATTTCTACTTCCCCTCTCCCCTGGCGTGAGGAGCTTCTCAAACACTAAAACCCAAGCATTGTCACTGTACTTCTCCTGGCTTGCCAAATGTGGTGAGAAGATACCTGATGCTATGAGGCTGTCGCATTTTTGAGGGCATTCGAGTGGAGGTTATTGGAAAAATTTGCTCCTGTGAACCTTGTAGGATGTGGCTGGGCTTGCAGGAGTGCCAGGACGTGGCTTGGACTGCAGGGCACTGCTCAGCGTGGAGCACTGCCTGGTTGTTCCATTGCCTCCCCGAGAGCCGGGCTGCTCGGAGGGCTAGCGCACAAACTGCCGGCTCCTTTGCAATCCCATTCTGGGTAAGATATCTGCCATGCTCAAGAGTTGCCTTTGGAGCTGCGTGCTTAGGAAAAAAAATCAAATTCCTTTCCTCCCATTTTGAAGGGTTTTGATTGTGAATTACAGCACAGAAGAACCAAATGTAGGAGAGAAAAGCTCTGTGGAAGGATTTTGTTTCCAGTACAATGTCCCAATGAATGACTTGTCTTTGATGGAGAATCTGAAGCCTTATGAGGGGCCTGTTTATTGGCATTAATTATTTTTTATTAGTTACAGCATCCATAGTCCGTTGGCAGTAGAAGAGCCCAAAGTAAGAATATTAAATCTTCAGAAGTTTTTCAAAGCTTGCATTTTTCATAAGAAGCTTGTGAAGCTTCAAATCTAAAGCTTCCAAAGCCTTTTTTTTTAATTCTTCAGAAGTGCCACTGAAGCTCTTTTTTTAATTTTTAGTATTTTAGCTGAAACTCTTAAGTTTTTTACATAAAAAAAATTACATTTTTTTCCCATCCATTGCATTGGCCCCAATTTTCAGGTCTCTTGCTGGGTCAGCTGGATCCTCCGCAAGCATCAACTGTACTCTGTAGACCAGGTGTTGTACCCTTTGCTACCAATTTACCAACATTTTTCCCCTCTGATTAGGGTTTTACTCTGTGGCTGGTGGCAGGCTGAAGCACTTGCCAACATGAAAGGTGCGTTTGTTTGCAACCGGCCAGTTAGGACAATACTTGACCTTCACAGTTGTTGAATAACTTCAGAGAAATACTTAACTGCTTCACAGAAACAAGGGTTGTGGGTGGGAGTTTAACAAGTACAAAGCGAATCAGGTGTCCGTTTGGCCAGCTAGCAGCACTTTTTCCCCTTTTTCCCTGTAGCCTGCGAGGTCATGTTTTAATACTCTGAATATGAATTTAAGGTCCATGGCAGTATTTTGGTGGCATGCTTGGTCTTATTTCATATCGTTTCAGGGAACAGAGCAATTAGTACTCTTGGCCTTCTCTGAACCTTGAGGGTAAAAATGAAAATTGCCTTTTTTCAGGGTGGTTGCTGTTCTCGTTTGTGTGAAGAACACTGTTGGGGAGTGGGATTATTTTAGCTACAAGAAGTTGTGATGCGGTATTTTTTTAAAAATGTTTTGCTTACATGACATGAACAGGTTTACTTCATTGATAGCTGTGCCTTTAATGTGGAGAGATGGGTAGAATTTTCGGGAAGATCAGAAGGGAAAGTCTGCTGCTGACCACAATTTTTCAGCTCATATTAAAGCAAACAAGCAAACCCCTATCTTCTTGACACCGCTGGCTCTGTAGGGAGCAACACACAATAATTTCCCATGGTTTGTTTATGTCTGTATCTAAGGTAATCCACTATATCAAAATCACCTGTCCATGTAGTGGCTTGTCTTAGATGCTTTGTGTATGTGATATATGAATTTTGAAGTACGTGGAGCAGACATTGCCAGCTTGTGCAGAAGTACAGCAGATTGTGGCACAAGCAGGATGGCTAATGTGTAATACTGTAATTCAGGACCATTACTAGCCCACGGTGCCCACGAGTTTATCTGAAGCAGAGGAGCCATGTGGCGTTAACCCAGCCAGGCATGGCAAGTGTGGAGAAACTCGTCAGCTGAAACCTCCCGCAGAAAAAATAATTTGTCCTAACCCAGTAACCTTCACTTACTTAATTGTCTTATTTGTCTGGTTAGCTTATCATCTGATGGAGAGTTTGTACTGCAGTAGAAACAGTCTTGTTTATCGTGCCTGTTTCTTTCTTTAATTCATGCTAATTACTTGCCTGCTTCTTTCTGGGTTTGAACTGGGCCTGTCTTCATGTCAGCTGTTGTAAATCCCAGCCTTGCTGAATGTGAACGGGAGGCTGAGCAATCCACGATATTTCCAAGAAGTCTCTGATCTGAAAGGGTGGAATTTTTGATCAGCTTGATTGTTCAGTCTCAGAATTGATTGCTGTATTAGGCAACACAAAGTTATGATTTGGGGTTTTACCTTCAGGTCATAGTTTGTGTCTGTATACAGAGTTCCCCCTCCTTCTGTAGAGGGTTGTTTGAAGACCTGGCACTTAATGATCAACAGGGTGTAGCGCTTATTTTACCCTTCTGAAGCATTTCTGGTTTTGGAGTAGAGATGGATATTGGTTATGATGCAGAGCTGAACGTAGAGTTAGTTTGTGACTGATGTGTTGGCCATTATATGGTTACTGGTGTATGGAATTACCGATTCTGATTCATGTGTTAAGCAAACCCTGGTATCCCAGTCCCTCTCTCAGTTTTTTTCCCTGTTAACTACATCCTTCTTTCCTCCCTTGTTTATGGCTTTTACCCCTCTATGTGCAACCTGCCAGCACGTGTGCTGGATTCCCTCACTGCAAATACTAGGAGGCATTGAAGACTTCCTAAAGGTCACTTCAGGGTGAATTCAGAAGCTTCTTGGGTTAACTGTTCAGCTGCTTCAGGTAGTCTGTCACTGGTCTGGAGGGGAAGTTCTGCAAAGTGAGCGGCTTGAGACTGTGAGGAAGAACCCAAGTGCAGGCTTCACCTTGGGGCGTTCAATGCCAGCAGAAGAGCCAAGAGTAGGAATGGAGGAAAATGGCCCCTAGGAAGGCATAGGTGGTGATGCTGGAGTGACATAGTAAGTGTGACATTTCAGTGTCAACGATGGGGAAAAGAAGAAAATGCTGCTTAAATTGTTCTTCAAAGTTTTTTGCCCATGTGGTTGCTCTTCATCAGCGTTGCAATTGGTATGTTTGTGGAGTCCAAATGTCGTATCAGGAATGGTTAATGATTGTGTGGTGCCTTAAACTTCATGTGAAAGCATAGGGGTTATTCTCCCTGTTACAACTTGTAATGAACATAAAATATATAAAATCTGAGCTGACAGTATCATCTTATGAGTTCTCACCCTGCGTTCTGTGGGCTGATGTTGAAACCAAAGGGGGTTAAGGATACACAGTATCTTATTCTGCTGTTGGGTTAGGCCTGGGTGTTTGCTGATGAGGCCGTGTTAAGTCACACCTATATTTGCAAGTGTCAGTAAATGAAGAGTCAAGGTGAAAACTTGATGTGTAGCTCACTGTTTCATCAGTACTTTCATTATTTTGTCAATACCCTCAGTACCCCTTCCCCATGTGTCTATGGGTAAAGCAATACCCTGTGGTCATGGCTCCTGAACTTGGTCTTTGGCTGTTTGAATAATTTCTTTCTGGGGCAACACAGGCTGCTTAAATAACAAGAGGGTAGTGGAGGGGTTGGAATGAACATTTCCAGACCTGATGGTGGTTATGCAGGGTGCATCTCATAGTCCTTTGCTGTCAAATGCTTTCACACACTTCTCTGTCTCTCCTTGAACAACTTATGTGTGTTGCATGGTAATGGAAGTCAAAAGAATTTGTTTGATGTTATTTATTCAAATCTGGAAAGGATGGTTGTGCAAAGACCAAAGAAAAATGGTTTTAGTCTGACAAATGCCAAGGGTTTTTGTTTTGTTTGTAAAGCCCAAACAAACCCTTTGGGATCCTTGGCTGGGTATATAATAGCATGAAATACACCATTTCTTTCATTCTGCTTCCTAAAAATCTAATTCTTTATGCATTTAAAGTGGGAGTTGAGGCAAACCCAGAGTTTAGCTCTGTTGACCTATATTTATGAAAAGAGAAGTCTTGCTAAGTGTTGCAAGAAAATATATAGTGCTGCTTGTATACTCTGATGAAATGTGCGTACATACTAAAAACACTTGGAACTTCTGCATCTTCTTACGGAAGGTTTAAGCCCTTTCCAGCCAGATTCAGTCCATTTGTGCTGTTCATAGCATGTATATTCAGACTTCCCATTAATAGCCATGGAACATCAATGAAGAGGGGCAGCAGAACAGAGTTTAGAATAAGCAAGGAAGAGAGGTAGTACTGAAAACTTCCTGCATCTCAAGGTTTAAAGGTGAACTTTTTTTCCTGTGGGTTTTGGTGGTTGGTTTTTATTTTCAGTTCAGCCCAAGCTTTATAAAGTGCAGTTTAATGGTTATCATGCTCCTTATTGCATAACTGTGGCACAGATGTTATTTTTTGTAATGTTGCCTGACATATTTAAAAGGGAAAGGGAGGAAGGGAATTTATACTCTTTGGAGATGAATACATGGAGCCTATTAGTCTTAAAAAAGTGTGAAGAGCTTGTTAGAGCCAAGCTGGCACATCTCTGAAAGGCTGATCTGTGGAGTGGAGCTCTTCAGATAAAGAATGAATGTTGTATCTCCTGGAGTTTGTTGTATGTGTTACCAGATAGCCTAAAATCAGAACTCGGTGGAGTACTTGTGAGCTTAATGTTTAGGCACATGCTTAAACGTGTTTGTGGAACTGAGACCAAATCCAAACGTATATTTATTATTTTAACGTGTTGTCCAAAGTTAAAGTGTGCAGGTTAATTGGCAATTATGCTTAAAGTTAGGGACATGAAGATGAAATACATCACTCAGCATAGGTAGTACTGAGTGTTTAAGTGTTTATATTACTGAGGCTGAAAACAAAACCTTTACAGTTCCTTTCTGAGGAAGGTTTGGCTGAGGAAATACAGTTAGAAATACACTGGGTTTCAGCAGAAGGAAAAAATTACATGCAGGCCTGGTGGAATAGGCATGAGAACATTAAGTCATCTCCGTTTGGCATTTCTAACAACATTAGAAGTTTTAAAATACTAGAAACACAAATAAGTAGCGATGCAAATGGTAAATGCTATATTTGTATTTATTTATGTATAATAACAAAATGCTTGGTGTTTCAGATCAGCACAGTGTGCCTTGATTCACAAAGTATTTGTTTTATAAATACTGGATAAAATGCACAACCCACCTCTCCCTGCTGTACAGAGGAGCTAACCAGCTCACGGAGAAATTAATGACCTGCTAGAAATGCAGTCGTGAAATGAACCCAAGAATCTTGACTTTCCAGCCCTCGTTTGTGCGTGTGTGCAGGCTAATGGGGTAATTGTGATAAATTGATAAGGGGGGGAAAGGGGGAAATGACACCTACTGTCGTCGAGCGTCTTTTTGAACTCTTGGATTAAAGATAATTCAAATGATTAATTTAAAAAAAAAAAAAAAAAGGTGAACAGTTATAAAAACAAACAGGAGGAAGCCTGAGAGTGTTTTTCACTTGTTTCTGCCTAGGGCAAAATATTTAGGTTTGATTTTTATTTTGCTTTTGTTCTCCCCTTTGCCCTTTCCACCTGCTGGATTACCTACTACAGGAAATAATGAATTAGGCAAAATAAATCCTAAATTATAGTTGTAGAAGGCAGGAGCTGCTGTGTGAGTGTAGGATTATGCACAAGCTCAGGTGTGAATTTTATGGCATTTCTTGTGCCTGGCATTTTCTTCAGCAAGAAGGTGGGGGGGGCGTGACTTGGTGCCTCAGCTCCCACAGCCAGGCTTTCGAGGTCTTTTATCCTTACAGCTGTGTTGGCACTGGCTGTTGATGTTCCCATCCTGCATGGGAGAGGGCATCTCGCCCGCCTGCCTCACTCCAACGAAGGCAAGGCTTCCTTGGCTGGCAGGTGGACAGAGCTCCTCCAGGGTCTGGGAATTTTCTCCCTTTCTAGTGTCCAGTGACACCTGTGCAATGTGTTTAAGCATGTGGTGCTCTGAAAACTTCCTCTTCTGGCTAAAAAAGAAATGGATGGAAAATATTAGTCTAAAGTAGAAGGTTCGTGCTGATGCAAGCTGTGTTTACTTTTGAAAATTCAGTTTATTAAACTCAAGGCTGCAGAACTCCAGGGATCAGTGATGCTGTCTGAACATCACCTTGCGCGCCGCACAAGCAATTTTTCAAAATTACTTTTTTAATTAAAAGTTGTATCGGTTTAATGCGAGTTAAAGGAAAGTTCACAGGCTTAGTGTTGTCTGAAACATGCTGCAGATTTGGGAAAAAAC
Organism: Falco rusticolus; assembly: GCF_015220075.1. NCBI lineage: Eukaryota > Metazoa > Chordata > Aves > Falconiformes > Falconidae > Falco > Falco rusticolus. The sequence continues at coordinate 3,116,069 of NC_051200.1, read as the reverse complement.
CTTTTCCTGCCTTTTTAAGCTCATCCAAAATAGTGAATATGCATGCAGAGAGAGGGGAATCTCCTTCTGGGCTTTACGTCTGAGGGATTGCAGGGTAAAGGTATTTATTGATTATCAGTCGAGCTCCGCTTCTGTTACCCTTGAAAGGAGCTGCACAGAAGCTGAATCGGAATATGAACATAAGGAAAACAAGGAGGACTTGAGGTACAGCAGAGGAAAGTCAATACAGAGCTTATTTAAATGTCAGCTGCCTGGAAGAGCTCTGCTCAAAAGCTGTAAGGAGAGATTAGGTGTAAGACATAATGCATGAGTGTGTAAGGAAGGGCGGAAAGATTGCTGAGCAAGTCAGGTGCTGTGGGGAATGCGTGCAAAAGGAATATATTAAGGAGGAGGAAGGAAGAAGAAACTGCTGACTGAAAATTACATCTGACAATTAGTTTTGAGCAACTAATTGGAGAAGCACATGGCTTTTGGACATGGGAAGGCTGCGATCGTAGTTGGTGGGCGATCTGATCCATTTTAACAGCATTATTCATCAACATGGTTGACAGGGATAAACGACACTCATTACAAATTCATTTACTACATCTATGTATTGTATTTATTTTCTGAATGTAGGTGCAGAGTAGAGTGTCTCTGTAAGCACAGGACTTCCTGGAATTTGAATCATATTGGCTAAATAAAGTCATTAGTCCAGAGCTGTAATTGCGTGACATTTGTCAATGTAAGTGGATTTACATTCAGGCAGAGTTTAGGCCAAAAAAATCACTGTTGTGTAGATGAATAGCCTTATTCTGAATTTCATGGCCATTTTTATTTTGGAAAGTTAGCCACTAATTATATGTTGAAATAAGTAGTAGTTGTATTACAGTTGTGGCTGAAATAAAATTAGGATGAGCACTCTTGTACAAGAAGCAGTATCAGAGTCAGCCTCCAAAATTTACACCCAAACCAAGTTACACGTAGGCATTGTTGGTGGGGTAAGGAAAACACTGAAGCTGTTTCACTTGTGGAGAGGGCCCGTACCCTTCTGGTCCATGCGGCCCATGGCTAACAGGTGCTTCTGCTTCAGGCATTGGTGCCGAGCTCCAGCGTAGCAGTACGTTTGAGTGATGCTTTCTGCTGTCGCTGGGGGGTTAGGAGTCTGATGGTGGCAAGTGATAACCTCATCTTAGTTTTTCAGCCCCCCTTGGCTGCATAACAGCAGTGTGGTACACCACGTCATGAAGTCCTCTGCGTGTAGGCAGGACTGGGGCAAGAAAGATGGGATGCACCCCACTGCGCTGTAGCCCACTGCACCCCAGTCAGGTTTGGTTTTTGTTTTTTGGGTTTTTTTTTTGTCAACTCTTGCCTAATTTTGAATGGAATTCGATGTCTTTATCTTCAGGGAAGTGAGCTCCTTGTGCATATGATAACTAAAAGACCTAACAAGTCTTCCAGATCAAGGCTGTAGCTGGCAGCCTTGCTTCCTTGGCACAGCATAACTTTCTAGTCCTGATCCACTCTGTTGAAAAAACTGTGTCTTGGAACAAGTGCTTGCTCAGGACAGTAGGACCCCAAACATCAGAACAAAGGACAGCTGCAAAACACAAAACCTGCTGGTTTGGGTGTTTCTTTGCCTTTGCCATCTAGCATAAACATGTACCTACATGTATGCTGGTATTTGTATTCTTATCAGTCATACGTTATGGTCTTCTTGTGCCACGCTGACTGCAAACATGTATTTGTTAAAAAACATCACAGCCTTTGCACGTGCTTCTGTCCCGCAGAGGGGATGAGAGAACAAACAACATATGATGAGCATTATTGGCGTTGTTAAATGCTCTTCTGGGCTGAACAACTCATTTACACCAGAAGGTAAAAAACTTTATTGTTTAGGAGGGAAGATGGCCAAGCAGACTGAGCTGGGCAGGCAAGTATTTAACAAGTAGACAGAATATGAACCTATGCTCTGGAGCAGTTGGGCTTACGTTACTGTCTCCCTCTCTAGTGTTAACTTTTATTTTCCAAAACAGATTATGACAGTAGAACAGTTGACAAGGGAAGTAGGTTTACATTTGAAATGCACAGGAGGTATCACTGAGTGGTCTGAGCGCACAAGCTAACTGTGTTCCAGCCCTAGCACCAACATTGACTTCTCTTGGCCATATGACAGTGCCATCATTTTTCTGTCCTGCTTGCCCCGCTTGTTAAATGGGCAAATTAATATGGATTCCCTGGAGTGTTGTGAAAATTAGTTAAGGTTTGAAAAGTGTGTTGAAGAAGTCTTTCAGTGCTGATCGTTATTACAACTACTGCTTTAAAAACACTTTTCTATTTCTTTTAGCAAAAGTATTTCCTCTTCTGCTGGAGTTTACTGCTCACATTTTTTTGTGTATCTTGTGTGTGGTATCTCTAGGCTCTTTCAGTATACGTGCTTTTTTGTAAAACAGTATATTTTATCCTGTGTTTGAGAATTCAGATTTTCAGTATGTATGTTATTACACCAAATGCGAATAGGAGGCAAAAAGCCTTATGCTGATGGAACTTCATGGTTGCTGCTTTCCTGGCTGAGCCGTGTCTGTGGGTCATGTATGCATTGACACATATTTGCAATGATACTCCATCACATCTATTTAAAGAAGGTGTTTAGAGCAGGAGGGATCCTTACAGCTTTTACAATGTCAGCTATATCTTTAGGGAAAGCTGAGAAGCAGACAGGCTAAAAGGAGTATAGGGGGATGGACCTGGAGATGTGAGATGAGATCCTGAGAGAGAAATACAGCCCTTATCTCCAGTGCTGAGACAAGGCGGTGACCGCAGGTGTGTTCCTTAAGGACAAATAGCTCCAATGCAACTGCAGGCTGATCCAAAAGGTTTGACAGCTGTAGGACTCTCCCACATGAAACAGGCCCTGCATGTTTCAAATTGCATATTAAGTGCTGAAAAAATAAGTCAACCTTTCAAAGTTTGGCCTGTAAAACTTTCTTCCCTTTTATATGTCATAGAGGAGCTATCATGCTTAATTAAAAGGTTCGTGAAGATTTCTATTCCAGTAAAAGGTGGAGAGATCTTTCTGCAGATTACTTTTGGCCAGGACTGGTTTCTTGTCAAAAAATTACCTCTTTTAGCCGTTTCTTCAGAAAGCGCCTGGGGAGCCAGTTGAACCTAAACCAAGAGGGGGTAGAGTTAAGAACAACACTTTCTGTAGCGTTTAAACTAGACATTTCTTGGAGGGGATCCTTCCAACTGTTGATCTAGGTTGGCTGTAGGTGGTATTGAAATCCTTGGATGTGACTGGAAGTTGGATTGAAGATGAAGGGAGAGAACAAGGAGATAAGTATTGGGAGGAGACAAAAATTTACTCTTGCAGGGCAAGAGAACACTGTACCTTCTCCCTTACAACACTCATCTAAAATGCCTGTGTTACTTTCCCCTCGTGGACTTCTGTTCTCTTTCACTTGCCTTTCTCTTCAGTACCAAAAGCCGCGTCCCCTGAAGTTTCTCTTGCTTCTGGTGTCTGATTCACACAGAGAATGAGATGAAACAAGGCAAACTTGGTTCTAATAGCTCTCTTCTAATTCTGCTGCATAATGGAGATGAGCAGTACTTACATAACAATATCCTGGGATGTTAATAGATTTAATAACCCAGAAAGGTGGGAAGAAGTTCTGAATTACCTATAAAATGGCATCTAACTAATGAAGTTTACGGGAAGCACATCTCTTTGAAGAAGAGTCAGATGGTAGGTGCAAGACTTCTGCATATGCTCAGAAGAGAAAAAAAAATGAAGCTGCCTGTCCTAATCGGAATAAATCTTCCTTTAAAAATAATTTCTAAGGTGCTGTTGGATTATGTCAGGGCTTCCAGATAAACACTTGTAAAAATGTAAACAACACAGACTTCTTCAGATTTAATTTTTTTCTTCCAAGTGTAGATACGTACCAGTCTTGGGGATTATGGCTCTGTATGTGCCCAATGAAAACAATTGGTTCATTAATGCTGTTTTGTTAGACCTTGCCCCCCTCTTGCCATGGTGATAAGGGACCTTAATTAGATCCCAGAACAAATGCTAGAGAGCTTGACAAAAAGGAGAGACATGGGGAGGGGGTGGAGAAATACTAAGATGTTGTTAGCAGATATATGCAGAGTGCTGTATCCTGCAGAGGAGAGACTGTGTTTTATTGAAAACATTGGTTTTCTTTCCCGAGAATAGAGCATGTGCTGGTAGGCTGTAAGCATCTGCAGACAGTATGTAGAATTGGTATTGGCAGCTTTATGTATGTCAGATCATGCTTCTAGGTGTGGGCACCTGTCCATCTGCCAAGGAGACCGAACGGGGAAAGCACTGCCGATGGAGTGGTAGTCACGAATTAGAAATGTATTCTTGAATCTATTCTGGATGCTGGTGATGTTCCCTGATGGGAAGTGGCCAAATCATTGGGTTGATTCATATGTTCATATGTTAAGAAAAAACGTCTGTGTGGGGAGGGCTGGAAAGGGAGGGGAAGGATAAGAATCCTGAGGATTTTCATGAATACCACCGGCAGAGTGCGTGTAAATGAAAGCGGGGGGAATTATGATGCTAAACAATGAAAAGGAAGGTTGGCAAATAATGTTAGCTTGAAAAGGGGAGAGCGGTTTTCTGTAAGGAGCAAATCACCATGTGAATTCAAAAAAGCAAGCATGCAGAAACACAGGCATTAAAAACTATGTTACAGTTTTTAGTAAGAAATGTTAGGTTCTTCTGTGTGTTTTCTGATTACTGGGTGCTCAGGTTACACCTTCAAAACTTCCTGGGCTGTCACCCAAGATAGAACATTAACTTCGGGTTGGAATCTCAGCTTTTTATTGACTGTGTTGTCAGTTTGAATTTGGAAGGCTGTGGCTATCAGCTCTCCTACCTTTGCCTCTGGTCTTAAATCTATGTGCTTCCTGTAATTCCTATGTACTTCATAATTATTCTTCACTTAAAATTATGTTTCAATAAACTAAAATAAGATTATCATCTTGAGTCTCTCATAGGATGGTCAATTTCTAGGTCATAAGATAGTTGTTCTCTGAGCAACTAATTTAATAAATTTACTGGGTTTGAATTTATTTTTTATTTTCGTGTCAGATTTTCTGGATCGTAACCTGCACATCTTGGTGCACAGGTGAAGGTGTTTCAAGTAAAATTGATTGCATTACAAAATGACACATAAGAGGCAACCCTGGGACAGCTGAAAGTCTGGAACTGGATATCTGCCTAACCAAATATTTTAGAAACTTTTAAGAAAGAACAAGGCATAATTCCCATATTTTTAAAAACATGCCTCTGAAGAGCATGCATCAAAACTGCCAACATGCTGGTAAACATATTAAAGAGCAAATCCAGACACCTGTGGACCTACGTATCATTTAAACACATTGTAGTAGGTACTAAAGTAATAGTGTGAGAGGCAACTGTAATCTGTGAGTGAATGCAAAACTGTTCATCAGCCTTGATATGTGAGAGTAGCCTTTGTATAATCTTTGGGTGCTGAACTGAATGCATTTTGGTGAAGCAACAGGAGCAAGACTTTGTCTTATTCATGGTCCGAAGAAAGCATTTGACTGGCTTGGGTAGTGCTGCTTAACAGGCAGACTTGAATTTACACTCATTAGGGGAAAAAAAGAGTATTTGATGTTTGCTAGGTGCATGATTTCTTGTTCTTTCACTATGTCTATGTGTTTCCAATACTCCTATTCTGGATTTCCGTTCAAGGTTAACAAAATCTACATAGTTCTTGCCGTCCTTCAAAGCCCTTGATTTCTTTTCTAATTTACATAGAGAACATGGTGGCCATAGATATATCCAGGACTCTCCCAATATTAGTTGCTGTTTTGCAAGAACAGGAAAAAAGGCTTCTTATTGGAACTGAACGGAAACTGAGGCTGTTCGGTTTTCCGTTTTTTCCTTCGCAGGCTGAGAGTAACTGGTATAAGCTGAAACAAGTCATAATTGAGACAGCAGTAGGGTTATGGAGACAATTTCATGAACACAGTGGAAAGGTGTTTCAGATAAATACATATAAGGTGACTGTAGTTTAAGTAACATTAATAAAATCGATATAAATGAGGGGGAGGATACTTGAATTTTCAAGTGGATGAGTTGGAGTGAGGATGGGTGAGCAGCGGTACCACCGCCTGCCACTTGATGGGAGTTCAGTATAAACCAGCAGCAGGTTTTCCTGCTCCATAAACCCGTGGTCCACAAAATTATTGTCTGATAAAATTACTGCAGAAAAGAAACCATAACCTCATGCTTTTACGGATTATAACATTGTTAGTAGTAAATAATACCATTAAAATCAGCACTTTTCTGACAGATGCTTCAAGAACAGTGAATATGAGTGTCTGCTCATCTTCGGGAGTCTGGTTCCTACAGAATTTAATGGAAGGTCTCAGCGGGTCTGGAGCTGTTGTAGAAGTGACGGCTGGTGAAGTATGAGTGTGATGAAACCAGAACAGCACATTTGGAAGTGGTCTTTATTGTTTTTAAAGCTGCATGGATTGCTTCCATGTAGTACATAGTTGAACATCTTGTCGTTCTGGGGAAAAAAGGCAGGCAGAGGACAAGCCAAGTACATAATTTAATATTAAGTTGAACTCAGTTATGCTCTGTAGTTTGAAAGGAATAAAATGAATGTTTCCATCTTCATTGTTAATCCATTGTAATTTAGTAAAGTTCGTGCATTATAATGTAATATTTTGGTTTTCTTTCCATTTCAGACCTGCTTTATAAATACAAAGGAAACATACAGTGTCAGAAGAAATGCAGAAATGGGGGATGAGTGCACCCTGGAAATACACATTATTCATGTGATTTGTGTATGGTGTACACTTACAGGAGTGACACTCACAGTTGTCAGGGAAAGCTTCACTGTATGCTAAAACCTTCCTTTGAAAAGATCTCTTCTATCATGACTTTTGTTATTTCACAGAATCCAGAGTTCAGCTGCTTTGAAATCACTCGCCCCCTTAGCTGGGCAGTGGGTGGCAGGACCCCCACGGGCAGGCTGGTGGCGTGTGCTGGTGGCTGAACGCATGGGAAGAGGTCATCGAGTCACTGACAGGCTTTAGTTGCAGTTGCTTTTGGACTGCTGGCAGGCTCCCATTGGAGCAGGAAAAGCACATGCAAGGTATTAAATACTGTAATTAGATGATCTAGAGGATTTAGTCCTAAATCATGATTTATTTTTGTTGTTTTTAAGCTGCTGTTCTTACTGGTTGTGTGTGTTTCTTATTCAAGAAGTTTTATGCTTGGCTTTTGCTATGTCAAAATGTTATAGGAGAGTTTTTACAATTACTACTTGAAGCTCAGATTTTGGGTTAAAACTCAAACCTTTGCAGATTCCCACCAGTGGATGTTTTGTTTGTGTGCAGACAAGACATAGAGAACAAACTGGAAATGCCAAAATGAAAAGTGCTCTCCCCCGCGGCAACAGCTTTGCAGACAAGGACCGCAGCAGCACGCGGAAGGTGTAGTGGCTTACTGAAGACACCTTTGGCTGAATGAGTTAAGCTGATGAAACCTCTCATTAATCCTTACTCTGGTTTCCACCTACCTCAGTCGATTATGAAGATGAGATGTTACTGGTGACTTTTATGAAGCTGTGTGTGTAAACAGTATATATTATGAAAACAATAAAGACCTCATTTGTAGGTCTGACTGCAAAGCTGGGAGAGCCCTGCTTGAGCCAGTTCTCTTCTGTGGTTTCCCTGTTACCTCCCACAACAGTGCTCCAGGAGGTAAGTCTCTCCTACATAAAAAGTACCAGTTTTGCAGGGTAACAATATGAGACATTAAGGAGAGATGATTTTTTTTTTTTTTTTAGCTCAAAGCAGTTGTCAGTTATCTTTTCTGTAGATAGCTGGCTTAGTGTACAAGTTTCGTGGTAGGTAAGTAGTTTGATGAAGGGTGGCTCCTCCTCCACTGCCTTCTGGTTGCCGTGAATAGTGCGGTTTAGTTACAGGGGTGCACTGTTATCTATCGCACAAGAATAGGCTGTGTTTGTGTAGCTGCTGTCAAACCAGTGCAACCGCATCCATGCTGAGCGCTTGGTAGGGTGGTGAGACTGCAAAAGCAGTGTACTAGTGGTGTAGCCACGCCAGTAAAGATGTGTGTGGAGAAAGTGCTTGGTGGCCTGGCACCTGCTCTTACAGTTTCTTCTGAGCTGATTATTAAAGCCTTACATTAAAAAATGAAACCCTAATTAAGGATTAAGTGGGTTGAGCAATGTATTTGCAGCAAGTCTATTCAAGGTCTTGATTTGACACCTCAGGTGCATTCTCTCGAGAGTCTCAAAACGTATCTGAAGTATGTCCAGGAACATGACTGTAAGAGAAGGAATCAAGGGCATATGGAAATGATACACAGCTCATTTAATACTGGATTGGCAATTCTAATCAAGAGTTAGAAGTTGCTTGTTGGATGTATGCATCTGACCCAGAGGGTTGGGGTTTGGGCGCAGGTGCTGGGTTTCTGGTGAGTGCAGCCCTGGGACGTGGGGGCCTGCTGTGAGGTTGCAGCTAATGTTTGTGTCAGGGTGGGAGGAATGACCTGCTCATCTGCAGCTGTACTGCTATTCCTTTCTTCTTTCCATCCCTCCTGGGCAGAAGGATAATCCAGCCAAAAAAAAATTGGGTGATAGGCTGTGCTGGAAGGGAGAGCCGGAGATGCAGGGGGCATCACACCAAGATGTGAACTCCAAGAAATACAGCTCTAGTCTGGGATGCTCTTTGGTGATGGTGATCGTGGTGTAGGTTTAGGCATCTGGCAAGTCAAGTGTTGCACAAGCAGCAGTGCTAACTTTTAAGGAGAAGCGAAGCTAGCGATTGGGATTATCAAAGACTTATTGCAAAGCTTGGTAAGCACAGGTCCAGCTCAGAGGTTTGTCCCATTACCGGAGGAGTGTGGGTATCAGTTCGGAGCTGGATGATCACGCTGGCCTGTAAAGGTCCTGGCAGGAAAGCTTGGGCACTGCCTGTCTGTTTGATTTGTCTCCCTGGCTTCCTCTGCCTGGTATCCTTTGCGTTTCTGGCATGGAGCCTGTCTCTCAAACTGCAGACGGTAACAGGGAGCAGGGATGCATGAGCTGGCGAGGTGCTGGAAGTGACCACGTGCTGGCAGCCACTGGGGCTGAGGAGCCGAGCAAAGTCGTTCACACAGAGCTCTTGCAGGATGGTTTTACTGCTTGCAATACCTTTTTGCAGAATACAGTAGCCTGTAGTGTTGGCGTACCATAAAATTCATTACGGTCTGGCTCTTTCATTATACAACTATCCTGAGTTTGTCATTGGTTTAAGGAAATAGTGCAGTCAAACCAGTAAGTGCACACAAACATTCAAGAAATTACATTAGCAACCCAAAAGTGATGGTATGGAAGGGAGAAGGAGAGAATAAAAAGATAAGGCTTTGTAAAAAGCTTGATTGTAAGCTATTTATAAGCAGATGTTTGGAGATTAAGTTTTTTCTTTGTATTCTCTGGGAAGTTTCTAGTTTACTCTTGCTTCTCAGTTAATGACAAAATAACAATAGAACTTCCAAGTCTGTTACGAACTGTGCACTTTGGTTCATAAAAATTCTTTTTGCAGTATGTAGAAATTTAACATGGAAACATCACATGTCTGTGTAATTGTGCACAAGTGCTAAATACTCTTGGTATCCATCAATTTTAACCAGTTTCTCTGCAACAGCAGTGGCTGTGGCCCTGTTATGTACTAGCAATGTTCTTTAACAAATCTTTTAATCCTTTTTTCACAGAAGGTAAAACTGAGAGGGGGAAGCTAATGGCCCAGTTGAGTAAAAGTGCTGTAGGTGCTCAGCTCCCAAGGTTGTCAGTGAGGGCAATTAGAATCAGGCTGCAGAGGTTAGTTAATCTAGCAAAAAGACGCTCATGTGCTTGGATCAAGTCATGTAATTCAACCAGGTTCCCTATACAGCTGCTCAGAGATTAACTTGTTCCTTGGAATGAGACCTGGTGGATGTTCATCCAGGAATTAACGTTGAGGTGATTCTGTGTATTGTATTTTCTGTGGTCTGGGAAAACCTGAAGCAGTGGTGGCTTTAAGAACCGCTGCGAACTGGTTTGTCCGGTCCATTTAAAATTGCATGTATGCTTACAACTTCCTTAACATCTCCTGCAGTTGTGTGCCAGCTTTTGAGCTCACTGATCCGTGCAACTAACGGGGGCTCCTGGTGGCTTTGTAGCTCTCCCATCTGTGGTTGCACTCAATGGGTGTAGGTGATGTAGCCAACCGGCTGAACACCGACATGTCCAGAAAGCACCAAGGAAACCTGGCTGGTGCTTGAGCCGAGGATTGCGGGAGCATCTCAAGAGTAAATGCATTACTCTTGGTCATTAATCAAGGCTGGGTTTCCTCTACGTGATGAAAGCTAATTAGGACTTGCCAAAAAAATATGCATTTTAAACGGCCTAGTTGAACTGTTGAACAGTTTAATTTAGCTGTAACTAAGGTCTAAAGTGTTGATTATTGTTGTCCAAGTGGGAGAAGTTGTTTCTGCTACGTAGTGGTCAGTGGTATTTCTGGGAAATGCATAGTTACTTTGCAGCTCGCCCCATGAGCCAGCGGCATGAAAAAGAATGAGAATCCTGCTTTTGCTAACTTGGATGTAACAGAGATCAATCATCCTTATCCCCAAGTTCACTGGCTGAATTTGACTCAAGCCTTTCCCCTCTTCCTAAACTCCCCATTATCATTTTAAGTATGTGTATTCAGTATTCTTGATGTCTGTCCTAAAGCTGCATAGCATTTCTGTAAAATATAAAATACCTTGTGACACTTGCCATTTCTTTCTGCATGTACGACCTCTGGAATAACTCCAAAGCTCTGCAAAAGAATGAGGTTTTCAGTAATGGCTACAGGCATTAAGGGCACAAATACCATTGAGTATCAGTGGGATTTATGCTCCTAAGTTGCTGTAAGTGCTTTTGAAAGTCACGTCCAAAACGTGTCATTAAGAACAAGATACGCTGCTAATGTTTTTTAAAGCAGATGTGTGGTATAAATGAACAATAAAATGTAAGGTGCTTTATAATGTTATTCTTGTGGAAGAATTGTTAAATACATAATTATTACAAACAGCTGAATTTTGGAGAGCTTTCTTGTCAGGATTGCAGTTTGGTATGTTGATATTCATCCAGCTCTAGAGAGAAACGAAGGGACTGAGATTTCAGGGCAGAACTCCTTTATTCCGTTGTTAATCAAGAAGAAATTTCTATATATTCCTACTGAGACAAGAAAATATCCCCAGTTTCCAAGAAATGTTCTAGTACACTGATTGTTAAATGTAAATGAGACCCTGTCATTAAAATCCATAGATTCACAGTGCTAAATGACAAATTGCAGTTACCACATCGCTTAATACACCATTCTTTTATTTTAATATCTTGAAGGTTTGTTACTGCTCAGCAGTGTCTGTGAAGTTTTCTGCTGGTTTCGGCTAGTGGCTTTCTCTCATCTCCAGTGGCCGTTCGTTTTCCACTGACCCCTGAATCTCCTGAATGTGGGAGACGGGCTGTTACTCTGTGAACAGATTCCTCCTGGTTTTCTTCCTACAGGACCCAAACTCTCTGGGTTTTGATGTGCCACATGTTCTAAAAATGCACCATTTTGCCTGCCTTCCTCTACTGGTGCCTGATTGCATTTCAGTGTTGTATACCTATTAATTAGATTTGAGTTTCTGAATTCTCTTTCTGAAGAGGTGGTTATTCCTTTGGGAATCGACTCCAGCGTTTTGCCTGTGCCCAAGCTGCTAGCCCATCGAATCGCTGCGGCACACCTATTAGCAATTGTAGTTATGTATTTAAACACACTTCACATAAGTAATTTTGTGTCCTGTAGCCAAAGGACTAATTCTGCTTCGTTGAAGCTTCAGAAACATATATGTATTTAGAACTTGGCTAAAACTTCCCTTTAGCTACTCAGTGACGATGCTTCCCTAAGGTCAGGCTGTTCTAAGTGTGCAAATAAAGGCGTTTCAACATAAGAAAATTTCAAACCAAGTTTTCCCACCTGCCTTCGTCCCCCTTTTTTTGAGCCTATCTTTGGTGGCAGCTGCCCCCCGTTCCAGCTGAGGGGGCTTGTTTTGTGTGAACAGGCTGGTTGGGCTCCTTTGCATCCTTGAATGCAAAAGGCCTGTCATAAACAAATTGCTCAGGTCTCTGCTTTTTTTAAAAGTCATCACACAGAGCAAAAGAGTGGGCCGGCTGGCTGCAGTGTCGCTGCAGAGGGAAACATGGACCAGCTCTGGGCTCAGTCAGTGTGCTGGAATGGGTGAATCAAAATGAAGCGGGTGGATTTACAGAGGACGCGGTTTACAGTTGCTGTTTGGTTTTTTTATTTGTAGTGGAGCTGATTACAAGCAGGTAATTGTCAAAAGTAAGGAAAGTCTTTGAAGAATTTTTTCCTTGTGCTGAGCTTTGTGTGGCATTGCTGTGCTTTGCAAGTTCCGTGTCCCCTCTGAAACGCTCATTATTGACCGCTGCAGGGTGTGGAAGGCAAAAAGCCCTTGCCTGGCTTATCCAGCGCGGTTCGGCAGGGCAGCTGAACTGGCTGTGGCCTGGCATTTCTGCCCGGCGTGTGTAACTGTAATTCCATTTTTTGAGCCCCAGCATCCTACCTGACAGCTCGCGCGTCCTCCTGCCATCGTGCTAATTGCTTGGCATTCCCTGGGTTTTAGTGCATGGTGTTCACGTGCAGCGATCTCCCTTTTCACAGGTGGGTTTAACACATACGCCCGGTTGGAGGGGGAATTTTTTATTTATTTGTTTTTCCTAGCCTAAGTTAGGTTTAAAATGTGAAGCCATTAAATGATAAAAGCAACACATGTGCCTGTAGAGGTCAATTTAACTGGTACAACAGCACAAAAATACACAAAGGACCTATGTAACAAAACCTAATCGGCTTTAGCTTGAGGGTTACCAGAACCCACATCTTTCAGATTGCTGCTATCAGTTACATTTCTACAGTGCAGCACTATTTATTTATTGCAATTGAAGCACAATATTTGTACCTATTAGCCTTTGAGTTTATTTTTTAGCTCCCTCCCTATAAAGCAAGATGCAGCATTATTATTTATCTGTTCTTGGGGCTAAACACTGTGAATGTTATTCATGTCCGTGTTTATTAACAAAGAAGGAAGAGGGAGAGGGTTTAGCTTGTTTGGTTTGCTTGACTTGTATCAAAGATAACTTTCTAAGAAAGAGAGAGCTTTCAATAAGTATTTAAAATTGCATAATGAAAAGGTTCTGGAAATAATTATAAAAATCAGACTGAAATCACTTTGAGAATTGTTGAGGGTTTTATTTTTTTACATTTAAATTGGCAATGAAGTGTAATGAAGACAGTCAGAAATAACCCCTGACGCCCACGCAGGGTATATATAGAGATTGTATTTACTCTGCTGTGCAAGCATCTACTGCAAGATGGCACATTAAAATGTGAACAAAACAGCACATCCACGCTCCTGGATGCCGCAGTGCTGTTACAATCTGATAAACAGTTTGAGTGTGGAGTGCATGCTGTGTGCATGTATTATCTCTCTGTTACGTTCTGCGTTCTGGCATTTAGCGTCCACTCTCTTTGTCTCCACGAAACGCTGCAGCCGCTCAGGACTGCGGTTCAGCATGGGGGGGGATGTTCTCAGGCTGTCCTCCTTCCTCTCCGAGGGCAATTTTGCGACTGTTAGCCAAACCCAGCTGGTTTGCTCAGGAATGCTGTAACTTCTAAACTTTCCATGTTTTTGTACTTTACTTTGCCGTGTGTGAACACACGCCGGTTCATAGGTGACAGTTCAAAGGAACCCTGTTGTCAGGCTGATTTGCAGCTGGGTTGATGATCTTTAGGCTGTGATGGGTGTCTGGCAGGGCAGGGCATCTAAAATTAACCTGGCTCTTGCAGGGCATTGGTTCACTCTTCAGCAGCAATACTCCAGTGGCACATTTATTTTCTTTTAGATTTAAGCTTTTTCTTCCCCACTACAAAATTGTTTCCAGTCCTTGTAGATATTTATATGACCTTCAATGTGTAATCTCTTAATTCATTTAGTACTGAATATGCAGCATATTGAGACATGAGCTTTAGAGAGTCATCTCAGAAGCCATGTTAACTCTAAAAATCAAATGCATCAAATGTGGGAAGAAAAGCCCAATTGTAAGTAATCAACCTCTTCCACACCACACCCCCCAGCTCCTTCACCTCAAGAAATGCCATATTGCCTATATTTATATGTGATAATTTAGCATGAAAAGCATTTTGAACACCCTGGAATGAACGTTTTGACATTCAAGTGGATGTTTGCTTTCACGTTTTCCATATTTCTGTATTTCTCTGTGAGAAATGCATTACAGAATTTTTGTATCTGAAGTTATCAAAAAATGTTTTAAATGCTGGCAATTCATTCTCAGCTAATGATTTCAGCATGGGTTACGCTGGCTGAGAAGTACAGCTAGAGAATGAAATTGGAGTTGGAGCTGATTATTTTCTGGTCCCCCTTCCCTTTCCCCCTCCCCATTACTCGCTGATGTTGAGAGAGACCTGGTAGAAGGATTTGGGGGTTGTTCTAGTTGGGTGATTTTGGTTTGGTTTTGGGTGCTGTGGTGGGGTTGGGTTTTGGCTTGGTGGGGTTTTTTTTTTGTTTTTTTGGGGGTTTTGGTTGTTTTGTTTTTTTTTTTTTGGACAAGGAAAGAATCAGCTTTTTGGTCAGCAAAAATATACCATTTATCTAGTGTGCACGTGGCTTTTAGGATGCAATCCTGTGACCTCCCTTTTCATGTGTTCTTGCGCTAATTAAAAGGCGTGTTCCTTAGAAATGTAGGTATGGTAAAGGGAAAGAAAAAAATGTGTGGCTAGTTGTTGGCAACAGCCACTGTTTGCAAAGGGATGTCATCACCTTCAAAATTTGTTGTTTGTAAGAACGCTTTTTTACCTCCCAGTGTTGCGAGTAGCATTTAAAATAAGCAATACTGAGAAAAGATCATCAGAGTTCTTGTATTTTTCCAGGCTATTTTTGTGAAGATATCGGTACAAGTACATTCAAAGAGTTTTTTCTATTTTGTATAGATTTTTCACATAGCTGCAGTAGAGAACAAACATTCCATACTGGAAAAAAATATTATTTGTAAATTCTTAGGGGGAAACTGGGACAGACAAGCTATGTAAATTAACTTCCAAGTCCTGTAGATAGTAATAGATTTTAAAAGGTGATTGGCCTTTTATTTTATTATCTTGTCCAGATACTGTCAAGCAGTATAAACAATAAAATTAAATTATTATATTCTTTATGTAGTTTTCATTGATAATGAATTCTTGATGTGGAAATTCTTGAAGAGATAAGTTCACAATAGCTCAGGTGTACGCTGTGATGCTATTACATGTTATTTACTAATTCTGATTTGTGCTTTTGTTCTCCTATTATTTTTTTTCTTCAGGATATTTTTGTCTGCATTTATTAGTGCAATAGTGAAATTAGTGCAATAGTGAATTTTCCCTTGCAGAAAAATACAGTGGGCAAGAAGTAATGTTAAGTCTACCACATACCTAGAAACTTGCTTTGTAGCTGTAAAATGAGTCACTTTACGGTGACAGTCCTGTCCTACAGAGTGATGTGGGGACTCTGTCCTGCCTGGGCAGAGTGACATGCTTGCCAGGGTTAGCATGTCATAAGGGACATGCAGATAAGGGAACCCAAGGGATGGCCAGGCACTGTATCTGTAGCAAGTGGAGGTTTGCAACCATAAAGATTTCTAGATTTACCTTGACTTACAAATGTAATAAAAGTGCATCTGCCTTGCCTTCGTTGGCATCTAATCTGGGTTTGGTTGCAACATACTAGATACCATCTGGGGAGTGGGGAACAAACCAGAACAGGACATCCCCAGTGCTATCTTCAGGTCCAGTTTTGCACCCTCTGAGAGTGCTGCAATCTTTCACGCAGGCTGAAGTGTTGTGACTGCCCGTTTCCAGTCGTTCCTCAAAGTTTTTATGGTTCTGTTGCCCTGCCCCCCCTGAGGTGGAGAAACAGAGGCCAGGGGAGATGACACCAAGGATGATGCAACTCTGGCAGTAAGGTGCTGGGGTGGGTGGCAAAGCCTGGGGAGAGCCCTGGTCCCCCCACCAGCTCCAACTCTCCTCCCCACCTTTGCCTTCCCTCCTGATGGGGCTCAGGTAAAGCTGCTGCGGTCGGGTGAGGTCTGCTGGATTTACACCATATATCTCCATTGGACTCCATTTCTTCAGAGAAGGCAGGGAAATTCGGCAGCCAAGGTGGATTTCAATCCCCGGCTCCCCTCTGTGTTGTTGCAAGCGTTTGCAGAACATATGGTATGTAAGAATCACCCTTTTCTCCGTGAGATCCCAGCAAATTCTCAGCATATCAGGGTGAGATACTTTTAGAGTGTCTATTAACTCTTTAATCGCTGAATTTCCATCCTGGAGCATTGCACGGAAACATATGGTTCACCCCCCACCCGGTGTTGTGGTTGTTTTTTTATGTGGCAGCTTTTTTTTCTGTTTTGTTTTGTGTGTGTGGTTGTGGTTTTTTGTTTGGATTTTTTTTTGTTGTGTTGTTTGGTTTTTAGTTGGTTGGGTGGGTTTGTTTTTTTTTTTTCCCCTGAGCAAGGCAGAAAGAAAATACTTGATACCACCTCTGATTCTTGGTTGTGTGGCCTTTTGGGTATGACATTATTTTATCTTTGCTATACTTTTGCCTACATTTTGAATGACAAGCCCCTCAAATGGTGAATTAAGTGCAGGCCAGACTCTGCCCTTTCTGCATGCATTGGAGGGGTTTTCTAACCCATCACTAATGCTACCTGTCTGATTTTGAACAGTATTTTACTCGCTCACCTACACCTTCCCTCTACCTCTCAAAACAAAGTTTCACTTCTGTTTTTTTATTCTTGGAGATATTGCACTGAGCATAAATATTTCATGTTATATTTGCATGTCTTCCTTACCACTGGACTGCTATACTTAATAAATAAACAGATAGAAAAAAAGTTGCTACAGTTGCTTCTTGCACAGAACTCAAATTTTAAGGGCTAATGTAAATGCAGGTCTTTTCAATTTGAATCTGATTTAAAAAAAAAAAATCACCAAGACAGCGTTGATTACATGAAAATGGTGAAATTAAAGCCTGTTCTGAAGAGCATGAAATGGCATATAATCTGCACAATAAATAGGTTTTTTGAAATGTTCCCGTACCTTGAAAATATTCACTAGACATGTTTATGAACACTTGGGGTCTTTCTTATTTGTTTGAAGTCACTTCTTAGAGTGTCTCCCACCCTACAAACACATACGGGATCAGCTATCAACAACTGGAAGGCTTAATCTCATTTTTGTTTTTACATAGGCATTAAGACCTGTGTATTGTTAATATTTTTGTTTGTTTTGGAAGGTCATGTGAAGTAGATCCCAAAGTAGATCCAGGGCTTTGGGTTTCTAATGCTGTGTTTCAGGTTAGAACAGACATCCAAAACAGCAATAAGCAAGTTTGTAATCATATGGAATTATAGTAGTGAGTGTCGTTGAGTATCTTGTTGATGGTACATCTATCACAACAATTAAATGCTGTGGTTTAATTTTGTTTTTGACCTTCCTGCCAAAATAATCTTGGGTCTAGTTTTCAAAAGTTCATGGTCTTCTTGTCATCTTTTTTCAGTTTTGTTTATTTCTGCAAAAGTGTTCTACTGTTTATTATTCCAAGATAATGTTACTATATTCCAAAACTGTTTGAACTGGTGGGATTTGTCACATCTAAACCTGTGGCATGTGCATTGAGTTAAACATGCTGCTGGTACGCATAGGTCCGGTCCTTTTAATTGGAAAGAGGATGGGGCTGGCCTTTGCCAATGAGGATTTTTGCCCCTTTCCTGGTGGTTACAGAACAGGCAGTAGTGCAGCAGGGTGCTCAGGAACTCTTTCTTTTCCAGATTTTTGCCTTGACAGGGCTTTTTGAATAAGGCTATGGTGTTTATGTTAACTCAACATATATAAAAATAGTTTTTGCATCCCATTAGTGGTGGTGGTTTGGTGGTTGTGGGTTTTGGGGTTTTTTTTTCTGAACTACTGAAGAAAAAGATAATGCTGCCAACTGTCGTGGAGATGAGCTAGGTAGATAGTATATTTGTAATGTTCTTTTCCCTCCCCCGGCCTTCCTTTCAAAAGAGCTTTAGCATCGCTGGAGTCTGCAGCTCATTCTTAAGGATAAATTTACCTGAGACTGAGATGCAGTTCCCTCTGAGGTGGATCAAAGCGGTTGTTACAGCTCGACTCAGCACTGAGGCCGAGGAGCGCAACCTGCGATCGAAATTACGGAAAGTGCTGCAGACATGGATGGGGCGATGCGCCTGCGGGACGGCATTTGGCCAGGTCCCACAAGCATGGCAGGGTGTGTGAGGGGCATCTGCTCTGCCGTCCTTGTGTAACTGCACTTCCAAAACCCTTCCCTTGGCAGACCCACCTGTGCCAGGTTCGTGGCCCTTGGCACAGCATCGCCAACTGAATTTCGTCAGGCATGCGAAACTAAAGCTCACTAAAAAACTAAAAATTGCCCTAACTCTGGAGCACCTTGCTAATGCTTCTGAGGCTGCATGAAGTAGTACTTTTTAAAAGCCTGTTTTGTGGGTTTTGGTATAATCTTTGTATGGTGGAGGTGTTTTACACTCTGCAACCTTCCTGCGCCGCAGACTGCGGCTGTGGCTGGAGGAGCCGTGGTCCGGACAGATGGAATGGTGGCCGTGCCTGAGCGCGCCTGCCCTTCCTCCCTTACACTGCTCCCAGTGTCAGTGTCGGCATTCAAGTGATAATCTTGCCTCATTTTCACTGACTAATAATGGTGATTAACCTTTTCAATTTTGACATTAGAGATGATAAATCAAGCGTATTGGTATTGCGTCTGCAATGGTAAAAGTTTTTAAAGGATAACAAAATGGGGGCTAAAAATACAGCACGGGCAGTATCTGCTGCCCATCGTCTTGTAAATCAGTGCTAATTACTGTGCAGTTGGGAAAATTTTAAGACGTGTGCTTCCTTGCACTCGCTGCGCGCAAGCCTGGAGTCCATATGCAGAAACAAGAAGTGATTTTGGTAATCTGTTTATAGAGTCGGACCTGTTGCTATTTTCAGATCTCTGCCCCCCTGCTTTCAGTTTGTCGAAGGAACAAATCCTCTGAGGATGGGAGCTCCTACGGGGTAAGGCAGCGAGGGTGGCAGTGGTGATGAGGAGAAGAGAAATCCAGTCTTGTCTCCTCTCCTCCATTGCTGTGCCAGATGGGACTTCCAGACCGGCACATGGTGGCTTTCTATTCCTGGCGCCGTTCGGGGATGACGGTGCAGTGCCTCTCCCGTGGGACACACGAGGCGCCGTTTACATGGTCGTCCCTCTGTATCAGAGAGCAAAGGGCTAATGTGCGCACTTTCTGCTGTTCCTGAAATGTAGATTTGCGAAGATCATCAGCTGGAACTGTGGGGTGTTTAGCATTTTGCTTTCTGGCACTGCCACCGGATCACGAATAGAAATGTGTAGCCATCAAAAGTGGCAGCTAGGAAAACAAGTTGTCACTGCCAGGCCGAATGCAGGCATCTCGTGGTCCCTTTGTGTGCTCTCCTGCTTCCCATCACATCCCTGCTCCTCCCCGAGAACCTGCCCAGATGATAACATGCCGGCTGCTCGACGTGCGACAGGTATCGTTTGCTTGGGTTTAATTTGCCATGGTGCATCGGAGTGCTGGTAGTCACATGATAGCTGGAGACCTAACTGTGGGTTCGTTCTTGGAGATATTGTTAATTAAATTTTTTATGAAGGAGCTGAGGCACACCAGCAGTGATCTCCTTTCAAGCAGAAATGTAGCAGGCAGTTCCCAAAGAGACCTCATCTGCTCTCTTCTCTATGAAAATCAATTAGTGTTATGAATGTGTGATAGCTTCTTAAAAAAATCTGTCATGATGGAGAAGTCTTTACACCTTAGAATAGTAAAGGGAAGGATGTCTTTTTTGCTCCTCCTCCCTTCCCTTTTCCCTCCCCTGCTCTGGCTGCTGAGCCTGGCTGTGGGCGTCCACTTGAACTTTCATTTTGTTCAGATTCTTCAAATTATTTTAGATTTTTTTTTTTAAAGGAAAACCAAGTGCAGCGTTGTTCTGCTTCATAAGGACAGTTTGCAGATTAAGAATTCTGTGCTTTGATACCTATTACTTTATCAACATCCCCACGTATGGTATTTCTCGGGCAAATTCTTGTTTCATGTTTACCAAGTAGCACTTTTTATTTAGTGAGTGACCCAAGGTACAGATGTGATATTATCCGTGATTTTGTAATGGGGCAGCCATTTGTGCTTCTGCTTAAATGTTTTTTTAATTCTCTCTCTCTTTCTGCAGTGTAAACACCGTCTCATTGTTGACTGTGTGTTTGTTTTTTAAACTTCCTATCCAAGC
Organism: Falco rusticolus; assembly: GCF_015220075.1. Taxonomy (NCBI): domain Eukaryota; kingdom Metazoa; phylum Chordata; class Aves; order Falconiformes; family Falconidae; genus Falco; species Falco rusticolus. The sequence continues at coordinate 3,095,609 of NC_051200.1, read as the reverse complement.
TTAAATGCCGATTTTATTTTTTCCCCACACCTTGTTTCTGCCTAAGCAGAGCTACACACTAAAGAAGAAAAATATCATACTTATATGCTGAAATGCTTAATAGCTATGTAGCAGTTATAGACAAAAGATCATTTTCTCAGCATGACAGTGTTACTAGAGTAAATTACTTCAACCAATTGAAAAAGGTGATGTTTTCACTATATATTTTTGCCTAAGCCTTTGTTTTCCATTGTTGCTGATACAATATTTGACACCTAGAATATGCTTTCAGGAGATTTTTCTAAACAAAGTGTATTAAAAAAGAAAATTAGGTATTAATCTGTGAAAATATAAAAGTTGCTTTTGAAACCACCTTTCCAAAAACATGCAAATCAGAGAGTAGCAATTTTCCTTTTTACCTGGGATACTGAAATTTTACCACCGCTGTTCTACCTTCTCGTCACTCTTTTGTTCGCTCTGTCACAGAAGTGACTTTCACCCATGCAAAATGTATGATTGCACAGGCTTTGACCTTTACAAAAAACGCACTGTTGTTCCCTTCCAATCAGTCCCTACGAAATCAGCACAAATATTAGCAACCTTGGCTCTCCTGGTTCAGTTCTTAAACACAAGGCCATTATCACTGAGGGTGAAGGGTAAACCCACCTGCTCCCCACCTCCAGAAGTACTGGCGTCCCAGGTAAACCCCAAATATTCTTAGGCCTGTAGTTGCCTTGCTGAGACCTCTTGTAGAAAGAGAGGAAGAGGAAATTAGTTTTGAATTTATCATTTACACAGTTAATCTCCATCACCAGCATCCAGCCCACGGATCTGTGGAGGACTGTTGCTCCGGGGGTGGACAGCTTCCCAAACAAGAGACCGCGAGCCACGGATGTGCGGGCTCTGACAGCGTCCTCGTTTCAGCTGTTAGTGAAGTACCGAGAGTACTCTGGGTGCTTTGGGAATTTGTGGTCCACATGGATTTATAAGGAAAAAGGGTTGTTTTGGGATGCAGGCAAAAAGCAGGTGTTGCTTTGTTCTGGGGCAGCGAGGAGCAGTGCTGGGGAGGAAGAAGCTGGGATCACCGGCTATCCCTCTTACTCTTCTTGTCTTCACTCCAGGTTTGTTCTTCTTTTCCTCTGGCTTGTACCTAGTTTTCTTCATTTTTCTTTCCTAAATCTTTAACTTCCCAGCTATGCCCATCAATAAAATCATAGGACTAGATAGTTGTTTCTGGCCAGCTCACTGGAGGTGCTGTTCTGGTGCTTTTTCACTCCTAATGTCTGTTTAGACTCCAAGCTAATTTGACAAGGACTACAAACTGCTTTTTGCATATAATTTTGCACCGTGGTATCCTGCTATTGTTTGGTCTTTAGGCACTGCCACAGATAAGTGTATAGGAACTCCTGAAGTTTAATCCAGTTTAGATTCTTCCCCCCTCCCTGCCCCCCCCCTTAAGAATTTTGGAGGTGCTTGAACACCTTGCTGCAGGTGATTGGGTTCCTAGGAAGGTATTCCTTAGCCTTTCCTTATAGCTTCTCATCTGCAAAAAAGAGGTAAATAATTCAGGCATAAGTTAAAGAAATATTGTGAGGATAAATTGCTATTTGAAAAATGTTTCTGGGAGCTTTAGCTACATGGGACCTTCCTGTTCACAAAACTCTGGACTCAGGAAAATCATTCTGTATGTATGTATGCATTTTGTGATTTATTTAGCAAACACTTTTAAGCCTGTGCTTCCATGCTGCAGTGAGCCAGAGTCTGGGGCAGCAAGCTGGGGATGACTGTGTTTTATTTCCAGGTGATGGAAAAGATCTCTGCTTCTTTTGTGTTTTCTGCGGTTGAGAATGTGTCACCTTTTAGTGTGAGAGGTGCCATCAGCGTTGCACCAGGCAGAAAAAAGCAGGTATAAGCCACCGAATTTAAAGAGTAGAAGTGAGTTTCCAAAGGAATCTTTTGTGGGAAGTAATAATTTCCTGTTCTTACAATAATCCTTCCCCTCTGAATTTCATTTTGGAGTCTGCCCTGGGCCTGGCAGTCTTCTGGCTTCAGCAAAGGCCTTCTGCTATTTCATTGCTGGTACCTCAGCCTCCCTGATGCTGTTAGCCAGGTGGCACTGCACCGCGCTCTCTGTAGCTGCTGGTGGCAATTTGAAGCATTTCAGATGCAACTTTGTACAGTGTACAAACCAAACTGGTGGAGGAGGATCTAATTTTCAGTTCTTGCATAGTTTTTAAACATTACATTGAAGTAGAGTATTAATGATCCAGTGGCTGTTGCACACCAGGTTATAATCCATTTCAAAGTCCGACAGGCTACTGAATTTTGTATGTAGCCAGGTTGAGCAGATCTTTAATTGAGCTCACAGGAAAAAAAGAAGAGCATGGAGCAGCTTTCAGAGGGTAGCTTTATTTGGAGCTTTGTGTCTGTGGAAAATAGAAACCCTGTTAGCACCCTCATCTTTCTGGTGGTATAGTAACTTAACAGGATATGTCTTAGACCAAGCAGTAGGCAAAGAAAGGTGTTTGCAAAACCTGGTGTGATACTTAGTTTTACCTCTTCCTGAGGTTTATCTTTAACTGTATTTATTTTTGTGTGGAGGAAACAGTCAAGTCAAAATATGCAAGAAGTGTTTGTGCTCTGCAGGCTCCTCTGCAGCAGGAGTGCGTATATGGATATGTTACCAAGTTCCTGTGGTTAGCTGCTTGGATGATGATAAAATATATCCTTTCTCTTATGCACAGTTGCATCATTTGAGATTGCTGGAGTTACTACTTGCCTACAGGCTTGGAAATTGTCTTAGGGAGCAGAAGGCAAGGGGGGAGTCTTTCAGTGTGCTGTCAACAGTCCATGCCCTGGAATTCATTTATCACTAGCTCGGACCTGTTGCATTTACCTTGTTCAGAAGAAGTTGACAACAGGACCTTCGCTGTTCAGTCTGTTATGCATCTTACTGATGCCAGACATGTTTCAGGAAATTAGTAATACCTGGCTTTCTTTATCCTTAAAAAACAAACAAAAGCCTTCTTACCCAAAAAGGCCTTCAACACCTGCATTAAAAGAATATATTTTGCAAAGGGGATCTCTCAGAAATCCTTCAGTAGTACAGTTTATATGGTAATGGCTTAAACAACCCAGTATTTTGTTGATTATGTGTGTCCCTTCCCTTTGGGTAGCGTTCAGTAAGTGGTTAGGGGTTTATACCTAGCCACTGAGCTCATCATGAATAATCCAGACCATCGCCTGAACGATCCAGATCCTCCTTGTATTTCTGTCTACTCACTGCACACCAGCCATCTTGTTTACAAAACTCGGGTATTTCAGTAAAAGGAGTGTAAATCCAAATCTGCCCTGCCAACACTGCCGACAGGACTTGTTACCAAATCAGGCAGAGATTGACAAGACTTTTCCCGTTTGTTTTGCATCACTTGCTGCTTCCCATCAAACCAGCGAGCTGAAGGAGGCAGGGGTCCTGGAGGAAAAGAAGTATGTGATCTCTTAAAGACTGAATAGCAGTGTGTGTACACAGGGGACAGCACCGCATTGCACAAGTGGTCTCTGCTTAGATGCTGTCACATGTGGAGTCTTTAAACTTGGACTTTTTTTTCCATGGAATTCTTCAGGGTTTTAGAAAAGGGGGAAAAAAACCCGCTATCTTGTGGAGCTCTGTGCTAGACAGCAAAAAAGACGCTGTGTTTTAATAAGAAGCTGTTCCCTTTCTTCTTTACCTCATAGAGTATGCTCATCTCGTGTTGATTGAGCTGTAACTCTCCTGGGCACCTTTGCAAATACTGTCTTGTTTCATGGGAATTTTTCTGCACTTCCTCTCGTCCCCATCTGCTCACCTTCTACGTGATGTAGGTGTAGGAAATGGTGCCTACCCCAGGGGCCGACCCGCTTGGGCCACAAACTATCTTGTGAGCACAAGGCATGATGTGTCTTCAGAGATACGATCCACAGAGCGAGAGAGGTATTAATGTTCTGTTATTTTGCAAAATCTCAAGGGTAGGACATGCTGTTTTGTATTTTGGAAAACTCAGGCTTTCCAGTGTAAAGGTGTACACCGTGATTTCTGAGATGTAAATGTTCACAAGATAGCTGGCTTTCAAAATGAGCTTGGATCATAACTTCAGGCTAATGAAACCTTTCCATCCCCCTCCCCACCCCAGGCACTTGGGCTCCTTCCAGCCTCCAGAGGAGCTTGGCTGCTCTGCTCTCAGCCCGTCGTGCATTCAGGGCACCTTAGGTGAGGGGGGAGTGATTTGGTGAATACTGCTCTTGTAAATCCCATCGCTAGTCCCTTGCCGAGGTTTGTGGATGCATAGGAGAACGGATTAGGAAATAAAAGAGCGCTGGTGAAAATAGCTGTGGCATGATGGAAGCCGCTCATTTTGCTGACACGCAGGATGCTTAAAAACAAAGGGTAGTCCACCCAAGTTTCAAGCATTGCCATGTAATCTTTTCACCATTGAACTGAATTGCTCCTGTAGTCTCTAATGGGAGTTGTGTGGCTAACTCCCCTGCACTGGGCTTTCATGAGCGAGCAGGGGTTAATATTAAAGCAGAACATGCTGCTTTAGAAATGGGGAAAAGTAGATGCAAATTACTGTGAATGCTAATTGTTTCTATTTGAAAATTCTTGTAGTGTTTTTCTGAAAACACTTCCATTAAGTAAGCATTAGGTGGATAGCTGAACTGTTTGCAGAAAATCTCCTCGGTCATGTGTGGAGGGGCACAGTCATGTAAGATGAAAAATGCATATGGAGCCGTCTGGTCTGTGATATACTCTTCTTCCGGAGCTTGTAGCGCTGTGTGTCACACACAGAGAGATTAGAGTGGGCTTCAGATGTTTGTGTAAAAAGAGGGAACAGTTTCCTAAAAGGATGGGGGGAGTCAGAAATCCTGCTGTGGGGAGATAGCATTGGGGTGTCTGTTGCTCTAGGGCAGAGCACGGGTAGGGAAATAAGTCTCCTGTTTATACGAGACACGGGCAGGTACCCCTACCTGAGGAAGCCTTCCCAGTGACTGCTACTGGCTTTGTAGGCATCACTGAGACTTTCTGTGCAACAAAGGCCTGATCCCACTTTGTTAAGTAAATGAGGATCTCCTCATTGATAGCAAAAAACAAGGGTGCTGGCCCTAAGAAATGAGCCATGGTGCTGCAAGCTCTCAGAATCAGTCATCCAGGTGGGCAGTAGGGTCATCAGCGGTGAAAATAGCTCTGCCAGTCCCCGAATGTTGGGCTGTAATTGGGTCAGAAGTCGGGCCCCATCAAATTAACTGGGAGCTGCCACAGCATCTTCATGCTGCCGGGCCCCCTCTCTTCCCTCCTACGTGTGCTCAGGTGAATCCGGTAATTAGATTGAAAGGGAAGTGGGGTAGATGCTTCTGTGTCATGCTTCAGACTTTTCATCTGGATTGAGCCTTGGCAGCTGTGCTGAACATATGAAAGGTAAGAGGGCAGCTGGCAAGGTTTGCTGTGACAGAGTGGGAGGAATAAAACCATGCCTGCCTTCCCTCCCCGAGCTCTGCTGCCGCCTGCGAGGCGGTGCCTGTGCACGCATGTGTGCACGTATGCGCATGGGTGTGTGCACGTATGTGCATGGGTGTGCGCCTCTGCTCACCTGCCAGCACGCGCAAATGCCCCAGCGGTGCTTTTCCTGCCAAACCCCATGTTACCATGTTTGAGAGGCAAGACAAGCGGTGCTGTGCTTTAAAAGGCAGACTTCAGGGGAGCGTCAGGAGCAGAGACATCCAAGGATCAGTCGCTCTTTGCTTTAGCATGCCTCTAATGTGGTGCGGGTTGTTGCAGATTGCAGTTTCAGGGCTTCCTGGTCCTGAGGCTCTGAAGGAGGGTGTTTCAGCTTTGGCCTTGTTCACACAAGTAAAGCTGGCAAAATGAAAGGGGGATTTGAATGCAGCTGTGTGTTTGCCTTCAGCTACATTGTTATTTGGAGGTGGCCTGGGGTTTTTTTCCTACTGCTTGAATGTGGCAAAGGGAGAGAAGTTTCCCACCTGGAAGAGGGCGAGGTTGAACAGGAGCTTCAGCGCTGGTGCCCGACTTGTACCTCGGTGGTCGGCTGCTCGATGGCGATGGTGCAGTCTCTTTGGTGTCTGTAGTTAAATTACCTGCTACCGTACATTTCGTACACTGGTTAGCTTAAACCATAAGCAAATATTTTATCTAAAGCAAGAATTTTACAATCAATAACTTTTTATTTGATCCCCGGGTTCTTTAATCTCCCTGCCATAGTCTCAGATTAAATACACGAGAATTGGGTTTCAGGACTGGTGGTTTTGCTCGTATTTATCGTTTTGTTTGTGTTGACAGATAATCCCATTACTGCTCTTCTTAGTAGTTTGTTGACTGTGATTGCTTTTATTACAGATGTCTCGTTTTAAAACTCCTAAGCCTATCTGAGCGCTTGATTATACCTTTGGCGCTGAACACCTACCCACCCTCCCAAGGAGTGGACGCAACAATGATGAATATTCTTGGCTTTAATACTTTTAAAGAAGAAAAAGAAAAAAGCTTGCAGTTATGTGGTTTCAGGGAAATACTTGCTTTGACTTCAGAGGGTTTCAAATCTATTACAAATTGGCTACAAAATGGTCTGAGCTCCTGGCAGCGTGTCCATGTAGTGAACTGTGCCGTGTCCTGGGCATCAAGGGGTGTAACCCAGAGCATAAAATGGTGAAAAAGGGCTCTGGCCTGTTGGGCTGCCTCTCCTTGCCTCTGCAAGGATGAATTTTGGACAAGTCATGTTAGCTCACTGCCTTAGCTTTGCAGTTTGTAAAATGGAGCTAATGATGCCATCCTCCCCAGTCCTGCCGTGTGTCTGGACTGACAGATGAAAAGCACTGGCTGAGGAGCTGGGCATTATTTTTATCAATGAGCTGTGCATGTGAATATGGCTCATGCCGAGTTCAGTAGATGCTGAGATCTCTTGATCTCTGGAAGCAGACCCTTTAACTGAACAACCTTCATGCGGTTCTGGGATTTGACATCATATTAGCCTGAGAAAATAGTAGATCGTATTGCCTGGAGAGGGGTGTATCTCCCAGGTAACTGAGCTGCTCCAGCTTGCCATTTCTGGTTCTTTCTCACCCTGCTCCTCCCTGCCCTCTTTTGCTCTCCTTGGCATCAATCGTGTGTCATTCCCAGACATGTTTTATTTTGGCCGTGGTGGTTTTAATTCTGGACATTGGAAATATGCAAATTGTGTTTGGTCAGCTAATGCTTTGAATTATTCCTGCAAGGGGACCGGTTGTGAAGAAAACCAGTTACTGCAGCCAAACTGGACCCCAGCAGCCTGTGGCCACCACCCTGCAGCGCCGCTTCGCTCCGGGCAGCCGTAGCAGCATGAATTACCCTGGGGATGGCTGCTGGGAGCTGCCACCCATTCCTCCAGGGCAAGGAGGTGGCTGTCCCTCCATCCCTCCCTCCAGTGGGGTTGGGACCCAAGTGCTCAGCTTTGGGTCCTTCAGCAGGACGTGAGTCTGCACCAGTTTTTTGCTCTGCCACAAAGGCTGGGGAGAGATGACGGCTGCCCTGCACAGCTGGCAAGCCGGATTTGGCTTGTGCAGCCGTGATGGTAGGGAACCTCTGTAACGTCAGTGTGAGTATATAAATGTGCCCTGCGGGATTGCAGCAGGCACCTGCCTCTTAATTAAATTAGATTAAAATGAGGAAAAAAATGTTTTCAGTTCAAGTTTGCACATACAGGTCAGTGAAAGGCGAGTTACTAGCTCTATGGCTAAATCCTCACATGACTAAATGTCGGGGACTATTGAAATGTGTATCTGAAGAGTTTCCCTCAGCACAAAGCGAACTGGGTGGTGTTTGTGTTGTGTGGATGGGCAGGTGATGAAGCAGTGTGCCTAATCTTGCAAACCTTTCATCCACGTGGCACAACAGAGTTTGAGCTGTAGTACTGTCATACGCTGTGAGCCTATAAAAATAGAGCTTTAAACAGTATAAAAAAATCCAAGATGTTGCTTTTACATGAGTTGTAAAGCTTCCTAAGCTGTAAAAGCCCAAAAGATGGTTTGTCTGCAGATGGATCCATCGACCGTGTGTTGTCCCAGCTTAAACACATCTCCTGTAGGAGGGGAATGGGTCCTGGACAAGCTTTTGCAGAGCTCAACCTGGCTGAGCATGTGCTCCGAGGCCACATGGCTGAGCCAGGTGGGGGAGGGCAGGTGGACCCCAGTGGGCAGAGGTGCCCACTGCCTGCAGAACACCTATTTGTGTGAATCTTTGTCCTTCCCCAATGTTTTTCCACTGTTTGAAACTGTAGAGGTGCTTGAAAGGGTTGGGTAAGTTTGTATGAAGTGTTCAGGTGCTGAAAACCTTTATTTGGCTGGTGCAGTGCCTGGGAGAGCCATGCGGAAGGCGGGCTGTGTTTCACCTACCTTCTGCCCTCCTGAGCTGTGAAGGTGCCCAGAAGCCTTTCGGGACCAGCCATGGTGGTGTGCTATGGGCAGGTTCCTGCTCCAGCGGCCTCTGGGCTCGGGATCTGAGACACGGGATAAGGAAAGGGAGAGAAGGGAAAAGGGAGTGGAGTTACTTAAATGGCTCTTAGCTGACTTGGTTTTCTGATAGGTTAAATTTTATATTTTTTTAATGTAATAATTTGATGTTTTCTTGCTTCATTCCTTTGGATAATTTAACGTAAGGTTTCAGAGATTGGGTTTTCAGGAGGATTTATAAAAAAGAGAAAGTGATGGCAACACAGACCGTTGGCAAGAGGTGTCACCTAAGGAAATATAGCTATTATTTTGCAACAGAAATTAAGCAGCATTTTGTATTGTAGCTCTCACCAGAACACTTTTTGTTCTGTCATTGACACCATTCCTGAGTTTTTCACAGAAACCTTTTTAATGAATTTTTCTATACTGCTTTTATTAAGCATGGAAGAGATGGGATTTTTGTGGAAAGCCTGTTAGCAGACAGGTGAAGATGGTGCTTTGGGGGGCATGGAGTGGGCTGGGATAGATGAGGTATGGTAGGAGGTAATCTTTCTTCTTCGTGAAGAAGAACATGTGCACGTTACGGTATTGGTTTTTTTGACACACAGAGGAACTTGGATTATCAATCTTGTCCAAAGGTGGCTTGTTAACCATTGCCACTGTATTTATTTCTCTATCTACCAGTGTATTTATCTGGAGCTTACCTAACAAAAATGTGACGTTTCAAACACAATTGAGAGTGATTGCTTAAGCAAAAAAAAATCATGGTCCTGTGTTTCATCTTAGCCCCATTTGCAAGTCAGCCCTAGCACAACATAAAGTAGAAAAAGCATTGCTATTATGATGAGCCATAAGCTCTGCTGGAGGAGAGCCCACAAGCCGTACTGCTTCTGCTTGCACCACTGTTGTCAAGAGGTCCTTCTGCACAGGAAGAAACGTTTTGATTTTGTGTTACGTTTTTGTTTGTTTGGGTTTTTTTTTCCCCTGACCTGATCCACTGTTGAAAAGCTGGGCAAATTTTTGCAGTGTAGTGTTTGCTCCTTTAGGTGAAGATGCTGGATAACATATTGAGAGAATGTCACCAACTTGTTGATGGTAAAGTCTTCGGCAACTGGCATTTATTACCCTCCCTCGTGCCTGTGTGCTGCAAGGTAGGGATCATTGATTTTATTATGCTCAGAGGCCACCTAACTTTCAGCCATGTGTTGAAGGGCCTGCTGACACCAGCTAAGTCCCAGTGCTACCCGCAGCTGTGGTGGGCTCTGTTGAGCTGGAGCTTGCTTTGCAGCTCATGCCCTTTTCCCTGATCCCGGGGCTGAAGATGTGAGGGGGTATGGCCGATCTGCTGGGCGGTACTGCTAGCCGGGATTCAACCAAAGCTGCTTAAATTGAGACCCCAGCTGTGAGGTGGCTGGGGTGCCAGTTCTGCTCAGGTCTTTGTGAGCATGTGTCACGTCAAAGAAACTCCGTTTATTGTATCTGTGCTACAGCCCCCAGGATGGAGACAGCCAAGCTGGACTGGCTATCCAGCATCCTTGTATAGCCTTGAGCCCAAGGAAGGCATCCTTCCACAGCCTTGCTGTTGTCCAGGACAAGCATGCCCTTTGCTAGCAGGCTTTGTGTCTCTACTCGGGTCTCTGTTGACTGGGAATGACTTCAAGCATGCTAGATAGAGCCTCCAAAATATATAGTGATCAGGGCTTTGCTCTTGGGAAGAGGCAGACTGCTCTCCACCTGGCAGTTGAGGGGCTGGGGTGGCTGTCTCTGGCAGTCAGACCTCACGCTGCTTTGCTCTTGCGTAAGGGGGTGGAAGAGACATCTTGGAGAAAGTCTTTCCCTTGGGAACTGGGGGCAAGTACGAGTACCTGAAGTCTGATGATATGATTGTGTTAAAAAGCTTGGAAATGCCAATCTTTGGCCTGTCTCTGAGTGGGAGGGCACACATCTCAGTCGGTGTCTTGTGGGTCCGAAACTGCAGCTGAAAAAGACAAAAAAAAGCATTTATATGAATGGGAGGTGAGGATGGGAAGAAAGATGTGCTAGGCTTTTGACTTAGCTTCTCTCAACAAGCATAAACCCACTCAGACATCAAAACTCCTTTCACCTCTCAGGAATGTTATCAGGAGTTGGGGGGCCTTAGGAGATAGTGTAGACAGTGACTTATTTAGATTAAAAAAATAAATAATTCTGATTTTTATTTTTAACCACTGTAACCATTCGTTAACTGCTGCAGTTCCTTAAGGAGGTGAATGTCGCCACGCTGATGGGTTCCCAGTGCCTTGCCAGGGTACCCAGGTTTTTCCTTCTGTTCCTGGAGGGCATTCACATGTAACCATGGGGAAGGTGGGAGAAAAAACTAGATCAAAAAGTGTTTGTGACAGCACAAAAACTTGGCAGGGAGATTTGGGTCAAATGTAGGATCTGAAAAAAATCTTTAAAAAAACTTTAAAAAAACTTTTGGTGGGACATCAGTCACGGACAGATGTCCCCTTCCCTTACACTTCTCCACAGCCTGTGGTGCTCCGTGTGCAGTGCGGGGTGATGCCCTGTGCTGTGCTTTGGCTGTTTCATGCTAGGAACAATGCTCAGCTGGAGGGAATTGCTCCCCAGGTGCAGAGGCCAGCAGTCCCACGCTGGCTCCAAAAGCCTTTCACACGGCTGTTGCTGCCGGGAGCAACCCCAGGAGGAAACTTGCTCCAGGTGGGACCATGCAAGCAGTGCTGGGCAGGAACGCCGCAAGGCAGGCATCCCACCATGGCTGTTGGTGGCTGCAGTTCCCCAGGTGCCTGCAGCCAACCTGTGCCACTGCTCCCCCTCCCCAAAGCACCACATTTTAGCATGGGTGTAGTTCTCCAGTCCTGTGTTGTGCCTTGGCCTGTTTTCCATGTTTCTCGTGTTTGACTACTGTCACATGTTGCTGTGATGATGGTGCAGGTGCTGTAGAGAACACTTCCATATCTGCTTGTTAGAACTGTGGTTTTGGGGTTTTTTTAATGGACTACTGCAGAAAGAGCATATTTATATATTTTTAGTTGATCATATTGCATGTTGCTTCTTTTGAACTAGGCACACTTAACATACTCTTTCTTTAAAATAGGGAGCAGCTATCAGTTTTGCATAATTTCTAAATTCTCTGGACACAAATCACTTAAAAAAACCCAACAAACCCACAACCAGAAAAAAACAAACAACAAAACCACCAAAAGGCCTACTATAAAAGTAAAATGGCAAATTGAGATGCTAGACTAGAAAAGTATTCAGAATAATTGGGGATTATCCTTTAATTTCTTGAATTGAGGAAGAACTAAATCTTTTTCTTTTTGTGCAAACTCTGGATTTCACCCATGATGATGATTGCTAGGACTGGGGATTAGATGCCGAGAATTTATTTTAAAAACTTGACTACGGTACCTGTGGCACCAGTGTACATGGCACTGTATGAAATCACGGAAAGGCCAGCGGGAGCTGCTTTTGATGCTGGTTGGGAAGTCACAAGGAGGGTTCAGATGGTAGAAGTTATCAGGAAGGTTTGGACTCCTTTGGGTGGGAGTTATCATAAACTGGCCTTGGGAAATGCTGTGGAGTAGCAGGTTCTCAGAAATGAATTTAAACTTTTTTTTTTGTTATTATTTTTTTTTCCTGCTGAAATTTTGTGTATTGTGCAAGCACAAGATGGTTTTGAGAAGCCAAGAATGGCCTGTTTGGTGAACAGCCACTGATGAAAACTGAGGTTACTTTTAATTTCTTGTACCGTAAGTATTTCGTGTATTTTTCATCCTTAATAGCATTCTGGCTCGTTATAGGAATTAAGCGCTCTGAGTTAAAATAACAAGTCTGCACTATGCTTTGCTGGGTTTTAAATCAAAATGGCATTCTTTTTTCGTGAGCCCATAATCCTTTCTTTTATACAGTTTGATGCTAGCCAGCTCTTGCTTCCTGAGGCAGAACCATTAGATATCAAAAATATAATTGCTCTCTATGTGAGTGCTCCTTTGTAGCCCATCCCTTTCATGTTTTGAGGCTGCAGCACTTTTATTTCTTTAAAAATATTCTATTAAGTTCTTCTGAATTGTGTATCCCAGCCTCTGCAGGTAAGAGGTCAGTGCCTTGTTGGGATACAGCGGAGAAGTGGAGGTTCATGGTTAGGATTTGCTTTCTGGTGTGGCAGTTCAGCTGGAGGTAGCGAAATCCAGAGACAGGCGAGTATAATTATCCCATCAATGCCAGTTGGGAGTTAATTAATCTATAGTTCCCCACCTGGCATCCAAAGTGGAAACTGTTTATGGTGAGGGAGAGAATAGTAATGGCTTATCTTGCACTTGCTCGAGTGTGAGAGGTTTGGAATACACAGATGTTGAAATGTATACGTCACGTTCATTAATGTATTACAGAAGCATTGCTTTGCCTCTTTCTGCACCTAAATATGCGGAGGTGTCTTATTTGTATGGACAGGTGTTTTCAAACCCCAGGGTGTCTTTTTTTTCTTTTTTCTTTCCCCCCCCCCCTTGCTTCTTTCCAGTCTGTCTCTGTAATTAAAAGCACTGCAGAGACCTGCAAAGTACACCCCCCCGCCCATCCTTCTGTCCTCTGGGGATCGCGGTGTCAGTGGATGAGGAGAGACAGAAGAGGGAAGGGTGTAGGAAGTTCAGCTGACCTGTTCTGGGGACCAGCAATTGCTCTTCTCTTTCTGCAGGTTAGAATTATAAAAGCCCAAATACATAGACATTTCCTTTAATAATACAAACCCGTTTTCTCTAGTCTGCCAGAATTCAGAGCGTCTGGTGGTTTCCATGGAGAAGTATATTTCTTACAAGGCCCAGCTATTTTTGCAGACTATTTTGTAATGTGTTTGAACTTGCAGTCTTGTGCCATTTCTGTTCTCCTGCTCCCTGAGCAGTGCAGGGAAATACTGCCAAATTCCCGGTAAGCTCTGGGGAAGGAGCAGGCCAGGGACCTGTATCCTGATGGTTTTGAGGGTCAAGACGCTGTCTTTGTGCTGTCCCCCGGTTTTATCATATTCTGAAGGAGAGTCCCTGCACGGGTGGGAGAGGTGAGGCTTCTCCTGCTTTGCACCACCAGAAGGATGCCACCAAGACCCCATGAAGCGCTGCTTTGGAAAAGGTAATTTTGCTGCTGCTGTAAAGTTGAATGGCTTGTTCTGCGTTTTACATGGGCTGAGTTTAGGCTGTTTTTTAACTGACAGCTAGGCTTTCTCCAATTTTGTAAAAATTTATAAAGTTTTGTCTAACAAATGCCATTTCTTCTTCATTAATTGTCTAATTAGAACTTAAACTGCACTACTGGTGTACAGCTTCTTTACTGCTTTCTTTGCGTGGCTGCAAGAAGAGAAACCTCAGAAAGACGTGACTAGACAACATAGTCTTTTTGGAGCTTGTCTTCTATTGCTTCAGTGTTGTCCACTACAAGTTTAATTACTGCGTGAGAAATACTTTTCTCAAGTGGAGCCAAAATCTAGGATTTAAGCCAAAGTAAATTAACAGTTCTCAGAAAACCTGGAGTCCCAAAGCCAAGAATTTCAAGGCTTTTAGGCATCTCTCTGTTATTGGCAGGCATCTCGTGATGTCATGTGGTAGAACAAATGGACACCAAAAAGCTGAAGTCAATGTTGTGCCAGTTTAGCAGGGAAGATTAAAACCAATTTAATTTTGGGAGGCCAAACTGGAAATAATGATTATACACAGAAACGGTGGGGTTATTTCATAAGCCATATCCATTCTTTTCTATTAGTGGCAGGTTTCCAAGCCTTATTCTTGGTTTCCTAAATTTGCACTCTAGTTTTTCTCTCTTTATTTTGGGGGCAGAGGGACAACTTATTTGTGAAGTTGTATTTGACTAATTGTATTTCCAAATGTGTTAAATGCAGTATTCTCTCTTTTTTTTTTTCCCATAAATTGCCATACTGCTCAGTCCAAACATTGAATTTTGTATAAAATAACTGGCATTCAGGAACTAAGCAGGAAAGTTCTCCTGGTTGAATGAGAAGGGTTGACATGCGTGTTTTCTTTTGAAGAAAATTCATGATGCTTAATGTTACCTTGTGTGTGCAGTCAGGGGGGTTGTGTATGTCTAATTCAGCACGGAGCAGGTAATAAGAATTCCTCTTTGTGTCTGATTCTTGCCGTACACAAAGCCCTCAGAAAGGGGGTTCTGGTGCTGCTCAGGCTGTGACAGTCACTTTCTCTAAGGTGGCCAGATCGGGTCCTGCAGAGCTGCTAACTTGGATGTTGTTGGGTGTTGGGAAAGCAAGAGATCTGGTTTCAACATATTTAGGTGCCCGTGAGAGCCATTGGGAGCTGCATGGGTCTTGTTGCTGTTACGCTGGTAATCTTTGTGAAGGGGCAAGTGCAGCAGCACTGGGAGCTCCCCACTGTTGGCTCCACGGTGGGCTGGCACCCACCTTGACTTGAGCCAACTCCTCCTCACTGGCCACAGCCTCACCTACAGTGCAGCCCAAGGGGTGTGTGGAGCTTCTCTAGCACCGCTGCGCATCCTTTCCTCCTCCCCAGCATCTCCTGTGTCTGATCAGCTGTCACCTGCCACAGCTTTGCTGCCTAATACTTGCATTGTGTTCTGTGCTAAAGATATACTGTGACTAAAAATGCTTCAGAGGTTATACACATCCGCTGTGCCTAGTTGTCATCAGACGGTAGTAGAGGCGCCGAGGCTGGTTAGCGTGTTTCCCTGCAACGGCCCGCGTGCCGGGCAGGGACCCTGCCTATGTTCCATTGGTATTGTGGTGCGAGTCGCACAGCCACTGCACAGCTGGCTGTGCTTCTCCTTCTGTCCTTGCTCTGTATGGTGATGCGTTCCCGGGGTGTGTGTGTGTGTGTGCATGTGTGGTCTTGTAATAATAGTAATTTAAGAAAAAGGGGAATTCTGTCTCTAAATTTGTTTGTTGAAGTCTCTGTCCAGTTTCAGCGTTCAAGGAAGGAAGTGCAAAGCGAGTCCTGCTGTGTCGACCTTGTCCCCTGAGCGCAGGGAGGGAGTCACCCAGCATGTGGATGGGATGGTAGTATCCCATACCAGCCCCCTCCCCGGGCTGGCAGAGGCTCCAGGTCTTGCCATCTGGGAAAGGCTGCGGTGCTGTTCAACTCCTCCACCGGCAGCATCCCTGCTGCCATCCCCGACATGTGCATGGACATCAGAGCTGCACAGTTCACTGCAGCTGGTGGGCAAAGGGTGTAGTGTGCTGAAAGTGAGGAGGCACTGTGCAATAATGGAACAAAGAGAGCAGGTGGCTTTGTGCTTGGTCAAGACTAAGAAGGAAAACATTTGCTCTATTATTTTTTTTTCTTAAATATTCAATATGTGTACATGTGTTGTCACAAAATGCCTTTGCTCATGTTGAAAAGCAAGATGGACTGAGAAGAGTCCCCATAAAGTGAACATGTGTGCCTGTATATATAGATATACATATACCTGATAACATGAAAGATGCTGCTGAAGGAGTTTTCTGGGTGTAGCTGTGACAGAATCCGCAGAGAAAAGAGAAATTATGTATTACAACCAATGTGACTGACTGAATTCCTTGTTTTGATGTTTACTGTGGGTGTCAAGGATGTATAAATGCAAACAGCACATTCATGAATTATTTTGGGTTGCTAGTAGGTTTCTGAAGAAAATAATTTGTAATGAGCTTTATTTATGCACTAGAAATAAAGATGGGATTAGGAGAATATTGAACTGTAAATGCACTGGTGATTTTTGGCTTTTGTGCATAGCATAGAGAATCTCATCATCTATCTCTGCTCTCATCTTGAATATGCAGAGCTGGCTGTGCCTTTTATGCAGCAGCTATTTTAGTTTGCAGCAGTCTGGCCTTGAGTCTGTAAGGCGTGCTCGTTGCAGAGTAGGCAACATACCTCCCTGGGCCTCTCCCCGTGGTCCTGCCGCTGGCTCTGAAGCTTTGCCGTGCTTTGTTAGCATACTGTGACCCAGATAGTTCCTCTTCTGCCTTTGTTGGTGCTCAGCTCTCTAACTAACGTTCTGGTCACATGGCCTGATTTACTTCCTTCTGGGCAGTGGAGGTGGTCGTGCAGTGGTTTTACTCCCCAGCTTCTTCAAGGCTGGAAGAGTTCTTGCAGGTGAGGGCAGCTGGCGGGTGTGAGGGCTGGGCTGCAGGATGTGTCGAGCCAGAAGCTGCTGAGGCAACTCCAACACCAGAAGTCTGTTTTGGCAGGAGGAGGAGATGCTGCACCTGGAGACTTTGCTTCCAGGTCTCCTGCTGAGATTACAGTGCTGTGAAGATCCAGCAGTGACTTGCGAAGGCTACTTTGGGTCTTTTGCTTGCCACGTCGTTTGAAGGATACGGTTTGTAGACAAACTGAAAGGCTCACGTGCGGTGTAAGGGACAGTCTTGACGGATGTAAAGAACACCTCTATCTGAGGTGACTTACCATATGAAAAAAATGAAAATATGCTTTAGTAGCTCTAGACTAGTGTGCATCCACCCATTACGTGTGGCCAGTGTTTGTGCAGGGCATGGGCTAATTTGCTGAAATTTTAGTTCAGGATGTACACAGGTCCCCATATTGACAATTCCTTGTTTTGCTGTGGAGGAGGGATGCATCAGATCATTTTTGGAGTCGTGTTGGATTAGGAAATTTGCTCTTCGCTGTTGCATTTTAACAGAGCTGCTGAACATCCTTCAGTGATCAATATATTGGTGCCATAGCTTACATAGTGTTGAGAGCACTTACAGCCACAATCTCAATTTCACACAGGTGCAGACAGCAAATATTTTTTCTTAGCAATTTCAAGCTGATACACTTAAAATGAATGCAGGTACATTTTTTTCATCCCCCTGTTTATATGCACCTTGTGTACTGTCTTTGGGAGTGCTGGGGTCAGTGGCAAGCCATGTGTTTTGGGCTGACCCGTTGTATTGCTCGACATGATCTGAAGCAGTTGTGTTCATACAAATCAGGGTCACTGAGGAAGCAGCTTCTTAAACTACCCATACCCTTGACCACTGAGTGTGAGGTGTTTTCAATGAATCTGATTCAGGAGGTTTGGTGTTGGTTTCTCTTGGCTGGAGTTCTTTCTTCCTAGTTCCAGTACTACTGGCGACATTCTTAGAGCAGCATGGATGTTGGTGGTGGTTTGTTTGGGGTTTTTTATGAGCTAATTCTTTAGCTTGAAGGTCTGCTTCATCTTATTTAGCCTTTTAGATTTTGCAAAACAGCCTTGCCCCCTTGTTGGGCTGCCTGGAACTGTACTTTCACTTTAATTTAGTCACCTTGAAAGGGGACTGCCAAAAACAAAGGCAGGATTCAGTGATACGGATCAGCTTACACCAAATCAGCATTGTTGCCTGAGAATATCTCTTGCAGTGAGAGAAGCTTGAAACCTGCAGGGTGTCTTTTTATGAAAAAAGCAAAATATATACTTATTTGTATGCATAGACCACCTAGGGGAGTTTCTTTTGAATTTTGCACTGTTTTAAACACTCATTGATGTGAGTGCTTATTGCAGAAGCAAGGACAAATAAGATGTACAGTAGCTGAAGGGCCATTTTTGTCTGGAGGTGCACAGGAGCGGAGTAAACAAGATTCATTAGAATAAGAGGAAGGAGAAATAACTGCGGGGACATGTCACCTGCCAGCGCAGTGGTCCAGGACCTTGGAAGGCAGAGCAACGTTGCCTTACACCTGTTAATAGATGACAAATCTGCTTCTGTAAAGTGCTTCCTGAGCTACGTAGAATAGAGACTGCATATGGGGGGTAAGTATGAGATGAGTTTATAAATACTTGTGTATTTCTTTATTAGATTAATATCTGATAGTTTCTCTGTCTTCCTTCCACTCATTGATGTCCAGCTCTAGGATGTTACTCGCTAATCCTTTCACAGGCAGCTAATAACTATTTCTTCTAGGCTTGACTAACCTTGCTGTTGGACGGGCAGGGCAGTGCACAGTTGCCTGCGACAGTGTCTCATGGGGTTGACTTGGGGTGGGGGAATTGCTGTTTCTTTGTGATGTTCGCAAGAACAGCCAAAACATGATCAGAACTGAGGAAAATATTTAAACTCGGACTGCTGATATGTTTTATTGCAGAGAAGGTATGTACTTTACAGCTTCCGTGCAGAGCTTTGGGTCTCCAATTGCACAGGGTAAGAATATAATTGTTTAACTGAAGTCTCATAAAGAGTTGAATTGGAGCTACAAGAATTTCTGAAGAAGAGGTATGCAGTGTAACTTCAAGAACCAAATGGAAGGTACCTGTGGTCCTTTTAGGACCTACTAGAGCATTGGGCCACTTAATTTTATTTTCTCCGTGCTAGTGCAGTCAAATGTAAAACTTGGGCAGAACTTTTTGTCTCAAAGGCTTGCAGGGTGCTGTAGGATTTCTGTGTCCAGCACACCGAATTAGAGCTGACTCTAGAGCGGATTGTAAGAAGCTTTTAAGACTTGAGCGGTAGCTCAAAAGTCATTTGATATACTCAAAAGCAGCAGGAGGAAATATTAGTTCAGCAAATTATGGCCACTAATGTGGTGTGAAAAGGTCACTCTGTAACCCACCCAAATCTAACAGCACTGCTTAACAGCTTGGCAGGGATACTGCCAAGGTAACCGGAAGGTTTTGGTGAAATTTATGAATAGCCTTTAAAAAAATATTGTAAGAGTTGAGAGTTGCTGTGTGCCTAGATATCCTCCCTAACCATGTGTTTGAACTTAGAGTTTTATTATTTTTCAGCACAGATTTCTGCTACTGAGTTTAAGAGCAGCTGTAAGCTTTACCCGCAGGTGGAAACCCTCCTTCCCTACACCCTCCTCTCTTCACAATTAATTCAGAGCCTCAGATTTGAAACACTTTGTTTCTTCTTAAAGATGATTGAGAGCAGTGCTGCCATGGTGTGGGATGGTTTTGCTTTAACGCTGAGGGGGAGGCTTGTAGGCTGGGTATATCTTTATATCAGCTACCAGTCAGTGTTGGCAGAACTTGCTTCCAAGCATTATTTCAGGCTGTTCTTCACCCCCTTCCTGCCGTTTCTCAGGGTGCCTGTAGGGGTGGTGGCCCAGCAACCATTAACTCAGGCCACTTAGCCAGGGTAGGTCCCGGGTCAGCATTCCTTGCCCTGAAGCTTTCTGGAGAGGAAGGTGAAACCTTGTAGGCAGCAGCTGTTGACTCAGAGTATCTGCGGGCATGTGGGACCACCGGGATGGAGATGTGCTGCAGCAAGGATGAGCTGCTTCTGTGGCTATCAGATGCTTTAGACGATGGTTCTTTGAATTGTTGTGAAAGGTTTGATTGTTTTTGTTGTTTTTTAAATGGCCTCAATCACCGTGGTTTGTAGAATTGATTCCTTGTTGCCTTTTCCCCAGAAGGCACCATTACACGTGAATAGACCTTTCAAATTCAGCTCCATTGAAAATAATGGAATTAGTCTGTGCTGTTGTTCCCATTAAGGAAATCAATCTTGTTTTGAAAACCCCTGTGCTTTTGAGAAGAGCAGAACTTGACAGAAGGATCTACCTTTCTGCTAGGCAGAATTCCCCTGGAGACATCTGCTTGTGGTGGGCATCCCTTGATGTTTGCTTTCCTGTTTGGGGGAGATTTGCTGTGATTTTGAAACTGGCATTTCCTTGAGTAGTTTTAAGCTGCTGCTTGTGTTAGTTTTTAATGTTGATCTCTTTCCACTACTCCTTTATCTTTTATGACATTTATGTCAGGTCATGGACAAATAGTTATGTACTCCATGGTTTTATTTTTGGTACTGCTATCCTCACTGAGCATAACTATCAGGCTGTATTTCAAAATTGTCTCCTGCTTTTCCTCTGCCAGAACTGTTAAATGCTCCTCTCTGTTCATTCAGAAGAGCTTATTACTGCTGTTGGGTCTTTGATGGCCTGTTTCCAGAGCTTCTTAGCCCTTTTAGAGCCAACTCTTTGCTTTCCTTTGTCGGGCACTGAGCTGCTGGGATGCCCTTGGTGATCTGTTGACTGGAGGCTGTGGATCCATGGATTTCTTCTTGACAGTCCTGAGTAATGCAATATTGTGTTGGCTGCTTTGCTTTTCTTATTTCCCTAGCTGTTCTGCTGTATTTTTATATATAAAAAATATACATATATAAAATAAACAAGGAAGTTTCTGCAGAAAATAAATCATTGTTGAGAGAGGGCAAAATGACACTAAATTGGCAGCTTTACAGAAGGTATGATGCCTTTGATTGATTAGTTGTCAAAGAAATGTAATGTACTAAACATGATGAAGATTAAGGATGTTTAAGATGGTTAAAATTCAAGTTGCATAAATGTTTGGTGTTAGGTTTAGAGCCTCTTCCAGAATTTTAATTTTGAAAACGCAAAGTATTTGTTTTGTGCTGTTCCTTAGGAGCCCTCTAGATGTTTTTGAAAATGTGAGTTCTTAAAAACAAAACAAAACAAAACCAAAAAACAAACAAAACCCAGTCTGAAAGTGTTTACTGTTCACAGTTTATGAATTGGGTAGAGAGACATTATTTTTTTTGTGATTAATAGTGAGCTTCTGAGATGCATTAGACACTATTTACAGAAACTGAGCACCAGAAATAATAGTAGCATTATCCCAAACCTCGTCATTACTCTCAGGGTCCGATTTTACATTGTATCTAATGTTCAAGAAATAATAGCAGCGTATTTTTCAGCAAATGATTATTTAGGTATTTAGATAGATACATGTGCAGCACGAGAAAATACTAGTTAAACTAAAAAATGCTTTTTGAGAGGACTAGGAATGATTTATTTTTTTTAACCCTTTTCTGTTCCTTTTGTAACCACACCCTCCTCTGCCACTGTCTCATTCCTCCTTTTCTTCTAGGAGGCAGGAGTTCACAGGAACAAATACCTGGGCTTTGTACAGAACCCTGCCGGAGTCCTCAGAGCTCTGCATAAGTAACATTTCAGAGCCTTTCGTTGTTCTTATTCTCCCTGGGTGGGGTGGAGTGGCGGGTATGCCTGGTTTGGCCTCCATCGCTCCACTTCCCCTCTTTCCAGCTGCTAATAAAACCTAGTTTACTTAACGAAGCAGAGCAGAAGGGAGCCTGCAGCCACCCTGAGAGGTTGCTCGGTTCCCTCTGAGGTCCTGCCCGTTTGCATGCTGCAGGGAGCCCTCAGGTGTACAGCTCCAGGAAAACACAGACTTAATTAAGATATTATTATTAAGCACTCCTTACTTGGCCTGGGTGATGCACACTGCATGAACACAGAGCACCTTCTTGGCCCCTCTCTGCCCTTCCATGAGGCATGACTTGCTCCCCTCCGCTTTTCTGGCCAATTCTCTTCTTGCCAGTTGTCTTCCTAGCAAGAGCCCTCCTTGAGCTGGCACAGTCAGCTTCCATTGCTCCTTTCCTAAATACTAAAATGAACATCTTGCTGTCTCTCCTGGGGAGACTTCTCTCCATATCTGCCCAGATACTGCAGTATCCTTCTTGGTCACCTCCTTTGCTGTGATGCTGAAGAGGCCCCAAACCTGCCAGCTGTTAAGCTGGTGACAAATGACTGTCATATTGACCAGCATAGCCTGCTTGCTTCTATTCCCCTCTCCCCTAAGCCGTGATACAAGGCTGGACTGAGCACTGTTTGAAATCATCTCTCTGTTCTGTGCTTGCACAGCACCCGTAGCTGGGACTTTTGCAGTCATCACCGCCACAAGCTGCACTTCCAGAGAAGACAAAGGAACGTGTTTTCAGTCATGTTGGCAGATGATAGGGGCCTTCAGGCTTGTCTGACCATGGTAATTTGTCAAAACCTGCAACCTCAGCTGAGTCTTTTGAAAGCTGCCCTGTGTTGGTGAAGGTGAGGTAAAAGCCCTTGTTTTCTTTGCAAAGACAAACCGAGAAGTTTTAGGATAGAGTTTTGTTGTTAGGCCCTGTCAATGCAACAGGTTTTTGTGTCATCCATGGGCACTCCTTGCTGTGAAAACGCACAAGGTGAACTTTAAATTTGCATTACTCTAGCTGTATTTTGGTGTTCTCCTTGGAGTGTGAAGGGGACTGAGGCTTTATCTGCAAAACACCCAGCAGCCCCATCTCGGGTACTTCATGTGCTGCAAACCTTACGCACAGGGACTGCATGGAGAAGGTAACCCTGAAGGAGCAGGTTGGCTGGGGGTGGAGGAGCCTGTCCATGGGTCCTGCTCCCAGCAGCGCCTCTGACTGCCCTGAATCCAACTCAGTTTTCTCTGTCCTCTTTTTTCCATATTTTGCCTTTAAAGATTTTTGGATGTTGATAATCTCTTTAGCTTGTGCAGTGGACGCTAGGCGACACCAAAGCCCTGCCACACTACCGCAGCGTGCTCTCCCCATGTGGTCAGCTGTAGCGATGGCCTTTCACCACTGTGCTGGGGCAGAATGAGCGGACTTCTGCATCAGCTGCTGCCTCGGCATGCAGTTCGTAGGCAGTCTTTCCCACTGTGTTGGAAGTGGCATTAGGACAATGAAAAGCTCATAGAATCATGGAATATCTTGAGTAGTAAGGTACCCATAAGGATCATCAAGTCCAACTACCTGCTCCTTGCAGGAATAGCTTGCCTCGGAGAGGAAAAATCTGGTTTATCCAGTGCTGTTTCATACTTAGAGGTCATGCTGAACACAAGGCACTTCATTAACAAGACAGATGCCCCATTCCAATGGTAGATAACTGTGGACCATCTGTATGTCCAAACATTGCCTTTATTCAATATATAATGCTGAAATTTCAGGTCCTTGTGAAGAGGAAGGGGGCTTCATGACTTGCAAGCAGAGCAGACTTGAGATGAAAGTCACCAAACTACGATAAATGGGGAGCTCCAAGGTATTTTTAGAACTGCATTGTAGAGTATGTCAGCTTTTTAAACTGATCTCAGTAATGAATAATTAAAGTATAAAATATAAGAACAGTAAATATTTCATTAAAATACTAAATAGAAACTACAAAATGTGTTGAAGACAAAGCATGGTTTTTTTGTTTTCTTTCTCTCTGCCGCCCCCCCCCCCCCCCCCTTCTTTTCCCTTCTCTTTATCTCCTCCTATGTGGAGAACCTTGGTCTGGGCAGAAAGAAGCAGAGGGATGGTCACCCATCAAACCACTGTCAGAATTAGAAATTCCTCTTTACTTATTAACCACTCTCTTCTGAATCATCCTTCATAGATTAACTTGTGGGTACAGTGATTCAGGTGATACCGCATCTATTCCTTTCCTGGAAATGGTTGCGGACCATTTAAGCACAAGAGGCTGGGAAGCTTCATAGCTCTCCTGTTGAGAAGAAAACATGTGTTCAAGCTCAGTCAGAAGTACTAGGTCAGTAGTAGTTAATCACTGGCTAAAACACATGAATATATGGAATTGCATTGTTTATTTGCAGTTAAAATTAATAAAACCTTCACAGAAATGGCTGATTAAGAAACTGAATGGTAACGGATAGTAAATAAAAAAAATGAAGCAAGTCCGTAGAGTAATTTTTAATTTTTTTTAATGTAAGATTTTTTTTTAAATGTAAGATTATTTAGGATCTCTATAGTTAGAAGTCAAATTAGATATTGGTTGAGGCTCTGTTTATTAATCAAGACTAGTAATTACAAAGCAGTGTTCATTTCTAAGAGGTATTCAAGCAATCCTTGCTAAAGCCCAGCAAGAATGAATAGATAATATGTATAACCGGTAGACGGAGAATGAGCATTCAAGGTTGATGAAGATCTAATTTCCATTTAAAAATGAAACCAAATCTAATCTGAGGAATTAGAAGCAATAAGAATGATGTGTTAAAGGATATTTATAGGCAGTGCTGATCTTTCTGCACTGAAGTCTCCCAGGCCCCCAGGTCAGGGGGACGTGCTTCATACCTCATCAGATGATGGCAGAAGCAGATCTGAAGTCACTGCTGACACGGACTCTCTGTCCATGACAGCCTCACCTGTGAAGCAGCCTTCTCTGACCACTGATTTTCTTATATCCAGGCAAAAGACACTAAGTGATTACATAGCCTTGCTCTGCCATCCCTCCCAAGGATCAGTGTGCGTAGCGCGACCGGGGCCAGGTTTCCACAAGACCAAAATCCTGAGATTGTTTCCAGTATTTTTTCCTCATGATTGTATGGAGTGTTGACCAAAGTAATTGACTGATTATTGCTTGGTTAGTTACCGTGGCTCTGATATCAGAGGTCACTCAGGATTAAATTTAATAAAAGACTTGCTGCTACAGCATCATATTTTTAAGTGCTTAGATCTCTGAATGGGACCCCATAATCTGAGTTTAACACAGAGTGTGTAGAAGAGTTTAACACTGGACAGAGCAATAATAATAATGATGATGATGATAATAACAATGATGATAATAATGATAATGATAATACTACTAATAATAGTGCTGCAATGGAACCAACAGACCTGAATGGGAATGTGAGTCCTGTTGGTCTCTGACTGCTTGGGTCTGAAAGCCATTCTAGGCATTAAGTCCCACTCTATATTCAACCTCTTAACCTGAGTGCTTAAGTTGCTCTTTCAGAGAAGTCACAAGAGAGTTCTGAATATTGGCTGATGCTTGTCAAGCATTTGAAGATTAAATATGCTGTGTGTGAACAAGTTTTTGCTTTTCTTGTATTGAACTTGGATACCAAGGTGATGAGCATGGTATAAGTATCTTGAGAGAGAAATGCTGAGCATAGTCATTTTTACTGATCTCAAGAGCTAAAAGACCTTTCTACAATTTTCTGCTTTTTTTGGTGTCTGATTACTCATTTATGTCCATATAATAGTGCAGTTATCTTTTCAACAGAAGAATTGGGAGGAGGAGATTATCATTTTAATAAAACTGTAATTCCTGGAATAATAGTTAAGTTCTTCCAGTTATCTAGGTTAAGGTGAAAACAATTAATGGATAGCTTTGGGTGGGATGAACACATTGCATATGTTTTGGGCACTTGTTGGCTCTGCAGGAACAGTGGTTTACAGGCTAATTCTTTGTTTTATTTATGATAAGCCTCTGCTTAGAAGACCTTTTACAGTTTTGGGGGTGGTTGTAGTTTTGGTTTTGTTTTTTAAAAGCTGACATTATTAAAAAAACACCACCCAAATGGTTTAAAAATAATGGGCCTTTATCCTTGAGATAAGCTTTTTTGAAATGTGATTTTCCCCCCCTCCCCCCCAAACAACCCCCCCCCAATAATAAAGGATTTCAGCTTTCAGATAGCACTGGTATGATTTAATTTACCACTTGCTATCATTATCTGAGTCACTCTTAGGGAAAAAAATACGGAGAGTACTAATGTTAGATACACTGCAGGAAGACTGATACTTCTGTGGCGCTCTATGATAGCGGTATCATGAAGGGTTTGTTCCTGATATGTTAAGAACATATAAGCCGTTTCAATTTATTCAATTTAAGGTATGTGAACAGTCCTATGGTTATTAGTCCTTTTGCTAATTTTTTATTCTCTTTTTCTTAACTGTCACTTTCTCTGAAGTGTGAACCAGTTTTGGAAACGTTTTGAACTGGCCTGATTAAATGGTCTTTCCTTTATGAATTCTTTTGATTAGCTGAAATGCAGTATTACAAAGCTATTCCCACTCTGCCATGAGAAATGGTCAGGATTGGATTGCCTGTGAACAGTTTGGTGATGTGGCCCCACGTGGGATGGAAATACACACTTATTAAGGAGGTTCCCATTAAGCATCTTACAAATACCGATGAGTAGTTTGATGCTACTCATAGAGACACTTTTGTCTTGTGCTGGGCGAGCATTCGTCAAGCAGCTGTGCTCGAATTCCTTTCAACACAGTTGTGTCTCAGCTCTGCCCGAGGCAAGCAGATGATGCTCCACAGCCTGACAAGGCCCTGTCCCAGAGGGATGGACTTGGGTGAGTGAACTGACAGAGGTTCTAGTTCACGAAATGGGCTGGAATTAGTAATTCTGGTAGCAGGAGTGTGAAAAGAGTTATAGTACATGGGGTTACATCAGGCTGGCGGCCAGTCACCAGTGGTGTTCCCCAGGGCTCAATTTTAGGGCCAGTGCTCTTTAACGTTTTTATAAATGATCTGGACACAGGAACTGAATGTACATTGAGTAAGTTTGCCAATGATACTAAAACAGGGGGGGCTGCAGACCCCCTCGAGGGTAGAGGGGCCTACGGGGAGATCTGGATAGACCAGAGAGCTGTGCAATCACCAACCGTATGGAATTTAACAAGAGCAAGTGCCGGATTCTCCACCTGGGATGGGCTGATCCTGGGTACATGGACAAACTGGGGGACGAGAGGCTGGAGAACAGCCCCGCGGAAAGAGGCCTGGGGGTCTGGGCTGGCGGCAAGCTGGCCTGGGGTCAGGCGTGCCCTGGCAGCCCAAAGGGCTGCGGTGCCCTGGGCTGCGTCAGGCGCCGCACAGTAGCCGGCCGGGGGGCGACTGTCCCGCTGCTCCGCACTGGCGCGGCCCCGCGGCTCTGTGGGCAGCTTTGGGCGCCTCGGTGCGGGGCAGCATCCAGCTCCGGGAGTGTGTCCGGAGGGGGCGGCCAGGAGGGTGGACGGTCCTGGGGGCGAGGGGCAGCTGGCTTGTGCAGCTTGGAGAACAGGCCCAGGGGCACCCCCATGGCCCAGCCCCACCCCCCCCCCATGGCCCAGGGGCTCCCTCACGGCCCAGGCCCCCCCCCATGGCCCAGGGGCTCCCTCACGGCCCAGGGGCTCCTCATGGCCCAAGGGTGCCCTTATGGCCCAGGGCCCCCCCAAATGGCCCGGGGATGCCCTCACGGCCCAGGGGCTCCCTCACGGCCCAGGGGCACCCGCATCACAGCCTACACCTTCCTCACAGGAGGCAGCGGGGCGGGAGGTGCTGCTGTCTGGTGACCAGCGATAGGACACGAGGAAATGGAGTGAAGCTGCGCCAGGGAAGTTCAGAGTGGCCATTAGGAAAAGGTTCTTCACTGAGAGGATGGTTGGAGCAGGGAGTTGGACTTGATGGCCCTTACAGCTTGGGCTACTCCGTGGTTCTGTAAATACATTATTCCTTTTTCCTTGGAAAAAGAGGAGGGGCCGCCCTGCTGAGCAAGTGCTTGTCCCTTCAGAGCTGGCTCCAGAAGGAGCAATGCATTTTCAGGGTTTTGTTTTGTTTTGTGGTGGTATTTTTTTTTTTTGGTATGTGCTCAAAATATTTAAATGTTGCACGTGGGGAAAAAACCCAACCCCCCAAAAAAACACAATTAAAACATTAATTATTAGTGCTGAGAGTATTTTGAGTCATTTTTGTATTCAATAGACTGTAATTAAATACTCAGTGAACACAAAATTAGGTCATATATTATGTAAATAGGATGAGACATCCACTAGCTCTAGCAACAAATGCTTTGGAGTCCTTAAGGGTACAATTCACGATTGGACTCTTGGAGCCTAATTGGTTCTGTCTGACCCTGATTTCCTTCTCTGTCACATGCCCACCTGAGCACAGAGCAAATACCAAGGAGGGCGAGGGGTGAGACCGATGGTAGGTCACCTGCTGCCTCCAGCCGTGGCCAGCGCAGCCTTCCCCTTGCCTGATGTTCTCAGCCAGTTTGAGATGAGTTCTCCATGGGGGAAGACTTTCTCCTTGCCCTGAGTAGTCCTCTCTTCCCTGCTGTGGTCCAGCCATGTGACTTGAGTGCATCTTTAGATGCAAGCAGAATGAATTTAGGTATATTAATAAATAAATAAATAAATAGATGCTTATCCATTGTTCTGAGTAAGGCTTGGAACACTCGGCACTGCCTGGGATCATGCCCTCTATTCTCTTAACATGACACTTGATAACTTCTGGTTTAGCATTCATAATTACAAATGCCAAACCTGATTTTTCTCCCTTTGAGGATAGTGGGAGCAGTAACAGGTCCATTATTATTAGTCAGAACAATTATGTAGCTCTTAGAGAAAGGGGGAGGGGGGGTGGATATCAAGCTGTTGGATTCTGTTTTCTTGTGACAGGGACTTGCCTGCTGCAGGTGCATGATGTGTGAAGCAGCATTTCATGGCAGTCTGAAGTTGCTTCATCTTCATGTCCCCCGCTCCTTGTGGTCTTTGTTCCCATCTCCAGAAGTGGCTCTTGAGGAGCACCACCATCCTCCCCCGTTCCTTTCTCCCCAGCTCTCCAAGTTCACCTTTCTAAATCCAGACAGGAGCCTCTGCGTGTACAGGCCCGTGGAGAAGAACAAGAGTGCGTTAGGAGGTGCTGGTGGCTGAACGGGGAAACAAGAAGGAAAAATTGCAGGTAGCTATCTTCCTAACCTTTCCTGGTCCTCCACCACCTGCTTGTTTCCCATTCTACCCTATTTTGTTTCCTAGTGAAAGAGGCTGCAATTCAGGGCTGACTAGGGGATGATGCATCAAATACTCTGAGTCCTTCAGGTATTAGTTTTCTAGAGCGTGTGGTTCGGTGCTGCTTGTATTCTTCATATGATGGAAGAAAAAGATTTTAGTCCATTATATTTTGAGTTTTTAAGAGAGATTATGTCTTCTGTAGCCTCCCTCCTCTTTCTGTGCCCCCTCACGCCAACCAAAGCACCTTTATTTTACAGAATTTCTTTCCTCAGCCCACAACTGATTCCTCATAGATCCCTGACAAAAAGCAGGGTAGGTTTAAATCAATAAGAAGAGATCAGCCTTGTTGTTGGGAGCGAGGATAATCCATGGGGAGGCACAGTGGGAACTGCGCTGCTCCCTAACCCTAATGTGAGGGATCAGAATTAGTCTGTGAAAGGGAAATCAATGAATGTATTACTGTAAGGGAGATGGTGTGTGGTTTTTATACCTAGGCAGCTTTTTTCCTAACTCACCGTGACATAGGAAGAAACTTGCCTGTGTGAGGTCTGGTCTGTGCATCTTGAAGTGACATGTCTGGAGTCACAGAGGAAGGACTGCAGCGCTGGGGCTCTCGGCCCTGAGCATGCACTGGGAAGCGGGCTTGCAGCATCAGGCACATCTCTCACCTCTCATAGCTCTGAATGGCAAATGATACAGTTGCCTCCCTTGGTTTTCCTTGCCATTATTACCTCTGGAATTGGGACATAACACCTGGCGTGTGCAGTCCAGTATTTAGAAGTGAAAATCTTATTTATCTGGCTCAGCTACATAAGCTTATATGGACCTTTAAGGTTGACTGATGTTTTGCAAAGGTGGGCAACTTCTAGGAGCTGGTGGGTGTGATCCTGGGGATGGGATGTGGTTTCCTGTTTGCTTTCGGTAATAATAACTGCTGGGGAAAAACGAATCAGGCTGGACACACTGAGGACCAGATATTTCACTTTCAAACTTCCTTATAGCTGGGTGGGTCAGGCTTGACTGCTTTCAGCTTCCTACCGTCAGGAGGCATGGATTTGGCTTATCAAGCAGTGCTGGGCTTGCTAAGTGGTTGGCAGACATTATAGAAAAGCGAGATGCTATTCATGCTGCAGTGGATAAGAAGCTGGAAAGCATTGGTTTAAGATTGCAAGAGGCTGAGAGGAAAATTGAAGTCATGGAGATAACGATCATTGGACCTAATGCTACTCTTGCTGAGAATGCCAAAGGCCAGGTTGTAAGGCGCGCACAAGTCCAGTTGATGATCTGGAAAATAAGTGCAGATTGAGTATTATCATCTTGGTGGGAGAATGTTGTGAATATATTGACAGAGAAGCAGAGATTCACACGTTTGTTGCAGGGTGCTGGTCAAGCTGCATAAATGCGAGGTGAAATTTTTGAAGAGATGCTTCAGTATGTTGTAAGGTCATCATGTCACTGAAGTATCAAGCTACCAAGCAGGGACTTCCTGGGGCAATAAAACAGTGAATATTACTAAATGTAACTTTAAACTGGTCCATATGTTGCAAATCCAGAAAGAAAACTTAAAGCTTTTTCGCTGTTGGGGGATCGTTCAGTCTAAAAATCTCAGGAGGTGATTTTAATGCTCTGTGACTTCTGTGTGTCATTTGGATTTCATTTTTTCTCATATATCCCCCCACCAAAAAAAAAGTTTAGATTTGGTCTCACTGAAAAGCATAGAGGATGCTCTGCGTTCTTATTGCCAACAGGTTATCCTTTAATAAAACACTTATATATAGGCAGAGAGAGAAATCTGGACTGTAGTTGGTGCCATGGGCCTACATTTTTTTCTTTCTCTTTTTTGAAGAGAGTGAGATTTTAGGTTAAACGGTTCTTACCAAAGACATTATGCACCAATGGGTAGTGAATAGATAACATCTTCTCAGATGTACGCACAATCAGATTTTGTCCTCCAGCAATGGAGATTTTGTGTGCAGCTGCTGACAGAAGATTTTATTTGCCTGACAAAGGCCTATGTGGACAGAAATTTTTCCCCATTGACAAGAGTGGTCTTCAGCACATTTTTGGACTGCTCTCCTTTGGAATTGTTCCTTCTTGAAGGTCCACTAATTTCCCCCAACCCATTAAACATCCCCTATTTAAAAAAAAAATAATTATGTTATATATAATATAAAAATTAACATCCTGACCTTTTCTTCCGTGTTTCTGCAGTTCCCTTGAGCCACTTTCCTCTCCCTGGGACACCAGTAATGTGTCCCACTGCCCTGGGCTGGGAGGGACGTGGGAGGACAGGTGTGGTGGTGGGGTGGTGTCCACTTGCGGTTGTATGATTGTTTGGGCAGGGGTATAAAAAGGGGTCAGTGGATTAATCATTCATTTTTCTGCATTATGTTTTTTGTGCCAGATCTGTTGTTTACCCCGACACTGGTCCTTCCTTGTGGAAGTGTTGTGGATATCGCTGTCTGGCATGTCTGCGCAGGGTTAATTTCTGTGAGAGCAAGGAATTGCTTCCCCTTCTCTTTTTGAGGAGGCAGTTAGGCACAATGAAAGCAGGTGGTGTTAATCGGTCCCGTTGTCACTGATTACTTGGGATTTCAAACTTCGTTTTCCTAATACAAGAATGGTTGGATGCTGGAAGTTTTCCTTTGGCCTGGAGCTTTCCATAGTAAAAGAGAATTTGGAAACCAAGGGTTATACTCTAGCCAAAGGGTAATTTAAGGTCTGACCATTTAGAAGATTTAAACCTTTCCTGATGCAAGCTGCTCTTACTTTTTACTTTTCCCTGAAATTCCCACAAAGTGGATGGAGTTTATTGCTTATGTGGGGGTCTGGTCCCTGCAACACCTCTGTGTCCACAATCTAGGACCAGTTGGGGGGGTGGAGGTCTTGTGTCAGAGTAATGCTTCTCTGTTTACTCCAGCATGGAAAGCAGTCAGCAGTGTCTCTGTGCTGTTATTTATTAATAGTTGTATTGTGGTCATGCTGTGGTACATTAGGCACTGTACAAGTGTGCAGTGAAAGGGGTGCATGGGCGGCTGGACCAACTCCTCTCCTGGCCCAGGAGATGCTTTGGACCACAGAAATGTCAGTGATATTTTTCATGAGCTGGTTGGTGAGACCCTCACTGCTTTTTGTGGACTCAAGCTTGGCCATGTGGGGAACCAGGCAGCCTGGCAAAACAGCCAGGAGATGGGGGAGAACAGAGAAGAACAAGGAAACAGGGCAATTATCTCAGAAAGGACAAAACGTTTGTTGTGCTAAAAATACACAGCCACACTGCTGATACTACGTTCCACGCAATGGCACTGAGCTATTTCAGGATGATGAATGGGAGGGGCACCGATACAGATCTGCTTGGAGACGTATGGTGGCCAAAAGCGTGGTGAGAGTCCGTGGAGAACAGTGGACATGGTGAGCATCTGCAAGGTGGGGTCTCACCTGCGCTCCTTTCCCCCAGGGAGCCAGCCTTGCCTGCCTGGGGTGTGATTTCAGCAGTGGGTAGTCACCCTGGTTTTTGAGGGGCTGGGTGGATGTTGTTCTGCCCGGGAAATGTGAAAAGAGAGTTCAAGGACATGCAGTTCAGAGGTGCACATCATCCTGTATGTGTGGGATGCTGTGAACTCCTTGGCAGGCATCTACCGAGAGCCTATAAATTCAAAAGAGGCGTGTAGCGTGCGAGGGCTGAGCTGGTAGGCTGGTGTCCAGCCTCTGAGTATTTTTTGTTTCTGAGCAGCTGTTTGCAGGACCAAAGGGGAAGCGGGGGGAACGTACCATGTGCTACCCACCTCCTGGCCTGCACTGTATTGTCTGCTTCAAAAGCTTTGCTCGCCAGCAAAATTTCCTATCTTTTGACTACATGTAATTTTTGGTTTAACTCCTGTACTTTTGTGTGCCATACCAACAAGCGCAGGTAGAAATACATTTCTATGTGCTGCTTAAAATGTAGATCTTTTGGATTACCTGTGGCATTGCTTAGGAAATTTCCATGCTTTGTTGTATTGCACATGCTCCTAATACATTTACAAGCAAGCCACACACTGGGACAAAACTAGGTCACTGGTAGACTCCTTACTGGACAGATGTTTAATTTTTGTAATTCACCCCCTATATTAGCGACATAACTGCGATTTTAAGGGTAGACAAATCTTGCTGACCATAGCGAATTTTTATTGTGCCTCCATCAGAAGGTTGAATTTTGGAGGCACAAAATGAGAGGTTTTTCGTACATGGGAGAAAGCGGGGTATTTTGTCTTTGACTCTCAGTGGGAGGTCACAGCCTTTTGTGCTGGCAGCTCTCAAACCAGCACAAACTGGGGTGATTAGCTCCCTTTTCTAATGAGTACACAAAGCTGATTGTGAATGAGCCAGTGGGTTCATTGTGCAACCTTGGCCTGCGTTTAATCCTTTATGCGAGACCCCCTTTTACACAGGGGCAGCAATTGGAATCCAATTTACACCAGGCTCGCCATTAAATCTCCTTATGCTGGCGATACTACTAATCAATGAAATTGAAATTCAATTGCCGTTAGGAGTCTCTTCCCTTCAGTTGTGCCGCTCTTTCAGCTACGCGGCGCGTTTTAAGAGAGATGAAGCCCTTAAGTGGGAAACACTTTGTCTTCCTAATACAAGAATAAACAATGTCTCGCTTCTTGGCAAAACACATCCGAAGTACTGTGTAACAAGCAGGAGAGATCTTAAAAGTCCATCAAGAGACGTTATGGTAATTTTGCAAGAACGACCACCTTGCTTTTAGTGAGAGTTATCTAAATATGAAGATAAAAGGAAGAAGAAAGGGAGCTTGACGTGTAGAGAGACACATGAAAGGTTTCGGGAGAGGCTTTCTGTGCTGCACAGGGATATTAGCAGTTGAGTTTTCTGGCAAGCACCTTAATAGCAAGAAGAGTTTCTTCCTGTCTGGTTTTCACTTTAACAAGCAGGACTTGTTAAATCAGTTTTGGGGTGCATCAGAGATCAGTAAATGACAAAGAGGAGAATTCATATGTATCACTTGTTTTCTTTTCAAGGAACATTGTGAATGCTGATGAATCAGCCCTTCCCAGCAACCTTGGGAACTGTGAAATTATAGTTGAAGAAACTTCCCCATGTTGCAATTGAGGAACTGAGACACAGAAAGAATTTTTTAGGAGTACCAGTGTTGGGGCACCCAGATGTGATGAGGAGGAATGATTTCAGAAGCACTGAATGCCCGTCCTCTGGAAAGCAAGCAAGCTGAAATACCTCACCTGGGGGAGTCATAAATGGGAATGCCACAAGTCATGGCTCACTCTCGGCTTTTGAAAGTCAGCGTGCTTTGTGCCTTGAAACCGCTTGGGTCAGGAGTTGCTCAGTTCTCATCCCCATCTATTACTCTTGCTGCCTGCAACCCCTTGAAATATTCATTCCACCTTTTATTCGTCAGTGCTGTTTAATACCCCAGGCATAATGATGATCTGGAACATTTGTATTCTGTTACAGTCATTGTTGTGGGATTATCTAGAAAGCTGACACTAGGCTGGAAATTAATGAGTATATATTCCCATTGTAACCAGTATGCCAGGTGTATTTATTTTAAAAAGTCATGAAGTAGCCTCCCCAAAATCAGGTGATACTTTTTACACAATTAACTGAGTTTGCTTTTTATTTTTCACCTGGTTTCTGACCTGTTGGGATGCACATTGGTTGATTTTCCAATCTTTCATTTGCAGCTGTCAGAATTGGCAATTTGGCTTGGGGGGATGGGTGGGGAGGGAAGGTATTTTTTTAATACAGCCCAAGGAATTTATGAACAGAAGTGTGAAGATGAATACTACAGAACTCATGGTAAAAATTACAGGTACAACCATGGCTGCTAAACTGAAAGAGTTTAGCCATTGTTTGTACTTGCACAGTGTTCTGCCTTGGTTTTGCTGTGAAAACGTGGCACTACAGAACCATGCAGGTGATCTTACATTTATGGGTCTTCTGTCCTGAGGAACCTGAAACTCAAGCTGAGATGACTTCAAGGCCTCCCAGGACAGTCTGAGGGCTGTTGGGTTAGACAGTGTAGAATCATACATCATTTAGGTTGGAAAAGACCCTTTTAAGATCATCAAGTCCCAGTGTAAACCTAACACTGCCAAATCCAGCACTAAACCGTGTCCCTCGGCACCATGTCTACAGTGTTGGTCGGAAGAGGAGGCATTGGGAAGCACAGAATTACTGAATTTCAATTATTTTTTTAACCTGGCAGTTTCAAATTATGGATGCATCTGAGAATACAGAAACTTTTCCTAGCTAGGTACGGAGGAGACTGCCCATCTTCTGAGCTGAATATGCACTTTTGGAGGGTGGTGCTTTGGGGTTGCCAGACTGGTAGATTGTGTTGGTATGTTTAGGTACCACCTTGGTTTGGTTATATATTAGTGACCTTTTCTCTCTGATCTCATCCTCTGTGCTGTCCAGATTGAGTTGTTGCACAGTTTTCTGAACAAGGCTAAGCTAAAAGGCCAGGGAGAAGTTACAGCTGGTACAAAATGTAGCTGCCTGCCTGTTTGATGGCCATTGCTGCAGGGAATGCATTTGACTTGATCTTCAGTGGTTCACTCCACATAAAAATAATAATAAAAAAAACCCAACCAAACCAAACCCCCACAATTATTACTTTAAGCTGCTGCTCTCATTTCAGAGATGCAGGCTGTTCTTCCATGAGCCACTGAGGAAGATGGGTTTTACCTGTAATGTGATTAATGCAAGGTAATCATTGCATAGGTAACAGCCACAAGCTTTAAACCACTGGGCTTTTTCAGTGGGCAAAGTCTTGGCTTTGCAATTGATTCAGTCAGGAAAAGTCTGGTTGACCTTTCAGGCAAAGCTGATCTGCTAGCCTTTAAGGTGAGGGTATTTTAGGTTTGTTTGTTGGTGGTTTTTTTCCTATTTTGTACAAATGCAGCAGTCTCACTTAAGGACAAATGCCCTTAAGTGTGCAACTGAGCCTGTTTAATAAGTTAAACATTTTGGGGCGTTTGGTTTTGTGACCTCCTTTTCTGTGAGCAAGTTGAACTCCATCATTTTGCAGGGAGCATTAGGACATTGATCTTATTTGGCAGAAAATAAATGGATGTTTGTGTTATGATGCCTATTCAAGTACTTTCTTCTATGTATCTGCAGGATGCTCTGCCCTGAAATCAGATCTCGCCTGACTGATACATTTTAAGCAGGATCATTCTGACTCTTTCACAACTTTCAAGTGTAAATGTGTTAATGTTTTGCCCAGCACATTACTTCTAACAGGCTGAACTTTCATTGTGTTTTCACAGTTTGGGTTTATGTTAAATTTGAGGCTTTCATAGTTATTTAATTCTTCATAATTTTTGATGCCCTGGAAGGCTCATGAGTGCCCCAAGACTGCAAAGGAAAAGACAAACACCCAGCCTCCCTGGCTTTGTTTTCTAAAGATCTTCCTTTTTTCTCCCCAACCTCCAAGCCCCCAAATCTGAGCCCCAGGGGAAAATCGGAAGTTGCTTCCTCAAACCTGTCAACTCTTATGCTTTCAGGATGAGCCTAATGATGTTGAGCCCTATATGATTCTTTCACACTTGTCTACTTCAATCTCACACCGCAAGACAAGTAGTGGCTGTGCGGAGGGAGGGATGAAAGTCCTGCTACGGTAGAAATCTGCAAAATGTACGCACTGGGTGTGAAGGAAATTTGGGATCAGATGCAAATCCTGTGTGTAGCATAGCTGGTTGTTTTTTTGGGGTTTTTTCCCTTGCAGTTTAATATGATTTTTGTCTTGATGCGTAGGAAATCAAATCAGGTTTTGGAGGGACGCAGGGAGGGATAAGAGTGGAGAATTATGCTGAGTGTTTCCCATCTGCCTGATGTTATGTAGGTGGGAGTAAATAGCAGGATTTGACTGTGGAAGGAAGGGAATTAGTGCTGAAATTGAGTACATAGGTGGCTACAAGCCTGATGTTTCAGTGATTGACCCTCTCTGCCTTTTTTAACCAATTATGAGACCACTTGTCCTAGGGACATTTTGTGCCTGGAGGCTCCATATAAAAATAGTGGGGTTGCATTACCAGACTAATAAAGGTCTCTCTGTAACAGCTGCATGTGGCCCACAGTGCTCCCTGTGCTTTTTCTCATTGAAAGTGGGTAAGAAATGTTCTCAGGCTAAATTTTGGGAGCAACCAGTGTGCAGCATTACTGGACTGCCCAGACTCCGTAGAGTGAAGTCATCGCTTTTTTCTCTGTGTTTGCTTTTCAGCTGAATCTGTGAGTGGTTTCCTCTACTTCTATTTTCTGGTGAGTCACAGAGGAACAGAAACAGGCTAAACACAGATGGAAATGAGGCTGGCTGCCTCAGTTTCTCTCCAGAGTGCACTCTTTGCAGATAGCGTTTGGAAAATCATGTTGTAGGTGCTACAAACACACAAAGTCATGTAGAGACGGGGCTTGCTTGCCCCTTTGCTGTTAGATTGATTTTACACACCAATGAAATGTAGATCAGATTTATGCCGTGTGTGAACAGTGTGACTGCCTCTTTTGTAACTATTAGCCATCATCCTTTTGCTCCCTGTGGGTATTTACAAGCTAATTTTGTACAGGGCTCTGGTTTTGGTATGCCAGAGCGGTATCTGAAGCCACGTAGATAAGTGCTGAGCATCTGTTACTCTACAAGAGTAAGTATGTCAGATGTAGTGATGGAGATCCCTCCCCTGCGCAGGATGCAGATGGAGGGTGCACATGTGCTGAGGGACCGTCACCGCTCTGGAGGGGCAACTGGTGAATGAAGTGGGTGGAAAGAAACAGGATGGGAAGACAGAAAAAAGAGATGGGGTATTATATGTCTTGTTAAAGGTTTTACTGCTGTATCTTTACTTTTTCAGTTCTAAACAGATCTGGGGTTCTTTTTAACTTATAACTTTTTTGTAATGGGGTCCCCTGTCCAAAACCTGGATCCTTGAGGTTCTGTTGAATTTGAACCTTTTGGCATACACACGCAGCTGCAGCACACCAGGTACTTTGACTTTGTGTTTTTTTGTTGGGTTGTGTTTTTTGTGGGGTTTTTTTTGAGATTATTTTGCCAGCAAAGGCTGATGTTAGACTGTGGGTAGTTAAAAAGTGAATTCAAGCAGCCCGTTGTGGGGAACCTGAGAAAGTGCTGTCTCCAGCCAGGTTCTCAGTGAATGCTGGCCCTTGCCCAATGGTCAGACGGGTGATTTACTGTGTGCTTTTCCCCATTGCTATGCAGCAGGCCAGAACTGTTGCGTGGAATCTTTTTTATTTATTTTAGTTTTTTTTTTAAAACCTCTTTTACTGAGATTTGTGAGCTTTCTTTGTGGTTTGCCAAATGACCAGCGTTAAAAATGACAGTCTTTGGCTGTAGGTCTAAAGGTTGTGATAACGAATCAGAATTCCAGCATCAGAAATTGGGCTTTGTAAGAGGTAGACATATAAATCAAGGCTGAGCTGATTAAATGTGCTCTTTTGTGAGGCTCTGTGGTGGGGCTAATGGTGTTCACCTTCTTGGCTGAAGTTCCTGAGAGGTCAGGGTGTATCGGCAATGAAGGAGGAAAACATGTACTCGGGAACGATGCTAAAGTATGATTTGTCATCTGTGGGGGTAAAGTGATATAATGAAAACCACGGGCAATGCAGGATGGATGATACCTGTGACCCTTGCTGGGCCACAGATGGCCTCCTGGCCAGATGACCACTCTCCTGGCTGAAATCAGGAGCAGCAAGTCCTCAAGTCAGAGGCCTTTGCGTTCAAGACTGACTTCTTGAGATATTTTACAGGCGTACTGCAGGTCCGAACCGATGCTGTTTCTGCAGGCAGCTGCAATCTGATGGTGGGGCACACTGTGATGCACAGCCTGGTCAGTTGGGTTGGGTTGTGCCGGTGTCCGCAGGAGGAGAAGCCTGGTGGACTGACTGGCTGTAGAGGTATGCGTGGTGTGGATCTGACACCAGTTGTCACCCTCCGGCGTGACCTGGCGTGGCTGTGACCTACTGTCAGAGATGGCACCCGCTCTCCTCCAGGTTTCTCCCCAGGGGCTGCTCAGCACGACGGCTCTGCCTTCAGGGCTTCAGACTGACACCTTGCTGCAGCAGACACTTCAGCTGCAACTTGGCTAAACACAAGGTTTACGAGTACTTTTGAGTCAAAATGCATGTCAGTCGTTCTTTTTTGTCTCTGTTTCCCCATTTCTTCTAGCAGTTGCTCTTCAGGCGATGAAAACTGCAAGTGTTCTTCATTCCAAAATACTGTTTCCAGTTGGACAATGAGAACCGAACGAGTCGCTGCTTCCTCTTGTAGCTGAGAGACCTCCTTAAGAGACACATCAGGCATGTATTTATGAAAACAGGGTGGAAGCAGCGTAAGGTGTTTAGAAATGTTTGCAATCACATGCTGTCTTGAAGACTTCCTAAAAGCTTCCCCAGGGGGAGTTCTCCCCAGCCAGGGCTGTGTCATTACCCTGGGTGGTGGTGAGGCACCCGGGAGGCATTTGGAGATGCACGTGACTCCCAGTTCTCTACGTGTTAAAACAATATTGTGTTAGCACATACCTACACCGGTGACTGTGCTTTTAATGAATATGCACTATGCTGAACATAAAATCGAGATAAATCCCCTAGGGACGTTTTCTTTTTTGACTGCTCCAAAATCCTGTTCAAGCGCATTCAAGTTAGTCATCCAACATCTGCTTGTTTTTCGTTCCTATCAGTATTCATTCAGAGGTAAACTTCTGGGGGTAACCTTTGCCAGCACTTCCCTAAATACTCGGTAATATACAGGGAGCACAGGAGAGTGCTCAGATGTTTTTAATATAATCCAACGACAGCAGAATGCAGCTGCCACCTGCAGACCAGTGTTTGCAGGGTGACATTTGGGCCATGCCTAAAAGGTTCTCTCTGAACCCTAAAAAATGGGTTCACTGGTTATTTTTTATCATTATTATTTTAATTTTAATTTTTCCTCTTAATCCTTCATCTGCAGCAGCTTGATTTTGGGGTTGGTGGCACCGGAGGAAGGGAAGGTCGGTAAGGAAAGAGGGTTGGACGTGGCTGGCGCGGGAGCTGTCGGATGCTGCAGTGGAGCTGGGCATGGGGGGCAGTGCCTTGATGCCAGCCTTGCTCGGGAGCATCTTCTGTGAGGCTCAGTGCAGCAGCCATGAGAAAAAAGCTGGCTCTGTCACTATGACCATCATTTACTCTTCCTTCCACACCTTTGCTTGTTCGGGTATCTTTTTTGAGAATTCAGCTTAAGCTGCGGACTTCCTTGCTTCATTAAGACAGTTATCCCTGTTTGCCCTAGTTAGTCACTGTAAACGAGCTGTTGCATTTGATGATAACCCTGTACTAATCTACTACTTCTTTTAATTATATTAGAGTCACAACACATAAATGTTCTGCTTGGATAGATAGCCCTTCCATCCTGCTATGCTTTTTTGAAGCCTGATTTGTAGCCTTTCGTTTCTGTCCCAGCACAGCACACACACACACAGCCCACTCCCCCCCCCCACCCCCGGGATTTGAAAGGACAGGTTTTTGTTGTCACAAATTTGGCAAGTTTTAGTGTGGAGAACAAGGAGATGCAGCAGGCTAGGTGGAAGGGAACACATGGGTGCTTTTTTGCCTTTTTTTTTTTTTGTGGCCCATTGTTTCCAACTAGTGTGTCTTTTCTTTAGGTGATGGTATACATTTATTTTTTTTAAAAGGGAAAAATATCTCCAAATAGTGGAGACATTCAGTGTAAAAAAAAAAAAAAATCATTTTGCTTTGTTTGTCGATATGTTGTTGTTGGTTTTTTATTTTTAACTTTTGGGTTTTTTCACTAGTTGGGTTATTCGGTGACAAACTCAGCATACCAATTGCTGTAGCAGAAGGCTCTGGTGCTGGAGCAGTGCTTGCAGTGCTGTAGATCACTTGTAAAGGTGGCAAAATACGGCCAGAGTGGTTTCCTCTGTTGCACCCTGACATCTCTGTGTTTGGTGCCTGTTCCCCCTTCGATCCCAGGCAGAGTCTGACAGCAGAGAAGCCAGGTTATAACAATTCAAGCAGCAGCAAAGTGAGCACCTCTGTTTTCAGTTGATGCCCAGTAGCCATTGGTCTAACTTTTAACAGCGGGTGCGGTTTGCCCTGTGTTTCAGTAGTAGTTACCTTGAAATTAGTTCCTATTATGTTTGTTCTTAGTCCTTTGTTCTTGGTCACCACTATGTAATTTTTTTTTTTTTATTTTCTTTCCCCCACTGCAAATTAAACACAAGACATTGTGGTGGGTTGCAATCTTTGCGGTCTCAAGGGATTAATTCTGCAATTTCCAGCCTGATGTTCTTTTGTCCTGGAATGAAAATGGTCATCTTAGGTAATGGCTATTTTTATACAACCATTTGTTCACTGAGAACTGGGTTGAGACCTCCAGTAGCATATCATTGACTGCTAAACAGCCATCGTGCAGCTCAGATCACCTATGGACTTGGCTATGCCATTGTCAGAGATGGAAAAGCTGGTTAAAAAAATGACCTCATATGGTCTTACTAACCCTGCTCAAGGCCCCTCACTTTCAACTCTTTTTTTTTTTTTTTTTTTTTTTTTTTTTTTTGTAATAGTATGACTCAGGAAACCTTAATTTTAGGTGACAGGTAGAAATACCAGCATACAAATAATAATAATAAAAAATCACCTTTGTTGATTTCTGTTGCGAAAAACCAGAAAAATGTAAAATATTGCTGCAGTATCTTGTGGTTAGCTTGAAGGACCACAGTGCTTGGGTGCGTACAGATGTCAGTTTGGGGAGGTGATGACAGCAGCTGGATGATTTCCCTCCTCCAGCAGCATATTTTCTCTAGGAGGGCATGGCATCAGGTGTTCAGATGCAGCTCTGGGGAAGTAATGCTTGAATTGCATGCGTGTAGACTTAGGCTTGGATGGGGTACACTTTGGAGCCAGTGCAAACAGCCGAGGTGATGTGACCCTGCAGCGCTCCTGGCTGGGGGTGCCTTGTTCCTGCCGGTCCAGAGCCTTTGTAAGTCAGCACTGCCCCCTAAAAAAGCCCCTTGAAGAATCTGAAGATGCTTCTGCATCTTATTTTCCTAAAACCCCACCTCTTCCCAACCGTGTGGCTCTGGCCAGGCCCGCCAGTGGGGTGGGACAGCTGGGGACAAGGTGCCGGTGAGAGTTGCCAGCGCTGTGCCGACGCTTTGGCCGTGCCACCTTCCTCTGCTGGGGCAGGAACCGGGGCTGGGGTGCTTCCTTAACAGAAAGGGAAACTGCACATTTTTGAGTGTTCAAAATGCTTCCCAAGCATTTTTGCGGTTAATTCCCAACTCTGGGGTATTGTCTTTACCTTCGAGAAAAGAAAACTGAGGCAAAGATACTCACTGGGCATCAGAGGCTCATTTAGAGTCCTGATGGTTCACTGTGCAATCCATTTGGTGGGCCAAGTTCCTTCTAAACTAAACTGTTAAAAAGCTAATAGTGATAATACTAAGATCAAAATGCAGAGCAAGAAACTATCCATACGGTTTTTAGTCCGCCTAGAGAGGAGACACATACAATTATTTCTGAGGAATTATTTTATTTAGTCAACACTATTAAATAAATACTATTGACAAGTTTTCAAGGCCTCTATTTTTTTATTTTTTAAATAAACCCAGCAAACCGTTTGGACATTGCGTTAGTGCTGAATTGGCCTGTGGATCACTGTGCTCTGAAGTTTGTATTAATCAGCACTCCGCAGTCAGTGTATTGTTGCTTCATTAACCTACTTGTTTTTAAGTATCTGTAAATCACAAAGAGGAGAAGTCATGCTGCTAGCTGAGAAAGCAGCCCTGTTTGTAGCATGTCCCCTCTCTGAATCACATCTCTGGTTAGCACTTAGGGTTTTTTTTCTTTTTATTCGTTTTCCTTACCTGTGAAATTTGTGTTGTAGCCTAGAAGGGTATTTCAGATGTGTATATCCAAAATTGCAAGTGCTGTTGCTTTTAACATCCAAGCTCCCTGGGGATATTTGGTTCTGGAATACATCTTTTCTCCAAGTGTTTTTTCACTGCTCACAATGTCACAGCTAAGGTCTTGGTGTTCAGTAGGTAGATTTTATTTGTCAGTACGCTGTGTCTTCCTAAAGAGACAGAGTATCACAATAAAAATGATTTATTTGGTTTTTTAAGTGAATCATTACAGGAGTTATTAAAGGACACTAATAAATGTTACTAATCGAGAGATCATTACAGGGTCTGCAGGAGGAGAGGGGGCTAGTATCAGGTTGTGCAATCTAGCAGTGATTATGTGTTAATATTTCTTGGGCTGACGGTGATGTTGTTCAGCGGTCATGTCCTGTACTTCTGGAGAAGACTTCAAGGGGCTGGGAAGGAAGAAGAAAGGGAGGGTTATTCTTGCTGTTGATACTGAGGTTTGTACATTGATGACTGCAAGTCAGTGACTAACTCCTTTAGTGGCAGAATGGACCCGATAGTCGTCATTGTCACCATCATTTTTAACGTGTCTCACTTTCATGTGGTGGCACCCAACCACCTCTTTGGACCATTAGTGTGGAGAGGACGTGGGGGGTCAGCTGGTGCCCCTTGCCCAGGCCCGTGTTGGACACCCAGATCGGGCGTTAGGAGTAAGCAACTCATGAGCTGCTTTTGTTTTCCCATTATTTCTTGGAGTCGCGATGTCAAGCTAATGGGGAGAAGTGGATGTTTTCTGTTCTGTAGCCTCTATCAAGTACTCTGTTGGTGTCTGGCTTTTGTTGTTGTTGTCAGTACAAGTGCTGTTGAAAACTCTATTGTTTAAACTTTGGCAACTCAGATTTAGGGTGTAAGGCACCTACATGCAATTGAACCCATAACATGACTCATGTTGGTAATTCATAATTGCAGGCACTGAGTGTGCAACTTGCTTTCCTTTGGAACACAGTCTATTATGCAACATGAGCTGACGAGTACAATTTTTAACATTTTCTCTGACTATACATAAGCATCAGCTCTGAAATTTGGAGAGCTTTCTAATTGAATGATATTCTCTTGGAGAATCAAATACATGTTAACAACTTTTTAAAAAAATATAACAAAGAATAATTGAACTTCAATAGTATCTGATTACATTTGGTGTGAGTTTCAAAAATCAATTTTTCTTAACAGATTTAAATTGCAATTGCATTTCTATATTTGTATTTTTGTGCCTTGTGTCAAGTACCACATGACTATTGGCACTGCGGCGCCTGACTTCTGGATGAAGGACTTACAAGTACACC
The DNA here is from genome assembly GCF_015220075.1 of Falco rusticolus. Classification (NCBI taxonomy): domain Eukaryota; kingdom Metazoa; phylum Chordata; class Aves; order Falconiformes; family Falconidae; genus Falco; species Falco rusticolus. Next base: position 3,051,663 of record NC_051200.1, on the reverse strand, counting down.
AAGTAAATACGGATGGTTTCAGTAAAGCGCCAGCCAAGTACAGTCATCATTTTTGTTTTTGTTTACCAGCCTGTCCTACCTGTTGAGAAATGGAACATAATCTGTAAACATACACTTTGGGTTTTGAAGTAATCTTCCCCAATCTCCTAAAGCACGTAAAGCTTTCTCTAGATTAATATTTACACCAAATTGTTTAAATGAGTATGATTTTTCTAGCATGAAATTTTTAAAATTAATTTATCAGTGTCTTGCCTCATGCTGCTAAAAGAGACGAAAGGGAATCTGCCTCTTGTATTTAGCTTTATTTTACAGTAATATTTTTTCTATTTGTGTGAATAAATGCTGATCTCACTTCACCATTTTTAGATGTTCTGCAATGCTGAACACAGAATACGAGTTGTCCTTTTTAGAAATAGCCCTCAAAACACTCCATACTCATAAGCGACTGTCGTAACCTGTTTGTACAGCTGGGTGAACGGATGCACCCAGAGCTTTTAGCTTGCCCTAGTTGAGCAAAAGTTGCCGAGCCCTGGCAGTGTGGACATATTTTGTGAACTCAGAGAGGAGCACAAGTGCTAGATGAGGATCCAGAAGATGGACCTGGCTCCCTCGAGGCAGATTCCGCTGCTGTGAGTGTAGACTGGACTGTTGCTTCTTCCCTGCCAATGTTACCCGTTGTAGGCTACATGAGCATGGTGATGCTAACACGTTACTGGACACGATGGGAAACTGAGCCCTGGCTTGTGTCCTCATCTGCTGGGATGTCCTCCTTGCCCCGCTTTGCCTTGGGTGAGATCTTGTCTTCCTGGGCATGCACATGTGTCTTCCCCAGCCACGTGAGCTGCAGGGAGGAGGGAGAGGTGTTTTGAAAACATGAATTGAGGCTTTGAAAACATGAATTTTCTGAGTTCCTGGGTGCGTTTTGTTTGGATGAGAACGAGGGAGAGCTTCATTTATGCTTTTTTTAAAGAATGACCCCAGCACAGGAGTCCATTCTGGTTTAATGGCCCCGCTTTCTGAGTGCCCTGGATCAAACCACATGTTGCTGAGCCCCAAAGAAAGCCCTGAAGTAGCTGGGGGGGGTTGTGCACTGGCAAAGTGATACATTTATAAAATGTTCATTAACTTGAGGTTAATGCCTCAGAGGGGTTTTGACATTTTATATGTTGCATTTTGTCGTTGCTACTTAAACAAGCAGCATCCCCTGCACCCCAAACCCTGTTGAACTGGGGACAAAATGCACTTGATGCTTGGGCTGTTTAGCCTGGACTGCTTACGTGGAGATGCTGTCGGCTCCTCTGCAGCACCACCAGCCCTTCCGAGGCAAACGGAAAACCCTGCGCCGTGGATGTGCGTGAAGCTGCAAGGCACTGGGGCTTCTTTTGATATATCTGCTTTCAGAAGGCATATGCACTGATTCATCAAAAAGGTGACAGCTCATCATTAGCCAGCCTGGTCACATATGTTACGGTGGTGAATGATGTTTGATCAAGTGAAGCCCAAGGTAAGACATGAAGAAACACATTGTAAAGCATGCTTTGTTAATGCAAAACATAGAGGTGGCTCCCTGGAATCTAATGCAAACATCTAATAGCTCCTATTTTATCCTCATCTCATGAAATGTGCTAAGCTTAAGTGGAAGCAGCTGCCTCCTGCACAGAGAAAGGGAGGCAGACCCCCCTCTCCACCCACCCCCAGCCCCTGCACGTTCAGTTAGCTGCTGTTTTGCCTCGGAGTGCTGCATTATGACCACTCCTACTGTCAGAGACATTAGTAAATATGCAGTACAGTAATGAATTTGTAAATAGAGAGTGGGGCTAACGAGTGTCCTCAGCTCAGGAATGCAGTGGGTATATATTAAGCCAGGTGTATGGGGGGAGGGAAAAAAAAAAAAAAAGCATCTCTAGGCTGGATTTTATAATTAGGGCACATGGTGTAACTCTTTTGTTTTGCAGAAGCCAGCTTTATTAATTGACGTAGAAGGTTGCTGTGTGCTATTCATTGTTTGATTAAAATGCCTGTATAAATAATTAGACCTCTTCTGTTTGTTTTATTTTTTGCACTCAGTTTACATTTTCATACAGAATAAAAATGAATTAGCAAATGCATTTATTTTCCAAATTTCTTTTAACCCATAGCTGTTCTCCCCTGGTCACCGGCTGCTGCAGTAGCGACATGACCTTTGTGCCATGCTATTTCAGACCTCAGGAACTCCGTTCTCTTTGGAGAAGCTGCGATCCTCCTCCCTCCTTTGTGTGTGTGCTGCGGGGGGCTGCGGGAGGGTGGGCTCAGAATCCCTCCAGAAAACAAAAATAAATGTGTATATTCAGTCGCTCCTAGAAACATCAGGTCAGCTCTGTATCTGGTGGTATTTTGCTGAAGAGAGGAGGCTTCAGGCAGATGTGAATTTGCTTCTGTCTACTCTCAGGGCTGTGGAAGTGCGTGAAAATGCTGCTGTTTTGTGCAGCAGCTGGAGAAGCCGCTGCATGTCTAGGACTGGGATTGTAAAGGACCCTTTTGAAAGTGCCAGGAGCTGTGTTATTGTTCCACCAGGGACTGCCTTTCTGTGTTAATATATGAAGAATCTGCCTATCTGCAGTGCCTGTGGGGCAGGCTGTAAGGCAGTAGGAAAATCTTTATCCTAGGATGTTGTGATGGAGTTGCAAAGCGATACAGTTAATTTCTGCGCATCATTTGTTTTTTCCCCAAGAAAACTGTTGAGGGGCAATGCAGAACTTGCTCATTGTTATTCCCTTGTTGCTCCCTGGACTGTGGCGGGCAGCTATGGTCTCCCCCCCTGCTCCTCCAGAGCCCAGGGAAGCCAGAGGCTGTGGTGAGCATGGTGGGGAGATGGCTCACGCGATGCATTTCCACATCCTCAGAAGTGCTCTCCTCTTGGCGGCGTTTGCAAAGCGGCCTGAGAAGGGGAGTGGCGACTTACAAATGTTCTTGGTGACCTGAGGTCTGAAAACTCACATCCTGAACCTTGATCTCCTGTTTGTTTGTTTGCCTATTTGTGAAGACAAAGATAAGCAGAAAATTGATGTAGACTCCTGGCTCGTTAAGCATACCTGGCATGGTTGTGTGTGGCTGAGGCATCACACCCAAGGTGATCTCTGCACAAAGAGCAGTGCAGGTAGAAAGTGAGGAGAAATTGGTTTTTCACTCGGTGTGGTACCTCTCCCATCTCTCCCTGGCCTGCAGGTCGCATGAACTGTCCCCTGGTGTAGGAAGAAGGTGTCAAAGGAGCTTTTCTTGGGCAGGACGCGGAAGGTCCTCCCTCCTGGCAGGGCTCAGCCAGGAGCACATGCTTCCTGAAGTTTTTTCAGGCATGGATTGATTGGTGAGCACGGTTTACCAGCAGCTGCAACAACAACAAGAGAGAGAGAGAGAGAGAGCTCACTCTGTGCGGCTGATCCCCAGGGAGAAGTGGAGAATTGTCGCCGTAGTAAGAGAGACTTGGGAGTAAGTATCTCTCCCTTGAAATGAAGAAGCAGGGGTGTCTGGCTAAGGGAAGGATATAAAACCCTACTGCTCATCTCTTCGCTCTCCAGCCAGGCTTTGGCGCATCCTGTGTTGGTACCTTCTCGCCTTGTTGGTAATGGTGGTGGCATCTCTGTGATTGCTCCCATACAAAGGACGTAACAGAGCCAGAGCCTCCTGCCTGGAGGTCTGCAGCGCTGGCGACACTCGTATGACAGTGAGTCACTTTGCAATCGCGCCGCTGTGATTTACACCCTTGTTCTGTGCCCTGGCTGCGTGTGGGGAGCAGGTTGATTTGTGGCTGGAGCGGTCACTGGCTCAGTACAACGCATTCGTTGCCAATATCTTTTTCTTACCTTTCATCATCCTTTGCAGTCCTTCTCATCATCCTCCTTGCCTCATCCACCCTTCTCTGGTTTGTTTTGTCCTCTGCGCTGTGGGACATGGTCTGATGCGAACGCAACCACGGCTAGCAGCCCTGTGACTGCCCTTGGGAGAGGGGACGGCTCAGTCCGGCCAGCGAGGGTGGATTTCAACCAAAACCAGAGCCGCTTGCGTTCTAGCTGAGGTTTGCTATCTGCTGCTAGTTCACTTGCCAGTGTCGTAGAACTGTAGTATGCGCTCAAAAAATCGCAGAAACAGAGACTCAGAGCGTTGGCTGAGCTTTGCACATCTCTCCCGTGCTTCAGGAGATACCGCAGTATTTTCTCCCTTCCTCATTGCTAAAAAGTTGTGTTTCTTTGCTTGAATGTGCTCATTGCATAATAAGTCCTTGGAGGAGTCTGTTAGTGAGGTGTTAGTCAGGCTGTGAGCTGCAGAGAGCTGAGGTGCCCGGTGAGGCTCGGGGGGATTGCTGGGTCCAGGCTGCTGGGAGCCAGGGTTAGGAGCTGGCTTCACACTGGTGGGGAAGACTGGCAAAATTTGAACTATTATTTAATTCTGGATGGTTTTAATTTGCAATATTATTCTAGTAAAGCTATGATTTGGAGCAAAGATAGTATTTTTTTTCCCCCAGCCTGAATGCTACATCCTCTATTTATTCCTTTTGCTTTTACTGCCAAACACAAGTAGTCAATGGGTGGAATTTTTTGCGAGAAATTCAGACTTTTCAATTTTAAAAAAAGTTGAGAATACAGCATAAAGACTGTGCGTCAGTGAGCAAGTTGTAATGCACACAGCCAAATCGGAATGATCCCACCCTCACTTTTTCTTGTTGTCTACATAAAACCAGCCGTAGGAAGCCAGCCCAGCAGACGGTCTCTAGCACGGGCTAGCTGAAGTGCTCACAAGGTGTGTATGTCATGCCCGGTGTGATTGTTTCAGGGCATATCTACTGGCTGGAAGGACTGGAAACTTGGGCATCTGTGTCTGCCTCCTGGTTCTGCTGTCTCGTACTCTTCGGAAGATTACTTAATGCCCATCCACAAAATGAAGTGAGTTGTAATTGTCTGATCTGGGGGTTGAAGGTTTAAAGTCATGTCTGGCATGCTTTAACGTACTCGTGCTCAAAGGTTTCTAGAAATATGGTCTATGGTATGTACCAGGTGCATGTCTGTTGTCATAAATATGAATACTTTGCGTAATATTGCACATGATGAATAATGTATTAAGGTTTCACTGTGTATGTTGCTATTTCCAAAAAAACTTCCCAAATCAATAATTTTGATGGCAAAAACTTTCTTGTTTGGGCTCTTGCTGAGAGACCTGGAAAGTTTGAGTAAAACAAGTTGAATAGCAAGGAAACATGTATCTGTTTTAAAAGAAAAAAAAATTAATATTTTTTGCAGGGGTTTTAAGAAGTCTAAAGTACAAAACTTGAAACTGTTCAAATCGTTATTTTCACTTCAGAATGACTTTCAGTTTACTTTGTCCTCTAAGCAATGGAAAATTTGCTGTTGCACAGTCGTGTGGCACTAGGTTTCAGTCCACTGGAGTACATAGGGTATTCCCCCTTTTTTAGACCAGATTACACTTTTCCTGCCTTTATGTCTGAAAATATTATGATTTGTTATTGCGGAAAAATGAGGCAATGGAGGCTTGCTGCGTTAGAGGTAGGGCATGAGTATTTTTAATCCCAGTGGAAGCTGCAGCACAGCAGAGTTGTGTAGAGTTTGGCTTTTCTTTATTAAAAAGAAAATATCCTTATTTCTTTAAGTAAGTTTTACATGAAGTGTTCCTTGTCTGTCGTTGCCCTCATGACAGTAACTTGCCCGCGTTGTCCATGTAAACATCTAACAAGGATTTAAGCTGCTGCCTAATGCTTCCCCTCTCTTCGTGGCGTGCATGGCTCCAGTTTGTGCTGGTGCCATAGGTGCCCACAAACAAATATTTCAAGTGGTGTCCTAGCATGATGCGAATAATTGAGGAAGAAGTCCGGGGAATTGAACAATGTGTTTCCATCCTGTTCTGTGTTGCTTTTAGAAGCTTCAGAGGCTGCCACCGTACAGAGCTTTTTTTTCTGTGCTCTCTAATCCAATCCATTCACATTAGAGAGGGCAAACCCCAGAGAAGTTCAAACCCAGAGCTGCACCGTACAGCTTGGAGCCGTCTCTAATACATACAGCATACGTCTGATAGATGGCAGATCTCTGGGCTGGGCATGTGTGATGCAGCTCAGCGGGAAATTGTAGGGGAAAGAGTTTGAGTTGGTTGGAAAGATGCTTGTTAATTTTATTCCTTGTCATTTCAGACACGGTTCTGTGATAGTCTTTATGATCTTTAGCCATGCATTAATCTTGGCTCTGCTGAGTTTCACACCACTGCTCTTCCACCATTATTGTGCAAGGTTTCTGTGCATTCCAATTGGAAATAAATTTCTTTATTACACATTCTTTGACCTTGGCATGTTTGTAACCCTTGCGATTGTTAGAGGGGAAAAATGAGGACTTCTGGGAATAATTGCCTTGTTTGTTCTTTATCTCTGAAGCATTGATACCTGCAGTTCTGTGCTGAGATAATTAAATCTTGGAATCACAATCGCACTGAGAGAATCTCTCTGTTTCTGCAGGCGTTTTATTTTTTCTGTAGGTATAAAAGTGCATTTTCCATTTGCAAACTCTCTGCAGTGACTTTTGGAAAACGGCTATGCTGAATGTCCAGCTGGAACTGCTTCGCTTTGAGATAGGAGTTCTGTGAAAGAGATGCTCAAGTCACCTTTAAAAATCATATGAAAGCGTGTGCATGAGAGAGTATGGAATCAGGTGGTGCTTCTTGGTATCCATAGCGAAAACAATTTTAGAAACCACTCCTCTCATAAATACTGCATTTTTGGGATAGCTTTTCTTGTATTCTCTATTGCCAAGTGCATTGGCATGAAAGCAGCTTCCCTCAAAAATTAATCCGTGCCTGCTGTCTTTTGCCAATGGGGTGACAAGTGCTGTTGTAAGCAGAGCTGGTGAAACTCTGTGAGAAATTTAAGGAAAAAATTATTAAGAACTCAACAAGAAAACATTCAGATATTTTGAAAAAAATTGATCAGACAAAACAGCTTCTTCCCATGGCAGCCATTGGATCCAAGTGGCTGTGCAACCACAGCTTCGCGCTCCTCCTGCTGCATGCCGGATTGCTCTGCCTGGAGAGCATCCTTGCACGGCTCTGCTTCTCTTTTGTGGCTTTGCTGGCAATCTCCTCGAGCAGGAGAGAGGAGCTGCTAGCTGGAGTTACCTTCCTCCTATTTGAACTTGCACAAAGGTTTGTTTGGTTTTTTTTAAAAAAAAAAATTTTGCCCCCAGTGTAAGAGTTGGTTTACATAGGAGCCAGTACGTTAGGTTTTTTTAAAAAATGTGTTTTCTCTCCTCTCTCCCTAAGGATGCAGTAGGATATTCTTTCAGTGTAACCGAAGTAATTTCAACATCTTGTTTTCTAGCACCTACAATTTGTACAGAGAAACTCAGTTGTGCTGTGCAGAATATCTAGAAAAAGAAAATAAAAACGGGAAGAGTCTTGTTAGCAGCTGTGGTAGACTTGTTGTACTTGTTGTCAGGATGTAGACCGTGTTCGTGTGGAGGCACGAGCCTGTCGTGGGTGAGAAGCCAGCCTCGGGAGACAAGGGCTTGCTGGTTGTGGATGTGGTGCCATCCACAGTCTGACTGAAAAGCAGGGACCCTTCTGCAACGCGGTAAACAGAGTCAGGTAGAGCATCATCGAGGGATGCCTGTCTGCTTTGCGGGTACCTGTGCTGAAAGTGCAGCAGAGGTCACAGAAACTCACTGCAAAGTCCTCCCTTGCACAGACAGAGGGTCTTGTAGTATCCTGAAATAATGCTGGGAGGAAGCATGTACATAATTTGTAACAGTGAGATGCCTTTTTCAGCTCAGGAACATCTCAGGTGTAACCTTTGTGACAGTGGAGGTGAAGCATTAGGCAGGAGGGCTGTCCAGGGAGGCTATGGGAAGTATGAGGCATGGCTGGACATCGCTGCGGAGATGCCTCTGGAGTAAGGATATGTCCCTGGGAGAGAGGGGGAGGGCTGTGCTGTAGCATCAGTAGCAGATGTAGCCCCAGAGTGTGCTGGGGGCTCCAGATGGGAGCTCTGCATTGGTGAAGAGGGGAATAAGACTTTGGGGTCATGTCACCCTTGAACTTCATTCTGGGTCCAACATGGGAGGAAATTAAAGCCTTTGCAGAGACTAATTTGACACACGCACGGCAGCAGAAAGCGCGGTGGGGCAGAGTACCTTGCAGAAAAGTGTGAGCAAGATGTATTTCTGTTTGCTTTCCTGGAGACTGCTAAAATCCCGTCTGGTGAAGATATCTCATTACAAATCTAGAGGTCTGAAGGCGTTGTTGTGCTGAAGGCTCTTCCAAATTAGCTCAGCTGAAAGAACCTGCCCAGACTTTAGGCCTGGAGGAAAAGTCAGGGAGCCGCAGTGCTAATTGCATTGCTTACCTGCGTGGTGCTGGCTGCAGACACTGATGCAGTTTAACCGGGCTCATCTAACCCACAACCCCCCCCAGCTCAGGATAGCAACCTCTTAAGTGTGATCATCTCATGTGGTGTTACCTTCCCAGCAAAGGCAATACAGATCTGTTCTCATCTCAGCATTAAGTTCACATTAGCCGAAGGATTAATGGAGGAATACGCTCCCCGAAGGCTCCCAAGGTTTTCCTGCCGACCGCAGCAGTTGGTTCTTGCTGGCTGTCTTTGTTGGGTGATGCTTCAGTAGGATTTCCATGGGTTTAGCTGCAAATTAGCACACTGTATCATAAAATAGCTGCCCAAATCCTGTTCTTTTTCACAAGGACTTTCTTCTTTGTTGTCCTGTTCTCTCTCCTGTGTATATTGAGTTTCCAGTGATGCTCTGCAGGCTGCGTTTGGGGGCAGTCCTCCAGACAGGCATGCTGCAGGGAGCTCCGAGCTAGGGTTTCCAGTTGGCCATTCTGTATCGGGTACTAAATGCTTTCCTCTGGGAAGCTTTCACAGCTTTGCATCCGTGGTGATTGACATATCTGTGTCTGCTTCATTGCAACTTCTGGGCCACGCTTTCCAGAGGAGAACACTGTTCCCCTTAAATCTGAAGGTGTGAAACAAGCTGCTTGGCTCAGGCTTGCTGTAAATCTGGCCTCTGCGAGCAACAAACACTGACATTTTCACATTGTAAAAAGCTTGCCATCCCTCCTCGTAGTGCTTTGGGGAGGGAAGAATTGATTAAAGTTTGTGTCCTTGTTGTGAGCTACCAGAGGGACTGCAGCATTCGAGCTGCTGAAGGTGGACACAGGACTGCTGTGGTGGTGTGAGGCTGGGAGGAATCCTATGGAGAAAAAGGCAATTCCACGGAAAACTGCAGAAGGACCTAAAATCTATTTGATCCTATTCCTCTGCCTGAGTAAATAGGCTATCAGGAGCTGGAGACACTCACTGCCAGCTTTGCAGTCGGGTGCTAGAAGGGAGCCATGGTGTTTGCTGAAGGATGTTCAACCCTCCCTTTGTCATGGTAATGAGGCAGTGCCTGGGCAGCACTCACTGCCAGCCACTGCAGTGCCTTTCTCTTCTCATTCAGCCTGTTTGGAGAAAGAGGGAGAGAGGGAGGCCGCTGAACGTGCAGTTGACCCAGTCTGAAGCACATCAATAAGCTATAAACACTGCCTTGTGTGGGTGGCCAGGAGAGAGCTGTTAGGTGGACCTGTCTTGCAGATTTTTCTTCTTTTACAGTTTAACCTTTTGTTGAAGATCCTACAGATAGAAAAGAGGGAAATTAAATCGCTTAGAGAGAAATAACAAGGTGTCTTCTGGTGCAGGACTGGCCGTATGGGGACCACACGCTCCGCATCTGTCTGCGGCTCGGCTCAGTCCGGGACTCCAGTTCTTACGTTTGCAGGTTGGATGAGGAAGCGGTGCCTGCCATCCTTTAGGAAGCAGTGATATATATCTCATGGTATAGCTGCTCTTGACTGCAGAAATGCACACCAAGGACAGCCTGGCAGTGCAATTTGCTGATGGAAGGGTATTGCCTAGAGAACTGCTGCTGGAGCAGAGAGGGGAGGATTACAGCAGGCTTTCTTGGTGTGCATCTTCCTATCAAGTTGGGTGTTTTGCTTCTGTTTTCTTTTTTTCCCCTGCTTGGCACTCTGAAAGACTGTTATTTAAAGGGAATTCCATGGTTTAGTCCTTCAGATAACAACCTGTGAGATGGGGCACAGCTACGAAGTGTCGGTCTGACTTCAATGACAGTCATTAAAAAGGTGCTGTAGGCTTGCATCTGGCTTAATGTAATTTTTTAATTATCTTTTTTCAATATAACATTGACTTAAGTTACTTGGTATACTGTGTGGTAAGTAGAAGAGGAGTAATGTGTTAGTATTGAACGTTTCCTGGTACAAAGGCTTAATCTGACCCGGCAAGATCTCCTTGGGCAAAGCCTGATTGACTTGAAGACAGTGTTTGCTTGAGAAAGGTTTGTGGCGCTGGCAGGGAGGTGTAAGAGCAGTTTAGGTTATTTACAGCAGCATCAGTTAGACACAGTGATAAATGGCTGAAATGCATCCGCTGTCATTACCTCTTCATGCACGTGGTCTGATGCAGGGTTTTTTTCCCCCTTGCGGCTGCCTTTGCAGCGTTCATAACCATTCGAGACCCACTGCGGTTTTGGGATGCCAGGATTTGGTCCTTTAGTTCTGATCTGGTTTAGGGGAGCCATGCATATAGATCTTTCCTTTTTTTTTTATTATTTATTTTAATTTTATTTAAATTGGTTCACGTCCTTACAAGGTACTTATGTGAAAGTCCATGGATGGATGTTGTATCTGTATATAAAATAAGAGGGGAAGCAGACATCAGGGATCAGAAATAGAAGCTCCCAGCCCCACTGCCTGTTGGTGTGTGGTTATCCGAGCTGTACATTTATTAAGAATTTGTCCAGCCTAGTCTGGTTCTCTTGCATTGGCACATTTACCACATCCCTTGAGATTAACTGTGCATCCTAATAGGGCAAGAAGATTTTCATCTTAAGTTTTCTTCTTTAGTAATTTTATTCCATTCTTCCTCCTAATAGCCCCCCGTGCTGTTTTTTCTGCTTGATGTTTACACCTTTCAAAAACATATAGATATATATCTTGTCCTACTAAGCTATGCTTGTGCTTAGAGCTGGACGTATTCAAATCTTTTGATCTTTCCTTAGAATTTTTTCCCTTCAAACCCTTAAACATTTTTGTTGTTTTCTTTGTACTCTGTTCAATTTGTCAATGTCTTTCTGGTAATGAGGTGTCCAGAAGTGAATACATTATTCCATTTATGGATTAATTACATCTGTAGAGAGAGAGGACTGTAACATCCTGCTATGTGATACATGTTTCTGTGTTTTCTGTCTCTGGAACTAAACTGTCTTTTAGCTGCTGCATCCTTCTGCAGTTCCATCTAGAGCTGCTTGCCCTCTGCCTTCCCAGGGCCCTCTTCGGATGGATGCCTTCCCAATGTCTCCTTCTCAGAGTATGGCTGGGTTTTGGTGATAGATCTCTTCAGAAACAGCTGTATTTTTTTCCAAGCAGAAAAATCTTCGTATGATTTTTCCATCTTCTTTCAGATCTGGCAGGTTTGGGAGGGCCTCCTGCAGAGGACAGAGAAATTTCTTCTTTGAATGATGTTGACAAGGTGTTCCTGAGAGAAGATGGGCACCTTTCTTCATTTAAGATGTCCCAGTCAATCAAAGCAATATCTTCTTTGTATGTATTTATTTTTCCTGTCAAGTCCTGCAATGCATTTCAGGGCATAGTAGGTGAAATTTAATAAACCGTATTCTTTCCTCTTCCAGATTGTTAACAAAGCTGTTCAGATTAAATCTAACACAGAACCATGTGATACCTTCCTTGGCAGTTTCCTCTAACTCCTTTGTTTTCAGTTGGCCTCGAGTCTTGCAGGTGCTACATCCTAATCCCTCCTAAAGTAGGGAGAATTGAGGCTGCTCAGATTTCTGCAGAACTATTGCGTTTAATTTCAGGACTGACTCTCAAAAATGCTACTGTAATCCACATGGCATTTCCTTTCTTCTTTTCATTAAATAAATAATATGTGCTAACAAACCAACTGTGCATAACAAGAGGTGTTCTCTCTGCAAATCTGTACTTCTTGCAGCTTGCTGAGCTGCTATCTGCCACAGATACTTTTTTCTTAATTTTTTTCCCATTCTTTTGCTAGGAATAGAAGTTAATTGCATCCATCAGTGTAAGTAATTTCCAGAATTAGGTGTTAGATTTATGTTTTGAAGGAATTTGCTAAATTTCCCTTTTAAAAAATAATTCTTCACAAATAACAACACTTGATTTCTTTAGTTAATTGCACAGATTGAGTGATTTGGCACACGTCTGCATTTTCCACATACTCCCTTTTTCTCTCCTTCGGTGGTAGCTATATTTATAAACTCGCCATCACTCTCTGATAGCACAGGCATCTTTCTTAATTTACTTTTGAAGACAAATTTAATAAAGGAATTCCCCTTCTTAGCCATATTTGAATCATTCTTTTTATCTTTTATTAATTCCCCTACTTCTTAACCAGGTTTTCATTTGTATGTTTATAAATAAGTCCTCCCTCATTCCTTAATCCTTTTGTCTAGCATTAACTCTTACTGTATTTTATTGTTGCCATTTAATTGACTCTGTAGGAATTAAATGTTCATGTGGCACTTGCTTGTTTGTCCTCATCCTTGTTCACAGTAATATTCTTCTTAGTACTGCAGGCCTTATGAAGAATACTGAATACTTAAATGCTAAGGGTTTGAGGGGTGTGTGTCTCTGCTTGTAGGGGTTTTGGGTTGTGGAGGGGGTTATTTTGTTCTGGTTTTGTTTTAGTAATGTTATGTTAATTGTGGTATTCTTCTGAAGTTGCCAACTGGCACATTTTCAGCACAGGTGGAAGTTTTGGAATCCCTTTCATTGTCTTTACGAGGGATGCTGGAGGTGCCTGACCTGGAAAGCCACTGAGAAAGCCTTACAGAAATGGAGCAGAAGTTTCCTCTATGGCCTTACATTAAGAAGGAAGCAAATAGCCTGGTTTACCCAAACTGGCATAGTTTGTGGCCACTGGTCCCAGATTGTAGTAAGCCTGTGATGAAAAGATAAGATACAGTTGAACTCCCTAACAGCTGTAATGCAGAATTATATCCTGGATAAATTCAGGCTAACTTGGAACTGTCCTTACTCACTTAAACTCCTCTGCAATGGATTGGTCTGGGATTTTTTTTTTTACTTCTCCTTATTTTTCTATCCACCTTTTGATTTGCAGCGAGAGTGCTACAGCCTCTCTCAGTTGATTTTTCAGTGATGATAACTCAACACAATAATTTAGTCAACCTGATCTTCCCTGTTGAATTTCAGCTTATTGGCATTATAATTAATTTTGACATATAACACCACCCCTCCAACTTTCACTCCCAAATCTATTAATGTGTAATGATGAAAAGTATGCTCTATGCATAATGTTGTTTGGGAGTTACAGGTCTTACATCCTTGTTGTCTGAGAGTAAAAGCGTATTAATGCTCTAACTCCTGCTAGCTGTAGCTTGCTGATGCCTGAAAACGAGCTGAAGTTTCTTGGTTCGTGGTGACAACTTATCTTAGTCTAAACCAGGAAGTCAGTGATGTATTCTATTAAAACTTGAGCTCAAGTATTGCAGTTCGGAGTCTTTTCACTGTACTTTGTTAATTATAAAAGACTGGACTGCATTACATCACATCCAGCCCCAGTGCCTCATAGCATTTATAGAACTGCAGTTTCTTTTGCTCGGTTTTCATTGATTTATGAGATTTTATGAAGGCCAGCCATGGTAAAAAACCCCTCCCCTTAAAAAAAAACCCCTGTGTGCATTTGTTACAAAGGCCATTAGCGATTACATCACTGGCATGTAGTTAGATTTCATTTTCCTTCTGTACTTAGTAAAACTCCAGAATAAATGCCCATGAGGAATTAAGCTATAAAGACTCTGGCGGAGGAAGTACGTTAAAAGCAATTAGCAGAAATTTAACAAAGTAGATGAAAATCAAATCTCGACGCTCTCAGAATTTCCGACCTGGTGCTCTGTGGTCCCGGTGGTGATGTTTCCAGGAGGAAACGTGAGGTGCTGGGGAAGGGGGAACTGCGCTGCCGACAGCACACAGGGCTTAATCCTGGCTCCTGTGTGTTGGGAGCAGGCACGTCCTGAAGCCTCAGGACCGGCAGAAATGCTGGGAAACGCATGCTTTCACAGCCAAGTGTCTTTCTGGGTTTTTTATGGTTTGGTTTGGGGTTTTTTTGGGGGTGTGTGTGTTTGGTTTTTTATGTTTGTTTGTTTTTTTTATGTTACTGTCATGACTGTGTTTGATGGAGATGCCAACTCCTGACTATCTCTAATTTTGGGATTCGGGTTTTTTTTTGTTTCCCTCCCCCCTCTCCTTTTTTTCTTATTAAAGGCAAAGGAAAATGGGCAGATTGTCCTGCCTGGGGAGCAAAACGGAACAGCTGGTGTGGTTTTAGATCAGAAGGGGTGAAAGCCAGAGTAAATGAGTGCTTGGAGATGGAGAGCGAGCAAACATTTAGGGTGAAACCTGTTTCACTTTATTCCACAAACAAAATGGAAGCATTAGCAAAAGTGGAGTTTGTGATCCACTGAGGATTGGAGTGATGGGCTTAATGCTTTTCAAGTTCCCAAGTAGAGTATGCCCTGTTCCTGGCGTGCAAAAGAAGTATCGCTCCAGCTTCGATGGTCTCTGAAAAACGGTGAGGTGGAGGACACTCTTGTTATTTCTTCTAACAGCAATATAATATAACCCATCTATTGTTAGCAGCAGATACTGAACTGGAACACTCTTCGAAAGGAAACTGAGAATGAAAAGGACCAAGATGCAGCAAAATGCTTTAACTTTGTGAAGTTTGGTGTGCCAGTGCCTGACCGGCCCTGCGAAGGAGGATGGGGAGCTGCAGTGGGGGCTGTGCATCCTCTGCAAACCCGGGGGAGCCCTGGGGAAGGGATGGCTGGTAAGCAAACCCTGCCAGCTGAGCAGGGACCCGCACGGGGTGCGCCCTCTCCCATCTGCTGCCTGGAAAGGCCAGGCTGCAGGAGACGTGGGGGCTGGGGGCTGCAGCAGAAGGTGGGACTTGGGTCACTGGTGAGGAGGGACTCACCTGAGATGAGGGAGAGACGAGTCAGGGTCTCTGCTGGTGAGATTGGTCTGAGCGAGGGTTACGTCCCGTCCCCACTCCAATGGGTCCACTCAGCGTTAGTGATGGGCCGAGTTCTGTCAATTCATGACAGCTCTGAGGAAGATTGAGACCCTTGGATGGTTGTAGAGCTCCTACTCCCCAAATATCAGTGGGGAGCTGGGCACCAGGCTGCCCTGGACATGTATAGCAGTGTGGCACTAAGGTCATTTTAAGAAGCAACTAGTAGGAGGAGAAAAGAGTTGTGGAGGCAAGGGGATGACTTTGCACAGCTTTGGAGCTTGAGCAGTCGTGGTTCATGGTCATCCGTCCTTGCTATGACCACACACGGGGTGGGTGCCGCTGCACCGTCTGCCATGCTGGGAGCCTGCTCCAGCTGCAGGGCACCCCAGCAGGGCAGGAGCAGCAGACATGAGCTGCCAAAAATGTATTTGAACAGTGCAGCAAGGCTGGTAAGTCTGGCCAAATCGGGGAGGGCTTCCAGGTGGGGTGAAGGAATGGGCAAAGCTGGGCTTATCCCTAGCACTCAAACAAATGCAAAAGATCAGAAACAGATCAAATTTAAAGCAGGTCAGCCGTTGCATGCTGGCCTTTGGCAGATGCCAGGAAGCGCAGGGTTTAGTAGTGTAGCCTTGTTCACAACACACCATCTTCCTCCTTGTCTCTGTGCTTGGGGCCAGCTGAGGCATGGAGTCCTCTCCAGGTGCCACCCCTTGTGCTCAGAACCTGCTGCCAGTGTCCCCTGGTGGGGAGGCGGGGGGGGGGGGGGGGGGGGGGGGGAACCGCTGCGCTTCCCGCATGGCCTCCGCTGTAAACATCAGTGGGGATGCACCTGCCTATCTTCCCCATTTCTGCCATGAATCCTCAAAACTCCCGCCTTCCTCCCCTGATTTTCCTGGATTGCAGGGAGGATTGGAGCAGGGAAGTGAATTCTTCACCTTATCTGTAGCTGGGCACAAAATCTTGTTATGATATGTTAATCAAGTTGTCAAGTGCGCTCTCAGGCAGCTACGTGGGTTTTTTACCTTCTGCTAACCTGAAGGGGATGGTCATTGTAAATGCCTTCTTGCCCCAAAGCTCTTTATCATAATATCAATTAATTTTAAAGCTTGATTCCTTACATTGATAGATAATAAAGAGCTGGCCAGCCTTAAATAACAAACTTCTCCATCTTCTTCCTCACATCTAGGCTGGTTATTGAAGCAGCTCAGTGGCTTATTCCTGTTTTATTTGAGAACACGTGGGCTCAAGGGGAAGGTAAATGTTGCCCGGGATCTTGGGTTATGCAGTGTGCGGCTGCTGGAGCTGCAAAGAAACCAGCAGCATCGGCGAGGCCTGCACCGTGTGTATTTGTGTGGCAAGGTTTTGGTAGCGGGGAAGCTACAGGGGGGGCTTGTGAGAAGCTGCCAGAAGCTTCCCCCATGTCCGACAGAGCCCACGCCGGCCGGCTCTGCGATGGCCCTGCCGCTGGCCGAGGCCGAGCCCATCAGCGACGGTGGGAGCCTCTGGGGGAACATCTTAAAGAAGGGGGGAACCCCCTGCGCAACAGCGGCGGAGAGGAGCGAGGCCATGCGAGAGAAGCAGCGCTGCAGCACCCGGGGCGGGGCAGGGCAGGGGGGCTCCAGGCACGGAGCAGAGACCCCCCACAGCCCGTGGGCAGCCCCGGCGGGGCAGGCTGTGCCCCCAGCCCCCGGGGGAGCAGCCCCCCCCCCCCGCAGCCCGGGAGCCCCCCCGGGGCAGGGGGTGCCCGCAGGGGGCTGTGACCTGCGGGCAGCGGCGCTGGGGCAGCTCCTGGCAGGACGGGGGGGGGGGGGGGGGGGCCGGGCTGGAGCCGGGCTGGGGACCCCACGGGGACCCCCTGGTGCCGGCTGGGCCTGGGGGGCTGTCTGCTGTGGGGGGACCCCGGCTAGGGCAGGGCAGGGTGTGAGGAGGAAGCAGCGGCAGAGCCAGCGTGTGATGGACGGACCCCAGCCCCATTCCCCAGCTCCTGCACTGCTGGGGGGAGGAGGGAGGGAAACCGGGAGTGAAGTTGAGCCTGGGAAGAAGGAACAAGTGGGGCAACACATTTAAGATTTGGTCTTATTTCTCATTACCTTACTCTGACTTCTAACTGGCAATCAGTTAAATTAATTTCCCTGTATCTAGTCTGTTTTGCCCTGACAGTAACTGGTGCTGCTCTCCCTGCCCTTATCTCCACCCAGGAGCTGTTCGTTACATTTCCTCCGCTGCCCAGCAGTGATGGAGCGGCTGGGTGGGCGCCGGGCACACAGCCAAGGTCAGCCCGCCCCAGCCCGCTAGCACTCCTTGCTCTCCCTACAAACTTGGGAACTCAGAAATAATTTTCAATGTGATTCAAAGTTTTCTCTGCAGCTGAGAAATTATTTTCCAAACAGCACCTCCTGGCAGACGTCAGGGTTCTCAGCCTGGCTCGAGCTGCTGCTGCTGCACAGCCTTTCTCCAAAAACTCCAGCATTATGCGTATTGTGAATTTAATGTAAAGGTGTCAGGTATCTCTGAAGAGAAATTAAGAGAATGTCAAAGGTAAAACTAAACAAAAGGGCAGACACAAAAAAGCTGTAAATGAGGTGGAAATTGCAGGCAAATAGACAATAGAAGAAAGTTTAAGTAGCAATTTGTTCTCCTTTGCACAAGGAAATGCACTTCATTTAAAAAAAAAAAAATATCTTTCAGGAAGCTACACTTCTAAATACAGAACTAAATATACCCTGGAAAAACTGAAACTGGTTATTGTGCAGCCCCTCCGAATGTGTGCGCAGGAAAACAAAAGTGAATATTGATTGACAGAGTTAATCTGTTCTTAATAAATGTTTTATTTAAATATTCATTTTTCTCATTTGCATAACTCTCTTGCTGCAGGCCGCCTCGCAGTGCGGTACCGTTTCCCTCGGTCCTCGTCCCTGAGCAGCGGTGGGCCAGGATCTCGGGGGTGTCCTGCTCTGTGGCAGGCAGTGCCTGCCAGAAGGGATCCTTCCCACAAGAGGGGAAGCTGAGAAAGCTGTTGAGTTCTCAGTGGAAGATCATTTTCTCCTTGAAATAATAGCCCACCATTTTTCTTATAACCGTTGGAGATAAAAGCAACAGGACTAAGAACTCGTGAGGTGAGAGCTGCTGCTGTACGTTGAACGTTCTTGACGATGATGATAGAGAGGGAGAGACAGATGCACGTCGAGGCAGCATTTCTCACAGTTTTTCAGGAAAAAAGGAGGAGAGACTTTTTTTGCTGGCTGTACCAGCATGATCATGCAATT
The DNA here is from genome assembly GCF_015220075.1 of Falco rusticolus. Lineage (NCBI taxonomy): Eukaryota > Metazoa > Chordata > Aves > Falconiformes > Falconidae > Falco > Falco rusticolus. Next base: position 3,033,285 of record NC_051200.1, on the reverse strand, counting down.
TCTCTTCCAGTTACTAAATTCTAGAACTGGACCGGAGACCTGGCTGGAGCTGAGGCAGTTCATTTCTGTCCCCTGGTGTCATGCCTGCTGTCTCATGCTCAAAGCATCGAGAGTTAACTCGGCGCCAACAGAAATCCACCTAAACAGGTAATCGGTGTGGCTAAGGTGGTTGCTTTTCCTGCACAGAATTGCTGGATTGGATGAAATGCCCATCAAAACTGCAGCTGTGGGGGATTTGGAGGGTGATACTCATTAAGGGATAATTGTATTTGGGTCAGTGCAGATAAGAGAAGAAGGAATGGTTTCTTACTTTCCCCCCTTTTTAATCACTAGCTGAGCCACACAAGTCTGGGTCCCGTACTCCTGGGGACAGGCTCCGGTGGCACATGCCTGCTCACCGGCAGCGCTGGCAAAACTGCTGAGCTTGGGAGACCCATCCCTGCAGAGCCCGGTGGTCTCCTTCCCCAGGGTGCCTGAGCCAGCGAAGCCACCGTGGTGCTGGGACATGCTGCTTTGCCCAGCCGAGGAGAAGAGCGGGTTGTTCTGCCTGGCTCGGGAGGGTGCAGAGCCGGCAGTGCCTGGTGCCTACCTCGGCAGCACGCTGCGTGCAGGCTGCGAGTGCACACCGAAATTCAAGAGTATGTGCTGACGAGTGAAGAACTTCACCCGCTTTGTTTCAGGCGTCTCGGAGTGGTTGTCTCAGATCTGGGCTTGGCCAGGGCCTTTCAGTTTTTGCATCCCGGGGGCACAGCGTGGATCTGATGCTGCCTGCCCACCAATGCCCACGTGCGCTGTTCTCGATATGAATTTCTTTAATCTCACTCTTCTCAATGGGAAATTTGTGACTACTTGCTCTTCTTTGCTCCCAGCTTTATCCCAAAAATTCGTTGGGATAATGTCTGTGACATGAGGGCTTCCTCCCTGCCTTGCATTTCTGTGGCTCCAAACCTCCCTAAATGCGTCCCTGGGACAAGTCCTCATCTTTCCGTGGGGATTTTGTAGAATATATTTTTGTAGAGCTGGGGAATGGTGATAGATGCAAAACGTTTCCGTGTAGCAGCACAGAGATCATCTTGATTTAGGTGAGAAATAAGTAGCGTAAGCAAGGCTAACTTTTGCATTAAAGAGAGCGCCAGGGAAAATGCCAATATCCTCCGTCTAAAAGAAAACAAAATGAAAAAAGAAAAAAAAAAACAAACAACAAACTCTACCTCATCTATGTAAATACATGAGCTTGAATATCCATGATTTCTTGCATGCCTGTGCAAAGCTTCAGGTGCTCTTTAAAGCTCAGATTGCTTTTTCGTATGTGAATTTGTGATATGATTTCTGTACTGCTTGTAAGAAATTATGCGAAATCTTTTTAAAAGATCTAATGAGTCCTGGGTTGTCTGTATCACATAACATCTGCGAACTGCGTGGTATGCATCAGGCCCTGTTAAGTATGTCTGCGTTTTTCTTCAAAAGATGCTATAACCATCAAAGATACTTACTATAAATTAATCTGAATGTGTGGATATTTTTTTCTTTACAGCTATATCTGCATATCCAAGATATTAAAGGGAATGTGTTTTCCTTGAAGGAGGTAGTTTGTATGTGGAGTTCTTAGGACATCTGCAGAGCCCATTTGTTTAATCTCAATTTATCTTATTTTACTCATTTGTGGTTTGTTGTGGGGTTTTTTTCCAAATGAAGTTTAATGCTAAAAGTGATTTGTAGAACTGGAATAATGCAAAGCTGAATCCCGAATGATGATAACTACTTTGAGGAGCAGGGATCTCCTGTTGGCTTTGCCATGAACAGCCCTTCTGCACTGAGCAGGTCAGCTGGCCCATGCCACCTGAGAAGCTGTGGCTAGCCCACAAGCTGCCTTTTCTTCTTCTCCAGATGAACATTCCATCTTGTTTATTGACGTGAGGATAAAGAGCAGATGCATACAGCAAAATACAGCTTATTAAACTGTGGTTTTGATTGGTTAATTACTTTCTCTGCGTTAATAGAGGATCAGGGCTGCGACTGTCGTTTTCAGAATTCAGCAGGTTCTTTTCTGCTGCTGTAGAAGTGAGTCAGTACAGTTCCTGCTTTGATTTACAAAATTGGATTTTAATCTCTTTGAAACCATTATGCTAAATCAATTTTTAACATAGCAGAGCATGGAGGTACAAAGCCCCTCTTGTTCTCTAGTTGCTAACTCTTTGGATGAGTGAGCACCATATAAACAAGACTTAAATGACATCTGTGTGGAAGAGCTTTGCCAGTATGGAAATACAGTTTTGCTCTATTACGACAATTAGCTCCTGTGGTGCGGACAAAGAAAATATAGGTAAAGCTGCGTCCGGTACTAAGAAAACCATCCCTGGGGCATGCAGCACGCGTGCAGGAGAGGTGCAGCCCAAAGCGATGACCGTGCCTGCGTCGGTGGCTCCGAGCAGGATGCAAGAGGACTCCATTGTGGTATTTGGGTTTTTGGGTTCCACCTCTCTCCTTAGCCGAGCTCCAGAGCTGTCAAGGCATCAGATGAATCACCCCTCTGATGTTTTGGATTTCTGGCAACAGTAGCAATTGGGCAATCATCCAAATCCAGCAAGAGCACTGATAGTAATGAATGGGAAGCTCATATGATTTCATACGGAAAGCAGGGCAGGAAGAGTTTCAAGATGACTATGTATGCACACATGCCTGCATTTCTCCTTTATCCTCCTCTTACTTTCCAAAATCCATCCTATCCCGCTATCTAGCTTGTAAATTGGCCTTACTGCAGGCAGGGGAGGCAGCAAAACCCTTATGAAGTACTGTGTGTAGATCCAAGCCCATGGTATTTCAGAGTGCTCAAAACCTCTGAAAATTCAAGGTTTTTTAGACCCATCCTTCTTGCCCAGCACCTGTCTTGAGATGCCAGTTGCACGTCCTGTTTTTGTTTTTACTCTTTTCTGGCTTCTCAAGAAAAAAAGGGGATGCAGCATATTATACTTGACCAAATTCACTTTAGTAAAATGCAAAAGTAAGCACAAAAGTTAATTGCAAAATAACTAGAGTTATGTAGGAAGATAAAGAGAAGATAAATTTCTTACTCCTTGAAAATCTCCTTTAGGGGGAAAAAAAAAAAAAAGTCAGTTGCAAGATTTGGGCAATTTGCTACATAATAAGTCTCGCTGCCTAAAAGCTGAGGATATTAGTTAAACAATGATCCAGAAATGAAATAGTTGTTTAACCCATCACATACAGATTACACCGGTGGAAGGGCGACATTAGCTCTCAGTTGGTACAATGTCAGTGTGCTGTGCCTCTTGTTACGGCGTGAAGGTCTGTGTTGGCTAGAAGCAGAGAGCATAAGCAAGTAAAGCTTGCCTTTGCACTTTCTTTTCTCTGCCTTGCCACTGCAATTAAAAGGGACGTTGCATTAATTTTTCTCCTTGTTAACCCAGGCAGCGCCCTCATCTTGGAGGCTCTTGCGGTGCGTTCAGGGTAGGTGAGAAGAAAGGGCATGGTTTGTGGGACTGGAGGAAGCACAGCAAAGGCTAATGTCAGACGTCAGCATTCAAAACAAGACTAAAGACTTGATTTTCCTGGTGGTGAGGCTGCCAGTTTAACTTTACGGTGTAGTACAGAGACTGCAAAACAAGTACAAGAGTATAAAACTGAAAATATAGTCTTGACTAATGGAAACATAGCGCTCGCTCATATGTGCTTTCCCATAATGCCCTTAAACTGTGCAGCAGTTCCTGCAGAAGATGGTCTCTCCTGTAATGTTGAGTGTCCTCTGCCATGGATTTAGACCAGGTGGAGAAGACTCCTGCCTTTGGGTTTCCATGGGACAAGACCGCAGGGGTCAGGACTCTGCTCCTAATGACCGGGCTGGTGACAGGCGAGCTGGCTTGGACCACTGATGTGGTTCAGCGGTGCCTGAAATACACAGCTTGCTTCCTGAGTGCTGGGATGCTTTTCGTTTAGCTTAGCCTTAAACTAGGGCCTGCCAACTCTTTCCTGCTTGGCTAAGGATATATTTGTCTGTCTGCGTGTGGCAGTGCAGGTGTAACACGGTGTACCGAGCAGCGTGGGGATGTTATCTGGGGAGAGATGCTCACAGCAGGCTAGTCTCCGGGTCCAGCAGCCGCAGCAGCCAGCATACCTGCAAGGAAATAGTGGAGGAGTAAATTTAAGAGAGGTAGTCAGCAGGAGAATGGACAGGGTTGGGCCAAGAGTCTGAGAAGGGATTTTTGTCTTAACAAGTGAAATTTGGGTTCCATCAAACCAAACTGTGGTGATGCTGATGGCATGAGGAGGGTGACAGCAAGTGCGTTCGACTGTCCTGCCTGTAGTGTCGCACCAGTGTTGCACATTTCTGGTTTGGTCTTTATTTCTGATCCACAGGGCTGTCCCTGCCCCTGCACACTTGCTTCCTTTTGAATAGTGCTGCAGCCGAGATCCCAGGGGTTTTTGCTTTGTTGGAAAAAATGGGTTCTGGTCCCCATTTTAGGCCAAACTGGAAACGTCCATGCCCTCGTAACCAGCACTGGTTTAACTTGAGGGTGGTGAGCACATGAATTTGCTAATAATCTGTGATTATTCCATGCCAGTTGTAGCGGATGGCTCCTGTTGACATTCAGCAAATGAGTTATTAATTATTTTCCTTTATATTGTCTGCCCTTAGGGCCAGATTTCTCAACACCTTTTGGCCTATGTTTGTTAGCTGCGTTGTTCGACACTGATAAGTTCTTTGTGTTCTCCTGTCCTGGTGTAGGTAATAATTGTTAGGCACCCCCCCCAAATGGCTGTTTCTTTTGCGTAGGTGATGGGTTTACCAGGTATGTTGCCGCCGCCATGTTTTGCAGGCTGTGGGGTGCGCGGTACCCTTTTGATAGGCAGCCTGGTGGCGGCTCTGCAGCATCCCGAGCTGAACCCCGGGGTAAGGCATGGCAGGGGGCTAGCAAAAATGCTCAGGGGGACACGCAGATGGGGGAGAATCACTGGAACCTTGCAGTATTGCCGGTGCTGGAATATAAAAAAAATATTTGAAAATGCGGCGCTGAACTACTTTGGTATGAGCCAGGATCCCAAAATAACCACCTTTCAGTTGGTAAAATAAATTATAAAAGTCTTTCAGATCCGAATGTAATGGTTGGGCAAATTAATCCATTGTTGTATTGTTATAGTGCTCTAATCATATTTTTATATATCCCAGGAGTTGGAACTAAGAAGCATTTTGCTGTCATTGCAAACACAATAATAAGAATAGTCTTAACAAAGTGACGTGCACTAAGTTGACTTTCTGCAATACATTTCAGCGGAAATTACAGATGCTTTTTACATTTCATTATCATTAAGGTACAAATAACTTTCTTGTATTGAAAACCAGGCCTACTTTATCTGGTTTAATAATTATATTGAGGCTCATTATGGACACCTTGTTTGTAATTCTCGCTTTTCTTATTGAATTCTAAATGCGTTATTACAAAAGTATGTACTTTAACAGATGGAGTATATTATGGCAATGTTTAGTTCCAGTTGATCTTTTCTAAAGAACATGCTGAATGATCTCAGGCTAAATAGAACCAAGTCAAAATCTAGCTCGTTTTTTTTTTACTACTGGCATTTTCCAGGCTGCTTGGAGGGGAGCAGAAACCAAGAAATGCCACTGAACTGAGCAGGGCAGCTGGAAGAGGTGGGATGATGAAGACCTTGTGATGAGGAAGAGGTGTGGAAGCTGCATCACAGGCAGGGGAGACTTTTCCAAGAAAATATCTTAGTTGATGTCAAGGTTGTCTCATTTGCCAGTGGGATATTGCTTTAATGGTGTTCTTTTTTCCTCTCCAGTTTACATAATGAGATCAAGCTAATTAAACCATGTCTAGCTCTGGGAAAAGATCAAAATGTGAGCTCTTTTTATTTCTTTTTATTAAAACCTTCACCCTGTAATGGAAGATTCTGGGAAATACTTCGCTACCAGTGCATCTTGCTCATCCTTGAAAAAATATAGCTCCTCTTTTTTACCAGTACTTCCTTGGTTTTAATTGTTTTTTCTTCTAGTTGATCATGTTTCAGGAACTTGCAAGAAGTGCATGCTTGATATGGTTGGGTAGATTAGGTAGAGGAGTAATAATAAGTAGATGCAGTGAGGTGTTTTATGTAAAAGCCAGCGACAGTAAAACCTACTGAGAAGTGTCTTTTCCTGTGGAGTTGTGGGGTAGTTGCCTAGAGCAGTTTATTTGGTGCACTGTTACACAGAGGTCATTGACCGGTGCCGTGTAGAGGCTCAGGGGTCTCCTTGGACCTGAGAACACTTTCTTACAGCCTCCTTGAATGTGAAGATTTTTTTCGCATGCAATTTTGCTTTCCTAAAAAAAAAAAATAATAAAAAAAAAATTATGGAGGGTAATGAAAATATAGTGATTTTTATTGCAGGTTAAATGCAAATAAGGACTTGTCACACTTCAAGTTTTAAGGGCGAGATGTTGTAACATCTCGTCGCTAGCTGACCGTCACACGCCGGAGGTTGCTGTCTCGCAGGGACTGTGATTCCGCGTCGGCAGTCCAGCCGCTGGCGTTGGCCTGGCGGCTTTTCCCAGCTCTGACGTGAATACCTGTGAGTACGTGTTGGTGGCATCGTTGTCATCTTGGTGTTGTCTGCAGCGATGGCGAGTCTCGATTATGAGAGGCTTTACAGGCTGATATTAAGGCGAGGAGCTATTGCCAATATTAATATATTACTGTATTAGATCATGCTAATTATATTTTAAGCTGAAATGATTTCGGGAGGATTGAGAGGCCGTGAGGGCTCTCCCATGCCTTCTCCCCCTTGCAGAGGAGGCAAGGTTCAAGTATTATTTTCTCTTCCATAGGGGAGGAACAGCTGTGTCAGGGCTGGAAGTAAGTTTAGACTGATTGAGTTGAATTGCAGAGTGCCTTTTAGGTTGCATTCAAATCACAGCAATTTTGCTTCCCTCTGTGACAGAGCAAGGAGCTCTCCACTTTGATCGTTGATGTAGACTTGGAGAGAAGGGAAGGGGGGGGAAGAGAAGGAAAGCTTTTGTTTCAGGCATGTCGTGTTTTCCCCACCTGACAGGGTGTCAGCGGGAGCTGTGCTCTGCCAGCGTTACCCACCCCGCGCCGAGCCCCCGCAGAGGGGGGGGATCGGGGCGTGCAGAGGGACCAGGTTGTGTCTCGTGTACAATATTCCCGGCACCCAGCACTGTGTGGGTAACTGTGCCATCTCCTGATGAATAAATTGGCTCCGTGTGGAAGCAGAGCTTGATCTGAAGCTAGCAGGGTTCAGCACGAGCCTCTCTGCCTTCCTGGGCTTCCAATGAGGCCCTGTGAAGAAACTGTTTTGTGGGTTGGGGTTTGTTTTTTTCCCCCCTGTGTAAGATCTTAAAATATATTAGGGTTAATGAAATCAGTGAAATTGGGAAGCGCTGCCTGTGATGGACAGATGGCCAAAAGCACTTGGAAGTACAAGTGGTTTTGCACCAGAAGGAGTGCTGGGATCTGGCTGATGGATGGCACGTGCCGTGGGCATGGACCGGTGATGCAGGAGGAGGGAGTGCCCTGAGCTCCCGCCCCGCCGGGGCAATGCCGGCTTGCTCCACCTCATTTGCTCTCGCCCCATTGTCATAAATTCCATCCCTTCTTTGCAGACAGGATTTGAGCTCCCACATAAAATTTCTTCTTTGAAACAAACCAGTCCTTGTCATATTTAAACATATATGTGTGCGTCCTTTCCCGGTACAACTTCAGCAGCTAACTGAACGCCACTTAATAATGTTTTTCACTGTATTTCAGTCGTATGAATGTACATGAAAATTACAGTAAAGGCATCATTTTTTTAACAGCTGTGTTTAGTTGAATAACAGATTTAGAAAGTGCAGACTTTAATTAATCTGTGTTTTCTGCTGGGATTTCAGCACCATCTGATTTACTTTTCATGGCTGAAAAGTGTAATTGTAGTTTTTCCCTTTAGCTGCAAGTTTATTCTCCCAAGAAATTGATTTGGTTCTTCTTTTTCTTAAAGCAAACTCAATATCGAACTAATGGTACCTGGTATGCAGTGCACTCGCTTGGACTGCTGTGGGGTGGAGAACAAAAACCTGTCAAATGGCACAGTTTGCTCAGAAAGGCTGCGTTCCCTCCTCCCTGCCTCGCTGTATGTCGCAGCAAGCCAGGCTGCATCAGCCACCCAGCCCCAAAGGTAGGCTTGGAAGGGCTGCGGTTGCAGCAAGCAGTCCGGATGGTGTTCTCTGCTCGAGAGCTGGGGGACGGGTAGTTGACTAGGAGGTAAGGTCTGGCGTTACTGGAGGAACCTCCAAGCAGGAAGGATTTTCCTTATATATAATGTATTTTTTTGTAGTTGGAATTGCGGTAAGAAGACTCTCCCTCTCCGTATTTGCTCTTCATTGTAAAAATATGTTTGTGGGAGAGCGTTGCCCTAACTCTTCAGGTGTTGCTCAGAAAACCTCTGCAGGAGGTGCTGGTGGGTGCCTGGGGTTTAGGCACACCGTGGTGAAGGCGAAGCCATGGGCTGGGGAGCTGGGGCGATAGATTGCGTTTTATCACGCGCTGTCGATCACTCATTACTCCACCTCTGTTGGGATGAACGTGAACGTTGCAAATGTGCAGAGAGCTTTGGTGACTCTTATTTGGCAATTTTCTTTGAAAATCAGCCTGCTGTGGAAACATATCCTTGTCCCAGCCCTACTTCTGCCCTGGGATGGGGCTCCCTAGGTTGAGGGTGCAGACTCGTGCCTGGCACCCAGTGCAGGGTGGTCCAAGTGGCTCAGTCACGGCGTTCCTCTCACTGCCTGGCTGTGCTGGAGGATCTGCACAGTCACGTCCTCACCTGTGAGGTGTGGAGCTGTGCATGAACCAGCCCTTCTGCTGGCTTTCTCATGCAAGAAGAGCTGCTCAGACCCCGCGCTCGCAGTGGTTTGCTTCCAGGAGCACTATTTCTGAGCTGAGGTAGGGGGAAAGGAATTTTTTTTATAAAATAACAGCATTACCTGCATTCTTTGCTGAAGCCTATGTAATTTTAGTTACTGTCAGATGTACTTTCCCCCCATATTTATTTTATTAGGTTGGCATGGGTTTTGATGTCTTAAGGGCTTTGTGTGCAAAGCCCACAACGACTGAAGAGAAGCGATACATTTAGATTCAGAGTGTAATCTTAGGATGGCTGCTAATCTGAATAAGATAAAAAAAAATCTTGATGGGTTTTAAAACTTATTTTAATTAAGGTTTTTCCTTTCATCTCACCAAAGCCCTGAATTAGCTCCTTCATTCTCCCACAAATATGAATAGTCCCCGCTGTGTATAGACACTCTCACACACACAGAGCCTCAGCAGAAGGGCCAAACCCAGATTCAGAAGTATATGTGCCCGAAATGCTGGTGAAATTAAAGCAAGATTTGTGCAAAGTAAAAAAAGGCCAAACTAACCAGCTGCCTGTACAATAAGCTGGAGGGTGCCTAGGTACCCCAGCAGAGTCTTGAGCTCTCCAGCTTTCTATGTTGAAGAGTGTGGGACTGGGATAGCTGCTGTTACCAGCCCGTGGAGCTGTGGATTTGACACAGCAGTTTGCTGCTCTGTAGCAACTCGTTCGTATGTACATTTGTGCCTTTTTTCGATGCTGAGTGCCCCTGGATGGTTTTGCTCTGCTGGTTTTGCTCCATGTGCCTTGCCCCTGGAGGGGTGTGGGAGATGATGCATGGTTGGAGCTGGACACAGCAGGGACTTGGACCCAGGTCTCACTGGCTGGGAGACGATGCTGTGAGCTGCTCTGGGCATCTTGGGTTTGCAAGACATTCCTGGTGAGATTTCTGCTAAAACTGGCATATTCCTGTACAACATTTTGGCCTTGATGAGTTAGTGTTTTTCAACAGGAATTTTTCTGATAGCTTCAGTCTGAAGCTCTCATGGGCTTTCCTTGCCATGCAAGGTTTTTGCTTGGGCATCATTCGATAAACACTGGTGAGGACCCCTGGCTGGAAGGGCAGTTGGGACTGTGGGTCCCATCCATAGCAGGGCAGTGCAGAGTGTATATTCCCTTCCCGTGGGTGCACAAGCTCCGAGAGACAATTTGGAGAGGCTGTTCGGTGGGATGACCCGCTTGCTGCAAAGTTTGGCCTAGGCATGGTGCCAGCCAGAAGCAAGGCTGACAAATAATCGGAAATCAAAGGAGCCACCTGCACGCCACGGGGAGCTGCTCACCGGGTGGTAAGCGAGCTGTGCCAGCGCTCATCGCCGAGCCTTGTTCTGCAGCCCCGCTTCCCAGCGTGCTGGGGGGGCAGCGCAGGAGGGAGTCGCTCCCTCCCTGGCCTCGCCGTGCCCTTGTTAGAGATTTTTAGAGGGATCCGAGGTGAGATTGTGGCTGGACGGATGTGCCAGGGTGCTGCTTCATCGGGGGGAGAGCCATTGGGGGAACATTGAGAGTGATGGGGCTGGGCTGGACCATCTTTGGGGATGCTGATACTGTGGCAGAGGAGAGGGGACAGCCTTGCCGAACCGAGACTGTCGCTGTGAAATTCCCTCCCTGAATGGGGAGCGCCCCTTTGGCCGCGTGAACCCCATGGGCTGCATTGCCAACAAATAGCCGGGGCGGAAAATTAGGTCTTTTTAAGAGCGTTTTTATCCTCTGCTGGTTGGTAAGAATGGACCCAGCGAGCAGGAGGGAGGGAGGCAGAGGGGTGGCGTGATATGCAGATGCCTGTGTCACATGCACATGCACCGGCTGCACTCCTCTATGTGTTTTCGCCCAGCTTGGAGGCTGGCAGCTCACGCTTCTTCAGAGAGCAGATAGTATTGCTTTCGGAGAGAGCGCACCAATGTGAGATGTGCATACGCCCGTGTGCGCGTATGTAGTTGCTTGTTTTCTGTGTCGAAGGCAGGCGTGTGAAATCACAGCCCCTAGCTGCCCCGTGGCTGTAACCCCTGGCAGGATCTAGCCCAACGTAGCCAATTGTTGGTCCCATCAGCCTTGATAGGATCTCTTTTAATCAGCTGGCAAAGGAAATTCCCTTGCCAGCCATTCCTCCGAGGGTGTACTGGGGGATCCAGCGGAGGCCTGCCCTCTCCCCCATGTGCCGGCTGGAAGGGGAGGGAAGCCCATCCACACAGCACCAGCAGAGCACTGAGAAAGAAAACTCATGTTTGCAAAGCCAGGCCAAAATCTGAGGATTTTTATAGCATAAATATGGTACCTATAGTTATTTATGCACCCTCCTCAAAGGCTATTTACACCCTCTCCCTGCTTTTGTGCTGTTGGCTGGAGAATATTCTTATATTAGATGTTTTTAGCAGCATGGGGATGTTCTCCAGCTGTCACCCGACTGCAGGACCATACATTTCCAGTGCTCTTCCTGAAAGAAGAGGGCAATTCGTGGACTGTGACCCCTGTGTTGTTTTTTATTTATCGTAGTGTAAAACACGAAGCTGCCCTTGGAACATGTTATTTTTCACGCTCACGTAAACAGCGGAGACCACAGTCGTGAGCGCAGGGGTGAGGCTGAAGCACTGTAGCGCTCCTGTAATTGGGATAGTTAATGCAGTTTGTCACTTCGGTGCCTGATGAGCAGCGCGATACCTTTGTCTCTTGTTAGAAGGAGATGATGGTGTTCGCAGGGTGGATTTCATTTGCTGCTATCAGAGAAACAAGGTTGTGTTCAGCGGCCGTTGTTAGCGGGCAGCATCCCTGCCCGTGCTGGTGAGGACGCCTGGGCGCTGCCTGGGACGTAGCTGCTGACCGGCACGCTGCCACCGTGCTCCATCTTTGTAACGTGACAGCAAGAGGGCTCTTCTTCCCTGCTACTGAACTGGAGATGATGCTGTTTGATTTCCATCTATCCTGCTTCCATCGTACCAGTGTCATGGCTATGAAAGCCAGGTTTGCATCTCGGATGCCAGGCGTTGCAGTGAAGGGGAGAAGGGAGTGAATATGCCTGATAATAATGACAGCAATCAGTTCATAGAGCTGAAGGAGGTAGCTCGTTGCATCAAGGGCCAGGAGTAAGTTTTTTCCCCATTTCCTGCATTGTGCAGTTGATCAGGAGCAGCGTAAGGTTATTTTATTGTTTCCAGGAGCGCTGGACCCAGCCACCCTGCTGGAGGTCGCATGCTTGGCTTGCTGCATCATTGATCCAGCCTGCTATAGCAAATTCTTTATGCCTTTTAAATGGGGACTTGCACTTAGAAAGCAAACAATCTTAACGTTTCTGAGGCTGAAAGCAGCAAAACTGGTGGCTTTTGTCATTAGGGATGCTGTCTGCGTTGATCACTCCCGCAATAATGTGTGAATCCAAGGGAATGTGCTATCCAGCAAAGGGGGTTTGAGAGCAATTTTTATTTTTTTAATTTTTTTTTTAAATGGGGGAAAAGGGAAGGGATTGTAGCTTCCTGCGTGCTGGGGAATTGGGGCTGGCTCCTCTGCAGTGGCTGCAGTTACATGGCACTCCTGTGACTGGGCTGGGGAGCTGAGTGTGGGTTTCCCTCATTCACACCATAAAGTTTCCAGTTCGGTCTATACTGGCCAGCATCAGTGCGCTGAGTTTGTCAGCTACCTTATACAGCAGCTTTGCAGTCATGGCTATTTGCTTATGACAGATAAACAGAAATAACTGCATTGTCTTTAGAAAAACGTCATGTCCCATTAAAATACCGACATCGTGTATGAGATTGGTTTTGTTTTTAGAAATGCTGAAGTAATGGCTTTTTGTGTGAGGCTTTTCCCCGGAGTCGTCTCCGGGAGCACAGAGCATGTTTTAGCTCAGTCTCTTGCGTTTGATTTTTGTCTTCCTGCAGTTTTGGTCTCTGTTTTACTGCCCTTTATTGAAAAGGTGGTTTAGCGATCCTGTGCCCGTCATGGTGGGTCATTGCTCCGACTTGTGCAGCAGTTCTGTGGTGCAGGGGCACAGAGATGCTCCCGGGTGGCTCCCGAGCATCTTCGGTGCTGACAGGGCAGCTTGGACAGGACAGCTTTGATGCCGCTTTCTGAATCGCATAAAATGGGGCAATAATGCTTGCTCCCAGTTAGTGCTTGGAGTTGCCCACCTCCTGTGGTTCAGCTGCTGAAAATTGTAATAACGACGCTATGCTATCACCAGTCAGACGGAGAGTTTTTCTTATCCCGAGCTGAACTTTTCCGAAGTTGCCTGCCAGGTTTCTGTGCTGGGGGCTCCACTCCCGGTGCCCGCAGGGGCAGAGCCATTGGATGCTGCCAGCGGGGGAGGCTCAGGCGTGTGTGCAGTGTTGGTAAATCCTCTGCTTTTCTATTTTCCTTACTATTGTAGTTGTCCCTTTTGCAACGACTACAATGAGAAGGCGACTTTCTTATCATTATTTTTTGCAGAAAGAGCCTTCCGACTCCTCCTGAACCTGCGAATGGATTTCTCAACCTCCAGCCATCCGAGGTGTAAATAAGATAGGAGAGGGGGCTTTGCATGAATCCTATCTTCCTGCCGGCAGCCCACTGTCTGCCTGCTTAGTTTTGCATTTTCCTTCCATAGCATGGATTATATTTATTATTTTTTTTTAAATGCTCACCAAATCTGTTGCTAATTATTGCCGCCGCCGAGCCGATGCTGTTGTTTGTGTCGGGAGGTGCAGCCGTTGTGCAGCACGAGGGGCAGGGACCCCCAAATTCCGAACAATCATGATTTACTGTGCAGCTTGGGCAAAGTGCATTTGTTGCCTTGGAAACAAATAGCAGCAGTGAACAACTAAATGAAATTTATGGAATCAACTTCAATAAATCTTGATGATAAATGTGCAAAAACATACACGATTTGATGAAGATCTACAGTATGCAGATGTGAAGGATGATAGTAAGTTATATAACTGCTTCGGCTACAATTTTGGACTGCCATAGTCATGTTCCTATAATCCGGGCTTTTTTGTTGTTTCTGAGGAAGCTGTCTGTTTCTTTTCATAGATACGGCATTTAATTTTAATTTCCAGGGTATCTTTTAGTTTAATTGGCATGCTGGATGATTACAGAGTGTTGTTTTGTCTTTTGCAGATCCTGATTCATATCTAACTTAGGATAAAAATAAAATTGAGAACTGTGGCAATCTAGGGGAGCAAAAAGTGCCATGTCGCACGCCTCCAAGAAGGGTGCAAAATTTCACAAATTAATTAAAGCATTTATGTAGGACATCTCCCTAATTCCGTGTATCAGCCTTTGTGTTTTGCAAGACAGGGACAGGTTAGTGATTTTGTAGTTACAGTCTAGCTCTGCGGCAGATTTTTGTCTCATGTGGAAAGGTCCCTGTATTTACCTGGGCACAGGGATGGGGTGGTTTTTCTGTATCACAGCAAGTGATATTTTCTGAAATTGATATTTTTTGTTTCTGGTTTGACCTGTGGATCGATAAGGGTTCAGGAATATCAGTGGACTTGTCTGGAGACTATGTTGTAAACCTTTAACACAGCCCTTAATGCAACTTGATGTTTTTCCATTAGTTCCCTTACCTTGTCTTGTTACAGGGTCTTATTTTCACGATTTTCTGTCGGGTCAGGAAGCACAGGGAATCTTTGTTTCTTCCTTTCGTGAGGCGTTGGGCCCCAGCTTCACGCTGCAGCTGCGGTGGGGTAGGTGGCAGCCGGTGGGGGGGTTGCACAGGGCAGTACTGCTCCCTGCCCGTGCCTTCTGCTGCAGCCGTCCCGGCGGTGAATGGAGGGGTCCCACGGCTGGGACCCAAACCCGACCCAGTCTGATGGGCAGGGGGATGGACATTAGCATCTTTAGGAAATTGCCTCCCTATATCTTCAGCCAATTTCTCTGCAGAGGCATCTTTTTCCCTCTGTGCCTCATTAGTGGGTTGGTTTTGATGAATATTGGAGGTCTACCAGATGGACTGGTCATATCTTAAACCTTGGCCCTCCCTTCCCTTCTCTTATAACCCTTTCATCTTCTTGGCTTGCTCCTGGAATAAGAGATTGTTTCTGAGAATAAAGACTTCACGTTAGTGCTGTCCTCAGACTATCAGCAAGTAAAAAAAATAAAGCAAGTTGTAACGCAGGATCCTGCCTCTGCCTTAGCGCGTGGTTTGCTGCTGTTATTTCAGACGCACCCGTTTCTCTTTGTTACTTGGATCTACCCAGATTCAGAGCCAAGCCCTTAAGTTGCTAAGTATCTTCCAGCCCACAAAGTCAGCGCTTCATCATGTCAGCCGTAATATGTTGTACGGATTTAGAAAATCCCTACGCATGTAAAGTATCTAGCCTGCAAATCATCCCAGGTCTGCACGGGTACCGGTGTTAGTGAAGCAGCTTCGCAGAACCCGGCGCTTGCAGAGACCAGCGCGATGCGTTTTCATTGATTTGGTGCTGGGCACACTCGTAACCTTGGCTGGGGTCGAAATTCAAGTTTCCCTTAGATAAGGTGTGGAAGGCTGTAAACCTGAAGGGCTTCCTCCAGAAGCCCTGTGCATGTGTGATGGTTTCTGAGTGCGCTCTGATGTTTACAGAGCCCTGTAGCTCTTCCCATTAACATACAACTGCATACGACAGGTTGAACTCCATTAGGAGTTAAATTTAGTGACTCTCTAACTTCTTTTTGATATGTTTTTATAATTTCATTGTATTATGACACTTGGTTTTAAATTTGCATGAGTAAATGAGCCTCTCACTAAGTCAGGTAAAAAGATTTTTCACTTATCTACCATGAAATAAGACATTAAAAAAATAGTGAGAGTAGGAAGCAATGTATCCTTGACATATTTAGTTTACATTTTTTTCAACTGTGCTGACTGAACATTTCTAACTATTAATGATACAATAAAGCTGTTTGTACTGCCTTAACAGGCTAAATAATTTCACATTATGAAGACATTTTGTAATTAATTTATAGTATTTTGTGGGAGAACTGTATTTTTGGAAAATGCAAGTTTACATTTAATCACATTCATACCTGAACGGTAAGATGCAGCAAGTGAAAACTGGCCTTTTACGGGTCACCTCAAAATAATACAGTCCATGGGTGCGATTAACACAGCAAACAACCTTAACTGGGCTTCCCATAACTTGTCTATTAAGCTTCCTGCAGGATTACTTAAAAATGCGTGTTGGTCAGTGAAGCGCCTGCAGTCGGTTGAAGGTCAGACCACTTCATCCCTGCCATCATCACAGGGAGTTCCACCAGCTTCTGTTGCACTACCACAGATTTATGGTCTTTTTTATAAATGTATTGGAACATTTATTCAGGATAACCTTGGCAAGACCTGAGCAACTTTGAGATCTGCACTTTGATGGTATTTTTCCCCTCTCCTTTCCTATCCAAGAAGAGGAGAGAGACCATCCAAGGTCCCGCCGCTGGTGGGATTTGGGGCATGTATCTGGGGGAGACCAGCTTGGTGCTGGGACAAGAGCATCCCTTTGTTTCAAATGGGTGAAACGAGGATGAGCAGCAAGGAGGTAGCACCACCACTCGTTTGCTCCTGACCTGGGTTCTGGTGATGAGCTTACGCAGCAAAGCTCCCTCTGTTAATTACCTGGCTTTTTGGCTCTCCCCATCTCTCCTGACATCACCGTTTTTAATCTGTTTGTTATTGATTTTTTTTCTTTCTTTTTCCCCCCTCCGTTTCGTTAATAGTGACAGATGCTTTTAATTAAAAAGAAAAGACAAAACAAATTCCCGAGTAAAACAAAAAGAGAATATTCTAATTTGGTGTGACATTATGAGGCAGAATGGCTCCTGGCATGCAAGGTACGGAAAAGGTCATCTTCCACTGCTACAGCCTTTTGCAACGGTGGAATTAAGTTCAAACTCAGGCTGGTTTTGAAGTCTTAAGTCTCTCCGGGGATTCCTTTCATAACATCTTCGAACTGGATAACACTACAGTAAATGAAATACACTGCACTGGATTAAAGGGTTATTTCCCCTGTGTATCAAGCTGACACAGAATACCAAACCTCAGGTTGCCTCTGAGTTGTCTCTATCTGCTGATACCCTCTGCTTTACATAACAGCTCTCCAAATTTTTGCAGGGAAAGTTTTGCCATTATTTATTCGGCTTCACCGCTTGGTGAATGCGGAACAATTTTATGCAGCAAGGAACCAAAATAAAGCAACTAAACGGGAAGAAATTTAATGGGCTTAAAAATGTGAAGGAAGCAATGCAGGAATGAGCAAAGCTGCCTCTTCAGGTCTATTATGCTGCTCTATAATTTATACCAAAACACAAAATATAGATATCTCTGCATTGCCACTCATATGTTTAGCAGCACAGAGCTTGCAATAACAACAGGGTATGATCCATGCTACTGTGCTTCTTATCTGACTGTACCAAGAGTTAAAATTTGTTAAGGATCATTTGCAATGTGTTTTGTTGTAGAACAAATGTTCATTTTGACTTTGAACTTGGTGTATGCTGTAGCTTGTGCAGATTGCATTTAGCACCGGGTAACCAAACCGCTGCCATCTGCACAGTGCCAGGGACCACCATGGCTGAGCTCCAGAGCACGTCCCTCCTTCTCCGCACTAGGGAAAAGATGCGTGGCTTGAAACACTGGAGCAGCAGCTCCTCCAGCTCCGCAGTGGCTGCCACAGCCTGGGGAGGAGCAGTGGGTGCCAGGTCGGACCCATGGAAGGTGCTGTCTCCTTCCGTCTCCAAACAGCAGATTGCAGCAGGCGTGCATTTAACCCGCTCTGAAACCACAGAAATTGTCTTGGTTCTTCCTTTCCCCCACCAAAACACTGATGAAAGACTGCTCCGAGATCGGGGGGAGCTCTCAGATGCTAACTGTGCAATAACTTTTCTGACAATGAAAACTATTTCTTGCCTCCTCCCATTTTATTTTGTCCAAGGCGGCCCAAGGCTGGCTGGGTCATATGGAAAACTGGAGTTGTCTTGTAAAATGTGTATATAAGATAAAATGCACCATCTGTATTCTGGAGACATTTGGATTTGGTAAGAACAGGGCACTGTGCTCCATATATTGGTGCCTACCTCTGGTTTCTGGTCTCTGTATTGAATCTGCCTCCTGCCTCTGTAGCTCAGCATCCTCCCGCAATGGTTTTCTCTGGATGTACTTACGGATACCACTGGAACAACCACCACCCGCTGCTTGCTCCCCTCAACCACGCCCCAAACCCCGCTCCTGACAGGGGCCGGTGTGGGCAGCTGCCCATGCTGCCTGCTTCTCCTGAGGATGGGGGGAGGCTGCGTCACCTCTCCCTGGTCACGCTCGTGCTCTGCTGGGCAAATTAGAAGTTGGAAACATGGGTGGTTTCCATTAGCTTTTGGGATGAGGTGCGGCGTGGCTGGGACCTGCACGCTGACCTTGGGCTCTGTGGAAGCTGTGCAGCAGGAGTTGTGCGTGCTGGCAGGGGTTTCTGCTGGTGTGCTGCTCGAGGAGGTGGCTCTGCAGGCATCAGGTTCCTCTGTTTCCAAGTGTTATTCACATATAACACCCACACACATTAAAAACATGCGGGAAATGATAGTTTTGGGTTTCTGCTGTCCACGAGTAATTAAAATCAATGGCATTTTTAGATTTACCTCTCACTGAGCAATCTGGGAGGAGAAGTAAGGGCAGGGAATTTGCATGTGCTGCTTTTCTGGGTAGGTTGGAGGTACCCGCACGCTCCCGCACTGCAGCCTCTGAGACGGTCTGTGTCTTACCAGGAGGTCTGAAATCTCTCTGGAAAAGCTGGGACATATTGAAAATATGCTCAGAGCTTTAGCACTTCCTCCAGATTATTTCTTCGAGTATTTAAAAATATATTTTATAACACTAAAATAAATGTTAATGAGTCTGCATTGCTTATGGCTAACAATAATATTTCTATTTAAATACAGCAGCCTAGCAAGGCATTCAGTGGTGGAGGGGCTGGGTGAGGAGACCTGGCTTTTTGCTTCTGACTTGGTCCTTGATGTCTTGAGCAGTTTTATTCTCTTGTGCTTTGCTTACCCTGTTCTGCTAAATAGCAATGAAAAGCTTCCTTGCTTTGTTAAAGCGCCTAGGATTTACCAGAGGCCTCTGGGCAAGTGTTAAATACTGAGCTGGTTATGAAAAGTGTTATTTAATATTATGTTTAGACCTCTTCAGTGTTAGCATGTGTTTTTATATACTGTTTGTGGTGACCTTTGTGCTTTTCCAACCAAATAAGGACAGTCTCCTTGACTCGGGGACTATTTTTTTTCCACTACCAGGCACAGCATCTTCTAAATAATTTGGTAAATATGCCGTTTCGGGAATGCTTTCGGTGTCTGTGCTGGGGCTGGCGGTGCTGGAGATGCCAGTTGTGTGCAGAAGGTGGGAGAGTTGTCACAAGAAAAATAATAGCGTGGAAGTCCGTTCCTCTCGTCTTTGTTCTTTTTTTCCATTACTTCCAGCGAAATTCTGTTTTAAGGATCCCAACCTACCACGCGCAATGGGCAGTGATTTGGGGAGGCGAGCGGAGGGGAGGGAGGGACCCACCTGATTGCAGCCTCAAGGAGTCTGCACGGAGCGGGGCACGGAGTCAGCGGGGGGAGAGGTGTAGGTGTAAATGGGATGGCAGGAATTCAACCTTGGCATCATGTCAAAGGCACGGAGCCCTTCTCCGAGCAGCTGCATACCCCGTGACTGCGGGAAGCCAAATGGTTTGTTTGTGTGTTTACATGGATATGTGGGTCTGTGTAGGGGAAAGCCACTTAGCAGAAATCCTGCTATTAAAGCAGATGGTGGGAGATCAGTCTGGTTTTTAGGGGGGTACTTGCTGGTATGGTGACCAAGTTATTAATTCCTTCCTGTGCTAGGAGTCCTTTCAGCGTTACAGGGTATGGGTGAATTGTGTTTTCTGAAACTCTGCGCTCCTTCCATGCTTTCTCAAAAGCAGTTGAGCTGATGTAGTATTTCGGAAAGCAAAAGAGCGTTGGTCAGGTTTGTTGCTGCGGTTCTGCTCCCTGTGCTCCTTCCACACTGCCCTCTGCTCAAGCCCTTTCCAGGTGCTCCCATGTGGTCTGCACCCACTGCAGCTCTGTGGGCAGCCTGGTTTGGGCAGCTGCCTCGTGCCCTGCCTGCCCTCTTGCGAACCAGTGGAAACCCCTTTGCTGCTACTCAAATGCTTGTTGTTATGCTAGGGTTTTCTCCTTCCATTTTAGAAATTGCTCTTCCCCTCCCCCCCTCCCCCCCCCCACCATATTACTGACAGCTGCATTCTCTTTGACAGTTGTGATATTTGTATGTGTGCATAAAAACAGTAGGAAGCATTTATGTAGGTGTCACTAATTTAATTTAATTTAATCTGATATGTATGTATAGAGAGGATGGTTCTGCACTAAAGTGCTTCTCTTTATTTTACAGTCTCCATCATCATCAAATACAACTCCTTTCATTCTCCTCTTCCATTCACCTACCCAAAGACCAAATCTGGAAATAGTAACCAAAAGAGAAGCCCACGTCATCCACAAAGCAGGGAAAGGTTGAAATAATTTAAGGGTAAGTAATTTTTTTTGCCCTTATTCTAACTTGAAGCTTTGTGTGTAAAGCTACAATAGTAAGTGCAAGGCTGTATAAAGAAGCTGTTAAGCATATACGTAGCTGCTTCATGTGCAAAGTGGAAAAAATGACTGAAATGCTGATTTGGTGATGAAGGAAAGCTATAATGGCACCTTTTGCAGGTGAGAAAATGCCCAGAAGGGCAGCGTGCTGGCAGTTTGGACTGTTGGTACTATTTCTTCTGGCCCTGGTTCAACCTGCACTCCTGCCTGGGTAGAAGCGGTGGATCTGCGCAGGCACGTGGTTCTGGGCTTGGGCTGGGCTGGAAGAGCTTTCCAGTTGAGAAGGAGCTGGGAGTTGGGCGTCTCCGGCTGTTGAAGAGCTCCTTTGTCATTTCCTTCCCCCTTTTCCACTTAAAGCATCACTCAGCGATGGTAGCGAGCTATAGCTGCTGTTTGCGTGGTGCAGGTCGCTTTGGCTCGCTGTGGCTTTCTGCGGCCCCCCCGGCTCTGTGGGCTCCGTGAGCTTTTCCTGGAGAGCAACCTGGCAGTGTCTGCGCCAGGGGGGTCTGAAGGAAAACGCTGATGGGGGCTGGAGGAGGGACAAACCCGAACGGCAGAGTGAGCAGGGCCTCTCAGTGGAATTGTTTGCCTTAAGGCTTTTCTTTTGCTGTGAGGGTGGCGAATAAGATAGGAAGAGATATAAAATCAGCTTTTGTGAAATTCAGAACCCTAGCTGAAGCATTAGTAATCTCCAAATGTTAGGGAATGCATTTTCCCACCCTAGTCCCAGATCTGTGTCTGCATATATTGCATTTCCACACATGTTCTGTTCTTTCATAGATGGACAGGATATGCGTTTGCTTACATTTGAGAACTTAGCTTTAAACATCTGGGTTTTCTGGTTTATTGCTGCCTTTTTTTTTCTTCCCCCCCACCCCACCCCGCCCCGCAATGTTTGTTCATGCAAAATTCATATCTGGGAAGGGCATCTTAAATCCCTGCTTCTGAGTCAAAAAGGGAAAGTATGGAAGTGAAAAGAGAGATTGTATCATTTAAGAAATATGATTCATGAATTAATCCTCGTCTGCTACACCATCTGTGGCATGTGTTTCAATACAAAAATCCTGTTTTTATATCTCTGTAAAAAGCTTTCTTCTTGCTGGCTGCCTGAGTTTTCTGCGGTGCTAATGGGAAATTAGCTTCTTTTTGGGGAGACAATGGTGATTTTTATTTGCAGCCTGGGCAGGGGGCCCCGACCTGTATCCAAGCTGTAGGTCGGTGAGGGGAGGCAGAGCCTGGTTTTTCAGGGGTGGGTTCAGCTCTCTGTGTAATGCCAGGAGCCTGACTTGCAGGCAAAGCCCATATGCGACTGCTTTCTGCACTGGAAGCATGGCTGGGGCTCCCAGTGCCGTGGCAGGGATGGTGCGGGAGATGGGCAGCCAGGGGCAGCAGTTGCAGGCAGCTGTCTACGTTGTTCTGCATAGGAGTGAAAAAGAAGGGCTTGTTTCTAAAAGTGGACCGGTAGGGTATTTTGTACTTGGTGCTCTGGAAAATAAACAACTGAGGTGGTCCCTATCCTCCGTTTTTCTGCTAATGTTGTTATAATCTCTTTGTAGATACAGAGAAAGGGGGGTTGCCCATCATTGCCTCAAAGAGGAGCTGCTACGCATTGTGCCTTTGTGAGAAATGGGGAATGATGGGGCACTGGTGTTTTTTGGGGGTGACTGGAAAAGGGTCTCCTTTCTCTAAGTTGATTCCTTGAATTGTTCTCCAGGTTTTTACAGGGAACAACTTTCCTTTTGATACATAGTTCTCAGGTTTCTATTCCCTAAGCAGCACACCTGGCTTCTGCTGGAGTCAGACCTGAGGTGTGTGAGCCTGTTCCTCCTTCGCAGACAGGGTCCCCCAGCTGGACAGCACTTCAGCACGTGCATCCATCATCGATCCCTTTCCTAAACAGGGACATCTTGCTGCCTGGGATTGCCCCATTGGTTTTCTCTTCTGCTTCACGTAGGACGCTGGTAAAAGCTTGAGCATTTTCCTCTTTACTCTGGAGGAGGATCCCAAGGTGCTGGAGAGGCTGGATGGCCAGGGCCCTTGCCACAGCCTTTTCTGGGCTGGTGTCACTAATGTGCTGTAAGTACAGCTCCGGTGAGCTCCCAGGCACTGATAACGCTGATAGATGGAGGTTATCCCGGAACTCAGTACCGGTGGTGAAATATTGCGGGTTTATTGCCTTTCCATTCATTTTGTTTTCACGCCTTTCTGCCTTCCTGACTCATTGCTGTTCGGCCTCTGCTTGCAATTTCTATTTGCTGTGGTAACACCCACTGGACAGGACCAGAGTGCTGCAAAGCACTGATGCTTGCAACTGCTTTTGGAGCTTTTTATTTTTTTAAATTGAGCATCTAAAGCCAGGACAGGTGACAGAAAGGAAAACGTTAGTGATGCCTTTTGTCAGAAGCGTGAATAAAGTATGAAAATGAAGAAGCAGCAGAAGAAATGCCTCTTGCATTGTGCATGGCAGGCGGGCGTGAGGAGTTGAGCCAAGAATGCCTGCTGCCATCCCCATGCCCAGCACAGGCTCCGTCCCCAACGGCCTCCCAGCTGAGACCAGCTGCCGAGATGGGGCTGATGCTGGGAGACGCTCTGGCCCATACCCAGGTGCTGAGCCCATTCAGGCTCCTGCATCAACCCTGTTTTCCCTTTCCTCTCCATTATCACAGACCCCTTTCTGCCATCTCTTTGGGGAATCCTTGGATCACAACATGAGAAGTCAAGTCCACAAGCCCCGAGTACCCCAACCCTACTCTGAGTAGCTGCGTGTTAAGGGAAAAAAAGTCAGCAGTGGTTCAGTGAATTCAGAACTGGAATTAGGCTGAATTACAACCTTCTGCATGGAAAATACTTGTGGGAAGGCAGACCAGAATCGACACCCGGTTTTCAGTCCATCTCACACAGACACAGCTGGTTTTGCTAGTGACTCTGGCTAGTTTCTTCTATGCCTTTACAATATTTTGCAATTTTGTATATTTCTTAATTGCTTCAGTCGTTTCTTAAAATCTGAGTTTCTGAGCTTGTTTGCCATTCTTTGTCCGCTCCATGCTCCAGTCTGGGAAGTAGAGGTTGTTTCCTGGGGTCTGTTCTGCAAACCTCCAGCTGCTCCCTGCCATCCGGCTGCTGCTGGCAGCCACACAGGCAATCACATTGCCACCATCTCCATACAATGGGGGTTACAGACTTTGTACCTTGAGAAGGTCCTATGCTTACTTGTGCAGCCAGCGGTAAAATTTTGCAAAAAAACCCCTTTCAGACCCCGCAGGAGCTCCACTAGTAGAAAAAGAAACGACAAAATCAACAAGCGGTAAAACAAACAATTGCAACCAGAAATGGGAAAAGAGAAGCAGTCCAAGCATTTTGATAAGTGTATTCCATTAGCCATGGTTTTTACTTTTTATTTTAAGCTCTGATTACAATTCGGCAGCTTTTATTTAAAGAAAAAAAAAAAAGGTGTTTATGCTTAGCCCTTATTTCCACCGCAGCATGAGTTTGTAAACGAGGGGCTCTGGCAGATCCCCCCTGGCTTCTCCTCCCTCCACAAGGTGCCCCCTCATCAGTGAGGGTCCCCGCTCGTTAGCGGCTGTGGCAGGGAGGGTGACGATGCTCGGTGGCAGAGGACACGTGACAGCAGCCGGTTTCTTGTGGGAAGCTAATGAAGAGATGAGAAGCATCGATTCACCATCTATTTGTTAGGACCCCAGTGAAACAGCTGTTTGTTTCTCATAAACAATTATGCCAAGACGGAAATTGGCTTGTGTCTGTACGTACTTTTTGGATGGGGAAAATTAAGCAGTAATAGCTGGAAAAATAATATGGGCTATGAGATAATAGATGCCTAAGGGATAAAATTAAACAGTATTTTACAACGAAGGAAGAGCTTTTGGCAATAAATGCTTTGCGTTTGACTTCTTTTTGTTTGCCAGAGGACTGATGTTGTTTTGGAGAGGTTGTCCTGGGATGTATTTTCCAAACAGATACAGGAAAACAGTGAAGGTCTTTTTTTTTTTTTTTTTTTTTTTTTTTTAATTCCTCCTGAGAAGGATGGTGCCAAGGCTGGGGTACAGCTCACACTGCCTGCGCAGTGGGTGTGTTTGCTGTGACTAGATGTGGACACCGGGGCTTTGAGAAATGCTGCCAGTGCAGGAGCATTTTTGAAAGAAAATGGCTAGTTCTACCAAGCAAATTGGGAACAGGAGATGGGTTAAAGGCCATAGGGAGCCCAAAAAGCTCAGGCAGGGGTGTGTATGTTTGACACCCTGCCAGGGTTTGAGCAGAGTTTGTTATTTGTGACCTGCCTGTGCTGATAGTTGTGTGTCTGCACGTGCTGGTGTTGCTTCTTGGCTGGGTTTGATCTGCTGCAGAAGCCCCTTTCTGATCCCGCAGCGGCAGTGGGATTTGGTTCTGTTCTGCTGTCCCTCCACTATGTGCTTTTCCATAACTGCTCCATCAGCACCTTGCCAAGGGGTAGCTGGGAAATGCTGTTTTCTCCATTTCAGGTGGCTCACACCGCCATCTCCTTCAACTTGGGCACGGGGGGGTGCGGAGTCACGCTGGGCAGACGCCTTCATTGCCTCCTGGTGCTGCCAGCAGCCACCCCCACCAGCACAGGGCTTGCTCCCCGCCGCGCATCGCCAGGGCTGCCCGGGCACCGTCACGGCCAACGCTGGGCTCCTCTTCAGTATGCACCGTTCAAACAGAGCTGCAAACCCTAATCCCACCTGCCCCGGGACTGATGCAGCAGGTCGAGATCCAAGGTCTTTGGCCCAGGCTTATCCCTACTATCATGTTTTCATTTCACAAACCTTGAGGAAAGTGTCCTCACCATGTGGGAGAATTTCCCCAGCGCACACGGGGCACGGGGGAGAATCCCGAGGTACAAAGTGCCTGCTGTCCCCATTAGCTGAAGTGGGACTCAGGGGTGCTCAGCACCTCTCCAAATGAGGCCAAACTGTCTAGTGCATCGAAAATGAAATCATTAAGTCGCTGTTGCATTAAGACTCTGTTTTTATTCATGGAGTGTAATGTGATTCATTTGCCCTTTTGCTCTCATGTTGAGAAGGCAGTCATCTAGTATGCATCGCTGGCTGCAGGGAGAGCTGTATTTATTTTTTTTTTTAAAAAAATTGTGTGTGTGTGTGAGGGAGCAGACATTTTCATCAAGTGCGGAGCATCCACGGAATTGAGACTTATCTGTTTGCTCAGTGGTCTCAGAGGCCAGTACTTGCTGTGCGCTCGCAGCCCCGTTTGTGGGGGCACTTGGCTCTGCTCACCCATCTCAAAGATGCACAGCAACAATCATTCTTCCTGCTCCAGCCCCGCTGGACCCACAACAGGACCCACAACAGCACCCACAACCCCAGGCTTATGGATATGGCACAGGATCTTGCCGATGTGTGGTGGGATGTAGGATGGGACCCTGCTCCAACTGATGAAAAGTGGTGAAGAAGATTGTGGGTCCTTGCAGCTGTGGGTCACTCTTCGCTGTTAACTGTGGCCGAGGAAAATCATTCCTCCTTGGAGTTGAAAGAAGAAACATATTGAGCAAGGGAAGGGTATATAATACAAAAGAACAAAAATAAATGCAATTTTTAAAATGTTAGCATGGGGAGCATTAACTAAGTCACTAATTCCAAAAGAATGATAATGAGTGAGCCAGTTTGAGTCACTACTTCTTGCTGTGGGACATGGTCAGAGCAGTTCAGCTCTGTGTGTTGGACCTCTACCTGCAAAACAAGAAGAAAATCCTTTTCAGACCGGATAGTTATGGCCAGCCCTTTTTAAGCACAAAGCTCTGAACTCTGTCTCGCTGTCACATTCCAAGCGGTCATGGCAAACGGCACAGTGACTGTCTCAAAGTCCGCAGGTGACCCTGGATTTCTAATGCTACAGGCTCATAATAAATATAAAAATCAATAAGGCATATTTTAGAAGCCAAAGGCAGGAGGAGAGATAACTCAACGTGTTTCTTTTTTACCTTGTCCTTTTCTTCGCTATTTTTTTTCCTTCCCATTCCCCCTACAGCCTGTAGAGCAGGTCCGTGCTAGGAAGGACCAGCTGACCAGAGCAGAGCTCAGCAGCAGAAAACAAGGTCTGAGGCGCAGGCAAGGCTGTTGCACAGGAAGGCACAAGCTGGGCACTTGATTTAATGATTTTCCTACACTTTGTAGGGGAGGCATAAGAAGAATGGGTCAGGTGTGAATAAAGATAAGGAGGAAGGTTTTTCAAAAGAGCTTGGAGCTGGGAGCCACCTGGGAAGGGGAGGGGTTTTGCCTCCAACAACTTGGGTAGACAAAGGAGGAGAGGTGACTTGGAAGCGGGGCGGTAATAATGCTGGCCTTCTCCTCTCTTTGTTTTCAACCAAGAAATGCACAAATCGCTGATATTGCTGAGTGGTTTCCTGCTGCTTTGTGGCTTGATTTGGAGCTGCAGCCGTTCCTAGCTGGGTTCCTGACTTCGCGGCGCAGCAGCACAAAAAAAGCAAAGCTAAGCCTGGCTGATGGATTCCTAATTGTTCCATGCACGGTGCCCGCCGGGAGGACTGCTTCGCCAGCACCTTCACCTTGTGCCGTGCTATAGGTCCTGGATGGATTTTGAACACATTAATGCCTTTCGGAGAGTTTTAGAAAGGTCAAAAACAGAAAAGAGGCTCTAACAGCAGTATAGCAACCAGCTGGTTGCATTTGGTTTCATTTTACTGCCATAGTAACACCATGAGCCACAGTGTTAATACCGTACCCACCGAATGCCGTTCCCCCCCTCTTTTTGTCAAGAGACAAGCCCGTAAGAAGGTATTTTCTTCCTGAAGAATTTCTACAAGGCAGTAATAGGCTTTTTGTAGGGGACTGTCCTCATACCCAGAGATGTAAGGTGGGTAATTTACAAGGCAATGTGCAAATGCCAAATTGTTAGGCAGAACTGCTGCTGATTTAGAAGGCAGTTAATGCTATAAATGTGCCAAGTGCCAGTAGAGTGTTTCTACAGATGGAATAACTGGAAATATTGGAGAGATTCCAAAGGTTTAATCAAATTCAACCGGGTTTTTTTTCTTTTTCTTTTTTTTTTTTTTTATTTTTCAACTGCAGAATTCTCTGAGGGATGCAAGTTGAAATAGTAGATTATTCCATTGCTTTTAGTACCATGGGGGAGATTTTTGTAGATGAACATAAAGTATGTACTTTCAAGCAAACACATAAGTGGGTATACAGATGAGGGCTAGAGCAGCAATGCTGTGAGCCTGTGCTGGCTGAATTTAGAGGGACCATCTTCTTTAGATATCCTGGCAAGAAGGTCGTCGGAAGCAGACTGATGGTTCAGTCAGGCGGCACAAAGGAAGCGAGGGGAAGGGTTTGTGAAGGTGGCAGCAGCAGTGTCACTGGTCCTGCACCACAGTTCTGCTGGACCCATGCAGGTTTTGGTGGGA
This sequence comes from Falco rusticolus, assembly GCF_015220075.1. Taxonomy (NCBI): domain Eukaryota; kingdom Metazoa; phylum Chordata; class Aves; order Falconiformes; family Falconidae; genus Falco; species Falco rusticolus. The sequence goes on along the minus strand of NC_051200.1, from coordinate 3,005,395 downwards.
TTCTGGGCGTGAGCATCCTTTCCGTGGCTCACTGCGCAGTGCTGGGGCACGCATATGTTTCTGCACAGATGCGCACCTTCCTCTAGTCTTGTTGACAGCCTTTCCAAGGCTTCTTATTTAGCCAGACCATATGTGCTTGGGCATGGAGATAGTGTGATGTGGAAAGAGCATCGCATTATCCTTGGGCTGCAAACACCAGCAGGAGCAATTCAGAGCAAATTTTGTCTGCAAGGAGATCCAGAGCTCTTGAGCTCGCATCATAGGACACGCATAACGATCAAATGCAATTTTTTTGCTCGTTTGTCAAAACCAGGTTCCAGAAAGCCATTTCCCTTTGTTCTATCTCAGAATTAGCACTCTCTGTCCATTCCTTAAATATTCATCCAGAGCATGGATGAAGGCCACCAGGGAGAGGGGGGACATGGTGGTATGTCTCCATGTAAAGCTTTTCTGCTGAAGAGGCGATGTGGGACCAAGTTGGGGAAAGGGTTGGAAATAAGTCTGTGGGGTTTCCCTTGTCATGGGTACAGAAAATGAAGAGCCCGTCCCCATTGCTGGCAACAGGATTTTGTTTCAGGGTGAGGTGGCAGGGCCATGGACCCCTAAGGGTGCAGGCTGCAGGGAAGGACTGTACCAGGAGCGATGCTGTGAAGCGTTGAAGCTTTTATCTTGCTAGGGGTTTTTGCATGACATTCCTTCAACAACATTTTTTTTCCTTTTTTTTTTTTTTTTTTTTGTACATGGCCTGATTAGATCCATTAATTGTCATTTATTTATTTTTTGAAAGAGAAGAAGAGTTTCCTGCTTTTTCTGGAGTGTTGGGTATTGATCCCCTCTGCCACTCCAGAGTCGGGGACCATCTCCCTCCCAGGCATTGCCGTACTCTGCCTACTTTCTGTGCAGACCCCCACGTCGCTCTATGCAGTATTTCTCACTGAATAAATTGCTACAAAGCTATTAGCCTCAATGCCACAGTCTGCTGCTCCTGCTTTCCTGCACCCACCTCCACCCCGCAATTGATCCAGCCTGCTGTCTGTTTGCTGCAGTCAAGGCTGCCTACTGCCGCTGCGCACAAATTGCTTTAAAATTGAATTGTTTAAAAACGTTTTATAAACATTCCCTCCCCTCCGTGATGCTGTCCATTGTGCCAGCTAGAGCTGGGAGCTTTTACGTTTCTTTACCTGGCCAAAGGATGAGGGAAGATTCCTAACTTTTTTCCTGCCTTTTTTTTTTTTTTAATTAACATCAATGCAGAAATTAAAAACTACGTGGTTATGGGACTTGAGTCCCTGAAGAAGCTGTTGTCTATGGATCTGTGTCCTAGATTGTGCATCCTGCTCAAACGATGCGCTGGTGTGCCTCAGCCTCTTGCTTGTTCCTGGCTTTGCGGGGGTCAGGGCTCACCCCGTGCTGCGCCACCAGCCTCTGGTGCTGGTGCTGCCGTGGTGTGCAGCGCTTGCTGCAGCCTTGTCTCAGGAGGCATCGGGGTGATTGTTTCTCTGTTGACACGGTTGTGGTCTAACTAGATGCGTTTCAGAGATGCAGCCTGCTGCAGTCCTCTTGGAGGTGTTTAACCCGTGTAACATCCCAGGATACTGGCAGGTCGGCAGCAGCGTGAGGTTCATGATGCCTGGGATTTTGGAGCGCATCCCTCTGAAGAACCTGGGGCTTGGAGGAGGGAGATGAGTGCAGCACTCATCTACGCAGAGCTGAGGGAGATACGTGGGTGTGGATGTGAAAGCTGCTGTGGGTGCCTCTTACCTGGGGCTGCCTCATAACCGGGGCTGCCTGTCTGCGGGAGCTGCAGCAGCACGTTTGAGCAAATTACATAGGAGCTCTCTTTGTGTCATAGACAGCCATAGCTGTTTTCTGTGCGGATGCAAAAAAAAAAGCTTTTGCAAGAGCTATTGGAAGGTTTGGAAATAAGAAATAATTTTGCAGGTAGTTTTAAGTATCGCCCCGCGAAAGGTGTATTTGTACAAAAGGTGGTATAGTGCTTCCAACAGCTGGTGATGTTCCTTTGTTTCTCATTCCTTATCCATCCCTCCCAAACTCCTCTTCACTCCAAATACACGAGAGCCCTTCTGAAGCAACGTTTATCTCGAGTGCTGCTATATCAGGATTCATTGATCTTGTCATAAGATCACCCACACCAAACGGAAGCTCTGAGGGTGGAAGGGTGACACATGCACTCTGGTCCTCCAGGCCTGTTCTTCGGTGTTGCCAAGAGACTGACTCTGGGGTAGGACTTGGTTGACTTTTACTTGGCAGGATGGCCCATCTCAGAACCTCCCTGCTGTGGAGTGGGCCCAGTTCAACGTGATGATCTGTCTCCAGGAGGCACCAAGGACCCAGCTAAGCAACTAGAATGGATTTGTCCTCAATCTCCTGACACCCTCTTAGCCAGTTTGCAAATTCTTGTGGAAAGCTGCTTGAATTTAGTCTTCTTCTAGGGTTCCTCCTTCCTGCCCTTGCCCAATGGTCCTTGGTCCTGCAGCTTCTGCCTCTGTACCACCCATTGTGTCTCCTGGCTATGTCTTCCCGACACTTGCAAGCCTGCTCTTGTGTTATGCTGAAAGTGGCTTGAACAGGCTCCTGCAGGACATCTTATGTGCCTACAGACCCTTCTTAAACTCTTCTCCGACATCTGGTCTGCAAGAGGTGACAGTGTAAAAGGACGGCAGATATATCTGGTGTTATGAAGTCTTATCGAGTAAGCCTGTGACCTCATCCTTGTAACCTTTCTGCCTGATCTCACGTCCTTCACCTTTGCTGATGGCAAACGCAATGATGCTGCATCAAACATCAACAGGTTTCTTCTTCGGGAATACCTCTGGGTATGTGGCGACTAATAACGATAACAATAAGAAGAATTTAATGTGGTTGATGAGTCTTATATTGACAACCCTGAAGTTCATCCAGAGAACTTAACCCAGGTGGTGCAAATTTAGTTACAAATTTTTGTCCAGACAGGACCACCTTTCCCATGGACAGCAGTTTCAGTATCTGCTGAGGTGGTGTCGTGTCTGCTGTACTGTCATGCGGGAGGCTATCGTGCTGCTATCGTGCTGCTGGTGGCTGCGGCAGGCTCAGAACCAGGCTCAGCCATAAACAGTCTATCAGGAAATTTTTGGTTCACTGCTGATCTGGTCCAGATCTGAGCTAAAGGTGAGGCGCTCCTGTCACGTTGCGGTTCCAGCCCTACTTCTCCTCCTCAGCCTCTTTCTTTGCATCTGTTTTCCAATGTTACTACCCCAGCAGTTTGATTTCCTCTCTTCTCCCAAGAATAAGAGAAGTAAGTTTGCACAGACAGCGTTGTGTGTCCGTATGTTACAGTGCTGACCTTGTGTGCCCCAGCGAGATGCCACCCCACATCTACTTAAGTTTGTGTGGTTGCATCGTCCTCCCCTTGCTGGAGAGGAGGTGGTAGGAGGTGCAAGCCGAAAGCCTGAGGGGCCGTCTGAACTTGGGCGAATGGCACGCTCCTTGTGGAGGGGTTTGAAGACAGCATCAATAGGAGGGAGGCGGAATCCCACCCTCCCCTGAAATAAGGTTATAAACCAGAATCTCCTCTTTTGGGGCAAATGCCCTGAAGAACAAGGTTTTGATGCTCTCCCTCAGGTTTTCCTGTTAGAACTTAATTATTTTTCCCTGACTGCTGAAATGGCCTTTGGTCCAGAGAGAGAAGACAACGTTGCAGTCTGTGTTTGCTTTTTGCCCAGTGCAGCAGCTTCAGACAGTCCTGCCCTGTCTGTGCTTGCGGCCCTCTTCTGAAAGAGGGGAAGGTGGGCCCAGGTCCCTTGGTTGACATAAAGAAGCCCCTGATCATTGCTGTCACCTCTCACACCCCCAGGAATGGCTTTACGGGTCTGGTCCTTCACATCTCCAACGAGGGTCTGTAAATGGTGTGTTTTCTTCAGACAGAACAGAACATTTCCTTCCGAGGAAATACAGAAATACGTAGGAGAATAACTATCTTTTCCAGTCTCCTGATTTTTTTTTTTTTTTCTCAACTCATCGTGGTGGTTCCCACTGCCTTGCAGCTGATGAGGATGAGCCCTGGGACACCCCTGGGGCCAAGTCACCCACACGGGACCCGCTTCTGCTAGTGGCTCCCCTCCTTCCCCTGGCACCCCACGCGGTGCTCGTCCTGCCGCTCCTGGCTAGGCAAAGATTTTAGTATTCAGGAAGTTGGGACGTTTGGCTGTCCTTGGTCTAATTAGTTCGTTAAGCACAGGGGAGCTCAGATCACAGTTCAAATGGCTGTAATTGGAGTGAGCTTGAGACAATATGAGAGGATTAAGTAGTAAAATTGTGTCTATTACTTTGGCCAAAAAAAACCCCAACAACTATTAATTTGACTTGAATATTTAATTTTCAGGACGCAAGGGTTAGATATTAATCTGGGCTTGGCAGAGAGTTCATCACTTGTAAGACTGCGCTGAGAGTTCTTCACGTGCTGAGATCAATGCTTGAAGTCAAGCACGTCTTTCTGGAAGTTCTCCTCTGAACAAATAATTGGCCTGAACAAAGAGGTGCCTGGCTAAGATTTAATTGCTCATTATCGTAGGAGGTCCTCTTAAATGATCTTCTAGTCTTAAATCCCATGGATACCTATAAAATTTTGGAGGGAGCTTTTCCCAGAGAGGGGAAACGCAAGTGTCAGCCTTGCATTACCTGGATGAATAGACTCTGCGGGCGCTGAAGGAGATCCAGCCCCGTGTGGGGCTTTGCTGGGGGGCGGCCATGGGAAGCCCTGCCTGAACGAGCGTGGTAGAAATACAGAGACCCAGACAACTAGGGGATTCCAAATAATGCAACCTGGAGTGAAGGCCTTCGCTGTTCTCTCTCTCCCAGCGATAGCTGTTGGAGTCCTGGTATTGCAAGGAGTGGGCTGATGCGGCCGCCGCCCAGCGTGTGTGCGCGGCCCCACCAGCCCCAGTGGGGAAGCCCTAAGCAACATTTCATGCTTTTAGTGACATTGTGCAGGGCATGGCTGAGGGAAAAAATAATTCTTTGCCTGCCTAAGATCAGTAAAGGGGAGTATTTTATCTTTTTTCCTTTCTAACATTGCGTGCCTGCACCTATTCCAATAAGGAAAACCCATGCTAACTGGAACGTTTTAAGGGATTTGTAGTAAATGAGAACAAACATTACCAGGCTGAGAAACTTAAAGGGAATTTGGTCAAAATACTAGTGACAGTTCTAGTCAAAATATCTGAGTTTAGGGACTTCAGGAGTGTTTTTAGTTAGCTTAAACTTGTTGAGCATGGCAAGAATAAAAGGCGGTTGGTGACTGATTTCTGCATTAGTGGAGATGGCAGGGCGATGTGAGGGCACGGGCTGAAGGCAGGGCTGCCCTGCCAGTGCCTTTTATTTTTCCTGTGAAAGGAGCCAGGTTCAAGCACTGCATAGGTAATGAATCAAAAATACATTGTTTTGACCTTTCTCGCTTGCTGTTGCATAGATGTCTGTGACCTGTGTGGGCATGATGAGGAGTCCTATTAGCAGGTCCTGACTGGAACCAGGTCCTTCCCGTGCGAACCAGCCGGCTGCTTTCCGGGAGCACCAAACTGAGCTTTTTCTGCTGCAAGTAGTCATGTTGCGCTGGGGGGCATGTGGAGGTACCATGCAGCTGTGGCTGCTTTTTCTGGATGGTTAAAGTGGTTCCTCTACAGGCGTATTTAGGGCTTATAAAGCTTTTGGCTGAGAACATGCTGTACAGAGCAAAGGGATGCAGAAGCACCGTAACACTGACTCCAAACAACTCTGAAATCTGGGCAGGGGTCGTGTTCACTGGCAGTTTTTCATTCTGGCCTATTTCCTCAGGTCTGCCCTTTTTCTCCTTTAGCCTGAAAGCTTGTGCTTGCTCGGTTCTGGTGCTGGACACCTTTAAATCAACCAGAAAACGATGTGTTGGGCTCACTGGCATTTCATTTCTTTCTTCTGTGCTTGCTTCTTTGCTTGAAGACCCTCAGTAGGCAAGGGGTTAACAGCATCCTCATGGTTCTTCCAGTTACCCCATCAGGACTGTTTAGAAATTAGCTTCTCCCCACTTACAGCACTATAATTAGGATACAGGAGTTGTGGGGAATGATTTCACAAAGTGACTTGGTGTACTCACCCATGCACCCCAGGGAGCCAGGCAATTATGCATACATAATTCTACTCTTTGAATATTTTCTCTTTCTCTGCATAATTTCTCTCTATTCATCTTTCCAGTGTCCTTCTGAGATAAACTTAGAAGTCTCAGCTTTCAGAATTTAAAAAAAGATCCTGTGCCTGCATGTGCGCTATTTGCATTTAAACCAGCAGCCGTTCCCTGGGATGGAGCGGAGGGGTGAGGCCGGGCAGGAGGGCGAGGGAGCCTGCGAGAGGAGGCAGGAGAAGCCCTTCCGTACAATTCCACGTCCACTCTGACTGGCGAACGATGGGAAAGAGGTGGTGAAAGAGTATTGTGTTCCTGAGCTCTGAACGCATTCGTCGTTCAGGCCTTGCGAGGGCAAAGCGGCTGTTTTGCTGGGGCAGGTGCTTTGCAAAGGTTTCGCTGCTCCCTGCAGACATGGTCTGAAACATGGGGCTGTCAGCTCCCACGCGGGGCAGCGAGAGGTCCCCTCGGCGGTTGGCAGCTCTTGCCTCCCTGCCACCATCCTGGGGCCAGAAAACGCGACACCGCGCTCGGTCACCCGTACACAATCACTACTTCAGCCGTACGCTAACAGCGTTATTGCTTGGTGTATTGGGAGGCTTCAGTCACTGCTGCAAAGAGGTGTCGGGGTGTTCTGTAGCGGCTGGCCTAAGGAGCTTTTAATGAGTTTTAAGCAGGAGCCTGAATCCGAGTGCCCTCAGCTTTCCTCACTGGGGACCGTGGTTTGGGGGCTGGGGGGGCGGGCTGGGCGGCGTGCCGAGTCTGTGCCCCCAAAGTATTGCAGAGCTGACCCTTGTAGGTGCCAGCATATTTTTGTTTCTAACGTCCTGTTTATGCTGTTCTCAGTGAATTTATTGCAGCGTGATAAGCAAAACACAAAGTAACTGCCAGCATATTTCCACTGTCTTCAGAATCGGTTTATCTTTATAAACTTGCTGTTGACATGATGCAATTTCTCCCTGTTGCGGTGTAGCTGTATGGCAGCAAAGTTGTGATAAAAGACAACTTGTTGAAGGGATTCTTTGTCACAATCCTGAATCATCTACAATGCCTTTTTTTCCCGGGTGCCAGAACTGTGCTGGTACTTTGCAATTATACCTACACTTGATGCCTTTTTCTTCTCTTCCCTCCCCACCCCCCCTTTCTCTCAGTGATTCAAGTTCCCTATTGTATCCTCATTCATTCTCCCTTTCTTTTGGTTTCTTTTTCTTCTTCTCCTTTTTCTTATTTTACCTACCACCTTCTCAAGGCACTGAAGCTGTAACTGCTTTACTGTGGTCTAAGGAAAAGCTACTGTTCTGCTTCCCAAAGAAAGCTCATTGTGTGGCGCCATGAAAAAAGGTTTAAACAACATAAGGGAATAAAGGCACCATATTTCTCTGAAAGTTTTTCTTTTCCTTTTTTTTTTTTATTTTTTATGTTTTAAGGAATAATACATAAGCTGCTAGGAGAGGGCAGAAATGTCTCCTGCTTCTCTCCAGTCATGCCTGTGAGGCTGTGAGATTCTAAGGAAACCTGCTTTTTACATAGGAGCTTGAAAGCTAGACCACCCCACCTCCAAACCTTTGCTGTTCTCTGCATTACCCTCATAAGCCTAACAAAAAATCCTAAGATTGTTCCCAACCAACACAGAATCAAAGCTTACAAGGCAGTAGTGTAATTACTTGCTTTCTTCTTTGGTACCAGTTTATAGCAATCTTATGTAAGACACTCATACTTTCAAAGAGGCCTTTTTAGCAGTGAGAGCTCAGTCATTCCGCTATCAGCAGAGGTACTGGAGGCTGGCATCAGTGCAATTCAGTGACGGGTTTGGGTCCCAGCTGCAGTTCCATGGCGGGGACAGGCCCTGGATGTGCTGCACCCATCGCTGCTGGACCCCTCCCAGCCACCAAGCCCCCTGGTATGTGCTGCACCCACCTGCACCACCTTGCTCCTGTGTACATCCATCCCTTCCTGGTGGGAAAGGCTTGGAGGCAGCATTTTGATTTTTTTATCATCATCATTATTATTCTTTTCCTTGTTGACAGGCTCTCATCCAGCTCTCTGCTGCTGCCCGGGGTGGTACGTAGCAGTCTGCATGTTGCCCAGTTTGGCAGGTGACAATTGTTCGGCACTGGGCTTTCATGCATTGGGCATCTTCATCCACAGCAATCCCCACCAGTGGGACTGTGTGGAAGAGCGATCCTTGTCCTCTGCTAAACGCGTGGCGCTGGGAGGCAAGAAAGGGGGGAAGAGGGAATTCTGCCAGCTCTTCCCATCAACGCACAGCACAGCAATGGCACCACACTATTTAAATAAAAGGAATTTTAAAATGCTGTTTTCTTTTCGCTAATGATGGAGACCGGTTACTGCTGGTGCTTTGCTGGCCATGGACAGTGAATATCCACCAGTTCCACTTCTGTGTGTTGTTACTTTTCCTGTGGCATCTTTACTGCTCTTATAACTTCATATGATGCTGCGGATTTGCTGCAACTTAAATGCAGAGGAGGGAAGTTCAAACCAAATAGCTATTTTAATTTAAGCTAATAAAAAGGAAGCATTTCTTTTGATCATAGCTATGTAAAACAATGCTTTGCTTAAGCCTGAAGTTGCACTTAAACCTGCTCGTATTTCCCTGTGAACATTTATTCTTATTTCTGTTTGTGCTTTGCTCCCCCAGTAAATAGGCATGGTGCAAAGGTAAGAATGTTTCTGTCTAGCAAAGACACTTTTCTGGAATGAAATGAAAATGTTATTGTTTTGTTTCCAGTAATACCGCAGCCAGTGATCTTCAGTTATTTTAGTAATAACACACAGAAGGGAAGTCACCTTATATATTGGCATCCTTGGGAAATACAGTGAAATAAGTGTCAGCTTTAAAGACAGTAGTCGTCTGGTTTGCAAATTAGGAAATGATGGAGAGTGTGTGGCTTGGTAGTGTTAGGGAGGAAAGCTAACATGGATTTACAGCCATAATGGCAATCCCTCGGTCATCTCTGTTAGCTGCCTGTGAGATACCTCTCTAAATGATCTAAGTGATCTAAACCCCAATAATTAATCTGTGCTTAGAGATGCCATGAAGTGAGCTGAATTTCTCCAATTACTCCTGCTTTTCACAGTGGATTCTTCACCAGGACACTAGAAATGCCCTCACGGAGCCGAAACACCTTCACAATGCATTGGCTCTTTCCAGTGAAAAATAATTTTAGGAAAACAGGCCCGGGCAGCTGGAGCTGGGATGCGTGATGCTACGAGGCAGAGTGCATCCTTCCAGCCATGGCACCCATCGTACTCATCACCCTCTGTCCTCCTGGGGGGGTTGGAGACCTACCCCGCCACCCGAGGGGAAGCTGCAGGGTGCCCGTGGCAGTGGAGGTGCTGGTGTGGCTGGGACGCTGGCGTGGTGGCCGGGCCGGTGGCACGTGTGCGGATCATGTACCCATGCCGCTCTGGCCACGCTTGCCCAGAGTTGCCAATCTGGACTCGAAGAAGTACTTTGGATGCTGCGCCTTGGCAAGCGAGGGCTGGTGACAGATGCTAACTCTTTGTTTTTCCCCAGTATAAATACGTTCGAGCTTTTAGAGGTTGTTATTATTAGCATCATCGTTCAAGTCTTTTCAGGACAAAGTGCCCTCTGCCCACGAGGCACCGTGGGCTGCAGCTTCTCTCTGCCTTCTTACTTGGCTCAACCTGGGATACCGGGCTGCTGGCTTGTTTTGCTGCCTTCAAAACCATTCTCCTCCTGCTTTTGCCCGGCAGTGCAGATTCCCGGCAGCTTGTATGGTTTGATCCGGCAGATGTGTCCCAAGCACACGACGCTTTCCAGATGTTTTCTGTTGCAGCGCTGGCACCTGTGTGCCCCACAGGAGACATGACTCTGGCTGCAGCCAGCCCCCCCCCCGCCCCCAGCCTGCCTAGCAGAGGGGAAGCCTCAGCACGGTTACTGACGTGCCCGCAGACACAGCCTGCCTGCTACAGCTGCCTCCATCTAGCAGATACACAGCCACATGCGGTTGTATGTGGTGTAAATAGTATTTCGTGATACGCTTTCATTATCTGAACTTGCATGACCTATTTCTGCCGTGGTATCTCTCAGCTGGTGGGAGGTAGGAGTGCATTATTTGTTCCATCGACTTGTTTGCTTAACTTTTAACTGGCATAGTATTTAAATAGAGCATCTCCCTGTGCATGCCTTGTCTATCTAGGCATTTGTTCCCGTTGGTGTTACTCTCCTCCTCCTCACATTCCCCTGCCTGTGTTATAGCACCTGTTGCATTTTGCCACAAATTAGACCGTAAAATTTTCACAGCAGCGATAATTTGTGCCTGTGTGGCTCTGAGCACTGCAGAGCTGGATCCTGCCCGGGGTCCGTGGGTACCACGCACGGCAGCAGGGAGGGCGATGGCAGGGATCCAGCGAGGGGAGATGGTTGTGGGCGGCCGTTCTTTTAAGACCAGACAACGTTGTGAAATACCATCAGGAACTTTGAAAAGTGTTGCTTTGGTTCCTCAAATACCTTTTAGCCCGGTTCCCTGGCTTGAGCCTTCGTGCTGGCTTCTTGCTTAGATGCTCTTGCCTACGACAGCGGTAAAACCGCTGCTGCTCAGCTGCACGCGTGCGTCTGCCTCCTGACATGTGCTTGTGTTTGGTGTAACGCGGCGTGGAAATCCCACTCTGTCACCCAGCGGCAGCACTCTGGTTTTGAAAAACGCAAGGTCAGTGCATGCTAATAGACGTTTAACACTGCAGTCTCTCCTCCTGACAGCAGGCAGTGGTTCTGCTGCAGGGATGGCAAGAAGGGAAGGAGCAAGAGGCAGCATCTCTCCCCTTGGCTCCCTGCTGACTTTGGGGTGTAGAGGGATAAACTGGAGCGTCGAGAATATTGAGAGTGCCGTGCAGGTACCCTTTTACGAGAGAATGGATTAGGGAGCAATTCGCCAGAGAGGGAAATTTGCTTCTCCGACGGCATCGTGTGAAATCTGGACACTGATATCTAGGGTATGCCAAAGGCAGCCACACCAGAGTCCTTTTTTTATCACAATACTCTTTGATTAAGATCATTATAGCAACTGGTAGCAGCACTACTGTTAAGATTGAGTTGGTATTTCTGTCTCATGGGCTGCAGCTCAGTGTTCAAGCTGTCAGCCCAGATGCAATTTTTTTTTAAAAAAAAAGAAAAGTAAAATTGGAAAACAAAAATGGTTTTCATCCATTGAGCCATTTTAGAGCTGTGTTTTTAAAAGTTAGATTTTAACTTGCCGTGGAGTATTTTTGTGGATGATGCACATCTACACGTTATAAAGTTTTCAAGAATATGTGACTCCCAAAAAATCTCCTGTACTTTAGTTTTTCTTTAGCTTGTAGTGTGAGTACATGCTCATGACTGTAAAAGAGACCTTGCGTAGTGAATTGGTAGCAAACACAACTATTATTTGCACGCTATTTTAAGTACAATGTCATTTGCCATCCAAAACCTTTTTTTGTTTCGTTTGAACCTCTGTAAAAAGGAAGAAATAAGACATCTTGTAGCTTTGCATTTCCAAGCAAATCAACATCATTTAATGCAACTGTGACATCACATAGGTAAACCAGAGCAGGAGCCGCAGCAACGGTGAGTGCGCAAGGATGAGCTCAGGGTAAAATACGAACCAACTAGAGAAATGGTAGAAGATAAGGAACATGGCTAATCCTTACATGCTCAGGAATTGTAAGACTGACTTAAATCACACAATTTAAAAAAAATAATTAAATCTTTAATTCTTTTACGTGCGGGTTGTTTTTTGAGCCTCTAGGTCATATTTGATTCATATTTTCAAGTGGGTTTTTTTTGCAGTCTGATGGGCTAGACGCACGTGTTTGTTTTAGGTGAGACTCTCATGTTATCGCTTGACTCCAGGAGCTCAAGCATTCGGAAAGACACCAGACAGTCAGAGCTGATGACACTGGGTGAGCTGGAAGCACTAAATTTAGATCATTTAAAATCCTTCACTTCTACAGTGCTGCTAGATTGTTAACTGAGGTGAAAAAAAATTGAAGTACTTTGTGAGTTTCAAATTGATAGCATCCTTTTAAATCTTAGCATAAATTCAGTGGCACTTCACCTTCCTCCCACAATCGGTTCTAAAGAGTGAGAGTAACGATGTCATTTTTTTTCCCAAGCTATACAAAGAACACATATCAGGGATATATTAATGAAATATTAGCAAATCAATGCCAGGAAAAGCAACAGTAAGCTAGAAGAGAAATCTGTGCTGGTTGGCAGGGGAGTTACAGCAGTGACCTGACACGACTGAGCCAATTCAACCCAGAGTTCTGGTTGCTATTGAGAGAAAATATTACTTGCTCAGAGAAAGGAGGACGAAAGCCCTTCAGTACGATGGATTTGCACCATCTGTGACACCTGCATTCAGTAATGGGCACAGTGGATAATAGGCAAAGAGATTGTGCAGCAAAACATGCGTCATTTACCTTGGAATAAAGAGGTTTAATTTCTGAAAGGATCTCAGCACATCTTGGAGTAAATGGGAGCTGAGGGCATTTGTCACCTGGCAAACTGAGACACGTAACCGGACTGCTTGCCCCCATGTAAATAAACGTTACTGGGGCTCAGGGTTGCACGTGGAAATCTCCTGCTTGTCCATGGGCTAATGGAGCGTGGCAGATTCCTGGGGGAAACTGGCTGGACGTGGAGCATCAGGGCCGAGGTGAAAGGTGGAAGGGTCACCAAAATCACAACTGCGAGGGTTTTTTGCCCAAGGGGACACTGAAAAAACCTGGATTCCTCCCAGCCCTGGTTTGCATGGCCGTTGTCTGTGCGGTTGAGTGGCAGCTCATCGTCATTCCCTATGCCGAGGTGTAGGTTGAGCCCTGGAGCCCGTGAGTACCCCCTGCACCACCGCCCTTACCCCAGTAGTTGCAGCACCCAGTTCTGTGGGTCGCTTCAGGTAGGAGAGCAAACTTGTTGTCATAGGTTATTTCCTTGATGCAACCCCCTCTATTAAAAAGACCAGGAAATGTTTAATATTCTCAGATTTTAAAGATTTCTTCAGTTGATGTGAATCTTGGGTGTCTTTGCCCTGAGCCATGGTTTTCAGTTACTTCCTCACTTCTTTGGTTTTGGCTATTTTTGCTGCAATACTTGGCAAAAATACCCTGTAACTACACGCACGGTGGTGCGAGCTGTATGTTTTCTAGCACAGGTTTCCATTGTTTCAGACCTCTCTTTCTGGGCACAGTTGTTCTCCTGCACACAAGTGCTTTGCTTTTTCCCATCAGATGGGGTTCAGCTTTGCAGCCAAGGCGGCAGTGCAACCTTTGCTGGGCCCTGGGCTGCGTTTGATTGCAGCATCTTGGTGCCGCAGGATGCCTGGATGCCTGGCATCCCATCCCATGGGATTTCTACAGCTTCCTAAACCTATTACACATAAGCGGGGTCTGTCATTTCTAGCAAGTTATTCCCAGACAAATAGCAGTGGAAATGTTTTATGGACTTAATCACTGAGTGGTTTAATTGCTTCTAAGCTACAGTGCTTAGTTTTTGCTGTGATAAGCCACTCCTCTGTCAAGACCTTTGTGTTTTTCAGGTGGGGGTGAACCCGAAGCAGAAGCCCTAAAACTGTCATCCATCCCATGAAAGCATTTTAAACCAGGGGTGAGCCAGGCTGCAGCTCTCGGGGTGCTTGTCTCACTCTGCTTGCCACTGAAAAAAAACTCTGTTTTCCCACACAGTTTTGCAATACTGACAGACTTGCAAATAAACCTTTTATAACGCAACCTAAGCCCTTTGCAACTCCGCATCCAGGAGCGTGCGAGGGGCTGGCCGGTCCTCACAGCTTCTGTTCTCATTTAGGCTGTGACAGCTTCCACCTCACCGTGCCCAGGGTAAATTGGCTCTTTTTGAAACAACTCACGTTTCTTTGGGTCTAGTTTCAGCTTTGCAACCCTAAGCTTACCGCAGCCCATTTATCAGTTCCTGCTCGGAGATTTTTAGCATGCACCGGGATATCATGTCGGTTTAACAAACAGGCTGAGAGACATGCCGTCCAATACCTCCTCCATTAACCTCTCCAACGTGGCAAGCCAAAAGCCATCACTTTAAATTGCTGCAGGCCTTGTCCTGCTGTGAAAGCAGCCTGTCCCCTGTGCTTTAGATACACTTCGACATGCCAATCCCCATTTTGAAGATCCAGGGTGAAAAACCAGGCTCTGCCTGCTGCATCATTCACGGCCTCACCTCTCCATGGTAATGGACAGGAATCCTCTAAGTGACTTTAAGATGTTGCGCTAATGTCTTTCCCTTAAACAAGAGCCTTGGACACAGCCAGAGGACTAGTTTAAAACTTAATTTATGCATTGCTCTTAAGTTACTTCAGTGGGTTGTTGCTCTTATCTCTTCTGCTAAGACACAGGCTTGTTTTTTCACAATGCCAGTTGATGTTACTGTCTGCTAGACCATGGGGGACATCATGGACCGGATGGGTCAAGGAGGACACAGACCTGTTGGAGCAAGTCCAGAGGGGGCCATGAAGGCAATCAGAGGGCTGGAGCACCTCTCCCATGAAGACAGGCTGGGAGAGTTGGGGTGGTTCAGCCTGGAGAGGAGAAGGCTCCAGGGAGACCCTGCACAGCCTGCCAGTGCCTGACGGGGGCTGCAGGAAAGCTGGAGGGAGCTTTCACAAGGGCATGTAGTGATAGGACAAGGGGCAACGGCTTTAAACTGAAAGAGGGGAGATTTAGATGAGATAGAAGGAAGAAATTCCTCACCGTGAGGGTGGTGAGACACCGGCCCAGGCTGCCCAGAGCAGCTGTGGGTGCCCCATCCCTGGCAGTGTCCAAGGCCAGGCTGGACAGGGCTGGGAGCAGCCTGGGCTGGTGGTGGGTGTCCCTACCCACTGCAGGGGGCTGGAACTAGATGGGCTTTAAGGTCCCTTCCAACCCAAACCAGTCTGGGATTCGGTGATTCTACAATTCTCTTGCATTCTTCCATCAGGAAGATTTCTGCTGATGAAATCAGCAGAAAGCCTGCAGTGACAGCAGCTTGTGTTTGACCGCGTGGTGCTGTGGCAGCACAAGGCTGGGCGCCCAGTGCCTCTGCCCGCTCACCTTTGCTCTTCTGTTTCCCTCCACGCTGGAGTTCACCAAGCTCCTGTCTTGCAACTGGATTTTCTTCAGCAAAGAGGAGATGCGATGAATTCCTGCTTCGGAACTGTAGGCACTTGTGCAGGTAGAGTTCACTGGAGGTCCTGGCCACAGCAAAGGTTTTGGTTGCTTCCCACCCTGCCCCGGGCAGAGGCTCAGCCTGCCCCCTGCTTTCCTTGCAGCCTCTGTCCCCCCAGCTCCTCCTCCCACTGCTCTCCGGGAGGCAGGATCACTTATTTGCTGCAAACCAAGTCTCTGCACGTCATTTGCTCTAACTGAGATATCTTTGAAAGAATTTCTAGAGACTGTGTTTGTAAGGCATGTTTGGGAGCATTTTTGTTTCCCCACAGCTATTAGTCCTAATGAAATCCTGGGACTTTTTTAGGCAGCCTGTTATCTTTGCAATCCAGAGCTCTGCACTGATTTCCAGGAGTCTAAATCTTCAAAATGAATTTTCTCATTTTGGGATGGACATGGTGTTTCCCTGGCACAGATCCCGGGGGCTCATTTCCTCTGTGCCATAGGAAGAGTTCAGGTACAAAACTCTGGCTCTTCTCCCTGACTGGGAGAAGAAGCATTTACCCAAGTCTTTTTTTTCCTGTGTCTTTGGTTTGAAAAGCTTGCTGCGTGGTTTGAGTGTGTCTTGGCTTTCGGCTCTGTTCTCGTGTTGGGTTTATGGTAGTAGGGATTTTTTTATTTCTTTTTTTTATGCACATGTGTCTACCTGCAGCTCTTGAGGTGGTACCAAACCTCTTTCCATCAGCAAATGCATGCGTGGTCTTGAGCCTCCAGTGGAGGTTTCTGGTTTTGTGAGGTGCCTGTGGTGGTGTGGAGCTGTTTGCAACGATGGCGCTTTGCGCTGTGTCCCTTGCTGCCCGTTCCTCACGTGACTTAAAAATGAATGTAGAATTGAAGCTACACCATGGAGCTGCTCAGGTCACGGTTGTTACAGGTGAGTCTCAAGAGGTTAAGGGCAGCCTAAGTGAATAATTCGGTATACATATTCCTTAACTCCAAAGATACGCTTTGGTGCATATACATCTAGGACTCTGCTTTGTCTCTCAGTGCTCTCCCTGTCTATTCATTTGATTTAAATGAGTTTAAATAAAACCTGTACAGCACGTTTTACTGGACTTCCATCAAATTGCTCAACAATCACACCACTTATGGTGCACACGAATGTGTCTTTCCACTCTCTCGAGTGAAAGTAATTTATCAACAAGTGATCCTTGTCCCTGTACCATGGAAAGTCTTTGTGAAATACACTTTTTACAGCAGACTACGATTTCTAGAACACGTTCCTGTGTTACAAATATGCCATATTTCTCTTTTACATGTTAAGATGCAGAAGAATGAAAAGGAAGCATGCAGTTTTGTATAATTTTTGAAGGGGAAAGCTATCCATTGTACAGACCTTCCTTGAAATGAATAGGTCTGCATTAAACGTGTTCTTGAACTTGACGATGGACTTTGATTTAATCTATTGTAAAGGATATTTCACCAGTCTAAGTGAAGTGCATGGAAGGGGAGAACTGAGTGATTTATCCTTCTGTAACGACCTTTGTGTTTGTCAGCCGGCGGGGAGGGTATTGTTCCCTTTCCCTTTTTATCTGTTGTTTTGGATAGTCAGTAATTGGGACACCCTTCAGCATATGGGAGGCAGATTCTTCTTCTTGAAGGTTTTTAATCCACATCTACTGAAGAGCTGTTCCCCCCACACATGCTGATGCCTGTCCCACGCAGGCAGCCGGGATGCAGCACATCCTCTTCCCGAGCAGGATCCTGCCCCTTTGCCTGAGCTCGAGAGCACCCCACAGAACACAAATGCCCATGGCTTGGTTGACCCATGGCAGTGATCAGGACCAGCCTTGGGTGTGTGTCCCTGCTTGGAGTCTGAAGGACGATGTTTGGTTAGTCCAAATGAAACTTTTTTTTTTACATCTTAACTGATGAGCTGGAAAATAACACCCACAGAATGCACTTTTCAAAGCATGCTTCACAGTGTCATCATGTCTCTACGACTGAAGAGCTTTTACCTTGGAGTGGGAGTTGGTGCCCCAAGTTCTCCAGCCACTGGTGAGAGATGCTGAGGTCTCACCCCGCCTGTGCAGAAGGGAGGCAGCCAGCAGTCTTCACTGCAGGGGATGGAAACCTGGTCTTTCCTTGCAGGCTGTTGGGGAACAGAGAAGATGGTGCTCCCTAAGGCTCTTCTGGTTTAGAGCTGGGGGAAGGCAGAGCTGCATGGGGCTGGGGGGCAGGTGCAGGCACCCACGTGCCTGGAGCAGATTGCCACCTTTCCCAGCTTGTCAAAAAGCCCCGTCTCTCCTTATCTCCGGTGAAAGGATTTAGAGACAACTTGGCATAGGAGAAATTTTAAACCATCTCCTTATTCTGCATCTGTCAATGTTTCCTTGGAGGGATACATTATTTTTCAGCTGTATGAGTGGCCTTTTCCAGGTACGGTTGACACTTGTATTTTAAAAATACAGGGCTGCAGCTCTGCACCAGCAAGTGATGTGTGCCGGCAGGCAGGTGGCATCGGGCAGATGTCTGCAGCCTGGGAAAGTCAATACCCACCGCTCGAGCGCAGCTACCGCAAAAACACTCGCTTTTCTGAAAACACGCCCCAGCGCTTAGGAAGCAGAAAGCAGCGCTGAAATACTGAGTGTTATTATTGTTGAATCGGTGCGAGCAGCCATCTGGAATCTGGAACCAGATCACTGCGGAGAGGGAAAAAAACAGGGAGGGTACAGCATCCTGATACGAGCGGGCAAGATGAAGGATCCAGAGCAGGCAACTTCAGCTCAGCATTTCCTGGCTGTTCTCAGTTTTCTGTCTCAGAACTGATGTTATTTTAATATAGTTACATGGCTGGAGTTGCTGTGATTAGCACCGCAATTTGCAGTGCTTTCTTCAAAGTTGCCAATCAATTTGAGCTCAAAATAGACAGGCCCCTGCGTAACCCACGGCTGCCGCCCAAAAAAGCACTGAATGGTTTGGAAAGTCCGAATGGGATTCGAGGTGCCAGTACGATGTGCGGGATCCCCAAGCTCCTGCCTTGCGCGCCTTTTAATTGCAGATTGGAGAGCAGGATTGTTAAGCCGTGGCGTTGCCTGGATTGTGTTACATCCCTTGACGATGGCTGTGTCTCCTTGCGCTGCCACGGGACGTGGAGGTCGCATCCTTCCCCACCGCCTGTTTATCCCAGCAGTAGGGCTGGCTGTAGGGTGTAGAAAAGAAGCTACTTGCTCCTCTTATAGATAATAAATGTGCACCCTGGTGATCTACTAACACTTACTCTGAGGAGCGGAAGCAGCTGGGTTTTGTCCAGATCAGGCCAGTCGTGTTGGCAGCGACTGCTGGAGCTACGAGCGCTGCAGGGTACAGATGGCACTGTGCAGCCACCTCAGTGACACCGGTCCTCCCTCATGATGTTTCTACTGCCAAGCCAGAGCCTGAACGCTTCATTTTCCTTTGTGTTTCCCCTTTTGTCACTGTTTGCCGGGCTCTGTAATGAATGTCAGCCATCGGTCTGTTAGGTGAATGGAGAACTGGGTTTGAGCAGCACTGCGTGCCCATCCATCACTTGCATCCTGCTCTTGAAAATGGAGACGTGCTGCCCCTCACGCAGCCCTTTGGCCAGGCACACCCCCAGAGGTGGTCCCCCTGTCCATCTCTGCATGCCTTTGGGGGCCGGGGCGGCATGGGCAGGTGACAGAGGGATGGGTGGCATGGGGACACGAGCAACGTGCACCCAAGAGGAAAGCCTCCAGGTGCAGTGTGCGTGTTGCTTTTGCAAAATCCTGGGTCTGTAGTGGTTTCCTGCATCTCTGCAGCAACAGTGGATATCCCCAAGCTCACAGCATTCCCGTAGAAGCCGGATTCCTCCCTCCAAGCCCTTTTAATTCAAGGTGAGGTTGTCGGTGGCCACGGCATGCGCGCTGCTGGAGGGCTGTAATGCTCGGTCGCTGGGCAGAATTTGCTTTATTGGATTGCATGTCATGACTGCTTGTCTTTGAAGAGCGAGCCCTGTTTCCAGCCACGTCGGGATCTGCAGGAAATGCCGACAGATTTGTTTTTATTGCAGATGAGGAGTTATCCATGATCTAGTCTTGGTTTTCCAGGGGAATCGGCATGAAACCATGGATTCAGCCGTCGGTCTCCATTTAGTAGGCTGCTTTCGGTTTTGTTTTGACTTTGTCGGAGTCTCATTCTTAACAGTGTAAGGCAGAAGTTTATCCAGAAATAAGACTGGATGTTGACCAGTTTAAAATGGTTTTTAGCTTTTACCAAAGAGAAGGTGTTTTTTTTTTATTTTTAGCAGTTCCTGTGGTTTCCATCATTGTTACCAATTTAGCCAGGATACTTTGGAAACTACAATAAAGTGTCCTTCAGAGGCTGGGAACACATCGCTGCTGACTTCTGAGAAAGTTTTAAAAAAGACAGATTGTTTACTTTTGAGGAAAAATGGCAAAAATTGTGTTTTGTGGAAAACAAAGTACTTAGCAGGGCTTTGCATTAGGCAAGACAAATCAGCAAGACTTAAAACATACAGCAAAGGCAAGGTTTCCCTCCCCGTTACATCATTCCTTGCCTCACTCATATTGTGAACACAGATTTGGCTACAAATTTTTTATTTTTACTGAGGAATTGATTTCACGGCTGCCCTAAGTGAATAAAGCTGTGATGTATTAACTAATGTCAGGCATAGGATGTTTACCTATTTATCTTTGCTGCGGCATTGCCCGTAGTATTTTTTCCTCTATTCTCCAAGACTCGTTAACGTTGCAGACATAACCGAGGTCCTCCTAATGGAACAATTGCAGCCGTGCAGCTCAATATGCAGAGTAGCACCTCCAGCAAAAGCTGATAAATGCCTTTGTTTATGATTTTTTTTTCTTCCCACTCCGTTTGCATGGAGAAAGAACGGGGAAACATATTGTCTTCCTTTCGGTTTAAAAAAAAAAGTTAACAAAAAGGAAAATAATGGGTGCTGGATGCTGGGTAGTGGGGGAGGCGAGGTGGCTGCGGGACCTGGGGAGCGTGGCCAGGGCAGTGGCCCGCGTGTGGCCAGGTGATGCTCAGCCACTGGGGCTGCAAGGGGGTGCTGAGGCTGGTGCCAGCTGATGAAGGGTCCTCAGTCCCCAGCAGGTCCCCAGTGAGGGTGCTGTGCTGGCGGGGCTGCACATCAGGCAGCTTGGCGTGCTCTGCCGGCCTCGCTGTACCTGAGGCTTGTGAAAAAGGAGCCCAAAGCATCACATGGCTTTTCCTTCCATTCCTGAATTGCAGGAATTCACATCCCAGGAACAGGCGCCGTGTGTGGGGCAAATACCTCAAGTTTCTGACGTGCGTGGCGGTGGAGAGCTGGCTTCCCTGGTGCCGTGCGGCTGCACCGCCGCAGGTCATGCCGTGCCATGGCCGGGCGGGCAGAGCTGCAGGGCGGCAGGTGGGTCTGGGGCGCTCTCCCCAGCTCGGCCCCTCAGCTCTCTCCTCTCGGGCAAATGGCTGCGGCGATTTGTGCCCCCTGTGCCCTGCGAAGCAGCACCAGGGTCCCCGGCACGGCGGTGAGCCATGCGGTTAGTAATGCGGGGGGAGCCTTTCGGGGGTCCCAGGCTGGCTGATTGGTGTAGCAGGGTTTGAATTCTGCAGTGAATATGACTAATAATCCATGACCTGGCTGTGATTATAGATGAAAGAAAGCTGATGAAGAGACCCTGCAGTGGCACAGAAAGGAATTAGACATTGTCTAAAGCCAGGGCAGTACCGGAGCATTTGGATTTCACATCTGAGATTCACGGGTGAATAATTCAGCACTTGAAAAAATGCTTCAGCCGCAGTGTGACATCTCCACATCTTCTTTCAGTGATATCCAAGACTTTAACTAAACATTGCTTCCCAGGGAGATGGGGCAGCTGTCCAGATATTTTTCCTCTTAAATATCAGCATTCCAGATTGTTACCTGGATACGGATGGGGATTTGGACTGATATCTTAGGAGCTGCAATCTCTCTTAATGCGGGATTTTGCCTTCAGAAATTGCCTTCGGTGTTTGGCGGAACCCAAAATCTTTCCAAGTGAAAATTAAGAGATGTAACTTTACATTTAATTGATGCTTTCGTCTAATCGGGTGAACTGCTACGGCATGCAGAGTCGTGGATGGGGCTGTTTGGGAATTTTAAATAAATGAACCAGTTCTCAAAGGCAAATGTTGGCAGATTTATTAAACATGAATAGGAAAGTGGAGGGAAAGAGGAATGGGTATAAAATGGCCCTGTAAAATGGCTTGCTGTTTTGTAAATGCAGGAGCCCTATAAACTAAACCAGCTGCTGCATTTTACAACTAAATACAGTGCTATTAAATCTCTGTATTTGAATAGTGGGGTATAACGGTCCGAAAGGAGAGTGGTAAAGTGTTCGTACAGCCTTTGCTCTGCTTCTTCCAGCATATACGTTAGGATAAGTCTTTAAATAAATGACCGCTTATTATCCCTCAAATAATGCATCCTTTTTCTGAATCATTAGCTAAAAACGGGTGGTATCTTATAACTGTCATCAGTTCAGACTCCTTATCAGGCCTAATAATTTCTTTTCTCGGTGTGATGAGTGTTGCGATCATTTGCTTTTCCTCCCTACCCTTATTCCTTTTTAGTCAGAAGCATTCGCTCCTTCGGATGCACATCACAGGACAAGACTGTGAAGCTATTTTACCCGTAAAATTTGATGGTCTAACTGTGTCAGCTATAGGGAGCTGCTCACTCTGCTATGAAAATACGGCTAAGTCAATAGGTACTGTGTAGTTTCTCTAAGTGTAACTTACTTTTAGATCCATCTTGCCTGGCAGACCCAATGCACCGAGGTGGTCTCTGGGAAAAAAATGATGACGACGAAGTATCTCAGAGCTCCTACCCGGTTGTGTAATTCAGCGTTTTGAAAGCAAAAGCAAACGAACAGAAGTAAACCCAGCTTTGTACTCTGGAGCTAAAAGCACAGGCTTTCCTTTCCCCGCACAAGGAATAGGCAGGAATTGCATGAAGTTGGAAGTTTAAAAAGAAAATCATATGGAAGAGCCCATCTGCTATCAATATAGTCATTTTTACGTATATAGAAAGGAAAAATCCTTATAAAACTTCAAGTTGTTCCATGAATATTCAAAGGATCTGGCTAGAAACATGGATGTGATGGCTGAGGGATTTTTGTCTTCCACATCCCTGAGGAACATCACCATTTTGGGGGGGGTCTCTCACCTTTGTCTCTTCTCTAGCGATCTACTTCCCTTAGTTTCTCATAGCCGGCGACGGCCCGCGTTAGAGTGCACTGTGTGTGCCGTGGGAGGGGAACTGCAGCAAGGACAGAAAGTGAGTCCTTCTGCATGCAGACATGCCTGCAGGCGTGCAGACAGCCCCTTGGTTCGTAGCTAACAACACGGTGCGTGCTGCCCAGGGTAAGTGCCCCGGGGAGGAGGGTGAGGGGGGAACAGCCGGGGCAGAGCTCGCCGGGGGACTGGCTTTTGCTGTGGGAGCTTCCCCCGACACAGCTGGGCACCGCAGCCGGCTGGAGCCATCGCTCCCCACCATCAGTGGGTACTGGCCCAGTGGGTACTGGCCCTGCAAGGCTCCTCCAAATGATTCTTTGCATAAAATACGGGAGGAGCGAGCCCTTCCTCCCCTTGCTCCAGCTTAATTTCTTCCTGTGCCTAAGCCAAGCACGCAGTTGTTTGGTCTTCCTAGCTGTGCTTTTATGAAAATTAGGTATACTTTAGAAATTAACACTTTTTATCCTGAGTCCATGTTGGCTAATTGCTAATAAGAGACAAACGAGCTTTGCAAAAATTTCCTTTTTCCTATAAAATTTCTAATTTGAAGATATTAGAAAAGAGAAATGTTTACCCCACTAGGGTTACTGCAAATATCCTGATGAGCTTTCATATCATCCTCCAGCACCAGCCAGCTTAATTGCCCTCCTTAGTCCAAACTTTAATATATTACAAATCTGTACAGAAAAAAATCCCTCTCTTCCTTCTTCATTTTTTAAACCTGGTGGTTAAGAGGGACAAGAAGAGAATATGTCTGATGGGAAGCCTTAATAAGTCAAAAAAAGAGGTAACCATAAAGTTTAGGGCTGAGTCTTTTCTTCAGCGTGCCTCTGTCAAATCCATTTCCTTGTGGTGTTCTCGCTCCGTATTAATCTGTATCTTTAACCAAAATTTTACACGCCCTTCTTCAGCTGAGTTATTTGATAATATCCAGTGTGCACGGGACTGTGAAACGTCCCTTTCTTAGTAAGCTGCTGTAATATTAATGCACTTGACCTTGGTGTCTCATATTTCCTGATTAGGTTCACAGGAAGAGTTTGCTAAGCTTTTAAGATACTGTCTTATAGACCTATCCGTAAATACTCCAGCAGAAAGAGAATTTTGGTAATAAGTTCATTTAAATGAAGCAATTCTGCCCATCAAGGAATCTCCATCCCGCACTATTCTTTCATGGCTTTTGTTATTTTAGACTGGACTGATACATAATTAGCTTTGGAGAGGTCCTTGTGTTTTTGTAAGGTTAATACCCCAGTATCACACTGAATTTTCAACCTTTGCAGATTTATGAGGGTTGGAGTTTTTAATCATTCCAGCCTCATTTTCTCAGAAATGCAGGCTCTTAACATTTCTGATTTATCTTAACTTTATATCCGGAGATTGAGTGAAAGCTACATGTTTGGAATACAATTGCTTTTAAGCAGGAAAGGCAAAAAGCCACGTTATGGGCTGTCTTTGGGCATCTTTTCTTCTTCTACCTGTAACAGCTGGCGGGGTGGCCGGCAGAGCATGGGGCAGTGGCAGCAGCGGGGACCATGCTTGCTAATATTAACCCCGTCGAGGCAACACCACATGCTAGCTCTGCTTAACAAAGCAAAAATGTAAATTCTCAACTCCTCTCTGAAGAAAAATGTTTCTGTTGCTCTTTTCCCATTTGGCTTGGCGCGAGGCTTTGCTGTGGTACCTTGAACGTTATTTTTGTAACTATTGCGTGGTGCATTAAGTACCCTCTTCATTTTCTCAGGGGTTTGCCTGCCTGCCATCAATGCTGACCAATCAGGAGTCACACACCCAGCCCAGACAGTGCGTGGCCGTCTGCCAGCGCGATGGCCTGCACTCAGCATTGACATCTATCCATGACGTGAGTCTGTAGGACACAAAGTTGGTACGATCTGTCACCAATACGCTTACTACAGCTCTCTTTGGTCCCGTCCAGTAGGAGGGAGTATTTCCTCCACGCATAATCTAGTTAATCAGAGCCATCAAAACATTTTGGAGCCCTTAAAATTCAGCTGTAAACCAAGGTGGATCTGCTTGCTCCTCAGTCTTTGGGTAAGTGGCAGTAGCTGCTTCCCCATCCCTTGGGGGGTCGTTTAAGGACTTTATCTCCTCCTCCTGCCTGAAGGAGGTTTTTACCTCTCACACAAACTCAAATAGACAGCTGAGAGAAGAGATCCCTTTTAAAGTTGTCCAAAAGTGTCTGTTTTCTTTCCCAAGTGAAACATCTGTTTTCCTTAGTATCTCTTATGAGCAGGGTTGGCAACCTTTTTTAGCTTCTCTTGGGCTCACCTAGTATTTGTTTCAGAGAAGCTGTTTATTTGCTTCACTACTTTGCACAACAGTCAGTTTTCCTCTGATTTCCAGTACTGGGTGATGTTCTGGAACCACTGCTGGTTTTTGAACCCCGGGGCTGGAAGGGCCTCAGTCCTGAGCTGCTGTGGTCTGGCTTTTGGTTTGCTTTTTGGTATATTGCTGATGGTGGTGGCTTGTGTTCTTCAAATTTGTTAATAAGCTTGTTAATGAGCTACTCACTCTCCTGTGGCTTTACAAGCCTTCCATAGCAATTTACTGATTTTTTCTTAGATATTCCTGAAAATCTTTGTATGTATCTTGTGCTGAGAGGCAGTGTAAGGTAGATGTGAGCTATTCCTGAGTATTGGTTATATTTGAGTTCCCATCTACTGAAGTCAGATCTGCTGGAAAAGAATGAGACCTGTTGATTTATGACCCTCATGGAGATACATAGAGTATATCAGGTTCTAACATATGGCCTGTGCCACGGAGAAGTGGGATCAGGGTTCTTCCTCTTTCAGATACATTCAGGTCTTGCTCTTCCAACAAATACCACCTTTTCCTCCTTTCTTTGCAGGCTTGATGTATCAAGAGCTAAGTTTAGGAAATCCCTGAAATCCTCTCTTGCCTTCCTCTCATCCCATCCCAGACAAAGATAACTTTTGCTTCTCTAAATGCGTTAGTAATCCTAATAAGCTGTAAAAAGAAGGAGCTAACCCTGCCTGGATAGCCACTGCAGTTAATTTTCTTCTGAGGTGACCTTTGGTCAGGGTGGACCACAAGTCCTTCGCCAGCAGCCTGCCTGCTAAGACAGGAAGGCTGTATTTAGCTCATAAAATCGCAAGCCTGTCACGGGGAGCAAGGTCCTGTCACGGGGAGCAAGGTGGCAGCCGTACCTGTGGCAGTTATCGTTGCCCTTTTTTTTAATAGGCTTGTACCAATGGCTTAATGCTAGGTCTGCTGGTCATCAGTTGTAAAAAACGTCTGTCTTTGGGTAAGGCTAGCTATTTATTTATTTATTTATTTATTTATTTATTTATTTATTTATTTATTTTAATAATTACAGAAATGTTTTTACTTTAGGCCATCGCATCTAAACCAAAGCTTGTGTTCTTTTTCATTTTCAGGAGGAGAAAAGCTACCCCTCAGCTTGCCAGTGCTTCTCAAAACTATGCGGCTGGTGACACTAATTATTGCTTAATTTCTTTCCCCACTTATAAAATGAGAGAGGATGACCAAAACGAAACCCAGCGCTTCTTCTTCATAGCCCTCCCTTGCTCTCAATAGCCAGGAAGCCCCTTTATGCTTCTTGACCTCAGAACAGAGTGGCCTCACTGAAGCCCTCGGCAGCCTACCTGGGTGGGCTCCTGCCTTCCCTCGCCCTCGTTATTCCCAGGGTGATACATCCCCAGCCCCACTGTGTAAATTCACCCCACGCTTGGTGAAAAGGGATATTTGTTTCTTCCTTACCCAAGTCATCAACTTTCTAACAGGTCCTCGACTGCGGTCTCTGGGGACGTGGCACTGAGCTGTGCCCATTCAGGACCAGCACCCTTTGCTTTTGGACTCAGACCGTCCCTTTTCCTCCCAGTTTCTCAGTCTCCCTGTTCTCCACGTTACTGCTTGGACTTTTTTTTTTCGCTCCCTCTCACACCCGTAGTGCAATGATTCTTCACTCTCTTTCCTTGCATTTCAGTACTCTCATCTTTTGGGTTGAGCAGCTATCCTCTCCCTAACCCGGTACAGTACTGTGCTGAAATACGCTGTATTTCAGACGTTCCCTCATGGGTTTCAGCTTCTCAAGGATTTTAATTGCTGCCTTTTTTCCTTTATGATATAGTGCTGCTCTGGATGTGTGAGAATACATTTACAGAGAAAGCTCCTTCTGTATTTTACCTGTGCTTTGTCAGGAAGGCTATAATTTTGTTCACTTCCTTCCTTTTTCCTTAAAGTTGTTTGTGACAGGTCTTGAAATACTTCCACCTTATGTCCTCCAGAGTAAGGTCAGAAACTGTTCTTTATTTTAGAGTCAGCTCTAAAATACTCTGCTCTTCATATCATATCTTGGGGTCTGCTGGAGTTGGGGCTGGGGCTCTGCGATAATTGTTGCATCTGCTTTCAGCTGAGGAAAAAGTGGAGGCTTGCTATGAATATTAACAAGCCATCCATACTTTACACCTTCTGGGAACACACTAGTTCTTAAATTGTTTCTTCTTTTCATGGTTTTTGTGTTCTCTCCATTTTCTCTGCAAGCTCTTTTTTTATCAACTTCATTTTTTTCCCCCAGATTTATTCCTAATTGGAGGCTTTTATCTGTATTTATATTTAGGTTGCCGAACCTATTCTCAGCTAACGTTGACTCTATCAAACCTTACCCTCTGGAAGCATTTCCTAATGAGATTTTCCTGGGAAAATAACTTTGAAACCAGAACCCTTAAGTCCAGCATCCCTTCCATGGGCCTGAAAAGCACTTTATGATGGGCAGAGTGGGAGGCTGGTTTCGCACTGCACCTTTCCTTACAATCTTCACCTTTCCAACCCTGCCAGTTCCAGAAACCTCGTGAACTCGGTGGTTTTTTCTTGTCATGGTGCTGGGCAAAATTCAGAGACCCTTGACCTAAACAAAAATGTCAATTCTGGGGAAAACAGGTTTACTCAGAGAGGTGCTTTTAGAGACTTAGTAGTAAAATACATCCCCATCTGCTGGCAAGTGAAGATTTTTATCGCTTCACCCACCAGTTATCAAATTATAGCAAAAAACCAAGGATCAAATGGAATCCCTGGAATAAAAGGTATTTGGGAATTTCAGAATCTGGTAGGAAAACAGCATCCTTCAGGTCAGTGAAGGCTGGCCCTAGCATCGCTGCAGCGCTGCCGGCGCATGGTGGGATCGCTGCCCCACCACACTTTCTCTGCGGGAAGCTCTCTGTCCTATGTCCTGCCCAGGTTTTGTCAGGGCTAAAAGTAAAAAAAGGGGGGAAAAAAAACAAGGGAAGAAAAAAAAAAGGCAGAAACCTCCTGGATATTCTCCTCTGCACAGGCCTTGCTGCCCCGTCCGGCGCAGCGCAGGCGGGTGATGGGGTGGCTGTGCTTTCGAGAGGAGCGGTGCGCCCAAGGGGGCAGCCCAGGGGGCGAGGGGGCAGCTCCGGCTCCTCGGGAGGGCCGTGGTTCTGTTTACAGCCCGTTCCTGGTGGATGCCCCTGTACTCTGTGTTGTGCTTCTGCAGGAGAGGTAATGAAGTCCTGCAAGTGCAGGAGGCGTCGTTAAGAAGAGCACAGCATGTTCAGCATCCATTCGTACCACCGATAGAGCTGAGTTCTTATCTACTATTACTCCCCTGAATGTAAATATCTCGGAGACATTTACATGGTATTTCTTTTTAAGTATATAATGTTTTCATTCAAAAGTATCATAATTCTTAAAAGACCTGTCAGAGGCTCTGACATGTAATTAATTTCTCTAAAGCTCTTTTTTTGAAAGATACAACCGCATATATAGAACACCTGCGCTTATTCACAACTCTGTGGGAAAAAAGCCACATCTCTTTTGCTTTCTTCCCCCACTTCTCCATAAAAAGAATTTCCTCCACTTTGGATACTGCCTCTCCATCTACCCAAATGATCTACAACAAATAAAAGCACTCGGTATGTAAAAGTTGTGTGTAAATAGGAACTGGCACATTGCGTTTTGTCTGGGTGCTAGTGACCTTTTATTTTTTCAGCTCTAAGCTGAAACACTCCTGCAACTTTAATTATGGAACAACCATTGCTAACCCATAATCTAGTCCATCTAATAAAATTTCCCATATGTGTAGGTGGGCTTTCAGTCGGTGTAGTAGGCTGTTTATTTTTACCTGGTAGATATTTTTTTCTCCTCTGCTTGGAATGAGTGTATTAGGCTTCAACAGTGTAATGCTGGTGCCCAAGCAGTATGAACGAGAAGGTGTTCAGGCAGCTGTGGGTATATATATATGTATATGTCTAAGTGGCCAAGCACTGGATTATGTGGCAGTCACGGCTAGCTGGCTTGCTTTATCCCCTCAAAGCACTTCCAGGGCATCACTGCAACCATCACTGCTTCTGCTGGAAAATGCCAAGAGCCACATCACTGCTGCCTCCCGAGGAAGAGTCTGCAGAGAGTCCTCCGGGGGAAGGAAATCTCTCCTTCCCTGCGCAGAGCACAGCTTCTCCTTGGGGCAGCATCTGAGGAACCAGGGCTCTCCAGCTGGGGAGGCTGAAGGGCATGTCATAGAATCAGAAAATGAATCATAGAATGGTTTGGGTTGGAAGGGACCTTAAAGACCATCCAGTCTCCTGGGTAGGGACACCTTCCCCCGGACCAGGTCACTCAGAGCCCCATCCAGCCTGGCCTTGGGCACTGCCAGGGATGGGGCACCCACAGCTGCTCTGGGCAGCCTGGGCCAGTGTCTCACCACCCTCACGGTGAGGAATTTCTTCCTTGTATCTAATCCAAACTGACCCTCTTTCAGTTTAAAGCCGTTCCCCCTTGTCCTGTCACTACAGGTCCTACATGCCCTCTCCCCGTGTGTCCCATGACAGCAGCAAGGTGACGGACCCCTAGCTGGACGCCTTGTAAACACCCACTCGGGGCAGCAGCACGCAATACTTGGGGGGATGATGATGACAGGGGAATGGACATTTTCTGGCTGAGAAAGAAGCAAAGCAACCTGTTGTTTTCTGTGTACAGGACAGGCACCAAGCAGGTGCATTTTTCCCTCGTGGTTGTATAAAATTGGTGGCATTTCCCCTTTTGCTTTTGTAAAATTAACATTAATAGGAACATGCTTAAATCCAAGCTGTACGAAAATGTGCCACTTTTAAGTGAACATAAGGTCCATCGTTTATGTGACGAGATGAATATGGGAACACGTCCAGATGTTTCAGCTTTGTAATTTGGGCATTTCCTCCTCCATTCCAGGTAAATAACTGGCACCCCTCGATTTCATTTCCTATAGGGAGCATTGATTGTCTTGCTGTTGCTTTGCATACCCTGTTGAATTTCTAGAAAAAGCAATAGCCTGGGTTTAATCCCAAGAACTGATGGAGAAAAGTTGTGCCAGCCTCACTGCTGGGAGCGGAGGGAGCTAGTGGGGCCTCAGCTGGAGCGTTGGCTTTCCTCCTCTGGCCGTGTGTGCCTCCACTCCGGTGGCACCAGTGCCCAAAAAAGTGCTCAAGTATCGTGTGGGTTCTTAAACCAGAACAAGAAAGTGCTTTGCGTTCCTTGGCCACCGGCGCTGAGGGATGCCTGCTCGCCAGGCAACGGGAAGTTTACAGCGGAGGCTCCATTTCAGGTGCTGTGTTTGTGTTCTTCCAGGCTTGTGCACGCAGTCTAGTCGCTGACAGCTTTTGTTCAACCCCATTAGCACAAGCACTGGGAAAACTGACAGGAACCATGAGGAATGGAGAATTTTGTCAACTGTGATGCTGAAGGTGTTTTTGAGGCATTTGCAGGCTTTCACCTGACATGAGTCATGGGGCTGAAAGGGATTTCTCCAGGTCAACAAGACCTGGTCTCCCGTGTATTGCTATCACAGGCAACTGCATCCTGTCCTTCTGTCCATTAATTTGTCCATCTTGTGCTTAAAACTAGTTGAATTATTGTTTAGCTCCACTGCTTGCTTTCTGTGACTTCTTCCCTTTGATCCCCTTTCTTAGCCAGTGCCTTTCTCTGTCATGCCAGCTGCGATCTTAGCAGACCAGTGCCCTGAAGTACGTGGTGCGTTCAAGAGAAGTCCGCCTGAATTCTTCCCTACGACTGAACCACCTGTGACCACCCTTGAAGCACAGCCTGCCAAGCTGTGCTCTGCCCTCCTCCTCCAAAGACCCGGAGTTCATCTGACTGCACATCTTTGACCATCACCTTCCACACACCATCCTCTTCCTCCATCCATTCCAGCTCCAGTCAAGTTCATAAATGTCAAGCTGGTGACTGATTTTCCTCCTGTCAGTTCTTCATAATAGCGTGACCCCAGTCGTGTATCTTCAGTGGCTTGACGTCCTCTGAAATCCATACTCTCTCCCTTTTATACTTCTGTCCACAGACAGCTCTGAGTTCTGTGCTCTCCTGCTACCCGGTGTATTCTCTGCCTGGCACCTCCATACCCCACACCTCTCTCAGTTTAGTTTTTCTTCTCAGGGACCCAGCTGTTCTCCTCCTCTTTGCTATTCCCAGCCTTCTCTTTCTTCTTGCTCTGCATTGCATCAGGCTCCTTTGTCAGCTCTTTTTTCGGTTGCCAGTGTTTCTCGCTGTCCCTCTTGGGATCTGACCTTTGACAGTCACGCTGCTCCCAAGAGGTCCTCTTGTTCAGCAGGTGTCCGCAAACTTCAGATCATCCATCTCTTTTGCAGTTCAGCTCTCTCTGACCATATGTGACGATCCCTGTCTGAACTCTTCTCAGTTCTTTTCAGCTCGTTCCTAGAGCTCAGCCCTGCTCTCTGCCTTGCTGCGGTTGAGGCACATTGTGGTCTGCGGGCAGAGCCCTTTGTTCTTGCATTGCGTCATCTTCATCGTCTTCTCCAGCCTTTGGGTCGCATCTGCTGGGAAATGTCCCTTCTGCACTTACCTCCCCCTTACACACATGCCTCCTAAAGAAATAATAATAGGAGGTTAGAAGTCCTACAGGTCTCCCCACCTATAAACTCTTTTCCTGCCTCCATTTGCTTGGCTGCTTGCATGCCCATTGCTCGCTGCCTCAGCCCGCTGCCCAGATGCTCTCCTCAAAGGCTGGCCGGTGAGTATCTGCCAGAGCTAAGGAGCAGAAGCCTCCCTCACCTACCTGTTTGCGAACTGCAGTCAGACCGCCGACTCCACAGGCTGCAAGAGCAAGAAGCAGGCAGGCGGAGAGGCATGCAACCCACGGGTGAGACCCTGCTCCTTCCTCCTCCGGTGGAAATCCCGTCGGGAATAGGATGATGCCTTCTTTAAAATGCTTGGGATCTTTCTTGGTGAGCTTGCTAGTGTTTTGTGTCTGCGTTGTTATTTTCTCTCTGGAGATGTTTTGTGCGCTGGAAGTGACAAATTTACATTATTGGAGAATTATTGTTTCTGCTTTTGTCCTATGTTTTATTCATTGGAAGCCGTTACTTTAATATGGCTGTGATGATGTTCCTGGTTGAAAACAGGCCACCTGTGGCATTTTACACCAAATCGCTCTAAACCAGCACACCCAGGCAAAAACCAGGTCAGCAAAGCCGTGCAGAGACGATGCTTGAGCCACGGGTCCGTGCTCGTTGTACTGATAATGACTCGAGTTGCAGGATGAAGCGTTCTGCACAACCCCCCGCAGCTCTCACCCCTCGCCTGGTGCTGTGGGCTCAGCGCTGAACGGTGACAAGAAGTTCGGTAGAGTCCTGATTTGGCTTATGTACTTAGATAGCTTGAAATGTTGCTGTGATTCTGCTGTGAATATAAATATTATGAAATATTTCAGTGGTGGTCGTACTCCCAAGTCCTTTCTAGGACTGAGGCTGTGGTTTTGTGAGGGAACGTGGCCTGTCCTGTGGGGGACAGCAGGTTCATACCAAACCATAGCCAGCAGTCTCAACTAAATTGAAAATAATTAGAGAAATTAATAGAATAAATTGTGGGTGTAGTCTCTGAATGCTGAAGCCCCTCAGCTGCAGAAAGTCGCAAGCAAGGCGTGATGGCAGGGCCATCAGAGTATGCGGAAATGCTGACTGTAACCTTCCTGTACGTTGAAGGTGAGGGTCCCATCATCCACAGCAAGTGTGCTGAAGTGAGCAGCAGGTTCAGATCCGTACACATGCGTAGCCGAACATGCCGTCCTCCCACCCTGCCTGCCCATGGCTAATTGAAATGGAGGATCTTTGCACATTTCTCTTCCACCTGGCAAACCACAAGGGCGTGCAGGCACATCTACCAGGTCACAATCTGTTGAAGCTCCTAACTCAGCCTTTCCTTCTCCCAGAGCTTCCTCGGGCAGTGAGCAGTCCCCTCCCCAGAAGGCACGTTGGCCCATGCGTGGGGCCAGTGGTGGTCCTCTGGTCTCCTGAGAAGCCTCTGGCTCTCCTGAGGCTCAAGATATTTCATTAACATTTTTATTAATAGATGGTTTAAAAACTTGATTTATTAATATTTATATCAATTAAGATGTGTTTAATAGGCAGGAGATATTATCAAAGAGGCATGGGGTTGTAGCCTGTTACTGGGAAGCGCAGAGCAGCTTTCACACTTAGGAGTTAATCTTCAAGCTGCATGGAAATAACTCCCAAGGAGGCCTGACCTGTGCTTTGGCATTTCCAGTCGCTCCTGTTGCAACGATGCTTCTGTTGCGACGATGCTTCTGTTGCAACGATGCTTTGGCTGGAGCTGTTGTCAGTGCTGTGGGAGCCCGGGGTGCTGGGGAGGGTGCGGGCGCTGGCAGGGAGGGGTCTTACTGCAGCAAACCGACGTGTGTTTGGAGAGCTTTGAAATACGGATTTGCATCAAAGTAAAACTCTCAGGGTTAGTTAAATATTCCTCTAAATATGCAAAGGATTTGAGTTACTGATGCTTGTTATTCTTATCTTACTCTCGGTGTCACAACATCTTTAAGTTCAGTGAAGGTTTCACTTACTAAGATGGTTGTAAAGATTTCACGTTAATTAAGAGGACTCCACTGCAAATCTGAATATGAATGAAGTTCGGCTGCTGAACCCAGGACAGTGAAGAAGTGGGAAGATCAGACATTGACAAATGTTGATTTAAAAAAAAAAAAAAACAAAAAAACACAAAAAAAAACCACCACTAAAACAAAAAAGCACAAAACCCCCACCTAAAACAATGCTTCCATCTAGTACCTGATCTGTGAAAGAGAAGAAATTGAGTTCAAGTTGTTAGAAGGAAAAAAACTAGACTCTGATTTGAATTTATGGTCAAAGAGGTAAAATTCTGTCCCTGGCGCATTGACGAGGGTTACCCAGTGCCACCCATGCCTGGGGACTCAACTGCATCTCTCCATTGCACCTTCTCCGTCTCCTGAGGCAGGTGGTCATTTTAATGTGGGGCGATCGTCAGTGGGGGAAGGTCTGGGCTTGGTTCTGATCACAGCTTTGTGGCTTCAGAGAAGTACTGTCAAGCCCAGTCAGCCTCCACTGGTGGTCCTGCAGCCAGGATGGAGCTTCACCCAGTGAGGGTGGTGTGAGCAGAGGTAGGTGTCAGGATGAACGAGGCTCCCAAGGGAGGAGCTCTCGTGATGAAGTGTTTTGCATGAAAGATGAGACTAGAGATACTTTTTTCCTCAAAACCTGCTTTTTGGGGGAGTTTTTCATACCTGCCAGCGTGTGGAAGACTGGAGCAGTAGCTGGTGGCTAGGGCGAGCAGCTGTCGCTCAGGGTATCTGCATTTCTCTTCCAACTCCAGTGCAGAGTTGCTGTTACCTGGACTGGGGTGAGTCCTTTCTTCTTCATGTCTCCACTCACCCGTCTGGAGATGATAATGTCCATCTGCCTTTGCAAAGCAGCGGTGGGCGATG
Source organism: Falco rusticolus (assembly GCF_015220075.1). Lineage (NCBI taxonomy): Eukaryota > Metazoa > Chordata > Aves > Falconiformes > Falconidae > Falco > Falco rusticolus. The sequence goes on along the minus strand of NC_051200.1, from coordinate 2,971,037 downwards.
CAGAGGGTGCTGCAGGGGTGCAGAGCACTGCTCCGCCTCCCGAAGAAGGACTTTGGGGAAGGAAATGGTGATATATAGCCGTTTAACCTTGCTGAAATACATCGGGCTTGGCTTTTGGAGTAGAAAAGTGAAAATACAATAGCCTAAAGAAATAGTATTTGTCCTCCTAAGCAGGGTAAGGGCAGCATGTGAGGTTGTGCGGGGGTGTTTTATTGTTGTTATTTTTTATTCACGGTTCCATGAGCCGATTCTGGGAATTGTACTGACTGTGGTTATGTTTCTGGAAATGTGCAGGTTGGCCAGATGCAGTGGGGCATGGAGTGAACAGAAAGAGGTTAAATTGATGGATGACCAACAAGAGCAGGATTGTGCCTCAGAAGACCAAGAAACTATCCTGATTAATGGGGTGAAAGAAAATGGTAAGGAACTTAATTACAGTACATGAGGGAGCAGCGACGACTTGCAAGCCAACTTATTTTCCTAATTCCTTTTGTGCATTTAATGTTAGTGGTTCGCAGGTATCCCTGCAATGTGGAGCAGTAGGGTGAATGGGTATTTTCTGCACAGATGTCACTCCAGCTATGAATCTATGCCTTTTTAGGTCTTAACAAGTACTGCTTTTGCCCATGCATATGCATGGTTGGAAATGTTTATGTACACATGCAGTTTGAATTACGGATTTTAGTTTGGTTTCTTAGGGAAAAAAAGTCATACAGGACTACGTAGCCCCTCTGTTGGGAATCTCTCCCTCTCTTCGTGGTTACTTACGAACCCACGAGCCAACCTCAGCTCAGTTTGACTGAAGGTTCCTTAGTCCCTACAAAGTGGGGAAAAACAAGAGACTGGGTAGACAAACAAACCCGGATTAGCACCCAGGGAAAGGGAAGGTCGAACGTGTGAGCTCGTTACTGCCTCTTCTGTGTGGCCCGTCAGCCAGCACGTGGGAGCCCCTGGCCTGTAACACCGCTCCTGGGCGGGCACGGGTGCTGCTGGCCACAGTTCCACTCCCGGTGGCCACTGAGTCAGTCCTGCTCCCAGTGCCATCGGTGGGGAAGGACCAGCCCCTTCCAGCAGCCTGCCCAAAATACCTAACTTTGTCTGTATCTATTTAATCAATGCCATACTTGCAGTAACTAATTAGGAGTAACAGTGCTCTGTTGCCTGATTGAAATAAATATGCGCCAGAGCACTTTCTCAGGTCGTTTGGACTTCAGTCACTAGCCACCGTAAATGCAATGGCAGCCCAGTGCTGAGGCAGAGCTTGACATTTTCATTCTTTGCCATGCTTTTATGTTTTATTTCATGGCTTTTTGCATTTTATATTGGTCTGTAAATCTTGAGAGACAGAGAGATTTATTTATATACAAATTTGACCCTATTAGATATCAAGGAGTTGGTCCCCTGACATCTTGCATGTTCAGATCCTTCTGTCATCTCAAAACAAGGTGCACGGAGACAAATGTTGTTCTTGTTCGTTACCAAAAACGAGGAGCAACTCCAGACACGCAGGTGCCTGCGAGGACCCCACAACATGTGCTGGTGGCAGGTGAAGTGTACGCTCGCGCTTGCCCCCGCGATGTAATTATGGAGGTATCTGTCCTTGTCAGCACGTCTCCTTCGTGGCTACACATGGCAAAGCCACAGCTGATGACAGCTGCTGGAGCTGCAGGGAGATTTTCTAGCCGTGGTCCCCTTGTCTAATCAAATAGGCAGTCAAATCAGTGCTTACCTGCTCAGGAAAGACGGGTGATTTCTAGAACCTGCTAAAAATGAAATTTTTCATGAAATTCAGTTAAACAGGGCTTAAAAAGCACTTTAGTTCAACATTGCCATGGGGTTGCTGTTGAATCCAAAGCAGTGAGCCAGCAAGTAGTTCTGATGTCACCACCTCCCTGTCGGTGGCACTGGGGACGGGGCTGATGCTTTTTGCCCCCTCCCACCCTAACTATAAATGGGTGCTGGCTGCTGTGGGTGCAGAGCAGCCATCGGGACCGGCCTCCCTTTGGAGCCCCCTGACAGCACGATGGTTCGGGATTTTTCCGCTCAGCCTGCACATGTGCTTTTGGATGGCTCTTGAGTTAAACTGGGAAAGGTGGTTTTTGCTTCTCCAGCATTTTCTTTTTTAACTGTAGCCTTTTGGAGTATTGTTTACTTTAGAGCATCAATTGAACGTGAGCCTGATTTTAGGATGATACAAGCCTCAGAAAATCAAGTTTTGGCATTTGTTTTTCACAGGAGTTTTCACTTATGCAAGTATAAACCTAAACAAACACCCAGAGACAGTTTATTTTATGTAATAGCATCTCTGCGTATTGAATGCAGCATTTGAGATTGAATTTCAGCTTTCTACCTCCCTCTTTTTTAAGTCTTACAACGTTCACAGACATTCTTCTTTTATCCTCAAATTTTCCATGCTTCCCATCAGCTTCAAGCTGATTTTTATTTTCTTTTACTTCTGCAGTGGAAACCGCACCGGTTACTTTGTTTTGGTGCTTAAGGAAAAAGATACCACCTCTGCATTTCTGATCTAAAAACTGGTGGGAGGGACTCAAAAATCAGCTTATTTATTTATTTATTTATTTTAACCCTTTTTGGAGGGAAGGGAAGCAGCACCGATTTCAAGCAAGTCAGCCTGGTCTCTCCCAAGCCACACGTGCTGGAAGACGTTTACAGGCATTGCACTGCGCTTCTCGTTTGGTTTGTGTAGCGCTTGGAAAGTTGTTTAAAGCCCTTAGAGCGCTGCATGGCCCCGACTGCAGTTTGCTTGGGCTGGCTTAAGGCTTCACCGATGGCTCCATCCCTAAGGCCCTCGTAGCACAAAACTGCCAGGAGCTTTTGGGATGAGATTAGGGGCATTTTGACCTCTTCTAGGTTTTACACCTGGCACGGGCAGGCAGCCCTCCATCACATCCCGCTCCTTTTCCTATTGCCCAGCGGCAGGCGGGAGCCCCGCTCTCCTCGGCAGCCCCGGCGCGGCGGCACGGTGGGTGGGTCGTGGTGCCAATGGTACGTGTGCCTCTGTGAGCCTTCCTGCGCCGGCTGGGCTCGGCTGGCGTAGGTGTGGGAGCGGGTTTGCTCTTCCATCAGTTTTGAATCAAAGCACTTGTTGCAGAGGGTTGCAGCAATCGTGTAGGTGCCAAATCCCTTTGGACGCCCCATTTCTTGCAATAGCCTGTGCTCCAGTTGGGTTTTAAAGCACTTGTCCCTCCTCGGAAAGCCTGCGCTGCTCCTGCGCTTGCGCCCTCCGCCTTCAGTGGAGCCACCGAGAAGGTAAGACGTGAGCAGCGACAAAAGCACCGCGCTCAGCTCTGTGTTGGCAAAGGTCTGTGCCTGGTATGAATGCACATGTTGGTGTATTTTTTTTTTAATACAGAGATAGCGGAGCATGTTCGTGGATGAAAAGACATCATATTTAAATTTCAAGGGTCATATCATCCATTGAGCCAGAAGTCAGATAAAACTGACTTTGTTCTGCCATAAAAGAGTGCGAGGAGTTAAAAATAAAAAATCCTTAGGTTAAAAAAAAATCCTTACATTATTAAAAAGGCATTTTTAGAGATCAGGGAAGAATGGCAAAACCCACAATAATTCTAACAATAATTGCTTTAAACCCTGTGCTGCCTTCTACTTTCCCTTGGCGTGGCCAGTGACAAAAAGACTACTGCGTTTTTAAAAATAGCTGTAACTTTCCAACCCTCCAGCAGTAATGCAGCTCAGGTATGTTTAAGCTGCAGACACTGCAGGGGGGATGCTTTGTTTCTTTAAGAATCTTATTTTTCCATTAATTTTTTCAATGTTAATGGGAACATTTTTATTAGGCTTGTTTTGTTTTATAATAACCTTGTCAGATTTGAAAGGCAGTATCCAGGTAACGGTATGTATATGAGGAGGAAAGAACGGATGGGCTTGGTTTATTTAAACCTACTCGTGTACCTCTTCCAGCTGGCTGCAGGGGGGAGAGTGTTTACCTCTCCCTTCCTTGCACATCACCACATTAATTAGATCCAGAAGGGAAGGATCACGTTCTTGCGGGAAGAGCACCTACCGCTTCCCTAAGGAGCGCTTGGGAAAAGTTACCACTGAAGCCGAGGGAGAAGGGGAGCGGGTGGCGAGCCTCAGCAGAACTGCAAGGGATGTAAACCCTCTTTCTTTCTCTTTTCCTCCCCTCCTTGTCCTTACCCTCACAGAATCGCACGCCCTGGACGGCGATGAGAGGCCTTGCACCGCCGCCGAGGCCGCGGTCACATTCTCAGCCTTGACGTCAGCTCAGAAGGAAAACCACGCGTGCCACCGGGCGCTGCCTCCCCTGACTTCGAAGAAGCCCTGCTTGCTGAGCCCCCCGTCGCCCCTGAGGCTCACGGATGTGCCCGAGCACGCCTCGGATGATTCCTCCGCCCACGCCATCTCCCTCACGTCCTGCGTGACGAAGGGCATGAGCTCCTGGTCACTGCCAGGCGACTGCGAGAAGGCTCCCTTCACCATGATGGAGCCCGGAGGCATGTCGGCGCTGACGGGCGACTGCTTGATGCAGCCGAGCCGGACCTGTCTGGGCTGCTTTATTGAATCAAAGGACGGCATTGATGCAGAGCCAGGAATAAGCTTGAAAGTGGGGGATATAAATAGGGATTATGACACCTGTTCAGTCTCTGATATAGGGATTCACTGCATGAGCACAGGAGAAACCATGAGATATGGGGATCAACTGCTTTCAGACCAGCTTTTAAGCTTCCCTATGCATAAATCGAGGGCAGCGGACAAAAGAGATGCAGAAAAATCTGACAGTGATTCAGAGGACCCCACTCAGAAAAATTATTATGAGGGATTACTATTAGACAAATGCAATGGTGAGGAACCTTTACTAACAAATCCCAACCAGGAATGGGGCTATTTTGAGTCTTTCATTAGTGAAAGTAAAATTGAGCTGCTTGACCTCTGCTCCAAAAATGAGCTTTCTGTAAATCTGTTTTCTGAGGAAGACGTCGATAATTACATGTTCGATGATGACGATTCCACCTTGGGAAGCGATGTCTGCTCTCTGAAAATTAGATACGAATCTTTCCAGGACAACGTGCGGGAGAAGACCACCACCCTACAAGAGGATGCCCAGTTCAACTTCTTCCCCAGCGTGTTTGGCAACTGCACCAAAAGGGACAGCAGGAGCACCCTGAAAAGGGGGCCCGGCGGTGCCACCGACCCTTCTCAATTCAAATCTGAGGAAGGCATCATCTGGGGGGAGGAGGAGGAGGACGGCGAGGAAGAGGACGGTGAGGAGGAGGAGAAAGCTGCCTTAAATAAATCTTGCAACAGCACGGAGATGGTGCAGTACGTGGGCTCCAAGAGGAGCCACTTCTTGGACTCGGTGAATTCCACGGAGGACTCCGGGGAGTTCAGCGACGACAGCACTTGCACAGAGTCCTCCTACGACGTGCTGCGGGACATCAAGGACTGCAGCCGGTACCTGTCCCGGGACCACTCCGGCTCCTTCATTCAGCAGAACTACGGGTTGCGGGCGAAGAGGAAAGTGCGATACAGCGACGACTACCTGTACGATGTGGACTCCATCGAGAACGAGAAGATCCTGGACAAGAAGGAGTGGCTCCCAGACGGGCCCAAGGAGGAGGACGATGACGAGTGGTGCCCCAAGAAGCGGCGAAAAGTCTCTCGCAAGGAGCCCCCCGTTATCATCAAGTACATCATCATTAACAGGTTTAAAGGGGAGAAGCATATGCTGGTGAAGCTCAGCAAAGTGGATGCCAGCGAGACAACTGTTACCCTAAACGAGGAGCTGCTCAGCAAATACAAGAAGCTGGCCCCTCTGAAGGGCTTCTGGCAGGAGAGGCAGCAGAGCCGGCTGGATTTGCTCAGATCGTCTCTCTACCACAAGCAGAATTTCTATCTTAACGGCTCAGATGCTTCATTCCTCCCTCACCCACGGAAGCGAAAATGCAAGCTAGCAAACAGGCACCGGATTCAAAGAATTAAAGCCATCGAGCAATCAGTGAACAAGCTGGGCTCTTGCTCCTCTGATCACAAGCAGCCTTGCAGCAGTAAAGAGGACACGGGCCTGAAAGGGCTGCCGGCGTTAGCCATCGCCACCCCCAGCTGTGCCAACGGATTACACGTACATGACATCACGGGCATCGCCGCTGTGAAATGCAAATCGCAGGAACGGGAGCACAAGGGGACGGAGAGGAAAGTGCTCCGCAGAATCAAATTCAAAAGTGAAGCCAGGTTGAAGTGCAAGAAGATCAAAGCTGCTACCAGTACGGCGGAGGGCTCCCCGGTGCTGGAAAACCAGGACTCTGCGGCGCGTCTGAAGGACGAAAACGTTTCTTGTGCTTCAGACAGCTCCCATCTCCCGGAGTGCCACGAGGATAAGGTTGCTAAAAATTCTCCTTTCCTACCATCCACCTCCTCTTCAGACAAGCCTCTGCCATCTGCTAATATCACCACCAATGTACCCCTGATCCCCGGAGGGTATCTGCAGACGTTGTTAGATGCTTCTGATTTGTCGAGCAACACCGGTATCTCATACTTCGCCCAGCATCCCTCCGAGCAGCAGCAGCACCCGCTCCCCAGCATCGTCCCGGCGGAAAAGCCCTTCCCGGCCCTGCAGCCGGCGCAGAGCTGCGTGCTCTCCCCGCCCTCCGAGTCCGAGCTGCAGCAGTCGCCCGGCCACCTGGAGATGGAGCAGAGCAGCTTCGGTAATATGTGGCCGGCCAGCAAGGCTGCCGGCAGCGACCGCCAGGACTTCCCCGGTGACATGCGGGAGGCGGCCGGGCTGCCGAGCGAGTTCGGCAGCGGTGCCGCGGGTGCAGACGGCCTCCCCGCCTCTGGATACGCTCAAGTCAATCTGAATAGCAGCAAATTGCTCTACCAAAAAAATTACATGCCGGATAGCCAACAAGTGCAGTCTGATGATTCTTATCAGTCATGTCATTTTAATAATGGAGAGGGGCGCTTTCATTTCCAACGAGGTACACTAAGTACAGATGATGGCAGGCTCATTAGTTTTGATTCAGTGGGTTCATTGTCAGTTAGTTCTAGCAATTACAGTTCTTTAAGTTTAAAGTCTTGTGAAAAGGACGGCGAGGATGATATTAATGATGATTTCTTGGCCCACTGCAGTCCCAAGCTAGTGATCCAGCAGAGCATAGATGAAATCACCCCTTTGAAGGAGTCCACGGACCTTTTAGACATTTCCAACTTCACACCTGATAGGTTCCGCCAGTCGTCGCTTTCAGAGATGTCCCCTCCGGACACTCCCAACCTGTCCCCACAGATAGCTGGCTCTGATGCCAAGCCTCTGGGCACCCTAAAGGGCTTTCAGGAGAGCCCCCAGGCCACCCTCAACAGCTCTGAGAAGGTCAAGTGGAACTGTGGGGTCCTGCAGACTGAGGATCAGGCAGATAATGGGTTTGCTTTAAATAATCACCAGTTCCAGTTCCATATGTTCAACGATGAAGATTCTGTCAGCCTTCTCGAAAAGAGTCCATGCTTGTCAACATTTAATGAGCCATCTGGTCAAATTAGCACCAATAGCAAAGTGTCAAAATCGAAGAGGAAAAGTTCATCCAGCAAGAATGTGGTTACAAACCAAAGCTCTTCCCAGAAAGCCACCCGGAAAAAATCACCCAAAACCAACAAAGGAACCGAAAAACCGCCAGGGAAAAACTCCAGGCAGGCACCCAAATCTGCCAGGAAAGGGAAAAACACGGCAGGAGTCAACGGCGAGAAGGCTCTGGCCGTTGGCAGCAGGGCGGTCAGCCAGCTGAGCAACACGGCCACGGCCACCAAGGGCCTCCCTGAGGGCGCCCAGCATTGCAGCCCGGCTGGGGTGAAGCTGGGCAAGCACAATGGGCTCTCCGGCGAGTGGGCGCTGGGGAAAGAGGGGGGCGCGGGCTGGTCAGAAGCCAGCCTGGGCAATGCCACCAGCCTCCTGGATGACGACCAGAGGGAATTTGAGGAACCTTCCAACATCCTGTCCAACATTGCGTCGGGAATGGCGGATGTCCAGAGGTTTATGATGGCCTCCATCGAGCCCTTGTGGGGGCCTGTTGGCCACAACAGCGTTCCAGACATATTCCGGTCCCCGGAGTCCAACAGCCTGAAACTGAAAACTCTTAAAATTTTGGCAGGGACATCCCAAGAGTCGAAGAAGAAGGCGAACGGCGGGTCGCCGGCGGCGGCGAAGAACCACAAGTCAAACAACAAGGGCTCAAGCAAAAACAGCAAAGCCGCAACCTGCGACCCTGGTCGCCCCAACTGCTCAACTGGGTACACCACGGACATTCACGCTCCCTTTTTTGATAAAAACTATAGTAACCTGAGCACTTTAGGCAATAACGGACCTACCCATAAAAAACTCTACCGTCATAAATCCAGTTCGAAATCGCTGAGGGATGAGAACTGTAAAATAAAGCGAACGGACCGCGAACAGCCCCACAAGGACCCACCCGTGACAGCTGCTTTTGAGAAACTGAGGTAATGCTGCACCAAACTGGCTGGAATGCCCCTTAACCTCCCTCCCACCTGCTAGGCCCGCTCTTCCTCAGTTTTTCCTTCCTGAAAGCAAAAGTTGCATGAAAAAAAAAAAAAAAAAAAAAAAGACATTCCCCTTTTACAGTTTTGGTTGGTTTTGGTTTGGGGGTTGGTTTTTTTGTTCGTTTGGGTTTTTTTTATGTGCATGAAAATACTTAATACTTGCAAGCTACCTAAAAGAATGACCAATTTTCTGGCTTGGCTGGGGTTAAAAAAACTAACAAGGCTACTCTTTTCTGCTGTTTGGCTTCTTCAGTTTTTAATTACTTATTTATTGGGGGGAGAAAAAAACAAAACAAAACACGATTACATGCTCTTTTTAATGATTTTGATGAGGAAAGACTTTTTTTTTTGTTTGTTTTGGAACATTTTGTAAAAAATAAACCACAAAAAAAAAAAAAAAAAAAAAAAAAAAAAAGAGGTTATGCATCCAAAAGCCAAGATCTCGAAACTTAAAACGGCTCTTTACTTTGCAAATGAGAACTCGTTCCTAATTGAGCTTCACGTGGCAATTTTGAGTGCTTTCTGGCCCCCTCTGCTGTTTATCTCCTAACCTGCATCATCTAAAGCTGCATCTTCTGTACCCGCCCGCCTTTAGCGCGTACGCTCCGTCGTGGTGACTCCAGACGAGCTAACTAAGATGGCATCAAATGTTTGATTTTTTCCTGCAGGGAATCAGACTCCATTCTTCTTAAAGCAGAAACAACATTTTTGGGTTTTCCTGTATTTGAAGAAGAGACTCCCTTTTCTAGAAAGACGGTTGATGTTTGTTTCTTTTTCTTTTTTTTTCTTTTTTTCTTCTTCTTCTTTTTTTTTTTTTTTTTTTTATTGGTTGGGGTTTTTTTTTCCCGTCGGTTCCTTTTCGAAATCTGCCTTGTGGTATGTTGAAATGTAAGTGCTGAAATGAAGAGTTTGAAATTGTGGGAATTTTATTATTTGAAAGCAAACCTAATCTGGTATTCTCTGTGAAAGACTGTTTTAAAAGTCATACTGTTGTACAGTAGTTTATGCACTATTACCCACAACAACAAAAAAATTGTGCCAAACTATGAACAAGTGACTGTATTGTATATATTTTTACTTCTCTATCAACATTGGGTTGTGAGTGTTTTTGCAGCTATGCCTTTTGGTTTTACTAGAAACATTCCAGTTGTTAAGTACTAACCACCCCCCTTTGAAAGCACCTGTAACTCACGATGAAAATGATATTGTTCACTTATACAACTTACCAAAAGTTTTATGGACATGACTAAAAGTGTGCCAAATTTACTTACCTCATTTCATGGATTCACCCTGTGGTTTAAAGCTCATAAAGGGAAAAAGAAAAAAGAAAAAAAAAAAAAAGAGGAAAAAAAAAGGAAAAAAAAGGGGGGAAAAAAAAAGAAAAAAGGAACTTTGAAACCGATGCTGGGAAATGGTAATGTCCTCTCTTTGAAACCATGAGCAGAAAAACTTAATGGTGAAATGTTGAGTTTCATTATAGGAGAGAGTTGAAATGGTGGAGGAGTTCAGAAAACCACTGATGGTAAGTTTGCCAGGAACTCAAGTGTCTGCATCTAGAGACTACAGAACAGCTGCTTTTCAAGTGTCTGTTTTCTTAAAGCAAAACCTGTAGCTGAAGATCATTTGAAATGCAAAGTTACATTGCTAATTCTTTGTATCTCAGTTTTATATATTTTATAAGAACCTGGGATAAATTCTAAAATAGTTATAAAAACAGAACTAATAAGTTTCATACATTTATTGCTATTTACTTTTTCTTTGAGTAGTTTCTTAAACATTTTCGATGCAGAGCCTGTCAAAAGCGCTCTCCTATCATAGCTTTGGTGTTTCCTAAATGTCTAACCTTGCAATGCCAATATAGTTTGAACTTTCAAAAGCAAAGTCATTAGTTTTAAATACAAGTCTGAACCTTTTCTTTCATTCAATTCATAAGATAAGTAAAAAAAAAAAAAAAAAAGCGGAGCTATTTGTGATCTCACCAATCAGGGCCAGATCATACATGACTGGACTTTATTAAGACAGCATTAAGTATTACATGCTAAATGTATTCTCAAAAGGCCTTATTTGTAACCCTACTCACCACACCCTCGCCCTCCACGAGAATAACAAACCCAAGAAATATCTATTTTCCTTGTGCAACTGAGAGCCTGTGCATTGCATTTTGCTGCTGATTTCTCATGAAACCTTGATATGCAAGAGCCCTGCTAACTGGGAGCTGTTGGGAGCAGAAGGATGCGAGGCTTGGACATGTTTATGCAATAGAAAATTGTGAGGAAGAGGAGCCTTAATAGCAGTTGGACAGATCACGTTCTCGACATGGTTGTGAGCATAGAGGTGGTGTTTCGCAGAGGGCAGGACTAGACTCGGGTTTCTGTGCAAGCAGGTTTGTTTTTTTTCAGCCCATGCGCAAGGCAAAACAGCAGAATTGTTTTCAGTTAATTTAGCAAAAAAGCAGACTGAACACTTAAATGAAGTGGAGTTGCAGAGTGTCGATTTAGAATCAAAATGTTTTTGGCATTTGCAGAGCTTGAGGTATAGCTTAGGCTCGGCTCTGCAATCCCAGAGAGAACGGCATGGTGATTGCATTGCATTTTATTTAACAGATGAAAGAAGCAACTCTGAAAAAATAGTAAGTCTGAAAACAATCCCGTAAGTTCATTTATTCCATGAAAAAATGAAATGCTGGCATTGCCCAGAGTGAGTTGCTCTGGCTGGGAGCAGACTCTGGGTACCCTGCAGGTTGCTGCAGGTGGGAGCAGGGTGCAGCATCCCACCCTGGCTCTGGCTCCAGGAGGGAGATCCAGAAGCTGCTCAGGGTTTATTTTGGAGAGGAGAGCTGTGCTAGGGCTCCATCCCTGGGTGCCTGGCTTGCCTGCAGCCTCCATGCTCTCCCCTGCTTCCCCAACAGCTGTCTTTTCTGTTCGTAGGGTCATCAGATACTGCAAGCTCCAGTCACTGCCATGGTGTTGGTGTATCCCATTTTTTCTGCGTTCCTCCCACATGCTGCAGGATGAGGGGCTGCCAGCTCCCTTCTTTCGGATGTTCAGGCTGCTGCTTCTACAGAGACAGGTCAGGCCCAGGGCTGGTATGCAGCACTGCCCTTCTTTTTGGCCCAGAACCATCGTTTAAAAGCACATTTCAACTGGCCTGCACTGTGCTCATTATGCTTATTATGAATATGGGACTCGTATAAAATACCTTGTACTGAACCAGATAGCAATATCTATTGCATTCAAGAAGTGTGCAATAGGGCATGAAGATAAGGCATAAAATGTATTGACTATTTTATGTTGGAAATCCATGAATACCCAGCTAGGTGTTTCAGGACAGTATTAATCACAAATACCAGCTGCCTTGTTGCTCTCCCATTCTGTCCTGTTGCTCCGATTTTGCTGCCACCCTCAGTGGTCATCCCATGTTCTCCCCAGAAATCTCTGACTGGGGAGATCTTAAGAGCCCAGATCCCTCACAGTGTGGCACTGGCCCTTGTCTGTGTCTGAAAAAGCAATCTTTCTGCTGATAGACCCCAGAATTTGGAAATTGCCTTGAGCCAGCCATGTCCCTCCTCCCTTTTGATCTTCATAGAGTCATAGAACTGTTTGGGTGGGAAGGGACCTTGAAACGTCATTTAGTCCAAACCCCCTGCAATGAGCAGGGACATCTTCAACTAGTTCAGGTTGCTCAGAGCCCTGCTCAACCTGCCCTTGAACGTTCTCGGGGATGGGGCATCTACCCCCTCTCTGGGCAACCTGCTCCAGTGTTTCACCTCCCTCAGCATAAAAAAATTCTTCCTTAAGTCCTTCTCCACAGGGCTTCTCTCAATCCCTTCATCCCCCAGCCTGGATTGATAACCAGGGGTTCCCTTGACCCAGGTGCAGGACCTTGCACTTGGCCTTGTTGAGCCTCATGAGATTCACATGGGCCCACTTCTCAGGCTTGTCCAGATCCCTCTGGATGGCATCCCATCCCTCAGACGTGTCAACCGCACCGCTCAGCTTGGTGATGTCTGCAAACTTGCCGAGGGTGCTCTTGGTCCCACTGTCTGTGTCATTGATGAAGCTATTAGTGCTGGTCCCACTACGGACCCCTGAGGGACACCACTCATCACTGATCTCCATCTGAACATTGAGCCATTGACCACTACCCTCAGGACATGACCATCTAGCCAATTCCTCATCCACTGAACAGCACATCTATCAAATCCTTATCTCTCCAATTCAGAGAGAAGGATGTTGTGGGAGACCGTGTCAAAGGCCTTACAGAAATCCAGACAGACGACAGCTGTAGCTCTTCTGTTCTCCACTGATGTAGTCACGCCATCATAGAAGGCCCCTGGGTCGGTCAGGCAGACGTGCCCTCGGTGAAGCCGTGCTGGCTGTGGGGAATCACCTCCCTGCCCTCCACGTGCCTTGGCACAGCTTCTAGGAGGATCTGTTCCATGACCTTCCCAGGCACAGCAGTGGCCTGGCGGGTGGGTGGGTCCAGGGGCCTCCTTTCCACCCGCTCTAAAAATGGGTGCAGCGTTTCCCTCCTGCCAGCCACCGGGGACTTCACCTGACTGCCACGACTCTTCAGGTGTCACGGAGAGCGGCTTGGCAGGTACATCAGCCAGTTCCCTCAGGACTCTGGGATGCTTCTTGTCAGGTCCCATAGGCTTATGTATGTTCAGATTCCTCAGGTGGTCACAAATCTGATCTTCTCTTACCGTGCGAGGGACTCTGCCCCCCCAGTCCCTGTCTTGTGGTCCATCCGCTCCAGAGGTGTGGGAAGAGAGGCTGCCAGTGAAGACGGAGGCAAAAAGGTAGTTGAGTACCTCAGCATTCTCCTCATCCGCTGTTACCAGTTTGCCAGTCGTGTTCATTGTGGGGGTGTGATTTCTTTGACCTTCCTCTTCTGGCTAACATACCTGCAGAAGCCCTTCTTCTTTGTGCCCTTGCCAAGTTCAGCTCCAGCCGCGCCTTGTTGTTCCTGGCACCATCCCTGCACAACCAGGCGATGACCCTGTGCTCTTCCCAGGATACCTGCCCCTGCTTCCACTGCCTCTGCATTTCCTTCCTGCCCTTCAGTTTGACCAGCAGGTCTCAATCCAGCCATGCCAGCCTCTCGCCTTCCTTTCCTGATTTACACCTGGGGACCAAGAGCTCTTGCACTCTATGGAAAGCATCCTTAAAGATCTGCCAGCTCTGATCTGCTCCCTTGTCCCCAAGGGCGGTTTCCCAGGGGGTCCTGTTGACCAACTCCTTGAACAGCTGGAAGTTTACTTCCCTAAAATTCATCTCCCCCTGCCTATCACTACCTCAAGGTTTTCACCCCCTCCCACCTTTGCCTCATTCCTTGCCATGCGAGCTCCCCTTTTCCACTTGCCCTTCTTGTCAGTACCGGTGAATTTCTGTTTTTCACAGCGCTGCTCCCAGCTGTGGGAGCACTGGGACGTCAGTCCCATCCATCCCTGCCCACCATCCGTGCACGCCCGGGGCTCCCCGCACCTCCCTGCCTTGGCTCCCATCTCGGCTCATCCTCTTGCCCAGTCCCACTGCACTTCCAGCCCCTTCTCACATCTTCTGGTTGGGCTCCTGGCTGTTCAGGGCGGCTAATCCAAGCCCCGCAAAAGACTTTTCTTCTGCAGCATCCCTAAAAATGTCTTTTCTACTTTATCTCATTTCACTCCTGCTCTGGTGGTGCTGGTGTCCCACTGGCCACCATATGAGAGGACCCGGTGGCAGCGATGCTGCTCTCCTAAGCCGCGCTGTGCTGGCACACTGTGGTTTGGGCAACTTATAGTTGGTAGTGAAATTAAAAAGCAGAAACCGGCTGCTTGTAAAGAAAGGTCACAAAGTCCATCCGAGAGGACACCACGCGGGGTAGTTCAGCCTGAGCCCCTGGCTCTCCACCCCCAAGCTGGGCACCCATGCCGTCCTGCAGAAGGGCAGGTCTGCCACGGCACGGGGAAGGCACCCATCGCCCTGTGGTGGCTGTGCTGTGCGGAGGGTGTTCTGCAGAAGGAAACCCTACAGTAGCCCACCCCTGGCGGCTGTGGGGTTTCCCGGAGGTACTTGCGTGTAGAGGTTTTGTAATTAGGGAAATATCAGTGATGGGGATTCAAGTAATAGGGTTTTTTTAAAAAAAAAAAACAAAAAAAACTTACCAGGTTTACATCTTGCTTTTCTTTTTTAAGCATAAAAGAGGGGAGGGGGTTGAAAAATGGCTTGAGCGTAATGACTGCTGGACCAGGTTCAGCCAGGTTTCGGGGGGAGGAGGCCAGCAGCAGGCAGGGCTGGCTGCAGCCCGGCGGCCGCTGCTTGGTGAAACCATTACCGCGCAGCTTGCTTTTGTCAACAGTCAGGATTGCTGGGTGGTTTTTTGGTATTATGTGGCTCAAATGAGCCACAAACCAAAATAAAAATGTTTTGAGCATTTTCATCCTTTACCTGCTGGACCATATTCCTCTTTCCTTAAGGTCCCTGTCTAGCAAAGCACCTGGGTGGGAGCTTGCTCCCAGGGGCTCCTGCTCCGCCGGTGCTTTCCTGGATGGCAGCCACCCCTGGCTGTTAAGTCACGAGAAAAACTCCCTTGGTCAGTGTAAGCGAGAAGGATCAGGTGCGTGGACTTCAGCTGGTGCAAGGTCAGGCCCTCGGTCTTACTTTCTCAACTCGGTGTGTTGGACTTTGCCTATGCAGCTCCCAGGGGGTCCAGTGGAAGTTGCATGGTTCAAGCCGCTGACATCTATTTGAGAATGTGCCTCTTTATCTCTTCAGCGCATGAAATAATGCAAAAAAAGAAAAAAAAAAAGAAAAAAAAAGAAAAGAAATGAAGTACAATGTCTGTGGTAGAAGCAAGGCTTTTCAAATCTGTTTCTCAGGTAAACAATTGACACTAATGACAGTGGAGTAACAGCCATCTAAGGGAATTGGGATCTAAAGCAGGAGGATGCCCTCCATCGCGCAGGATGCTTGGGTTGCCAGACACGTTTACTGAGCCTTTGAACACTTGGTGCAAAAGGAAACAAGAAATCAGATTGGTATTCACCACTACCCTTCGCTAGATAGACAAACGTCCATTTCAAAAGCACAAAGGGAAGACTTAAACACAGACTAAACCACACTCACCTACACAAAAGAAAGGTACCAGTTAAACTCCTTTTGTCTCTTACTCCCAGTGGGAAGCAGGGTAGAAATCCAAGGAGCTGCTCTGTTCCGCTGCCCGCGGCGCCGGCCGGGGCGTTTCGACTGCTGCCTCCAGAGATGTGAATGTACTGCTCCTTGAGTTCCCTTCCATAGAACTAGAGGCACCTCGTTAGGAAGTTGCTCCTGTTTTATGGTGCTAAAGAAAACTTTTATCCCCCCCTTGAGCATTTAAGAACTATGAAATGGCCCTTTTTATGAATGTAACATATCCATTTCTGTTCCACATTTTACACTGCAATTTTAACATGTTTGGAAATTATTTGCCTTTTTTCTTTTAGAATAAGCTTTATAAATATTCTGTAGAGTCAATTGAAGTATAATTCTTAAGGATCACTCTAAGACGCCTACAAAATCTTGTATATTTTTAAGTGTGCCAATTTGTAAAATATTTTGTAAGTGTATATTTTTCTTAGAAAAGTGCTGTGAAGTGTTTGTATGTGTGAGGTTTCCCTTTTTTTGCACCTTCGGGTGTTAATAAAAGGATGTATACTTAAAAGTTTCTGGTTTTAAAAACCAAAATACAAAGAAAAAAATTAAACTTTTGTTGGGAATTTTGTAATAAAAAGAAATGTTGTGAAAGAGTGTAGTGATATTGTGTAAAGGAAACTGGAAAATTTGTGAGCGCTTTGCTGTTTTATAGATCCTCTTGTAAATTATTCTTGTAATATTTTGGGTTTTGTTGTTCTTGTTGCAAAGGTTTTAAATATTTGTGACTGACTCTGTATGGTGAAAACGTCATATTGTTAACTTGCTGAGTTTTGTTATATTGTTTATGGAATAAATAAAAAAATTTAAAATCTCATTTTAAGATCATATATGAAGAAGAAATTAAAACTGCCATTTATTGAATATTAGGAATCGTTTCTTTAAACAAATCGCTACTCTAGATGAGGAGCAGTCTGGCTGCCCCCTCTGCGCACACTCCTGGTCCCAGCCTGCGGCTGAATGGGGCCGATGCTCATCACCGCCAGCGCATGAGAGATGGAGCACGGCTGCAGGTGGGAAGAAGCGGGAAGAAGTTCTTTGGGCACTTCTGTTTTAAAAGTGTGGCTATTTGGCTATTTTTAATTGAGAAATGAAAACTTCATCTCATCACCGTGGAAGGAGTTGTGAGGGCGTGGTGATGGGGCCGGGCGGTGCAGGCAGGCTGGCTGAGAGGGGGGGCTCCCCCAGCCCCCCAGGCCTGGGTTGGGGGTCCGGCGAGGTCCCAGCAGTGCCTGGAGCACAGTCCCTGGCTGTGAGCAGGTGGGTGCAGTGAAGTGCCCTGCGGTTCTGGGCGCTGCTGTCTTCCCTCTTCATTTTCTTGTGAAAAAGGCTTTAAAAAAATTATTTTTTAAAAAATCCCTACCATTCCTTTCATTAGTGCTTCATGTTGAGAGGACCAGTGGAAGGGCATTACTTCAGTGTCAGGTCTTCCCAAGCCCTGCCAGCAGAAAGCAGGACACGGGCGCCGTGTTCAGCAGCAGATTCCTTGGCAAGGGGGTGGGAAGCGACCCCCAGGAGCAGACCCGGTACCTCTGCAAGCTGCCTGAGTTCACGGGCTGGTTTCAAACGAGTGCTGCCTCCCCACAGTTGTGTCAGACAGGCACAACGGGACACAGGAGTTTGGTGCTTCCCGCCGGTCATGCAGATCCCGACACTGGGAGCCCAGAGCATCGAGCAGGGCGAGCGCTGGAGCAGGACCACGGGACGGGGAAGGCTGTCGGCAGCTCGGCTTTAAGGACCAAACCTCATCTGGCACTGGAGGGTCTGCTCTCTGGTAAGAAAAACATGTAGAGGGGCTGGGCCAAGCCCATGGCCACCAAACCCACCCAGTCTGCCCGCCTACATGGGACTGGTCCCGTGACACACAGACTGGGCATAGTTCTAGCTCCTTGGATAAGTCTTGGGGACAATAAGACTTCACAGTAGGTGATTAGATAGGACAAGGGGTAATGCTTTTAAACTAAAAGAGGGTAGATTCAGACTAGATAGAAGCAAGAAGTACTTTACACTGAGGGCAGTGAAGCACTGGAGCATGTTGCCCAGAGAGGGGCTAGATGCCCCATCCTTGGGAACATTCAAAGCCAGGTTGGACGGGGCTCTGAGCAACCTGGTCTGATTGAAGATGTCCCTGCCCATGGGGTTGGACTAGATGGCCTTTCAAGGGCCCTTCCCACCCAAACCATTACATCATTCGGTGAACCTGGTGCGCACCCTGTGACATGGCAGCAGTGCGAGGCAGAGGACAGCGAGCAGCACAGCCGCTTTCCCTGTGTGTCCCCGGCCCCGCGGGGAAGGTGCCAGCAGCAGCCCTGCGAGCAAGCAGCCTTGGGGCGAGGGGCAAGCGGGGAGGCTGGTGTTTCTCTGAGCCATAATTGCAGGTTGTTTCCAAAATCGGGGTTATGTTGCTCAAAGACGCACTTTTGAGTTCCTGTTGCAATCTTGTGCTTTCTGCAGCAAGACCAAGACTCGGCTGCCTGCCTGTGCGGCTGCGATGCTAGCGGGTGTGCATTCAGTGTAAGTGGTACCACAATTTGGGGTGGGGAGATGTGTTGGTGCGGCCTCCCCCGCCCAGGGAGGACACCCATCATGGAAGAACAAAAATTACTTTTCCAGTTTCTGACCTCCTCGGTCCCAATGAGATGGCGTTTCTTGGGCAATACCCGATCTGGGGGCTCTTTCACAGCTGGCTCGAAGGCTACGAGCTGGCACAGATGCCAGCCCCCTTCCCACTCAGAAACAAAGCTCAGTGCCAAAGCCCCGAGCTCAGCGGCTTCTCCAGCTGCAGTCGCTCCTGTGTGGTACAGGCAGTGCCTGTGGTCTCGGGTAACTCCCGTCGATGGTTAAGGTTGTGGTTGAGCAAACCTTGGCTGTTCCTTGCAGGGACTGTCCCATCTCAGGCCCCTCTGCTGTTGCCACGGATGGCGGCTGCTTCCATAGGCCCTTTTTTTTGCTTGCTGCAGCATCTCACCCGCTGAACTCATGGATGCAGAAGCTGCTGAGAACGGGATGGAGCAGCCTGTTCACATCCCCAGTTTTTAACTGCAGTCAAGCACGCAGTGGCTGTGCAAGTGGAGTGGTGCTGCCCCGGTGCGGGGAGCGGCCGGAGGCTTAGTGTGGGCATCGGGCTAGGGTGGGTGAACACACACGAGGAGTGGTGACACGGCTGGATGAGGGACGCTCAGGGATCAGCCCAGGAGCAGAGGACTGACAATAAACATGTGTTGGTGACTGCCACGGCAGATCTCACTGCCCAGCAGCCAGACTGGTGAAACAGAAATCGATGCTTGGCTGCTGAGCTCCAGCAGTATTTCTGGAGGCACCCAAGGATCTCTCCTTGGCAAAGCCCAAACCAGCTTGCACAGGTTAACGCTGCTGTTCCAGTGACCCCTCCTGCTTTTCATTTGGCCGTTCGCCTGCTTTACTTTGGTAATTAGAGCTGGCAATCCCAGGTGTGGCATGATGGAAGGGACTGTCACAAAGATGCACTGGGAAGTGCTCCCATCCAGGGACTTCCCGGGTCAGTGGTTTATTGCAGAGCTGAGTAAAGCCGTAGATGTCTCTACACATCCATCAGGTGAGCTGCCAAGAACTTCTGCTCAGTGGCCGGAGGGGAAATTCTTCACCTTGGTTTTCCAGACAAGCCCCAGCTCTGGGAGCTGATGCCCTGCTGTTCTGTAGGACAGCATTGCATGAATCCTCCTAATTTCCAATAAAACCCCATCTTCCAGCGTTGTTGGTATAAAACCCACAGCTCTAGAAAAGGTGTTGAAAAAGGGGACCCAAGTAATTTTGGTTCCAGCTGTATTTTTGTGGGAAAGCCCATCAATACAGATGTTTCAATGATTTACTTCTCAAATCCCAGAGGAGCTATTTTTGCTGTGCAGATTCCTCTGAACTTTGAGCAGGATAAATGTAGCAGCCCTGCTACAGCATCCAAGTGGGACCAAAGCTAACCAGAGCTGGGGAGTAAGCTGCAATGTCATTGCCTTGGCAAAGCAAAGTACTAAAAAGACAAACAGTCCAGCTGGGAAGGGTAAATTAGGGTTAAGATAACCTTCCACTTGAATTGCACATTCTTATCTTTGTAGCATTTTAAAGGCAGAGGTGTCATCATGGTATTGCTCCTTTAAAGGGGTACATTCCCACATTTAAAAAATGAAAATACAGTGAAAACTACCCTATAAAATAAGGCACCTGTTAACTGTAAAAAATCTCCATCTTTTACCTAAATAAACCACATCTAATTAACCAGCAGAGCCTTCATATACCTCAGTAATGCTACAGAAGGGGCCCTGTTAAAGTGGGTTTGTGTTTATCTAACGCATTTACATTATATGCACGTATAATTAAAACGCTCCTAACTTCTGGATGAACCATCATCCATCTATGCATACGGCCCAGTGACTTTTCCTTGTGAATGAAAGCAGAGTCAGGTTTTAATTAGGATGTAATTTAATATCACCAGCTTCTCTGTCTTGTCAGCGGGAGCTGCGGTCTCTGGCAGGTGAAGGCAGGCTGGGGACAAACCCGCCCCGGTAATACCTGCCTTTCCTCCGTGGTTCTCGCTTTGGCCTAACTGCCTTCACCGCGTCCTGAAGCAGCGATACAGTTTTGTAACTGATTCCGTAGGATGGGTTAGAACACCTTCACCTGCGCTTGGAAGGATTTTGCGCAGCGGCTTTTCAACCCATTTAACTGCTTCGCCTGGCTAATGGAAGGAGCAACAGCAAGGGGGTCAGGAGGCAAATAACACCGCACTGCCGAGCAGCCCTCCTGCACACAGCCCACGATGAATTAGATTTGGAATCTAATTCCTACAGCATTTTCCATTATGAGCTTACCTCTGCTTAAAGGCTACTCTGCTGTACCTTGACTCAAAGCCACCTTAATTACCATGCTAATCACCCCAGCAGCTGTGACGCCAGAAGCCCTGCCCTTCCATGCACTGCTTTCTACAGAGAATGCAGTTATTTAAACGCTTGGGAAATGGGATGTATTAATTATTTTTTTTCCTTGCTTTCTCTGCCTCCCCTGCAGCCAGCAGCAAAGCGGTGCGTAGCTGCTGGGGCCAGGAAAGGAGAGAAGTGGAGGTGCCGGTGGGGCACAGACCTGCCCACTTCGCTGTTTGGGCACAGCAAACCTGTGCGCTTAAGTAGGACACGCTTGCAAAGCTCATCCAAACGCAGGTGGGAATTCACCCAAGGCATCCCGGATTTCTGCAGTGGTCCAAACAATGGCATCGAGCCACTTCAACTGACCAATGGCCCGGTGGTCTGTCTGTCTTTCTCACCTCCTTTAATTACGCCATAGGTAAGCCCCGCAGGCTTGGGCACAAGTTCCCGGGGCAGCACCCGGGAAGCGTTCCCGTTCCTGCCGTGACGGGCTCCCCTGCATCCCTGCAGCCTGCTGCCGAGGCTGGGCAGCTCGGCCACGCAGCTCCCCTCCGGCTGCCACCCCAACACCGGGGGCTGCATCCACGGAGAGGAGGTGTCCAGTTCTAGTTCAGCCAGGTTGGATTGTGGTGGTTTTTACCTGATCAGAGCACGGAAGCCGGAGAAGCTGATCAGTTATCCATGAATTGGGTGGAGGTTTTTTTTTTCATTTCGTATTGCCAAAGCTCACAGCCTCCTTTTATTTTGAAGGGTATGGTTTAATGTATTATTATCCAGGGCCTATGCTGAGAGAGGTCAGAGATTCTTTGGGTGCTATTTGCATGGGTTTGGGACTAGAAGGGTCCGTTAGCTGTGGTTACACACATTTTGGGAACTGCATCCGTGCCATTTTCCAGCTGCTGGAGTACTTGCCTGGGCTAAGGGCGGACAAGGGTCTCGTTTGGGTCTCCCTGTTTCCAGGTGGCCAAGCAGAAGGGGTGGGATGGCCCCAGAGGGGACGCATTGGTTGTTCCTGGGCTCGGGGTGGACCCTGATGCTGTGAGCTGCAGTTCAGTATGGGCTGAGCCCTCAGAGGGATGAATTTGATAAACGCCTGATCTGGGAACCTCAGCAACATGAAATCTGAGATACTGCTGCACTACTCAGCACCAAATTGCCTCGGCCATGTCCTGCGGTGTCCATAGGATTGGGCATGAATTTCCTGATGATGACACATTGGGATGGAAGCAGGTAAATTCTACCGTGGCCCTGCTGAAGTCCTCGGACACTCCAGGGCATCTTTGACTTACCTTGAATTGGATGGTAAGTGTGTGATGGACAGGAGATTTTCTCCTCCACCTTCTGTGTTCCTGACCGGTAACTAAACTACTGGATTATCTCCCTGTAAATGTGCAAATGGTGTTGAAGCCTGTCGATACCATTGAAGTAATCTCTCATGAACAGCAACAAGTAACTGTGAAGCTGTGACCACTTTCTCCCCATGCTGCGAAGCTGCACTACACACACTGCATGTTGCACGTGGATTTTCATGCACTGGGGAATGGCATGGATTGAATTATATGTAGAAGCTGAGCTGTCACTCTACATTTTCTTGCTTGGTTTTTGCTTTCATATAATTCACCTCTTGCTGCAGAGTACACTGGGGGAAGATTTGCAATATGCTACAACCTAAGAAGCTGGAGTGTGAGAGAAGCAGCGATGGGAAAAATAATCCAACAGCACCTAACTTTGTTTAACTAAGTACCCAGTCAGCTTAGCAAAAATCACTCAAAAAGGGTCAGAAGTGCCAGCCCACTGGGCCCAGGGCTGCGTGCCCATGTAGCATGTAGGGATGGTGTAGATCCAGTCTGAAGGGTCTTGTGCAGAGGGACAGGCACACAACCATCGGGGAGAGGTGCTGCAACCCCCGCTCTGCTGAGCATTTCAGTTCCTACACCCTGCTGGCACCGTGGCTGAACTTCTTGCCTGCCATTTCCAAAAGAAAAAAAGTTGGGGGGCGGGGGGGCGGGGGGGGGGGGGAGGGGCTGTGGCACCATTTTCTCTCTGCTGTGCCTTTCACCGAGTTGTAATGTTGCATTTCGAGGACTCAAAACTTTTTTTTTTTTTTTTTTTTTCCCAAGCCTGTGCTTATGGGCTGGTGTCTCTGCCTAATGAAACCTTCCCCACTGTGCCACCAGCCCCAACACAGCCTGGCCACCAGCCCCAGGCACGTGTGTCACTGGCCCTCCCGGGTTCATTAGCTGAAATGAGTTAGCACAAGGTGGGAATATTCTCGTAAAATTAGCTCATGCTGAAGCATTTGCAGGCTGGAGGCCTCTAGAGGGTGTCAGGTAATGAGTTTAAATTGTGGATGTATTTTCCTCTCTTCATGCAAGAAAGTCAATTCAAAAAAACTGGGATTTGCTTTGTGTTGGGTATCGGTAAGTGCTTCTCTTAAATATATTTCAAACCTAGAAATGACAGTGTTTCTGGGAACAAGGAATTAGGAGGCCTGTTGCCGTGCTGTGAGTGCGTCTGTGGGCTTTGCAGCACTCTCTAATCAGCAGCACCCGATGCAAACACAGCCACCCGTGTGCCCGTGCCTGAGGGGATGCAGTGTGAGCCCCTCGTTTCGTCTCCACAAAGTCACAGCCGAACTGTAGACAAAGCTTCATGCTGTACGCGTATGCCGGTGGCAGTACACCATCCAAAGCAGGAATCTGGGGTAGGATTAATAAACTGAATTTTTACAGATTTATTCTGTATTAAATGTGTTGCACTTCCAAGCTCTGCCCACTGGAGCGATCATTTCTCAGAAGGTTTTGGGGTGCTCTGGTCTAACACCCACATGCTACCAAGTCAGGCTTTTCTGATTTCATGATGGTTTACTATTCTGTCAAATCGTATGTTTGCTGCAAATGAAATAAGAAGGAAGTCTTGGCCGTTGCAAATCATGGATCCAAAATGAGAGGTTGTTTCAAACGAGCAGTCACGCTCGAAATTTGAAACACGGAAATAATCCTTCCCCCACCCTTCTGCAACGCTAAATTCATTAATATGTGTGTTGCTCCTGGGTACTGGAGTGATGAATCTGGGTGGGCAAATGTGAGGAAACAAATAACCTTGTCTCTGGAGTGGGGTCTGGGTAGCAGGCGGTAAATAACGTCCAAAGTCACACACTGGCCATGAGATTAAAACAAAATACCAAATAGCTGCTCATCAATTGGGCAGTATCCATCCTGGGCGCTAAATGACACTGGGACCTGAAGCAGGAATAGTGCATACCATGGTAATTGCAACTTATAATATTCTTTTAATACCATTTCTGGCAGGAATGATGGATATTCACAATCTTGCTGGCACATTTGACTGCGGGCCAGGTCTAGCAAAGCCCAGTCTGCAGGGAAAGGACCCAGCTGTGGCCTGATGATGTGCCTGTCTCCTTTTTGGCCCAGGACGGAGCTCAACCTGGCTGCTCCCGTCCAGCTGGATGCTGCCAACCTGAAGCTGGGTAAGTGCCAGACCTGTCTGTGGACTGAAGATAGTCGTGGTGAGGAGATTTGGGGGATCCATCCCCTTTTTCCTTATTCTCTGAAAAACAAAACAGTTTCTCCTCCTTTTGCTTTCCCTTTCTGCTTTCAGCAGCTGCCTGGCTGCTGCGGTGCCAGGAGAAGAGCCAGACCTCCCTGAGTAATGTCCTGCCGTAGCTCTGGCAGCCCCCCCGGCCAAGTGTCAGGTCTCCTTGGATCCTCTTGGAGCAGATCCAAGCTACTGGCACCAGGACTATTGGCAGATTTTCTAGGGGGGAGGAGGAGGTTCAGGTGCACTCAAGGCATCAGGTCTCATCCTGGCCCCAGTTACTGACCAAAGATCCTCAACCCTGAGCGTATTAAA
This sequence comes from Falco rusticolus, assembly GCF_015220075.1. Taxonomy (NCBI): domain Eukaryota; kingdom Metazoa; phylum Chordata; class Aves; order Falconiformes; family Falconidae; genus Falco; species Falco rusticolus. Next base: position 2,946,559 of record NC_051200.1, on the reverse strand, counting down.
GCTCAGCTTTAAACCCAACCTAACTTTGCTTTAACAGCAGCCAGCTGATGAATCCCTGCCCTGAAACAAGAGCCATTTCACACCAAAATCAACTATCACCTTCACCCTGTGAGCCTTTGCAGACTCAGCAGTTAAAGTCTTCATTTTGTCCCATTCAGAAACCTGGCAGAAAGCCCAGCCATCGCGCTCAGACCCAGCCCTAGCCCTGCAGCCATCTCCAAAGCCTGTCTCTTCTCCTGCCCCACAAAGACGCCTTGCCCCCGCAGCATGCCAGCTCCGGCGCTTGGCAGGGTAGAGGAGGTCTTCTTTCCATCTCCTACCCTCACACTCCCCCAGAGTCAACATGGAGACCAAACCTGCCCCAGATCTGGGATGTAAGCCCAGCAAGCCATGCAGATCCCAGCAGGCGTCCGAGCCGGGGCTGTCCTTTCTCCAGCCCACGGCCGAGCTGTGAACGCTGCTGCTCTCGCTGCCATGGTCCCGGCACAGCTAATCGCGTTCCACTGGCCTGGCAACGTCACATCCAAATGTTTTTTTACACCTCATAAAATTCCAGGTACAAGCTGTCAGAACAGGCGACGTGTGGTTTATGTTGATAAATGCACACCGGCTTCTCCTGTCAAACTGCTGGGTGTTTTTGTGGGATTACACCTATAGCAGCTTTTGCTTCACAAATATACTTCGAGTTGCAGTGAAAGTACTGGTTCAATAAAGCACTTAAATGCACACTTTATCTTAAGCATGTTGGAGATTATATCCCTCTTTAGCAAAGCATTTAAGTATGTGCTTAATTTAAGGATTTAATTAAGGATTTTAATTGTAGACTTCAGTATGTGCTTACCTGCTTGGCTGAATATGGGTGAGATTACTACATGCTGAAGATTCCTACATAAAATAAATGACTAATTCTGTCTGAATGAAGATGCTCCATTATTCTCACACAATGCAGTTAAAATATAAATAGGAAAAAGGCAAGAGGCAGTTAACAGATTCCTCTAGCTGAAAGTAGCATCCACTACCAAATCTGAGTTGATTAAAATCTAATATTATTAGTTACAACCTCTAAAGTGGCATCACAGATCAATAGAAAGGGGCACCTTAAAAAGGAGCCTGCAGCTCATAAGCTCTAATTATGAAAAAGGAAGGATTCAGACATCCTCTCTCTCTCATTGGAGACAGGGACCTGAAAATGCAAACAGCCATCAAATAATGGGCTGTGGGGCCATTTCTCCAATCATTAGGGGTTTTTAAATGATTTCCTAAAGAGAGTTGTTGCAATTGCATCGCCAGCTTGTCTTTCGGGCCATTTCCATAACTTTTGAACTCTGTGATAAATTTCACCTAATTAAAAAAAAAAAAAAGATTCCAAAGATGCCAAACTCCAACAAATTTCATGCAAACAAGTGACTGGTTTTCTGTTTCTCCACTAGCGTTTGCTGTTACTGGAGAGCTCTCCCCATCCTGCTACTGGGACAGAGGTAGGACTGCTGCTGGCATTTGAAGCTGGATGGTCCCCACCTTGTTGTGAAACTGAAACTTTGCTCCTGCATTTCCTGCTCCACTGATGTCTTACAAGGCTGTGAAGCTCACAGGCTAACACGTGCCCAGAAGACAGACAGGTCTGCAACCTTACCTGAATTATTTGTTAGGATGTTTATTTTATGGCATGCCTGGAAAGTGCGTATGAGTTAAATACACAACAGTGACAGCACTCAGAAGTGCAGGAGTCACTGTGCTTTACTGCTAAAGGCAGCAAAATGCCCTTGTCATTTCTTTGCCTTTTTGTTTGCTCGGGTTTTTTGTCATTTCACTGTCCCTAGTTAAAGTTACATCGTCAGTGATGCGAGGGAAGTCGTGGTAGCTGTCTAGAGGTATTTGGAAGAGATAAACACATGCAAATATGAGAGGAAGAACTGAGCCTCAGGAGGGTTGGAGGAAATTAAGTAAAAGGAATGAGCCTAAATCCTAGCAATCTGAGAAAGATCATTTATCAGTGTCTGGTAGTACTCCTCACCACATCTCCTGAAACAGTGAGAGTTGTTACATCTGTATGCTGCCAGGTCCTGGGTGTAAAGAAGTAACTGGAATGGTCCAGTTCTTCCTCTTCTCTTTCGGTTTCGTTACCTTTCAAGGTGCAAATCTTCCATTTTTCCTATTTCATGGAATTCACCACCACCCTCAATTCTCACTACTTTCTTACCATCTAAAAACTGATTTCTCAAGCACTCCCCTCCTTCTGCCTGGACTTCTGCATCTGCAAAAGCATCTTTCTGATTTCTTCCAAGAGAAAAGGAACAATATGGGCGTATTGGGTCTGGCTGGGATGGAGTTAATTTTCCCCAGAGCAGCTCTCCTAGTGCTGTGCTGTGCCTTGGTAGCTACAGAGGTGTAGATAACAGACTGCTGTTTTGGCTGCTGCTGAGCAGTGCTGGCACACAGTCAAGGCTGTCTCTCCAAAATTCCTCCCTTATCCCCAGGAGCCAGTGGCACGACCTTGGCAGGGGACGTAGCCAGGACAGCTAATCCAGGCTGACCAAAGGGATATTCCACACCATATGATGGCTGCTCAGCAATAAAAGCCAAGAGAAAGGAGGAGGGCAGGGAGACATTCGTTAGTACATTTGTCTTCCAGAGCAACCGCTATGCGTACTGAAGCCCTCCATCCTGGGAAGTGGCTGGACATTACCTGCTGATGGGAAGCAGAGACTAAATCTTTTGGTTGCCTTTGCTTCTGTACGCAGCCGTCACTTGTACTTTATCAAACTGACTTTATCTTGACCCATGAGGTTTTTTCCACCTTGTTTTCTATCCCCTCCTGCTGAGGAGGGGAGTGACAGAGCAGCTTGGTGGGCACTGGGCATCCAGCCTCAGTCAACCCACCACACTCCTTTTTGGTGCCCAGCGTGGGGCAGGAGACAATGGCAGCGTTGTATTAACCGTGCTATAGCTATAGGAGTTATTAAGTGGCAAGCTTCTGTACGGGTCAGGGAGTTTATTGGCTGCACTGCTTATCTCTTTATTTTGCTGACATTGGGAACATGTTAGCACAAACAATGGCTCTGTGCTTTGCCCTGGCGTTGCTGGCCTTACTGTGCTGGGGGAGCTATCTCGTGGAGAGGATAAAGAGCCTGGATCCCCCACGAAGCAGCACTGCCCCTTCTCTGTGTCTGAAAAAGTGATCCAACTGCTGACTGTCCCCAAAATTCAGAAATGTCCTTGAGCCAACAATTTGCCTCCTCCCTTTTCATCTACTTCTTCCCCTGCCTCAAGGTTTTCACCCCCTCCCACCTTTGCCTCATTCCTTGCCATGCGAGCTCCCCTTTTCCACTTGCCCTTCTTGTCAGTACCGGTGAATTTCTGTTTTTCACAGCGCTGCTCCCAGCTGTGGGAGCACTGGGACGTCAGTCCCATCCATCCCTGCCCACCATCCGTGCACGCCCGGGGCTCCCCGCACCTCCCTGCCTTGGCTCCCATCTCGGCTCATCCTCTTGCCCAGTCCCACTGCACTTCCAGCCCCTTCTCACATCTTCTGGTTGGGCTCCTGGCTGTTCAGGGCGGCTAATCCAAGCCCCGCAAAAGACTTTTCTTCTGCAGCATCCCTAAAAATGTCTTTTCTACTTCATCTTGTTTCACTCCTGCTCTAGAGGCATCCCACTGTGTGCGGTATGACAGGACTGATGTCCATGATGCTGTAACTCTGCTCTCCTAAGCCTCTCTAATGTGCTGTGCATCCACCTCTGTGCTTAAGGACATGGAGGGGTTTTAGTGCCACATGGAATCCTCATATTGCAACAGCAATGTATTTTTGCTGGCAACAGCCAACAAATAAGCAAAGAAGTACGTTACCCATAGCTACTCCTTATGGGCAGAGGAAAAGATGGCTCTGGCTGTGCGAAGGTACCTGAGATGGAGAGCACAGCCTGCCATGGCTTTGTGTGCACAAAAAAGATTGTGGTGTGCTCTGGCCAAGCGGTCCTGCTGGAATGGGATGGCAGGGCTTCATGGTCAGCCCATAATTAGCTGCAGCAACATGCAGTGCAGCGGCTGAACGTGACACTTGGAAATGACTCAAGAATGGGAGACCAGATACTGGGTAAGAACTAATCTCATAAAAACTGGTGGGAAAGCGGAAACTTCTGTTCCTTTAGGCTGTAGTGGTATTCTTCAGGGGAAGCCTGTGTGTTTGCAAGAAAAGCTTAAATCCAGCTCTTCACTGGTGCTTTGCCTTTGCCCTTGCGCTTCCTTCCCTGCAGTGAGTGAGCCCAGTTCAGAGGAAGGGCCAGCATGCTGCCGTCCTGCACGCGGCTCAGGCAGCCCTCACCGAACCAGCTTTAGCCTCCACCAGTGCTGCCAGCTGCTGTGGAAGGGCATAAGTCTAAGTCACCACATGGTATTCTTAGGTCTGCCCTCAGGCTGCAAAAAGCTGAACAGTGAGTGCTAAAATCAAAGTCTTTTTGTATGATACCACAAGGTATCACAAGCCCTGATTGGGTTTTTCTTTTAAACTTTATATATTGAGCCATCTTAAAATGCAGAAGGGGAAGCAATTGTCATCCGGAGGGAGACTAGCAAGCAGATACACCTAGAGGGTACTGATTCAAGAACCTTTCCTGCAAACAACCCACCCAGCGAGATAACCCAGGCAGCCAAAATGACATTGCAGGCTCTTATTGATCCCTGTCTCTGGGGAACAGGAGGACTTAAACAAACACAAGTGAGTTTCTGTGGAATTTTGCATCTTGCATCTCTGCATTTCCTGCATGAAGCATAAGACACACTTGCCTATACCTGCACCTTTTTTTTCTTGACCATCAGAATCCATTTAGAGATCTTCTAGACTGCATGACTTTGCAAGATTAGGCTTCCAGCCTTTTATGAAAATAACAGTAGTGGTGGGTGGCTGTAAAGCTTCAGACAGCTAATCCTCTTGCAAAGAGAATAGTACTTCAGGGATGTGTTCTCTGGAGTGCAAGACATTTTATAGCTAGGTTGTGTGGCATAAGTGTCTCAAGAATGGTGGCTGTAAACTGGTAAGTGGGATGCGGGTATCAAGGAAAACAGGAAACACAGAGTCACACTGAGCGCTCAGTCGGCGCCGATGTCTGAAATGCAGCACAAGTTACTGCAGCAGCAAACAGCAATCACTTTGCCTATCAAAGTATCACCACTTCAGACAGTCACTCAGCATCCCTGAACAAACCTTCAGATGATAAACTGGAGCAAATAACCTGGGTAATGCTTGACATACCAACCTGCCTATCAGACGCCATGTGTTTCTTATCTTTTTGCATGTTGCACATCTTCTGCTTCTTTGAGAGGAGGGAAAAGAGAAACCTATGGCATTTAAAAAGGGGAAATGGAAAAGATGTCTTCAGATGTGCTACCAAAGCCACGATGACCAGTATCCTTCATGCCTTATACTGTGCAATACAGCGTGATCATGGAAACCCCTATTTGGAGTGCAGGGCTGTGATTGACATAACCCTGTTTCAATGTGCTACCAGTACAGACAGAAGAAAATCTCTGCCAGTTCTGAGCCGTATAAGGTACATGACCTGCAGACGAGTCAATCTAATTTTATTCTGTAGTGAGCACTGGTGCACCTGTATAATGAATAGCACATTATCACGCCCTTTGCTTTACTATCTCAATATAATATATTTAGTCTTCATAGCCTTCGGTACATCATGTTATTTATTCTTTCATCTAATGTATTTGGAGCAACTTGCTAGCAAGATGCAGCCCTATTTATCCTTCTACAGACAACAATTGCAGGAATAAATGTTAAACTAAAGGAAGAAATAAAAAAAATAGCAGCTCTATTCGTGCTATGGTGTGATGCATTTCTTGGCAGTCCCAGAGATTCAACAGTCTGGTATTTATCACAATGAAATGCAGAAATGTCTGATGATTACATGAAGAAAAATAAAGAGACTGAACATAAACTGCAGGCTGATAGATAAGGGCACATTTTTATGGCAGGCAGCTGCTAAAGCGGTGGTACATCAAGTCATCCTCATGCTGCAGCAGAGGAGGAGGGTGCACAGGACAGGGCAGCGAGGGGGGGCAGAGCTGAAACCAGTGATAAACAGGACAGTTTAATACCGAAGAGGAGAATTAGGCAGCCTGCTTAATCACATTATTTAACACCATGAGGATTATTTTTAAGGAATTTATCCCTCCTTCTTCTCCCATTGGATAACGCTGCAAAATGCTGGCTGTGGAGTCTATTTAAGATCTTTCTTTTTGAAACAAGCCACTGACATGCTGTGCAGTCACAGGAGTCTGTCTGGCAGCGCCCGGAGCTGCGTCAGAGATTTAGCATCAACATGAGTCCTTCCAGGACACAGTCTGCCCCTGGCTACGTGGTGGGTCCTGCCCTTGAGGCCCCCGCTGAGTTTGGCCCTGGCTCTGTTTGAAGGCTGGTTCTTGCCATGACCCCTCCACAACATGCCCTGATGCAATGGGGACAAGTTGCACTATTATAGACCTTCTCTATGAAGGGGCTTAACACCCTCAGGGGGTTTGGGGGCTAGAGTGGAGGAGAGTTTCTCTTTTGGAGGGTGGGAAGCTTCCGGTCTCTGTTGGGGTTATGATACCAGGATTATTGAAAAAAAGAGTTGAAGAGTAAGATTTATTACTGAATCTGAAAGGCTCAAGTTGCTCAGAGAGCTCCCGGTGCAAGTGAGACAGTCACTGTACAGCTTTGGTCAAGGTTGCTTAAAGTTAGGGTTAGGATCTGAGAACAGAAATGTACAAATCTCTGATCATTGCTAAGTCTGTAAAGTCTGCTAACCTACGGGAAACACACTGAGATGCAGGTTCATGTTGGTGACGGAGAGCAGCTGCTGTGTTGTCGAGCAAGGAGTGATCACCAGTTTCACTTTTGGGCTATGGTTACAAACCGGGTTAAGATTTCAGTTCAAAAAAGGAAATGTGCTGTCGCCTGGACTGTTTTGGACATCACACAGGCCACGTTCTTGGTTGAAGGATGAAGGATGAAGGAGGAGGATGACATTCATTATTCTGTACAGAGGGAGAGAAGCTCCTGGTTTTTAGCAGTTGCAGCCCAGTGGTGGAAGTCCTCCATTTCCCTGACACAAGCACAGAGCCAAGGTAACACATGATCCTTCTGTTTTGGCTTCATTTCATCCTTTTACAGTATGGCATATTGGATGCAAGATGCAAATGGATTGCACTCTAGAGCTGGCATTTCCTAAGGACAATTCAATAAAAAGATATGGACATGCTGCGTATGATACAGATCTTACATGCTTTGGGGGGTTAACATAGGTAGTAGCATGAGTCTCTGCCTGGCCACCTCTTCTGAGAGATGTTTTCCACATCCTCTGTGCCTCAAATAAAACTCCCAGCCTTTTGGGATCAATAATCTCCTCTTGTGCCGGTGAGGAGATTGCTGAGTTACCCCAGTAGCCTCCTAGGCTGGAGTGCAGACTCAACAGTGCCAAGGGCATCAGAAACAATTAAAGAAAAATGAGAATTGATTTGAAGAATGTAATAATCGCTCATCTAGCTGGGGAAAAAATATTTTATGACTGATGTATTAGAAAGAGTAACATTTACTCTCTGGTAAGTATTATGGCACCCACAGAATTAAGTCTGAAACCTCAAGGACTTGCACCGTAAATTATTTAATTCTAAAGAACAAGAAAACAATAATGTTGCAAATCAATCCAAGAGGCTAAAGGGGGCTAGAAGGGGGCAGAGGAAGCGTTTCTGATTCCAGTCTTGGCCCAAAGTAAGAAGCCAAGTATCTCCCTGGACCCCACACCTGCCTTTCCATAGCAATTCTGCTTCCCAGCATATCCTGCCCAGTTTTTGTAACCACTCTTACAGCCACTCTTGGAAATACACGGCTGTTCGCCCTTTGCAGTTCTCATGTGTCTTGTCCTACTGAGGCAGATGTGCTCACTGCAGGGTCAGCTTAAATGGGGATGGTGATGTCCAGGTACAGAGGATAGAAAACCAAAAATGAGTAACAAAACAAGGTGGTTTTCCAGGAGAAACTGAAAACTGCCATAGCCTGTAAGTCTCTCTCCTTGTGCTTTGGTGGCTGCCCTTGGACAAGCAGTTTTGTCACTCTGTGCTCAGCTTCTCATGGCTCTAACAAGGGACAAGGAGCTTCATTGATCTTTGTAAAGCATTCAGTAAGCACCACATTTTTCTTTCATGTTCTGGATGCCCCTGCTACAGAACACATACATCAAACCCTGCCTGTAATGGAGTAATTAAACGGCACTGCTAAAGGGATGTCGTAGGATGGGACTGATTACAGCTCACCCAGAAATGTCTTCCCAAGTCCCAGGCCCTTCGACGTGATTCTCCCCTCCCCCCCCCCCTTCTCTGAATTTTTTTCTGTATTAATTTCAGCCAGTCCTGGGATTATTTGAAAAAGGGCCTTGGGGGACTTGTTCAAAGGCACTGCCACCACGGACGACTTTGCTTTCTGAACTGAAGCATTTCACTCCTATCTGTCTGGACATATGAGCTGCTCAGCACTGCTTCATTAGGCAAGTTATTTTTAAATTCCCAGAAAGAGCAAAACATTGAGCAAGGAATTAGCATTTGCTGTTGAAACAGCTGCAAGACAGAATAGGCAGAAACCCACTCTGCGTCCCCCCTGCCAGCCCTGTGATTAACCAGACGGCAGTACCCAAAGTCACTGACACGCGCAGGCTGCACATGAGATATTAGAAATCACACCCGAAGACAAGGATTGGTGAGCGACTGTCAAAACTGTATTTTGGATATAAATAAGTGGGTGACCATCAACACTGACTAAGAAAATGTCTTTGAAAGATCTCTCTTATCTCCAACCCCATCCTGTGTTTCCCACATTCCCCCATTTTTCTCTTAAGGACTTTGGCACTTAAAAAACCTCCATTCTGGTTTCTCAACAGCAACGAATGAAAAGATAAAGCCTGCCCAGGCTCCTTGCTTCCCCTAAACAAAAAATAAAACCCAGTGGGCACCCCAATACTTTCAAAATGCCAAGGACAGCATTAAAGCTGACATTACTTGGTTGTATTCTTACTTTGTAACATGTTTAAGTTTCCCAGTGGCTAATATTGCTCTTACAGCACAGAGTTAAAGCAAAAGGCACGGCAAAAAAATGTCAGAGGAACAATTTGGTAGCTGTCTTTTTGCAAATGCTGATTGCCCTGCGGCTTGTGCTGCTCAGGGCAGCTATGGCTCACACTGATAATGTTATGTGGGTAAAAAAAAAGTATTGGAAAGCTGTAGCGCATTAGAGATACGGCTTAAACCTGACAAGGGAGGGGAGATGACTCAGAATGGCCTTTTCAACTAACTGGGAGCACATGTGTATCACAGCTAAGGCAGTGTGCAGCTGTTCGGCTACCTGCGCCTGCCTGCTTCACCTCTTCCCCTCACCCCTGCCTGCAGTCGTAATGTTTCTGTATTTATTCAGAAGAAATCTAGCAGGAGCTGTTCTAATAACCTGCTCCCAATTCCAGCCTAATGAAGGCTGCCGGATTCCTCTGAATTAATTCCTGTTCAAACTGGAGTGTTTCCTTTAGAAAAACAAAACAAACCTCATTAAGTATTTCCAGTGATTCTTAAGTGATGGGCACTCTGTCATAGTGGGTGGACTGTTTCAGTGGACAACTTTCCCCACTGCTAAAAATATACAGCAACATATTTTGACGTCCAGTTCCCAAACACTACTCTGCCAGATAAAGAACACTTTAGTGTTAAATTTGCCATGTGCTTTCCTAGAAACTGCATTTAAAATGAAATGCCCCTTAACCTTATATTTCTTAATAAACTGTGTTCCTTGCATGTTTTCTCATGAAGGTGTGTTTTCCAGCCCTCAGGGAAGTCTTCCTGGAGCCCACAACAGAGGTAATAAAACCTCCCTTGTCTTCCTTGGTGTCTCCCGTTTCGGTTCCACGGAAGCATTAGCTTCTCTTGGCAGAGTATCTCATTAGGAGCTCATGTTCAGCTGATTATCCCTCTTCTGAGCCACTGTTTTCCACGACTTTGTCACCCACCCTGTAGTACAGCTGCTGCTCTATTCTTAGGCTGATGATTTTACATCTGGTGGCACTGAAAAACATATTGTTCACTTAAGCCCAGCTCATTAAGTGATCCAGTTTAGGTTTGCTATCAGCGACCTGTTCCTAACTTCTCCGCACTTGCAGATCACCAGTAATGATTTTATGTTTTCCTGTAGGTCACTGATGACACACTAAGCAGTGTGGGGTCAAGAACCGATAGGAAGCAAGCTATACCTTCTTCAGTGATGCTTCTGCTTACCTATCAGTTAGTTTTCAGTCCAATTGATATTTGTCATTTTGACTTACACCGTTCCTCTTTCTCAATCAAAATATCATTGAAGAGATGATCGGATGTCTTACTACCTGAAGGTTTATTCTATCAGCACTAGTGCTTTAAACAATGACGTAAGGAAAGCGACCGATTAACTTGACAAAGCCTATTCTTCATAACGTTACAGTATCTTCTTGAAATGATTTATTAGCAAGGCCTCTTACCTACATCATTCTATTTTGCTTTGCATTGCTGTCAGCATGACAGACATACCACGTTTGCTCCAGTAAAGGCCATTCTTTCCCATCCCCAGATGGGTTCAACCTCTAACAGCCTTTTGCAGGGCCCTGCTTTATTGCAAAATGCAGTACCTCTGCCGCTTCGTCTGCAGGCAGGCTTGTGCTTGTTTGTGACCACTCCAACAGGACACAAGTATGAAGGAGTCAGATTTGAAAAGGGAAACTGCGGAGTCAGCATAATGAGAAGTGGTAGGCAGATCCTGGTTGTTGAACGGGCACAAATTAAACGTTTTGGAAACCTGTAAGCAACTTCCTTACAAAACTGTGCAACAACACTTCTCTGCAGCAGAGCTTTACCCAAACCTGCCAGTTGTTACTCTTGCTTAGGTATCCTTGACCACAAATGCCGAGTAGTACGTTCCATTAACTTTTGAGGAGACAAAGAGCCGCAGCAGATTTCACGTGGCCGTTGCAGGGCAGAGGCCAGGCCGGCTGCCCCCCCTGGTTTGCCGCCAACACTTCTGCTCACAGGGGTCTCCAAACCAGCCGCACTCGGTGGGGGCAGAGTCACTGTTGTTTTGCCCAGTGCTGTGGAACAAACCTTGGTATCTGTGATGTAAAATCCAGCGGCTCCACAGCTTCCAGCGCTACGTTTGGCACCCCCGTGTCTCTGGGCAGAGCTCAGAGACGTTCTCCAAACCCCAGACGTTTGTTTTGATGTTTCCAGCTCCTGCCTCTGAGAGCTGAGCACTGGTGTGTGGAAACACCAATGCCCAGGAGCTGTGTAACATCAAGGAGACTCGTTTTTCTGTCAGAACAGAGAAAAAAAGGAAAATCACTTCAGGTGTTTTTAACACTTAGAACTGAGAAAAAAAATCCCCTTTTTTAGAACTCTTCACCAATGCAGTATTGGGGCTGTCTTATTTAATTGCAGCATGTTACAGTTGTGCCATTTCTCAGCGTGTAACAATTGTTCTTGGGGGTTTTTTTGCTGCTCATTTTGAGGAGAGGCAATGGAACAAGGTTTACGAGACTGCTGTAGATCAATCCGCATAGGAAAAATCCTGATACAGAGCGATGAGGAGACTCAAAGAGCCAAAGTGTACTACGCTAAGTTTCCACCAGACATCTACAGGAGAAAGGTTCTTCTTATGTACCCAATACTAAGTAAGTGCCTTTCCTCATTATGTACAGCTAGATTCATCCGAACAGCAAGTGTGCTCAGTGTAAAGGCAAACTTCCAAATTTCGGGGGCTTGGATTAAGTTTTCTGCTTGGTTTAGGTGACATAGCAGGGAATTTATCGGGCTGTGCCAGAATACATACTAGTCAGCCTGCACCAGCACGAATGCGGAGCAAATCATTTGGGCATGCCTGCGTTTGTGAGAAAGGTAGAAACATTAAGACATGATACACATTTAATTTTTAAAGTTTTGCCATGAGAAAGACTCAAACAGTATCTTTCTCATGCTATTAAAAGACATTTTTGGATTAATACTGTAATCCTAGAAGTAAATTACTTTAGTTAATACTACCAAAAAAAAAAAAAATCTGGTAAATGTTGTAAGGAGTTTGTCAGGGTGAAGTAACTTTTCCAGTCGATGATTTAATTCTGGTTCTACACATAGAGCTCTTAATTGCTATTTTACTATTTTAGATGAGCTTTCTTGCCTCAGGGCTTTAATAAAATCCACCGACTTCAGTGCTTGAAACCTGGCAGAGTTGGCCGTTTCAGAGTAGAGATGAAGTTCCTTCAGCAGGAGACCAAAGTTTTCTACAATTAAGACATGCAGAGGTGATAGTTTTCCAGTGGGAAAGGACAATATCATCATTCGGCCACACCCCAGTGTTAACACGGATATTTTTGGATGGCCTAGGACAAGTTCTTCCACCAGGGAAAAGAGAAATAAAAATCTCGCTTTTTCCCCTTTTAGGTACTGGTAATACTGTCATTGAGGCTGTCAAAGTTCTTGTAGAACATGGCGTACAACCAAGTGTCATTATCCTGCTAAGCCTGTTCTCCACACCTCAGGGCAAGTTGAGGCACTTGCCGTCTCTCAAAAGGTGCCAAATCCATCATCCAGGAATTTCCAGAGATCGCCATTGTCCTGATTTCGGCTGGGATAGAGTTAATTTTCTTCTTGATAGCTGGTGCTGTGCTGTGTTTTAGATTTAGCGTGAGAATAATGTTAATAACACACTGATGGTTTTAGTTGTTGTTAGGTAATGTTTACACTAAGTCAAGGGCTTTTCAGCTTCTTAGGCCCTGCCAGCCAGAAGGCTGGATGGGCACAAGAAATTGGGAAGGGGACACGGCCAGGACAGCTGGCCTGAACTAGCCATAGGATACTCCATACCATAGAACATTATGTTGAGTGTATAAACCAGGGGGAGCTGGCCAGGGCCAGCCGATCGCTGCTCGGGGACTGGCTGGGCACCGGTCAGCGGGCGGTGAGCAATTGTATTGTGCGTTGGTTGTTGGGGTTTTTTTGCTCTGTTCCTTTGGATTTTATTCCTCTCCTCTTCTCTCTCCTTTTCATGACAATTGTTCTTATTCTTCTTTACTTATTTTATGTTATTTTATTTCAATTACTGAATTGTTTTTATCTCAACTCTCCAGTTTTACCTTTTTCCCAGTTCTCCTCCCCATCCCTCTGGAGAAGTGAGCAAGTGGCTGCCTGGTTCTTAGTTGCCGGCTGGGTTTAAACCACGACAACCACTTAACTACAGAATTTCATCCTGTTGCACCAACACACTTTGGACAGAAGTATTTTGGAACGGACTGACAGACTCGGAACAAACGAGTTTGACTGTATGATGTCACAAGAGGGGTTTTTTCTATGTTTTATTATTGTTGAGTTGGTTAAGGGCATATTTTTAAATCTTTTTTGGCCAGAGGGGGTAAATACCTGACTTAGATCAGTTCTGGTCAGTTACTGCCTGGACACTGGCTCAGGTACAGTAAGAAAGCACTCTGTCATGACGAAGTCAGGCATCTCAATGTTGGGGTTGTATAAATTGCTACACATTCTGCTTTAATTTATTTATTCTTCTATAGCCTGAATTTTTTGGGTGCAACTGGATTTACAGCACCTAACTAGATAGAGACTGACAGTAAACTTCATGAGAGAAATCCTTTGGGCCTTTTCCACAATGCATCATACAGACCTATCTTACAGACCGCACCAATGAAAGTGGAAATGAATGTTACCCCTTAAAGAGCTATTTGCAAGTTAAAAAAACCCTACCATACACTCAGCTGAATGCTTCATCTCCTTTGTTACCTGCAGCAGTGAGTACAGACAGCCTGAGGAATTTCTGTTTTCCAGTGCATTTACCTAGCATGTTGAACAGAACTTTACACATCTTGCACTTATCATATGCTTTGTATGAGACCTTCTTTCAGAAGCTAAGGGGAAAAGAAAGTCAATTTAAAAAGTAAATAGCAGCCAGGCTTTAAAACCGCAGGTAGCAGGGGGTGCAGGCAAAATTGCTGCTTTTACACTGCCCAGATCTCTAGTTAACAGCCTTTTTAAAGGCCAAAAATACTAATTGGAAAAACTGTGTGCTCCTTAGTAGGCCATCTGCAATTACGTTTGCGGCATCAGCTGCAATAATGCACCGAGCACAAAGATCTCAGCATCAGTATTTTGAGAAACACTGTTTCCCCGCAGGGATCTGACTGCTCATTTCCATGCTGCCTTGAAGAACCCAGACGCATAATGTCTTCAGCAAGCGCCCCACGGACACCGTGTTCCTGGACACCCACCTCTCGCTGCAGCTTTCTGTGCTCGGCTTTAATCACGGGATGCAGAGGAACCTGCCCAGCTATTCTGTGGCACGGGAACGCGGCACCAACAACACGAACGCCAGGCGCAGCATACGGATATCTCCTTTAAGTACGCAAAAGAGAACAAATGAAGCTTGTTCCGTCACTCAGACACACGTTTTCTCCACATTTGGTCCTGCCTCATTTTGACACAACTTTTGTATTTGTTTCAAGTTCATCCTGAAGCTTTTAAAAACCTGATGCGTGAATATTGACCTGAAGCGGTTCTGAAGCCATCAAACTATTTACTGTTCTGACCTGGACAAGTGTTAGTTATAACCGAGTGAGGCTGAGCTGCTCGTAAGGAAAGGGAAAGACCAGCCATAACTCCTTACAGGAAAGGTTACTGAGTAAGAGTAAGTTCCTTGGAAACCTTCACAGCCGTTTCTGAATCGGAGCTGGATAGCTGCGTGTGATATCACAAAGACATCTGGTTTAGCCATCATTAGAAGACAGAAATTGATTTTATATACTCCCTAAGGAACAGCGCTGCAGCTCGACGGCAGGCAGGGATGCTGCCTGCAGACCTTGTAGGCAGCGCTGCTGCTGCTGCTGCTGCTGCTGCTGGTCAGAGAAATACAGAAAGAATGACGTGGCTGCAACCAGAACCAAACCCAGAACAGATACAAGAACCTGCTCAGGAAATTCCTGTAAATCCACATGGTTTCAGCGAGAGCTCTGATCCTGCTGTCTTAACAATATGCTTTAGTTGACAGAATGAAAGTCACCAGATCATCTTCCTGGTTTTATATATGAGGAATTTAGAGTTTTAAAAGGCACAAGCAGCACTTCTGATGGTGCTGAATTCCTAGACGTGCCCTACTGTGTTCAGCTGCCACCTTCCTCTCGAGATCCCCCTCCAGAACATATTTTGCCAGAAATATGGTAATTAATTCTGCTGCCATCTTTCATCAAATACCGTTAAGGTCCACCACAGGATCTACATTAGAAATGCAGGGTTAGACTGACAGGATTGAGGTGCTGGAGCGTGTCCAGCACCGGGCAGGGGCTGGGGCGGGGGCTGGAGCACAAGTCCTGTGGGGAGTGGCTGGGGGAGCCGGGGGGTTCAGCCTGGAGAAAAGGAGGCTCAGGGGGAACCTTCTCGCTCTCCACAACTACCTGAAAGGGGGGTGCAGCGAGGTGGGGGTCGGTCTCTTCTCCCAAGGAACAAGTGACAGGACAAGAGGAAACAGCCTCAGGTTGTGCCAGGGGAGGTTTAGGTTGGGTGTTGGGAAAAATGTCTTCACTGACAGGGTTGTCCAGCACTGGGACAGCCTGCCCAGGGAAGTAGTAGAAACATCATCCCTTGAGGTCTTTAAAAGACGTGTAGATGTGGCACTTAGGGACATGGTTTAGTGGTGGACTTGTGGCAGTGCTGGGCTTGGTAGATTTAAACAGTTAGACAGACTTAGACTTTAACAAGTTGGACTTGATGACCTTATAGAACTTTTCCAACCTAAACAATTCTATGATTCTGCCTGCTCCCCAGACAGGCTTGGAACTGAAAAGCATGGATGTGGAGGGATGTAAGTGAGTATGTAAGTTCTCCCAAGAGCACAGCACTGCCAGACAAACAAGACATAGATCAGAATTTAGCAAATTACTGGACACTATTAAAAACGACCCTTTAAGATGCAAAATTATTCTCCAGCTCTTTAAAACTCTAGCATGCCAGACCTACTGATTTAAAAATAACCAGCTGGATGGAAAATACTTTGTTGTATAAGGCATAAATATGGGGTTCTCTCCCCACCAGAACAGACGGAGAAAAGACCAAAGTTAGACTGTTAGGAACTGTTATATCCTTAGGCTTCCTCTCGGGTTTGTTCTGGGCTGGTACATTACTGTACATTGACTTCATTTGCCCGCTCAATACCTGGGTCTGCTAATATTTTGAGTATATAAGGATCGGAGTTTTGTGGGTGGTTTTTTTTTTTTTGGTTTTTTTTTTTTTGCTTCAGGTTTAGAAGTTCCCAGGAGATTCAGATTTTTCTCACCTCACTGCATTTGGTTTATTACTTATCTATACTGTGAATAAACTATTTTAATATCTTTTAGGAAAAAAAAATTACAACATTTTTCTCATCTTCACAGCATAGCAAATAACCAGTTTTTAAGACCCTGAGGGATTTAAAGCAAATTTATTTACCCTCACTGAAGGAAACAACATTAAACTTACCATGGAAAAGTGTTGTAATTCTCCTTTGCTATACATACATCAGCAAATTGAAAACACTTATATACGAATTACACCATACTTTTGATATAGATTTTGGATTTTTTTCCCTATTTTTCCCCAAGTTCTCTCTGCAAATACATTTCCTCCTGTAAGCTTTTTGAAATACACTGCTACACCAATCCTATTTTTTCAAAGCTGTTAAGGAGATATGTATGCACAGGCCGTTAATTGTTATTAATGTCAACTGGATACTGAAATCCACTAAGCAATTTTGAAATATCAGAGCTTATTCTGCACCTGATCAACCCTGTGAGGGCATTGACAAATAAGCTCCACCAAATCACACCAAGGGAGGTACTTTTCCTTAGCTGTCTGCCCTGGACCTCAGCTACAGGTTTTTACCACTGAAGTGAGGCATGAATCAGCAGAACCCAGCTGCCACCTCTGCACATCACTGAGTGTTCATCTCCCAGCAAACTGGCAAATATCTGCCTGAAACGTCTGAACTCACCCACAGAGGTACAGTAACATGTTTGAGTCCTCTGCTGCTTGCCATTTGATGATCTTCAAGACTTTTGGTAAGATTAATCAATTAAAAATATTTCATTGAGGGCGAAAGAAAGAGACAAACAAACAAAATTACTTGCCAGATGTCATAAAATACTGAAAGCTGTTCCAGGAGCACAAACCGTGATTTTATCCCTTTGTTCAAATAGCAGAATCTGCTCCACCTCCCATTTGCTCAATATTCCCTAACATTTTTCTGCTTAGGTTACTGGTGTATAACAAAGCCACTTTTATGCTGCTTTGACCTTGCCTGGTATTCAGAAAAGGTAGTGAGAAAAGACAGGATTCACTTTCATGCATAAATCATTCTGCCGCAGTCACATCACCTCCTATTTCTTCAGTTCTTTGAGGTCTGCCATTGGAGCACTCTGATAGATGTCCTGCTGATTTACTAATTGCCAATACTCACACCTGGTGGCTGTCTTATCAATTGTCAGCACAAGGCTTTCCATGATAAAGTGGATCGATTGTGTGCCAATCATTTGCTCCCTGAATTATCGATGTTTGACAATGGAATGAATTTTTTGCCTGCTTCAAAGATGTCTGGCCAACAATGAAAGTGTACACACACACTCAGCCACAGGGTATCTCTCTTCAGGGGATATAATTTCTCCAACTACTGGCATCTGTCAGAGGTAGGAGCACTGTCTACATAAAAAGATCTGTTTGTCATGGGTCAGGAACAAGTCAGTTTTTCCCAATGGCAAATATTTTGGTTCACTAAAACTGCAAAATTGCTTTGTGACATTAAATCTACTCATCCTAACTTTTCAATTTTACTCACATTGAACAGTCAAACCAGCGACATTAGGTCATGGTTTGACCCTACAGTAAATCCAACTGTAATGCAGGATCTATATTGCAGCAATGATGCAAAGGACTGATCTGATTTAAACTCAGTCTCCCAACTCCAATTTGCTTTTAAAAATGAAACAGGTTGACCTTCCGCAAGCAAGTTTTTTGCTGTATTAGGTACTACCTCACTGTCACTCCAGCTATATGCTGTATCAAGTATCACCTTCTGCAGCTGTAATAAACTTCCATGCTTTATGTTCCCGTTATTTCAAGAAAAATATAGTTGGGAGCCTACATCTGCTCCGTATGAAACTGGGACTGCTTCTGCTCTCCATTATTAATGGTTTTGGCATCATGGACTTCAGTCCCATAAGTTTCTAAGCTACTTCCTTTCCTGGTCCCATGCTGTGAAAAGTAAAACTGATGAGAAATATCCTGGTCCCATGCTGTGGCAAGTAAAACTGATGAGAAATATTCCCTGTACCTGACCCCTCCATTCTCTCTAGCACACACACTGTAGAGTTCTCAAGTCCGAAGGGGGAAATTTAGACTGTGACTATATAAAAGGACTTCATTTACATTAGAAGCCAGGCTTGTATCTTCCTATGCAACAGTTTCAACAATCTTTAAATGCAACCCACCCCTGAACTTGACAGTAATCTCACTATTATTATAATAAACTGCCAAAAGAATAAACAAAGGTTTCTTGTGGGTTTCCTGAAACCATGTAAATGCTCAGAAATATGTTTTTTTCTCTATGTATGGGATCTTGCTTGAAAGTGAAGATGAATTCCTTGCAAGTCCTTTGCAAGGTAGACATTTCAAGCGTTAAAATAGGATCTTTCAAAACTCTGTGGGAGTCCCTCCCGTTCTTTATGGGAGGCAAGTCTGCTGAGCTTTAACTTTTCCTCTTCTTAAATTAGCACTGATACTCGGTATGGCACAAGCCCCCTTGGGTTCAAAACTGAGACCATATTTTTTTCTCTCCCAGTTATCTCCAGTATCTTTTCAGCCACAGTTTTCTTCCCACTATGTCTTACTGATTCCTGATTTCACTTCTCTGCCAGAATGCCATGAGGGAGACAGACACAGCTGCCGTTTATAGTTTCAGTGGTGAGAGGGGAAGAACTGCAGAAAGGAATAACCGAAGAACAGGCCTTAAAGAACATGGGAAGTCTGGTGCTCAGTTACGCAAGGCTCACATTGGAAAAGCGGGATCTCTGCTTTTGCATGGCGTGACAGTTGTCTTTAATACGCAACACCAGGTTAGGCAGCAAAGAAATCACAGCATGAGGCAGGAAACTCTGCCACGGTTTAGGAGGGCAAATGTCCCCACTGACAGCCACCAGTACTAACTGCCAATTTTCAACTCAGCCTTTGGAAACGTCGGTCACCGCCGGCACCTCTGCCCTGTGCGCACCATGAGGTGATGTGAGATGGCCCCCACACCGCCAGGCCTGGCTCCTGTGGGGACATGGCCCTACTGCTGCTGTGCCCTAACAGCACCGCAGGTGAGCACAGCTGAGCCCTGAGACACTCCACATGTCCCCGGAGCCCCAGAAGGCCGTGGGCTGAGGGGTGGCCGTGAAGACCCCCAGCAGCCACCTCTCCTCCATACCACCCGGCCACAACCCCCGGCCTTTGCCCCTCTTCAAAATGGCGGCGCCCCCTCGGCACTGGGGCCGCTCTAGCCGCGCGGTCCTCCACGCTCCTCTCGTTGGGCCGCGCTCACCCCCCCACGCCGGAGGCGGTGGCAGCGCCTGCGCAGAGGCGCGTGCGTCTTCACTTCCGTTTGTCGGTGGCCACTTCCGGGCTCCCGTTCCTTGGTAACAATGGAGCAGAAAATGGCCGCCTGAGAGAGGAGGGCGGGCGACGCTGCGGCTGTTTGGGGACGGACGGAGCGGGACGAGCTAGAACTGAGCCCGCTGAGGAGCGGGGAGAGCAGCGGACCGAGAGCTGGGGAGGCGGCGGCGGGCGGCGGCGGCGGGCGGTGAGTATTGAGGCTGGAGGCGGACTCTCAAAATGGCCCGGAGAAGGGAGAGGCCCAGGCCCAGGGGAGGCGGCGGCGCCTGCGGCCCCCGCCCGGAGCCGGGGGCAGCCGGGGGCCGCGAGGCCCCTCAGCCCCAGCTCTGGGTCCCCGCCGTGCGGGCTGCGGGGTCCCGGGCAGGGCAGGCGGCTTCTGGCTCTGCCGGGCTCGGGAGGCCGAAACCGCCCCGCGGCAGAGGCGGAGCGGGGTGCCGTGATGGAGCTGGGGGCGGTGATGGCGGTCTGAGCGCGGGTGTGACCCGGGCGCTGCGAGGATCCTCGGCCCCCGTCTCCTCCGGATGGACCGGGGTCTGTCACTGGGGTCTCTTTCTCTTTCTCCTGGGGCGTGTGGCAGGGCCTCCCGCTGAAGCGGGTCGAACCTGCTCCTCCGTTTGGAGCTGGGGGAGGGTTTATGCTCCACCCCCCCGGGCAGGGCTGCTGGACCCCCACCTTCCAGGTATCTGTTGGGGCTGGAGGAGGAATCGAAACTAGTTCTTTTTTGGAGGGGTGAAGGGTGTGTGCGAGTTATATTACCGTGGGCCTGGCAGTACTGTTCACTGTCTACTTAAGGAACCGCAGCTCTTCAGGACGGTGTTTTCGATCTGTTCTTCCCGTGAGATAAGAAGCCGTGTTGTGGGAGACAGGCAAGAGGAACTCTTCATATCTCACTGTATCTGTTGTAAGGGTCTCGACCAGCTTGTGACCTGTTAAAACCTGTGATGTTTGTTATTCCTATTCTGTTAGTTTCTTTCCAGTTAATCATGTCGTCTTTGCTCTGTCACTTTAACTTTCCTGTGGAAGTTCCTCCTTCCCTTTTTGATACTGTTGTAGGCATTTAAAGATTCTCTTTACTGTGATTTGAAACCATTGTGAAGTCTAGCTAGATGTGTTACTTTATCTTCAGTGATCTGCATTAAGGGGGGAACAATATTAAGCTGTATGTAAATATATATATATGTAATGTAGCTATTAAGGTTTGTTATGTGTCTTGATTTTTAGTGTGTAGTAGGAGTCTGACAGAAGGTTTCACAGCAAAAAATACAGATTCATATTTTTTTTAATAATAGTTTTGTTTATCTCACCATTTCTTGGGAGGATAGAAGCTTGTAAATGAGGATTCAAACAAGAATTCAAACCCAGTAGTACTGGCACACATCTGAATTTTATTGACTGTCCATATTGGCAGTACTAGTTAATTTCAAGTTGAAAATCATTGTCAAAATGCTAAAGAAGCTCTGACACCAATTTGTCCCTGAATTTTAATTGCAGTGAATTGTCAAGTCTTTTTTTAAAAATAGTTGACTGCTTCTTATGCAGTTAATTATCTTAATTGAGTGTCAGATGCTTAGTTTTGTTGTAGTGGTCACTAGCAGTTAAACTGACTGTATTCTCTACAGGTTTACTGTTTTGAAATTAAAAGAATTACAGTTTGGAATTATGTCTTGCCTGCTCCTGACAAGGGAAAACGCACCACACATTGTAAAATTAAGGGCTTCTTGTTATGTTAGACCACTAAAGCATAACTTCTACACTGTTCTCCTCATCAGCAATTCTGACTACATAAATGTTAGTCACTGAAATAACCACACCAGCATTTTTCAAGCATGTAGTGGTTGTCATCTGTGTCAAATTTGGTTTCCGTATTACTGAATTCATAGACAAGCCAAGATGTACTGGAAAAGTGTTACAAGTGTTTGGTCTGCACTATATGTCTGTCTTTTAAAATTTATTTATTTGCACTGGTCTTTCTAGAGGAATGGATAGCATGAACCTTAAATGGCAATGTTTTCAAACCACCTGTATATTAACATACCTGCTTAACTTGTGCTTTTATTCCTCTTCCCTGTAGGAATGTATCAAAATAGGTTCCTTGGTCTTAGTAGAATGCTTCTAGTTGCAGAGGAGGTGGTGTACTTTTTTTTTTTTTTTCCACAGCCATAACACAATGTTATGACTTCATATACTTGACTCTAATGATTACAGTTAAGTCCAATTCAATATAGCTTTACACCTTACTAAGCTGTTCTGAATTTTTTTGTAGAGAACTCTGTTTCCATGCATTAAAACATTCAAATCCAAACAAGATTATTGGATATTTATCCAAGGTTTTGTGACATAATCTAAGTCTTGATAAAAACTTAGAAACGCTTGAGCTTGCAAAAATTAATCTTGAAGGGATAAACCCAAACATGCATGTCTCTGTCTTCAAAATATTTTTATGATGGCCTTGTACATCTCAAAAAGAATACTTCTAAACAGTGTAGCAGTTTTATTAACTTAGTTAGGACCTTTGTATGGTGAGTAGGGATAGCCAGAAGCATCACAGAGACTCCATCTTGATTTTGCACATGTTCCTGGCTACAGTTAAGGTCTTGAACGCACAAGCCCGCATCTGCTTCAAACTGTTCAGGTTTGTATTAACGAGGTACTCGCTAGCAACTTTTTGCTGATGTGTGGTGCTGAAGCTCAGCTTTTTACTCGAGGAGGTCTGTGGAGCTCACAGTCTCGTAAAATCATCTAACAATAACTGAATATGCAGGAAACCGCACGTTCTCTCTTAATTTTGTAACTTAAAAACATTTTGCTTAGAGCACTCTTAATTTCAGTATGCAAGATGTATATGCATGTAGTCTTGTTAAAATGTTTGAGCTTGCCTGCTTTAGTGTGTCATCAGTAATGGAATTCTAGTCTTACAGATATACAGTTAACTTCAGATAAATTTTGCTTTATTTTTCACTTCTACATTTGTTAGGCACTAGACAACAACAACAAAAGTCCATGTATCAGAATTCCTGTGTGGGTTACGATTGTAGCGATTGTCATTGTTTTATCAGCCTTTTACTTTCAGTAGTAGTTGTATTGGCAGTTTTGTGGCGAGAGTGAGATTTGGTAGTAAATTTAAAGATGGGTTTTTCTATTTTAATTGAAATTCAGTGAGTTCTGGTTGGTGAAAGCACTAAGCCAACCATAAGTTCTGTTTCTTTAGAAATCGGAACACTAAATGATGGTCATCGTGTAGTTTTATGGGTACAGCTTCCTTGGATGTCAGTCCTGTGTATACTGCTGTCTTTCAGTGTCAATGCTGGTTACTTGTGCGCAGCATTACTTCTTCCTCTGAGCTTCAGAGTGGGCATTCTGCTTGCTGACCTAGCAGGAAGCTCACTTCTGGAGGAAGAGAGCATCGCTTCATGAGACTCCAGAGCTGGAAACTTGTTACACCTTGTATATGCTGCTAAGCTTTCTCTTCTGTGATACCCTCTGAATTTGAGGGTAAAAGGCAGTACTGTCTTAATTTTATTTTCAATTTGTATGTGAGAAGTGTTGTTTTAGTAAGTGCAGGTGATAAAATGTGAAGCTCTGCATTTTGGCAGTTCTTACGGCATTTTATTTTAAGAGCTTCGTCTTCCACATGAGTTCCACATGCTCTCAGTGTTCTGGAATTGCTAATCTCTACCCTTTCAGACAGAAGATGACATTGCAAAATTGTCATTAGTTTCTTTTTTAACTAGATCTCTTTGAGCTGGGAATTTATGCAGTAAGATGGCTACTCTGCCTTAGATGCTGTAGGACTCTTGAGATTCTGTACCCTGATTTCTTTACTTTTCTGACTTCTCAGGAGCTGTTGATATACCTAAGAGTTTTTCTCTTCTTCATCCCAACAGCTGGTTCCGTTGAAATGTTTTCCCCCCTTTTTTTTTTTTTTTTTTTTATCGTGTGGAATTTTCTGCAACTGTTCTGCAGAAGTATTATCTGCTGTCTGTTGTTTAAAATATATGTTCAGAATGACATCTTGTTTTAGGGCCTTTGCTTTGAAACATACTGGTGTAGTGAAATAGCTGAATCAATGTTTAACAGTCCTTGTTAAGCTGGCATTTAAATTTTATAGCTGTTCACGCATCACACTTCATAGAAGACAAAATTTTCCTTCAGCTCTCTGGAAGTGGTACATGTTCCATGATATTTTTTTGAGGCAAAGAGGACACAGGGAGTTCTTGAGTGTTTAAAATTTGTGGTAAGTTTAGCAGAAATCTAGTAAGAGCATAGATCTATTGTTCTTCAGAGTGGTGTCAGTATAAAGCAAAAATAGCAGGGGAAAAAAAGAGAGTATATCCAAAATTCACGATGCCACTTTGAAAACTAGGAAAGTTTGTTACTTGTTACCATCTAAGATGTAGATGAGTGAATTGTACCTATGCTATCAAAGACTTCGATGTGATCACAAAAGGAAACTTGTGCACCTGCACAAAAAGAAGAGAAACCAAACTTGACATAATGAAGCTCCATGTATAATGCAAATAGGTAACTGTTTCATTTCACTGTTTTATGGTATCTTTTTCCTTTAATGGTAGGATTCACTGACAGTTTTTGCTTCTGCTTTTGAGCTTGCAGACTTGAATGATGAAATATTTAAGATGAAAATGTAGTTTCTTTAATGTCTTACTTTCTGCTAGTTTTGGGGATTGAGAAATTGGACAGTGACTGGCATGGAAACTATTTTTCAACTTTTAATTCTTCTAGGAAAATCTAGTACTTGGGAGGTGGGGTGGGTCAGATGAATACTGCACAGGAAGTTTGTTCTGTTTGCGCTTAAAGAACCCAGGGTAACAGAACTGCCTGTTCTTGCTGCTGTTTGTGTGTCATTTGAGAAATGGAATTGGAGAGACTGCTGGCTGGGGCTGGTCCTGCCAAGCGGGATGGTATGTTAGAGCTGCTGAAGTCAGAGTTCATGGAAAGCGCTTTGAACAGGCAGCTGTGTTGTACTTCTGCTGTAGAGCTAAAGTGCCTTTGAGGTATGTTCAGTGAAGGCAAGGGAGAAAAAAAATAGTTAATCTCTAACAACCAAACCAGAAAATAAGTATTTCTGGCTTCCACTACTGAGTCACTTCTTTTAGTTGAAGGGTTTGATAATTTCTGCAGACTGGAAGGAAGGTGATCTACTGGTTGAAGTACCTAATTAAGATGAGGTTATGAATCATAAATGAGAAATTAGCCTTCTGCTGAGCACATCAATGAAACTCATATTACCATCATCTTTTTTTCTTCTTGCTCATACAAAGGTACTAACTATGTTGCTGGGACATGAGGTAACATATAGGGTACTACGAATTCTCATGTAACGTTGAAAATACTGGTAACACCTAGATGGGGAGAATTTGAGAGAGAACTTCTTTTGCACAGCTAGCTCATGAGCATCTGCATTGTTTCTGCAGTTTAGTTCAGTGCCTTTGTCCTGTTAAAATTTCAGACTTGCCCATAAATTTGATGAATAATACAACTTTAAGGTACTGCTTTTTCATTTAACTCTGCAAATGAGCGATCTCTGAGTTTGTCAGGTCTTCTAAGTTTTACCTGGTTAGTTTAATGAGAGTTCTAATGTTTTATGTATTATTTTTTATTTAAAAAATCAGAAATGCAGGTTAAGGTAGTGTCTTGGTATTTGGTACAGATAACTAATGTCAGGAGATACTACACGTTTTTGAAGGAGGAAGAGCTAGTGATCTATCACTGTGCCTTATGTCTCTTAGTACTCTGGGAAGAATTCTGTAGTCCGTAAGTGCTAAGCAGTGTGGAGATACACAATGTTACTGTTGAAGGTAAATGGACAAGGCAAGTGTTTTATCACTCCTTGTTGGCCCACTAGATTGTTTTTAAGTAGTAATAAATTCATGACTGATTGCATTTAGTTTACACATGATGTGGCTTAAGGGAAAACGTAAAATATTTCTTGTACTTTAACTTTGCATTATTGAAGGAATATATAGTACCAAAAGAGCATGACATTACTTCCTTTTGAATAAAGGAATGTAACAAACAATACCTTTTGTGGGCTTACTGGTTTTACTCCTGCAGTCTCCAGTGGCAGTGGAGAGACAACTAGTCAGTTGTGTTCTGAAACCTCTGAGATTGTTGAAGCATAACTGCAGGGAAGATACTTTGCTGACTCCTGGAAGGATGGGAACACCAATTAAGAATTCACTGTAGTTAATATGTCTGGATATTCAGCTGCTAAAGAATATCTTTTTTTTGTAAAAGAGAAAATAATTTATTCTAGCTGTGATTCTCTTGTTTTGTGCAACCTTTAGGTGATCTCCCCCTCCCCCCATTTTCCCATAAAGAGGTTTGCATTGCTGAATATCTCGGTGAAGTTAGCAACAACCAACAGATCTGAACTTCCTGCTCATAGGTATGACCTTCCCCACCCTTTGTCAACTCAGTGCTGACGAGGAAGGACTAAAGAAGGAAATTCTGAATCTTTTAACTTGGATAAGAACAAAGCCTTTGAGTTGAACTAAACCACTGGAAGAAAGAA
Source organism: Falco rusticolus (assembly GCF_015220075.1). Lineage (NCBI taxonomy): Eukaryota > Metazoa > Chordata > Aves > Falconiformes > Falconidae > Falco > Falco rusticolus. The sequence continues at coordinate 2,920,305 of NC_051200.1, read as the reverse complement.
AGAGTTGAAGCATAGCTGCTTATTAGATAATCAGATGTTGGTTATCTTGTGTTAATATATACCTGTTAGTTTTCTCTCATCAGATTTCCCTGTGTTACTGTAGTCAGCTTCTTAAGCCAGGCAGTTTTCTGTAGTGCATGAGCTGAGAGCAGAATCCTGAATGACGGACAGATTTTCAAGTTTTCTGCCGTGTTCTCTACCATGCTGAAATAGGAGCAAGATGACATAGTAAGTGCCACTGTGGAAATCCTGTTGTACAGCCAGATGGGATCTATGGAGTCATGCTGAGGCAGTAGTAGTCTAAATATTCTAGTAAGTTCAGTCTGGTAATGTAGTGCTGTGCAGCAGGGTGGGAGGCAAAGCTTAAAGTGGACAATGTGGACGTATAGCTGAGTGGACAGTGAAGAGACAGAAAGTAGCAGAAGCCTTGGGGTAGAAATCCTATTATCCATTCACTGGTTATAATATCAGAGCTCTAGTTTGAAGAGTATTGTCCCATTTGCTGTCAACAGTAAGGTAGGGGGGAAAGCATCGATGTGCATTTATGTGTTTGTGCCATCTGTTTTTCCATCAGTGTAAACATCCCATATAGATTCATAGGTTTCCTAGGATATCAAAGCTAAACAGCTTAAAATTGGGGTACAGTGAGCTGGCGTGATCTGTTACAGTAACTTGCAAAGGGGAAATACAGTGAGTTTGTCACTAGTAGAAATATTCCTAATGTAAATTAAAGTCTTAATTCAAGATCCCACCTCTGAGGCTTTTTTCTTAGCAATAGCATCTTTTCAGTCTTGACCAATAGCTGATTTTATGGTTTAAGAGGGAAGATAGGAGATGATGGACAAGAAGAGAGGAGCAAACCTGGAAACAGCGAGACTGACTGACTTATTCTGAGTATTTCCTAAAGGATCACCTGTTGAAGTGTACATCAGTCTGTGGGTAAAGAGGAGATTATCTGGGTTTTTCCCCCCACTTCACTTGTTTTGGCTCTTGTTTATTCCCTGACCAAGAATGGTGCCTCTTCATGTTCTGGAATGGAATGAGCAAAGGTCTTATAATCAAATAGACATTCTATAGCTAAGGTGCCAGCAAGCTCTAGAATTTGCAGTTAAAAGGAAAATTTCAAAGCATAAGCAGTAAACAAATGTCATGTTTTGTGCGTATAGTGCGATTTTCTTTTAAAAAAGCTGTTGCAGAATTAGTCTGATGCTTACAAACTGTTAATATTGCCATCTTTATGGAGACAGTGTATGTGTTTTAAAGTCAATAAATACCAAGGTGGCAGTTGTTTGGGGGAAAACATTTCACAAAACTTTATGCTGTTCCTGTCTCTTAGCATTTTACTACATTTCCTTATTTTCTTACCATAGAATCATTTAGATTTGAAAAGACCTTTAAGATCGAGTCCAACCATTAACCCAGCACTGCCAAGTCCACCACTAAACCATGTCCCTAAGTGCCATATCTACACGTATTTTAAATCCCTCCAGTGGTGGTGACTCCACTACATCCTGGGCTGTAGTGTCCCTGTCAGTGAAGAATTTTTTCCCAACACCCAACCTAAACCTCCCCTGGCACAACCTGAGGCTGTTTCCTCTTGTCCTGTCACTTGTTCCTTGGGAGAAGAGACCGGCCCCACCTCGCTGCACCCCCCTTCCAGGTAGTTGTGGAGAGCGAGAAGGTTCCCCCTGAGCCTCCTTTTCTCCAGGCTGAACCCCCCGGCTCCCCCCGCCACCCCCATCAGCCTTGTGCCCCCACCCCGGCCCCTGCCCGGCGCTGGACACGCTCCAGCCCCCCAGTGCCCCCCCTGCCCTGTGGGGCCCAAACCTGCCCCCAGGGCTCAAGGGGCGGCCGCACCAGCGCCGAGGGACGGTCACTGCCCTGCTCCTGCTGGCCACACTGTTTCGGCTACCAGCCAGGGTGCTGTTGGCCTTGGCCACCTGGGCACCCTGCGGGTCACATCCAGCTGCCCCCCCAGACCCTTTCCCGCCGGGCAGTTCCCAGCCCCCTGCCCCCAGCTGCCTGGGGCTGGTGTCCCCCCGGGCACGGAGCGGTGCTGAGCCTCACACCACCGGCCTCGGCCATCGCCCCTCAGCCCAGTGCCCCGGCAGCCCCCCGCCCCCAGCAGGTCAGCACTCCTGCCTAACCCGGTGTCATCTCCAGACTTAATCTTATTGTCAACTTTGTTTCATTGTCCTAAAAAAAGAGGTGCTGCTTGGGATTTTGGTGTTTATCCCCAGAGAACTAATGTATCCTTCAAGGTTTTATTTTAGATGCAAGTCTCTCATTCTACTTGAGGCTTTATTCAGATGTTTCTTTTAAAAGCAGCTGTCCTTGTATTTCTAGTGTCTTCTCGAGAATGAATATATATTTAAGTGAAGTAACTTGGAGTCATAATTCTGCTACAGAAAGCTTGTAAAAAGTTGTTTGAATTTCAAGTAAGCTATGTTCTCATTAGAAATATGTCTGAGATTTGAAGGGCATACAGATTTCATGCCTGAGCCCAGAATTGAACATACCTGCTGCAGCTATTGCACAACTTTTACTGTGAATGGTTTAATTTATTGGTGTGTTTGACAGCACGTCGTGTGCAGGGCTTCAGACAGGCCATGGAGTCTTTAGATTGCACCAGAGATTTAGCAATGCAGAGAAAGCTGATAGGCTTCCATTTGAAATGGTAGTAACTGTAAAATGGCAGAAATTCACAGACCCAAATAATACCAGTAGCCTCGCATGCTCTATTACTGAGTGGCAACAAGTCATTTGTGCCTTAATATGACTAACTTAAAAACAAGTTCTACTGCATCAGAATTCAAGACAAAGAGGGTTGGAATAGCTATTTTCTAATTTGCAACTCTGCAATAATGAGAAGTCCTATCCTGTGGAATTTTTCTACTGTTACACACTGAGGTTGTCAGTGCACTTTAATTTTCACAATAGCAGCTGAAATAAACTACCCTTGGAGATCATGCAGTGCTGCTCTTCTGTGGAGAAGCACTAATGTAAACTGTGGGCAGTCTTGACTTGACAGCTGTGCTGACAAACCAAAAAAAGATGCTTTTTGCACTAGACAGATGTCTAAGTGTTGGAAATTTTCCAGTGAGAAGCAGAAAAGCTTTATTCTTCCAGTATTTTCATGTCACATGAAGTATGGTTTAAATGAAAGGAATGTTTTCTGATGGGGAATGTTATTGCAGAGCTTTTTAGCATGCAGAGGATTAGCTTGCTAATCACCTCTCTGAGTAACTAGATTCTACCAGTTGTACAGGAAAATTCTTGATGTTGTGAATAGGGAGGCATGGTGATTAAGGAAACTAGTTATTATTTTAACTTCATTTGATATATTTGCATGGCACAAATAGTGCCAGAATGTCTCCTGCATTTGCATATATTTTGTTACAATATCAAATATAGATATGACATTCATAGGTTAATTTTTTTTTTTTGAGAAAGAGACATTGTTGAGGATCTCATCCGAGTAAAAAACAATAGAAGGAGAAGATCACATTAAAAAAATATGCAATGTAGAAGACTGCTCCTTATAGCAGTAGTTATCCTTGGTATACATATACACCGTGGAATTTTGTCTTGGAAATTTTAGTCATCAACATCAGTAATTCAGTAAAAGTTAAAACTTGGAAGCAAATTCTTCTCTTGACGTGAAACTAAAGTTGATTTTACAAATCCTTTTCCTTTTTTGAGGTGTGGTTTGACACTGGCTGGACACCAGGTGCCAACCAAAGCCACTCTGTCACTCCCCTTCCCCACTGGGCAGGGGAGAGAAAATATAATGAAAAGCTTGTGAGCCAGAGGAGGACAGCCTGGGCTCCTCTCCCCTGCCAGGAGCTGGTCCAGTGCGGGCTGCCCACGAGTCACAGCCCCCTGTGGGCATCCCCCGGCTCTCTTGTGGGGCCTTCCCCAGGCTGGTGGATATGCAGGAAGGTATCTGCTCCTCTGTGGGCTGGGGGATCTCTGCTCCTGTGCCTGGACCCCCACCCCGCCTCCCCCTGCCCCAACCCAGGTGCCTGCAGCACTGATGCTCTCGCATGGCCTTGCTCTCTTCGGCTGCAGGTTTTTTTGCGCACTTTTTTTCCCCCTTCTTAAATGTGTTCCCCCAGAGGTGCTCCCACTGTAACTGATGGGCTCGGCCTCTGCCAGTGGTGGCTCTATCTCAGAACCAGCTGGTGTGGGCTCTGTCGGACATGGGGGAAGCTTCTGGCAGCTTCTCACAGAAGTCACTCCTGTAGCCTGCCCCCCTGCTACCAAAACCTCACCATGCAAGCCCAGTGCATGAGGAAACAAATGGGCTTTTTTGGTTTGTTGCACACATAGTGTTCCATAGCATCTTATGTCTTCCATATTTGAATTCTTCATAACCCCTTCATTCTGTTAAAATTCATTTGAATGGTGAAGAGGACGTTTCTTCTAGCAGGCAGAAGGGATGAACGTATAATCCCATGTTCTTTTAGTGTTGGAGAACATGGTCAAGGGTGGCTTATGCCATGTACTGTACTGTTGTATGGCACTGTAAGGCATGCTTTGTGGCATAGTTGCAGTATTAGGAATATTTTATGGTAAAAAGCAGAGTCTCGACTGTGTAAAGATGGACTAAGGCTTACAGCTGATGATATTCCATGTGTTAACACTTGCCTCTTTATTGAGTATTTGATAATGATGGGCATAGGTTTTGTTTGTACTTCTTGAAGAGGTTCATGCTTTGAGAAGTACTTTGTTTTTGATCCCTGTGGTTCTGCACCTCATCTTAAGTGAAGCTTCATTAGCAAACTACTCTTCCCCACCTCCACCCCGCAAAATTTAAGGATAACAATGGAGAGCATAGTACAGGTTAAACATGTCTAAATTTCGTGCCGTATTTCACTATATTGTATGAAGGTTTGTTTTCTTCTTTTTAGGTACTCTTCCACTCATCAAGATGGAAAGTTCAGATTCTAGTGATAAAGGAAATATTGATCAATCAGAAGCACAACGTCAGAGTCAGCTAGATCGGTTAGATCGAGAAGAAGCTTTCTATCAGTTTGTAAACAACCTGAGTGAAGAGGACTACAGGCTTATGAGAGATAACAATTTGCTAGGAACACCAGGTAGGTAATGCTTGTGTATGTACATCTTATTAGAATTGCTTGTAGGCAATTTGTCATTTTTTGTTCTCCTGAAACTGTTTCACCCATTTAGCTTGTGTGCTGCAGTTGTGTTCCATGATGCATTCTTACTAATTTGTACGTACCCAAATCTGAGCAGTCCCCTGACTGGTGGAGAGGTAGTTAGGATGATGTGGGTTCATCAAATACAAAAGTCTAGTGTTTGCACAACTCGGTGGGAACACCTGGAGCTGACCCAGTTCCAGTTACGGACCCTTAGACATTTTTGATCGAAAAGTAATCTCTTGTAAGCATCGTATGAAAATTTTGTGCTGGTGAGGTGTGTTTGTAACAAGGATAAGTAGTCTGGTGTGAGGTTCTGTGTGGGCATTTTTATGTCAGTTTTCAATTGGCTTCCTGCTTTAAATTGACTCTTCATAAGATGATACCTAATTCAAACCGGTTCTAATTTCAAACACTACTTCAACTAATTTAAGCCTTTTTTCTCGTGATGTGCAGGTGTTACCTTAAATATTTTACTCTGGACAGCCATTCAGTTGGTATCGGATGATGAAAATTGCCGCTAAGTTGTGGAGGTTACAGAACCAGAAAGCACATCTGTCTTGAATAGGTTGAAACTTGGATCTTTTAGCTTCAGCAAAGCTTACTTGGGACAATGGTGCTGAAGTGTCTGAACTTCTCCTTAGCAACCTGTTTGGCAGTCTCATTATGGCAGGATTTATTTAGAAAAAAGACAAGCGGTGGCTTGTGCCTTCTTTAGAAGCTTTTGATAATGCTTGCCATACATATGATTTGGAAATATTTTTGGAAAATTTTGCTTATTTTCTAAGGTGAAATTACTGAAGAAGAGTTGCTGAGAAGGCTACACCAAGTTAAAGAAGGTCCACCACAGCAAAACAGTGATGAGAATAGAGGTATATACAGTATTTGTGAAAACTCTTAACTTTAGCACCCCATACGGACCTTAACTTGAGTGCAGGAGTGGAACAAGTTAAACCTAGGCAGGTGCAAGGTCAGCTTTGTTTCAAAACTAAGTGAACGTTATATCTGATATCTGCTGCAGAGGTCAGTCTGGGACAGATTTCACTCATAATACATCTGCTACTTGCATCGAGATAAAGTTGCATTTAGGTTTGTGGGGATTTTGTTTGGTTTTTTGTTTGGGTTGTGGTTTTTTTTTTAAGATTGCCTTTCTGTCTGCTCCCTTCTGGGATGCTTTTTGGCAATCCCTCTTTTTGTTCACCATTCTTCCCTTCCAAAGATGGTGTATTGCTTTCGTTATCACCCTTCTGAAGAGATTGATGGAGGAAGCTTGTAGCTTACCACTGGGGTTCATTCTTTAGTGAGATAGATTTGCTATAAAGCAGTTCTTAAGTGAAGGGTCAAGACAAACTTAGTTCTCTATTTAGGGGTCGATAGATCACTTAATTGTTTAGAAGGGAAAACACAGAATATTGATGTTATGACACAGGAAACGTGGCTTTCCGTTTACTTACGATAAACAATGTGTGTTATTTTGACTTGTTTTGCGATGTGATGGCTGCAGCCTATCTGTACCTATTAGAAAAAATGTCCACTCCTGCTCCCTGAAAAGAGCTCTGGTAGATAAGAATTGTGATGCTATGTGTGAAACCACAATAACACTCGGTAGGATTATGTGCTTCTAAATTGTCACTTGTTAAACCAAGCAATTATGTTCTTGGAAAAGATGGCTCCAAAATTAGCTCAGTACTCTAATTTTGGTAGTTCCCTGTCTTTTTCGCAGGTGCAGAGTCCGCAGAAGATGTTTCAAATGGAGATTCTATAATAGACTGGCTTAATTCAGTCCGACAGACTGGAAATACAACACGAAGTGGGCAACGAGGAAACCAGTCTTGGAGAGCAGTGAGCCGGACTAACCCAAATAGTGGTGACTTCAGATTCAGTTTGGAAATAAATGTCAACCGTAATAATGGGAACACAAATCCAGAAACTGAGAATGAGCCATCTGTAGAGCCTTCCAGTGGGGAGGATTTGGAAAACAGCCAAAGTGACTCTGAAATTCCAAGGTCTGAATCACCATCTGTAAGACAGCCTGGATCAGAAAGGAGCACTTCAGAGGAGCTAACAACTGAGGAAGCTTCCCCTCCTAGAGGGCAGAGGAGAGCAAGAAGTAGGAGTCCAGAACAGCGGAGAACACGGGCTAGGACTGATAGAAGTAGGTCACCTATTAATCCAGTGAGTGAGCCTCCTCGCAGGTCTCATCACAATACATCATCTCAAACACTTGACCACTCCTCGGTGAATGAAGCTGAGGGAAGCTCTAGAACTAGGCAGCATGTGACGTTAAGGCAGCATACAGTGGGGACTGAGATGCCAAGTGAAAATGCAGTTCTGTTTTCAACCCCTGAAGCAAGACCTGTTCCTCAAGCAGCAGGTTCTTCAGAAACTAACGGCACCAGTGAGTCTGCAACTCCTGGGCAGAGGCCTCCTACTATAGTACTTGATCTTCAGGTGAGAAGAGTTCGTCCAGGAGAGTATCGGCAGAGAGACAGCATAGCCAACAGAACACGGTCCAGGTCCCAGACACCTAACAACACAGTCACTTACGAAAGTGAACGGGGAGGGTTTAGGCGCACGTTTTCACGTTCAGAACGGGCTGGAGTGAGAACTTATGTCAGTACCATTAGGATTCCTATCCGTAGGATCTTAAACACAGGCTTGAGTGAGACTACATCAGTTGCTATTCAGACCATGCTAAGGCAGATAATGACAGGCTTCGGAGAGCTGAGTTACTTTATGTATAGTGATAGTGATGCAGATCCTAGTGGCCCAACTCCAAATCAGAACGTGGATGCTTCTGAGCCACAGAACGGAGGTGGTGCTACTTCAAGTAATGAAAATACAGATGTTGGCTCAGGGGAGGTGTATGAAGGTGGTAATGAAGGTGGTTCGACGTCTGGTGCCAGACGGGAAGGTCGGAATACAAGGGGATCGGTCACTTTTGAAGAAAGTGGTTCTCTACCATTCCTTAGCCTAGCACAATTTTTCCTACTAAACGAAGATGATGATGACCAACCAAGAGGACTCACCAAAGAACAAATTGACAACCTAGCGATGAGGAATTTTGGTGAGAGCGATGCTCTGAAAACCTGTAGTGTGTGTATTACAGAGTACACGGAAGGCAACAAGCTCCGTAAATTGCCTTGTTCACACGAGTATCATGTCCACTGCATTGATCGCTGGTTATCAGAAAATTCCACTTGTCCCATTTGTCGCAGAGCAGTCTTAGCTTCTGGTAACAGAGAGAGTGTTGTCTAAATGAGATCTAAATTTATGGCCAAGCAGCTAGTGTGATAGTGATGGGCAAAGAAGTCATTTCCTTTATGGCCACTTTTTGAGTGGTATCTCAGTGTATAGTAATGACTTGGAGTGAATCTTCCCTCATGAAAGCATTTTCTCTCAATTCAAGTTTTAAAATTGGAAAATTTCTTTAATTAGAGTTTTCAAGATCTAGTCAGTTTTGGGTGTTATATTTCACGTGTCCAAAGACATCTACCCACTTAAAAATATTTTGTTCTTTGTGAAGAGTATCAAGTTCTTTCCCCCACCCAGCCAGCCCCTACCATCCCAGTCCAATAAACGTTTTGTCCTCAAGATTGTGCTTATGAGAAATTCTTCAAGAAGTCATCCCAGCTAAACGTACATGAGTCGCAGAGGAATTTTTGCAAGAAATCCAACTATCTGAAAACTGAATTTAATTGCACACTTCAACATACTTTTAATTTCATACTGGGTTAATATTGGACATGTCTGTGTAAATAACACTAATGTTAGCCCTTTCCCCATCACTATGGCACGCTGTAGGGTGAACTGTTAGCTTAATTGGGATATTTATCTTGTTGTGGAAATATAAGAATTGCCTATGCTTGTTTAAATAAAAAGAAAAAATCTGTTTTAAAATTGTAAAGCTTTTTTGTAGAAGCTCAGTACTTTTCCAATGCACTGTTGTACTAACGCATTAAGAATTAAAATTGTATCATGCTTAGAAATCAAGAATGCTTTTCATACAAAACCCACCACACAGAGAGCAAACTAATACAAGAGAGCTGCTTTTGTAACTGTGTACCTGTCAAGAGCAGTGCATATCTGTACTATTTATGTGAACAGCTACTGTAATATAAAACCAGTTGAATTAGACATCTTAATTGCATTAAAAAAATGGAAATTAAATGTTATAATTGCAGTGTTTTGGCTCAGTAATGCCACCAGGAAAAGACGATAAAAATTAGAAACTGTTCTAATGGCTGGTTATTTCTTGGTATGGTTGCACAAATGGGTATGTACCAGTTTGTTCAGTGAGGTTTACGCCCCGTTTTTCTGTCAGCTTTCACTTTCCATTTTTGAGGCAACGCTGTGTAACTCTTCAGCAGACAAGTATTGACGGGGTGTGTGTGGTTTTTTTCTTCCCCACCAGCTTCAACTGTTAGTAACCTCTGGATCTGTTGAGTGAACATGCTGATATATGTGGTGTTGGTAGCCTGTGACACAAGTGCCACAGAAAGATAAGTATTAACTGGAAAACAGATTATTAGTGTGTTAGGTTGTTTGAAAATCATAATTGATTATGGGAGTGCACTTAAATGTGTAGCCAATTCTAAGAATACCATTAAAAAAAACCCAATGAACTCAATAGTCTCATTGGATAGATGATTGGACAGATTAAAATTAATATACTTTTAATATTATATATGTGGCATACTGAAATTGAGAATTGGAAAAAGTACCTAAACTCTCATCAGTGTCAGGGGAAAACATCCTTCACCCTCAGTGACCTATTCTTTTGTTTTATTCTCTAATGATATTTTTTTTTTTTATCCTCTAGCTTACATGTGCAACAGGGAAAGCAGTATTTACTTCAACTCCAGGGCAGTAGTTAGGAAGGGATATGGACTGCTCTTGCTGGCTATATGGGAAATGTTGCTTGTTCCTCAGATGACAAAACCAAAGCTGGCCTATCTTTTTTTCCTAATTAAACCACATTTTTGGTGTTTTATAGTGGTGGTCGCATAAACTATAGTCTCTGCTCTAAGCCATTCTAACATCTCATCAGCTAGTTAAGGATTCCACGATGTCCCAAAATTCCGGATTTTTTCTGCGTGTGCATTTTGTGTTTGGTTCAGTGGGAAACCCTGACTGGCTATGGAGCTTGCTTTCCTCCTGGTGGGACACGCCGTTGTGGCAGAGGGAATACCTGTATTCTTTTTGAACAGAAGAATAAATAAGCTCATGGTTTTGAATTTTTCCCTCTGACATGCACCACTGTAAAACTGGAAGTTAGCTCTTAATTTCAGGTGCTGGGCTCTGCCAAAATTTCCTCAATAAAATGACACTTCTGCATTTCTTCCAGTAGCGTTCACGTAGCAAATACATGGTATCAGTTTCGGTTTCCAGTAGCTTTACTGACTTACTGGAGCATAGAATTAGAAGGAAGAAACCCCTCTCTACGTGAATACCATGTTAGATTTTGAAAGTCTGATGTACATCTTGGAGGACTAAAGCTGGTGACCAGAAAGAAAGGAGCCCACTAGTGCTAATGAATGTGAAGCACGGCTGTGATATGTGTCATTCAACATAGCTTTCTTTTTAATGTTCTGAGTTTCCAGTAACTGTTCACGTTGGTAGAATCAACTTTACAGTTTTGTTATAGCTTAATAGTGGCATGCCTTAACATTTATCTTTCTGTAACAATAGCAACTAATAAAATGTTGGAGGTTTCCCAAATGGTACCAAGAACAAATAATTTCATCTCAGTTCAGGAGACCTTGAACGTTCTCAGTGCTTTATATGCCTTTTCCGATGCCGAGCGTGCTGAAGGCGCTGGGGTTTGTTGGTGGAAATTAAATCGCTGATACGGCAAAGACCTCTTGATGTAGCTGAGTCATCTGTCAGCCTCTGTGGTAATTCAATTTCTATTCTTTTAAAGTTAGATGGGAGTTAGGAAAAGCTGATATTAACACTTCAGTTGCTAACAAAATATGAAAGAGTAATTTAACAAGGTTCACAGATAGCCTAATTTATGGTTTATGAATCACTTTGGTATTGAGTGTTTATACTTACTACTTCCCTCAGTTTATGCTTTCCTGGTATTACAAGAGGGATACAGCCACTTCACTGGTGCTTGTAGCTGTATGAAGGGTTAAACCGGCTAGTTTTGCCATTTTCAAAGGCATGGTTGTACAGAAATTGGGAGTCTGAGGAGGCAGCCAGCGGTGTTGCATCAGCTGCCTGGTTCGCAGTGCCACCGTGTGGGAGCCTCTCGGCCTTCCTGCAGCGCCGGCGGGGCTGTCCCCAGCCCGGGAGCAGCGCGGTTTCTTTTGCATTGAAGGCTGTTGCTTTGCTTTATTTTTTGAATGAGGTCCCTTGTAATTGCCTGCCTCAGTCGCTGTGGTGGTGGCTTTTGCAAGCTGCGAACTACCAAGCTCCTGCTGTGAGTATCTGCCCGGTGTGTGAGCTTCGTTCCTTTCTGCCAGGACAGACCTGTACCCGCAGGGCCTCTGCACAGAGCAATTACAGCAGTCACAAGGCCAAAACCTAGAATGCACAGCATTTTTTGTGTAAGAGTGTGTTTGATAGTTTGACTCAGATTGTGAAGCGATACAGAGTGGTGGATGCTTTTTTTTTTTTTTTTTTTTTTTAAATTGGGGCTTTATCCATTAAAAAGACTGTGAAGAGTCATTTGTTTGTTAGATTTCCCTTTCACGTGCACTTTTTGATTTCGTTGAACAAGTTGGGGTTTTTTGCAGAGGACTTGTAGGCAGTTAATTGACCTGTTTTAGAAATTATTTGATTAGTGTAGGTACTGCAGGCATAGAAATGACTCAAAAGTTTAGCAAGAAATATTGATGCGCAGGCCTGGCAGCTGCACCGCCGTGATACCTTACCGGCTTTGAAGGAGCCATAATTGTCCATTGTGTCAACTTGCCAACGAATGGATTTCCCACCGAAGTTGGCACAATGGACCATAATGACTGTCATTCCAGTTTCCCCTCACTTGTCTGGATTATGCAAATGCGGGGAGTCCAAGGGACTGTTTCCCTGGTATATCTGCAGTCCATGTTTATCTTGAAATAGTCGCCTACACAAAGAGGAGGTTCCCGGTGGTCTCATAATAACGCGAAGAGGAATGCAGCTGGGGGCGACCACCGCGCTCTGGGCTTGGAGCAGCGCGGCGAGGGGGGTGCCGAGTCTGCCGGCGCCAGCTTCCCCGTCGCGCTGCCGCACAGAGTGCGTCCTGCCGGCTTAGCCACAGCCTTACCTCTTGGTTGGGATCCTTTGCGGGAGCGTGTACATTCATGTCGCTGGTGTCTGGGATTTCTCATCAGTCATCCGCGGTGCTGGAGGAAGGGTCTGTACGGGAGCGTGGAGCTGAGGAGGTGCACAGGCATCTGCCTGCTCCGCTGCCTTCTCCAGCAGGAGGTGCTTTGGATGAGGCTTGGCTTGGAGCCACCTTCAGGGAATTTATAACAAATTCAGAAATATTTCCAGCCCTTACGTACACTAGGCTTTTTGTTTGTTTGTCCTTGACTAGGGAGGGAAGAAGGAGAGTGAAGAGACAGAATCAGTGGTGACTTACCCAAGTACATACAAGTTGTGTTAAAAAAGAAAAAAAGTGTGCATCTGTTATACCAGGGCTTCCCAACCTCTTGATTTGAGGCATCTATTTTTATTTTTATTTTTCTTAGGGAAACATACCATTGAATTTGTTTTGGTTGTTTTATCTGGTTTTGTTCCCTTAAGCTAAAATACCTGAGACTCCTTCCTGAATTTCATTATCTGCTAGTAAGGCTGTTGGTTGGGAAGCCCTGAATTCACCTGAGAATGTAACAGGTTTCCTTTTTTTTATTATTTTTTTTAATTTTTTTTGTACAGTGCTTTACATCTGTTTATGCTGGACTTGTTTAATACAAAATGGTACTCTGAGGTCATTGGACAACAGTCTGACCAGATTTGATAGCTAACATTTAGGAGGAGTGTTCCCTATGTAAGATGTCATAATGCAAATTTCAATAGACTCAATAAAATGCATGAAGTGTTCATTTTGTGCTTGATCATCACTCCTTGAGTTGATTCTTCTTATGGTGGGAATGCGCTGGAGGAAACGATGGTGGATGTGGTAGGGATTTATTTCCTCTCTACACCTTTTTCCTTGAGGCTGGTCAGAAACGGAAGAGCTGGAATGGTACAGAGTTAACTTCTCGGAAGAATTTATTGCTCCTTAGTACATAAAACTGAAGCAATAAATCTCACGATGTCCCAGACTTCTGTAAATCCATCAGTGGCTAACGTGGGATACCAAAGCAGTGTCGGCAAGTTGTCTCTCGAGTCCCGCTGTGACGTTTGTGGGTGCCCATCGGTGCTGGGGCTGTCAGGGCTGAGTCTCCCCAGAAACCCACTCGGCTTGCACGAGGTGCTCTCACGTACGGCAAAGAGCTTGGTCCTAAAATTAGTAGCTGATGTACGTGCAAATACTTGAGTGGGAAGGAAATTTTTTAGGGCGTGGGAAGCTATCTTTGTTGTCAGCGCTTCCCTCACCTCAACTCCGTTCCTCGAGTAGGAAGCGGGAGGCGTTCCCCGGGAGGAGCGTAATGGCATGGAGGGAAGGGAAGGGGTAGGAAGGTGATGTGTAGCTCGGGAACACGCAGCGCCCGGCGCTTTGGGTGCCACGGCGGGCGGTGGGTAGCAGGATCACAGGATCGCAGCTGGGCCGATGCTTGGCAGCACCGCGAGTGATGCTCTTGTTCTGCGCGGAGGAAAGTCGTGGCTTCCCCAAGCGTGCGTCAGGTCGGGATTCTACTCCAGCCTCACTCCGTGGGGAGAGCTCTTGGATAAAGGTGGAGTCTTCCCCATTCCCTCGAGCTCCGTGGTCTGTCTTGCGCTGCAGGTGTACAGTTCAATCTGAAATGGAGTCTTTAACACAAATGTTAACTTTTATTTCAGTGACTTCATTCATGAAGTGGTTCCCACACTTTCTGTGTCAGGAGCTCTTTGCTGGGTCGCCGACTCCAGCCCCACATCTCCCCATAGGAAGTCCTTCGGTTGGGGTAGCCCTGTATTTGTTCTTTAAAAACTGTCCATCAACCCCCAAACTGCTTAAAGAGTCCAAACCAACCTTGAGGCATGTTCATGTCTGACTTCATCCCTATGTTTGTTTTCTTTTAATATATTTGAGGTCTTTGTTCTGGCCTGTAAAACTTTATATAACCTTTTTCCTCCCTCTCGGTGCTTAAACCCTGTAACCTTTTACATTGCCCTGCACCTCCCTTTGGAGTCTATTTCCATGGCAGATCCAGACCTTCACAGCAGAATGTGTTTGGCTGCTTTGCTGGTCCTGCTGCTGGGCGGGAGGAGAAAAGTTGTATTTGGCAAACCTGTCCATCCCAGAGCGATGGGGGTTGATGATCTTAAAGGTCTTTTCCAACCTAAATTATTCTATGGTTGTATGGGTGCAGCAATAACCATGCATTTGGGGGCTTCTCACCTCCGAGAGGGCTCTTCTGGCCGCTCCTCAGTGGGATCGAGTGGTTGGAAAGATGCAGGGAGAAGAGCAAAGGCTCTCTGCTGCTCGCTCACCCTTCCCAGCTGTTTCAAGTGTGATTGAACCTGTTTCAGGGCTTTTAATATAATGAATCTGAACTCAGCTCTGTTGTGGCTCCCTAAACCGTTACAATAAAGTTACATAGGGAAAACTGAAGCCATTTTTTAGTCTTAAACTGGAGGGGCATTGTCTCTGACGTTAATGAGATGCTGATGCTGCATGCTCCAACTGTTCCCCTGAATAAATCCCCTGTTAAGCCAAGCATGTGAAAATCCAGGCGTCAAGTCCCCTCAGCAATGATTACTTCAGAAAATAGGAGTCATCCCGTATTTGCGGAGGGTTTCTTGAATTTTGGCACCCTACGCCAGCAGGGTCTCGGATTTTCATGGAAAAAGCTTATAAGGCAGCATCCCTGTGCCAGTGCGGTGGGAGCGGGATGGGGGCTGTGGTGGGTTCCTGGTGGCTCCGGCAGAGCGATGCCTCGTGCAGTGCCAGGAGCAGAGCCAGCCAGGCTCCTGGGTACTAGCAGCAATGATTTTTTATTTTTTTTTTTTGTACTGCTTTGATTTCTTGGAATGGACTTGCAGAATGTGATTTCTCCAGGCTGAAAGTTTGAGGCCGGTGCTGCTTTGCTCTGGAGCGGTGGCTCTGCTTGCTGGGCTGGGTCCCGTATGAAATGCCACGAAGCACAAAGTGCCTGGCTTAGTTTCTTGGCTTTAATACCCGCTCTAGTCTTTCCTTCCACAGCACTGAAACGGCCCTGACGACACCGCCCCAGACCGAAACCCCACGTTTTGCCCTGCATCTGCAAAGCCAGACCTTGCCCGCGGGCTGGCTGGTGGTTTTGCTGCTGCCGGAGGGCATGATGGGTGTGAAAGCTCTTGAAACGAAGCTATTTCAGGAGCCCACAGGGTTCATCTCCTGACCCCAGAGCAGGGATCTCTGCCAAGGTATGAAGGCAGGTGGGACTGCTGCGTGCCTGCCCTGAGCATCACTCGCTGCCAGCCAAGGCGGGGGGGGGGGGGGGGGGGGGCAGCGCCAGGCAGGTGAAAGGCAGGAAAATGTGCAGTGGAAGTAGTTTAATCTCTGTAGGTGCTGCTGACTTCTAAATAAACTAAATAAATCCTAAATAAATTGGAGAATGACTCGGGCTTTGCTACTGGCACCTTTGGGGTGGTCTTGTTTTAATTTGTAAAGATAAATCTAAATAAACTGAAATCCTTGTGTGGAGGGGGGGACGCTGCGAACTGTTGGCTGGCATCTGGGCAGTGCTGCTGGTGCTGCTGGTGCTGCTGGGCCAATCTGCCCCGTGTGTGCGGCGTGGCCAGGAGGGAAAGACAAGTGCTGGGAAATGATGGAAAGGGATGAAGGACAGAGGAAGGAAAGGAAAAGAGGTGAATTAAACTGAAGGAAAACTAAGGAAGGGTAAAAAAAGAGAAGGCTTTTGAACTGTGCTTGTCTCAGTGGGACTGGTAAAAACATCAGCACAGGTGGAAGAAGAATACTGGTGGGAGCAAAAGCACAGGACCCTGGGGGTCTGGTTGTGAGGATGCAGAGCGGGTCCAGGAGAGCCCTGGGGACCACGGTCCAGGGCCCTGGGGGGCGAGCGGGTGGCTCACAGGTGCTGATGGAGGCGATGCTGTGTTGGCCACGTATGCCGGGGCTGAACAATTCTCCAGATGAGATGACAACAGATTTATAACCATAAAATCCCAATCCTGGGCGGAAGAGGTGCAAGGCAGAACAATAGCTGGAGCCTGCGAGGGCGGCGGGGGACACAGGCACAGGGCCCCGCTCGTACCCCACCCCGCAGCCCTGGGAGGAGCTGTTTACACAACCCTGCCGAAAAAGCCCACGAACACTGCTTGTGTTTCCAGTGTGGGATCGACTGGGGCTGCAGGTGATTGGGAGAGACTTGTTTAGTGCAGCTCTTGTGCCAAAAAAAAAAAAAAAAAAAAAAAAAGAGCATTAAAAAAGCATACCCCCAAGCCTCGGCCAGGATAAAGCATGCACGAGCAAGCGGGTCCAAAAGCAATTAGCGCTTCTTGCAGCCCAACGGGTTTCTCCGTTCCCGCACCGTCGGGTGGGCTCGGGCTGCCTCCCACCGCAGGGATGCTGCATGGTCAGTGTCGGTGGCACCACAGGGAACCTGGGCTCTCCCCTCCCTCCCAGCCACACAGCTCTACTGCTCTCTTTTCCCCCTCTCCCCTGTGCTGTATTTGCCTTAGATCTAAGCATATGTATCATTTCCTCCCTTGCTTTGCCCTGCTGCCAGTATTAAAGCGGTTTCCCATATTGCAATAAAAAAAGCCCCCACAATCCAGCCCGAAGGAAAGGAGCACATCCTGAGCTCACCCCAGCGCTCAGCCCCCCACTGCACCCTGCGTGGGCTCCTTCCCCCTTGGGTGACACATCCCAGCCCCCACACCCCACGCTCAGGGCACAGGGTCCCATGACGCCCCAGCCCGGTGCCCCCCGCAGCTGCCTGAGCCACAGCCCCCCCAGCAGCCCTGCCAAGCCTGGGTGCAGCTGAACAGCCCTGGGAAGGGATCTTTTCCCAATTATTGCTTTAATTAATGGCAGCAAAGCAATGGCTCTAGGAAAACTTTGCATTTGGAGATGGTGAAGAAAAAAAGCTGCCACTCATCCGTGCGTCCTTCAAGTCCTTCAAAGGAAATTGCAGATGGGGTTTGTTGACTGGTTGGTGTTTTTTTTTAAGGATTATAGTGCTTAAGTCCTGCAAAAAGAAAACAGATGGAGAAGAAGACAATTTAAAAAACAAGCCCAGCCCAGAGCCGTGGGGAGAGGAGCGGCAGAGCGGCTGGGCACAGCATGCACCCGTGGCCTCCAAGCGCCCGGTAACCCTTGCAGGCGGTCAGCCTCACCCAACGCACACATATGTATGTGTGTGTAGATATATAAATTAAAAAAATGACTAAATTCAACTATAGATATCATATATGTCATTCATATATACATATCTAAAACCATATTCAATTTATAACTTCCAAACTAATATAAAACGTTGACATGTGGTTCATATTTAATATATAAAGCATGAATTTTGCATTTTGTAAGTGCAAATGTAAACATATATAATCAGCTTGTTTTAATCCATAGTATTTCAATTTTAATGTATGACTATATATAGAAATACTTAACTATTGCGTTACAGTAATGAAAACCTCATTATTTTTTGTTGTTGTTGTTGGGTTTGGTCTTTTCTAGTTTACAGCCTTTCTATTCAAAAAACTCAGGGTTTTTCTCTGATCCAAAATCCTTTTTTTTTTTTTCCCCTCACTTTTTCAGCTTTCCGTGTATTCGGGCTGGATCCAGCAGCCTGGCAGAGGGCGGCTGCTGCTCCGTGCCCCAGGCTCAGCCAGCAGCAGGGCTGAGCGGGGATTCCCAGCGGGCATATGCACAAACACACCTATGGAGAGAGATATAGATGTACGGATTTATTTATGTGGAGATGGGCCACGGTGAGCTGATGCTCCTGGGGGTGCTGGGAGCAGCCAGGCAGGGGCTTCCCCCCCACTGCCTCTCGGGTGCCCCCGTGGGCGTGCAGCCCCCTTTTATCACACCCTCCCAAGTCCCCTCCCAAGTTTGCAGCCATCCCAAGAAGATTGTTGTAATACCAGGCGAGCATTGCTTTTTCTGTTACCTGTAAATGAAGGGCTGTGCAGCCCCAGGTGTCTGCACGGTGCTTTCTGCTCTCGGCATGGGGCTGCAGCGTTGCCGCTCCTGCTCTGTCCCTGCACGCACCGCACGAAGTCCTCCAGAGGAAACCCTTGCTGTAGCCTCATTCCCTTTGAATCTCTATTTACCATCTCTTATCTCCTGGTGGGTTTTTGTTGTTTTTTGTTTTTTTTTTAAATACTATTTGTAGTAAATATCCTCAACTTGAAAAAGGGTTGAGATGCACATTAGAGAAAAAAAAAGCCCGAGCTATATAAAACTAATGCATATGTCAGCTTTCATCTAATGTCAATTAAAGCGTGGAGCATAAACAAATCATTAATATAAAGCCCTTGGTAAAAGCCTTGTTTTCAGTGTCTCACAGCCACCATAACCTCACTTACAAATAATCATCCCTGTTCTCTCCCGCCCTCAACCCCCCCATAACTGCTCTTATTGACAAAAAGAGATTAGCTCTCCCGTGACCAGCACTAATACCCGGAAGGCCTCACCGTGCCCCCAAACTGCTGCCAAAAGGAAGAAATAATACTAACAATAATAAGTTTACAAAACCCACCCAGCCCTGGTGCTGTCCCTGTGTGAAAGCCCCTGTGGGGCAGAGACGCCGGTGAGCCACAGCCCCCCCGAAGATGCCGGCTGATAAAAGCCAGCCCCAAAGCTGTGCCCAGGGGAGCGGAAAGGAAACCTGTCCAGGTCGCTGGGGGCTCACCCCGACCGCTGACACCACTTTGGTCACCAGCATGCTCTCAGGGGTTTCTTTCTTTATGATTTTCAGTTTTCAATGTCTTGAGTGGGACAAGGACCACCCTCTACCTCCTCTCACCCTTCTGCATGGCATCAGAAAGCTCTTCCCCCCAGTCAGGCACCAGGACCTCGGCAAAGTCTTTCCTCAAGGTATATGAAAGACTTGATACAAATAATTCCCACGTTAAACTGCCACTTCTCTGGCCCCTTTTCCTTCGACACCCTGGGCAGGCACCCAGCAGAGGGTTGGCAGCAGCCGGGAAGCTGCCGGGGGGCCAGTGCCCACAACGCACCACGGGGAGAGGAAACCTGGTGAGACACAGCACCAACCTCTTTTCTTTTTAAACTGGTTTTATTCTACACAATTTTTTTAAACAACATTCATAAAACATTAATTACAAAAATGTGCTAATATGGGGTAGGTTTTTGTTTTTGTATACCAACAATCAGAAATTCACATTTTGAAAGGATAGTCATACTTTTAAGACACACATTCAAATACTTTACTTCCAGATACAAAATTTTAAGGGAATATAAATCGCTTACAAGGAGCAGATGTCAAAAAAAAAAAAAATAAAAGGAATAATTTTAGACTTCAGGGTCTGACTTTTGCATCGAATTGAGTGGCTGCTGGCTCTGCTGGTCTGCCCAGGGCGCCCAGCAGCCCCGGGCACTTCACAGGACCCAGTGCGGAGCCATGCACAGCTCCTGCTGAGTCAGAGCTGGGAGCACAGGGAAAAAACCAAAAATGGGGTTGCAAAGCTACTGATGGTGCTTGCAGCCTTCTGCTGAGTCTTTCTAGTAGGTACAGACACCACGAGGGTGAGCATCACCAGCACATCGGCAGGGCAAAGCAATGCGTCCTGCCCTGGAAACCCGTGGGCAGGATTTTTTCCATCGGTGCTGGAGCTGATGCCGCCCAGGACAGCCCCGGACAGCAGCAGGGCTGGGGAAAGGCACGGCATCGGGATCCACTGACCGGCATCGGGATCCACTGACTGGGGGGTGATGGCAGCAGGCTTGGAGGTCTTGCTTTAAAAAAAGCCGTCTCCTGGGTTACCCGAAACGGCCAGCATTCAAGCCTCCACCTCGGTGCTCTTATGTGGAATCAGCTCCAAAATCCACCCATCCGAAAGCAAATATTTGGCTTCGTCCTGCTGGATTTCAGGGCAGGGGAGGGAGCACGGGGTAATTTCCTAATTGCCCTCAGCCTCCCCAGAAAAGTCCTGTCTCTGGCTTGAACAGGTTCAAATGGCTGAAATGGGATATGCTGGGAAAGTTCAGGCCTCGAGAAGTCGTGTTCTTTCCCAAAATGATTTGAATGGAACCCAAGTGCATTCAGGCAATCTGGCCATCACCAGCTAGAAGCAGAGCATCAAGGCTACACAAAAACCTGCTCCAGTAAACAACTTGTATTACACGCCACAATTAAAAATGTACAAAAAAGAAGAAAAAAAAAAAGCTTCATTCCTTAGTAAAATAGACACTAAGTCTTGCCTCTAATGCTACAGTTAAGAGCTACACTTGCCTTGCCAGTTGGAGGTGGACGCAGGGTGAGTGTTGGGAAGTATGTTACAAAAAAAGGAGAAACTTTAGAGGTACAAAACCTCCTTCCAAAGCCATGTTTTGCAGAAAATGGGAGGGACTGTGTCTTTCCTCTCCTGCCTTGCCCCTGCCGGGAGCGGGGACCCCAGCCCCGCTCCTGCGGTCGGCGGTGCTGGTGTTCTGCCACCACGGTGGCAGGGCTGTGGTGGGAGAGGAGATGCAGAGCCGCTCGCAGCGTCCGTCCTTGGTGGGAGCACTAAGGGCATTGCAACATCTGCAAAAATAAAACAGCAAAACACCCACAAAAGGGGTTGTGCAGGATAAGCCCGCCAAAGCCCAGCAATAACCTCGCTGTCACCAGGACTAAAGTCTGCAGAGCTGCTGTGCCAAGCTGATACAGCGCCCGGAGCGATGCTCGCCCCTTGGCCATGGGGAAGGTCACCCCTGCAGCCACCCCCAGGGCTCAGCTGCAAAGCCCACTCAGAGCTGCGCAGGGATGGCAGCTCCATCCATCCCCACGGCTGCTTTCCTTCCAAGGGCTCTCGAAAAGAAAGGGAACAGCTTTATTCCGTTGCTTGCTGGTGGAGCCCCTCTACAGCGCCAGCTCCATTCCCACCCGGCATTACACAGAGAACATTGGAGGAGTATTTCAGGAGCACTGGTCAGTCACATCCTTCTCCCCACAAGTTACAAGGGCAGCTGAGATTTAAGCAAAAGCACCCAAAAGAGCTGCCCGAGTGCAGGTTTTTGCGGCAGAAAGGCAGCAGCTCCGGCAGCGGGAGGGGGCTGCCCCACTTGCCTTGGCAAAGGAGCTGGGGCTTTCAAAGTCATTCCAGTTGTCTGCTTCCAGCTGGATAAGGAGAAGCAAACTGCCAGCACGAAAATTATTGAAGCTAAAATAAACAAGGTAACCCCCAAAACAAAACTGTTGGGGACAGAGGCATGTGAAAGCTGGTAACAGTTTGCAGTGAAGGATGGAGGGATGGCAAGGGTCTCGGTTCGGTCTGTCCCCCTCTGCATCCAGAGGATTTGGGCCAAGTTCACTTTTATTCAGGTTGTTACTCTGAGGATGGCGTGGCCACCTATAGATGCAGATGTCAGCCAGGGTTAAGATCCACCCTAAGCCTCCTGAGATGCTGAACCAGAATGATCTAAGCAAGCGTAGATGTGATCCTCAGCACCAAATCAGACTGCCCAGAGCAAATCGCTCTTAGCACCAACGTACCAACGCCAAAAGAGACCCTCTATTGCCGTGTAAAATGTCCCTGTGGCACTGTCATGCATGGGAGAGCAGGAATGTCCTTGCCCAGCTGCAGGCCACCTCCCTGTCCTGGCTCCTCTGGCCCAGGCAGCTCAGCCTGGAGGGTTACAGAGCTCCTTGACTGCCAGCGCAGCCAAACTGGCAGCCCCAGACTACCACCGTGGTGGGAGGCAGAGCCAAAATGTCTTGAAACTGGGGGTCCCCAAATCCCACGGTACCGCACCACACCTGCAGAAGCCCTCAAGCTTTGATGGCAATTAGGTTGTGGCCTTCCCACGGCTTCCACAGCGGGGAAATGTTGGGAAACGTTCCATGAGTGCCCGGAATTTGTTGAATTTAAGCTATGCGACTTCGAAGCGTGCACTGCCCTGGCTGCAGGACCTCAGGGCAGGGCACGCTGCAATGAAGCAGCTCCCGCAGATTGTTCCAGCTTGGTTTCACAACTCACAAAAGCTCTAAGCCATGAATCATGGCACTTCCCGGGCAGCTCCCGCAGCTGCTGCTCTGCTAGCCTTCCTGTCACTGGGACAACCGCCCCCCCAGCTCGGCTGGGCTGTCCCGCTCCATCCCACAGCCAGAGCGAGAGGAGTTAAACCCAGCGCCTCACTCTGCAGCAGGGAAAAAAAAAAAAAAAAAAAAAAGAAAAAGAAAAAAGAAGAAAAGACAACAACTTGGTTTTGGACACCCTCAAGCTAAAGATCTAGAGAGGCAGCCCCAGCCAAGCCCCAAGCAGGGCGCTGCTGGGACACGTCCCCTGCTTGCTGTACACTTACATAAGGCTACGCGCACGCCTGCAGCTCTCCAAACACCCCGGGCATGGGGCAAAGCTGGGCCCTCCCCAACCCCTTCCACCCCCTTCCCACCCGAGGGACTCAACCCACTCCAGTGCCCTCGCTGGCTCCCAAAACTGGCCAAGCCTGGAGTGTCAGGCTCCACCTTCCCCTGCCGGAGCAAGGGAGCAGGGCAGGAATCACAGCCCAGCACTTGCAGCAGAGGGAGAATTTTTGGGTTTTTAATTAGAAATCTGAGTAAAAGGTAGTTTTTGCCATTAACGCTGCCCCCTGCTCAGCCCTTGCCTGCCCAGAGGAGGACATGGATGTGCTGGGCCAGGAGGAGCGAACCCTGATGGGAAGAAGCAGGAGGGGCTTGGGGATGAAGCTTTTTTTCACAACAGGTAGGGACCTATGTGGTGTCATAGCACCAGACTACAACAGGCTAAAAGCATGTTTT
Organism: Falco rusticolus; assembly: GCF_015220075.1. Taxonomy (NCBI): domain Eukaryota; kingdom Metazoa; phylum Chordata; class Aves; order Falconiformes; family Falconidae; genus Falco; species Falco rusticolus. The sequence continues at coordinate 2,897,129 of NC_051200.1, read as the reverse complement.
GGAGACCAGTGCAAGTTCTCCCTGTTTATAGATCACCACAATCCCACCTCCCACATGCCATGCCACAAGTCTGCAAAAATTCTTGCAAGCTGCCTGATACTCAAGGGACAAACCACACACAGATCAGCAGCATTTAGCTGACAAACAACCCCCAAAATACTCCTCTTCATGTTGACAGACTGCTCCAACCTTTGCCCTTCCTGTTCCCATCTGTGTTTGCAGATGAGGTGAACCTTTCATTGCTGTTGCTCAAACACGCCTTCCCCCCAGCAGGATCTGCCCTCGTCTTGACCAAGGGCAGGATCTCAACCAGACAAAAGATGCTGAGAGTGGGTTGGGGAGGCTGGTACCAGACATTGGATCAGGATAGGATGAAGGATGGATTCCTTCAACCAAACTCGGGTGGCCCTGAATGCACCTCGTCACTCGAAATCTCCTAGACAGTTGATAATAAAAGCTGAGGGCAAAGACCAAAACTCAGGGGGGACAGATGTGGGCACCACCATCCCCCCTGGGAAGAGCACTGGCTCCTGGCTGGCACAGAGCTGGGCTGATGCCACTGCAGCATTAAATATCCATTGCACTGGATGCAGGCTCCTCCCAGGGCAAAGACCTCTGCAGGCAGGTGCAGCATTTAAGGCAAGTGGAAATCTGTAGAAATTTGGGATTAGAACCAAAAATTGCCTAATGAGCCAGAGAGGTTTTACCGCAACGAAGTCTTGTGCAAAGCTGGGTGCAGTCATCAGAGGGCTCTGCCATGCAGCCACTCGCTCAGGCCAGACATGGATTTGAGGCAGCTCTGCTGGTCCTCTTGCTGCTCTGAAGAAGCTACTTCTTGAATTTAAATCCCTCATAATCTCTCCTTCGGGGGACATTAAGGTCAAAAACATGATTTAAAGAACCCCCGATGTAATAAAAGCCCCAAAACTCACAAAAGAAGTTACGAAGCAATACATTTCTTCCCTTCAGCTGTCAGGTGACTTTGAAGATGCCTCACTGCCAACACTCCCACCTGAAAAGCGTCACTTTAATGCCCTGCCCTAGGCTAAGCCTGGCAGATCCCACCGCAGCTGGAGCCAGGGCTCTGTGGTTCGGCTCCCCACAATGTATGGGTGTATGCATGCCCTAAACCGAGCGCCGGGGCAGCAGAGCCGTAGCAGATGATGCAATACGGCCAACGAAGGGTAATAACAGTCACAGGAAAGTGTATCGAAGAAAGAGATGACGGGACATCTCATTTTATAGTCATAAACAGACACGTCACAACACACCAGTTAAACTTCTGGCTCATACGGGGACAGAAGGGCCACAAGACCACAAGACCTTACAATGCATTAGCCAACACAGATTACAAACAGGGCCAGAGGGGCATGCAGGATCCTGAGCCTATTTACAACGGTCCCGCTGCTGCCCGCGGGAGGGGGCCGCCACTGAAACCAAGTTTCCACAGCAAAGATTTGTCTCGGTGTTACAAACCCCCACACTTGCCTGGGGACCAAGGGATGATTCCCATGGCACACGTCCCTCTTTAGGCTACTCATTTTTTAATGGTAGGTGAATTAAAAATGAAAACCCAATGAAAGATGGTTTTGCAGCCAGGATGAATGTGAGCTTTGTTTCTTGCTCTCTCCTGGGTTGTTACTCCCAGGAAAAGGTACCCCGGTCCCAGCCGGCACCTCGTTCGGGGACCCACCGGGGCAGGAGGACTTCCCTTGCTCTGTGCCATGCTCATTAGCGATGCCACGCTCATTAGCCTGGAGATGATTAATTTCTACACAAGGCTGAGCTCTGCCTTCACTCTGTGTGGTGGGTACCCACGGGCTGGGTGATTTTCTTGAGCTCTTTCCCCCCAGGCATGGCACTGACCCTGCACAGCAACGCACAAGCTACAAGTTAAACACTGCCGGGGCTTTTAAACCTTCTGGAAACGCTGGGCTTCCCCCGCCAATACTGACTCGTGGTTATTGCTGCATAATACACAACTGGCCCCGCAAAAGAGCGGTGACACCCTGTGCCCTGAGCCAGCTGCATCCCTGCACCTGCGGGTGCCCCTACGCCCAGCAGCGAAGCCACTGCCCAGCACGGAGAGAACGATGCCACGTGGGGCTCTGTCCCAGCGCTGCGTGCCCTGATGCCTCCCAAACGCCCGACTCATCGGCTTGGCCACGGTTTTCACCTTGCAGAGCCAGCCGCTGTGGGCTGCGCTGGGAGCTGCCCCTCTCCTTTGTACCTCAGGAGCCCAATCGCTAGTTGCTGGATGAAAAAACGGAGGCAGCAAGTGGCCAAGGGACCTGCTGGTCTTGTCCAGGCATTTTTAAGGCATGTTTTGCAGAAGGATGCTCCCACGTGGCTCCGTCTGATGAGGGTGGCAGCCCCCGAGCTGGATGAGCTCCCCATCGTCCCAGCTGCAGCTCCCTGGGTGTGTGGGAGAGCAGCAGAAAAAGAGGAGAGAAGATTAAAGCGGGACTCGCCGACCATTTATTTGGTTTGTGCATCGGACTAAAGCAGTGTTTCCTCCTTCAGAGCTGCTGGCTCCCAAACAGCCTCTGGTGCTGGACGGGAAGGTGGCTGCCTGGCTTGGACATGACACCGGAGGAGAAGGACCGACAGCTGCAAGGTGCAACAAGCTCCACCTGCTTCAGAAAGGCATTAATTAGCTGTAAACCTCTGTCGTGATGTATAGAAAACTGGGGAGAGGAGCAGGAGATCGATCAAGTTTCAATCCTGGTGAGAGTTCTCCTTAGAAAAATGGGTTAGAGGAAAAAAAAAAGGTGGCTTTGAAATCAAAACTGTCCTGAAAAAGAGCGTTTCTGCTAGTTAAAAGCCTTTAACTAGAAGAACTTTTTGTTGTTTGTTTTTTTCCTTTACAAACATAGTGCATCTGCGATCATTGAGAATCATGGTCCATCTAGAAAAGGGCCTGTGCTTGGGCTATGGAGAGGCTGCTGGTGGCGACAGTGTGGCGAGCGGCGTCACATGTGTGCTTCGGAGGCGTCACACGTGTGCTTGGGAGGCGTCACATGTGTGCCTCGGAGGCAGGGCAGCCGGGCAGCAGCTCCCCATTCACCACTGCCTCCGAGACCAGCATCTTGTCTTTGCCAGAATCCAGGCGCTGCTTCTTCAGCATCCTCTGATGGACCAGCGGGACAACGGAGAGCACCAAGCCACCGATGATGGGGGGGACTCCGGCAAAATAAAAGGCCGCGTCGTAATTCCCAAAATAATCATTGAGGTATCCTGAAAGAGAACAACAGTGGTTATAGACATGTCAGTCTGACTTGTCTGCTCCCTTAAGTGAGAGCTGCAACTTGCTTCAACCACCAGAATTGCGGAGATTTGGGTTTTTAAAACAATCTTTTTTTTCCATGGCATTCCTTGGAGTTTTAATGCCCTGGATTGAAGGATGTGAACAGCCAACATGGTGTAGCGAAGAAGCTGAGAAGGAAAGCCTCAGCCATGCTCCGTGTTTAACCAGAGCAGGACACAACCAGACCCAGCTCAAACAACCCCACATGCAGGCTGAGACAGTGTTAAACAACCAGACATTTTGGGTGGCTTTTCCTAGCGCCTTCCCGGCCAGGAGGCAATAGGAAAAGCAGGCAGGGGCTGTTCCTCTGCGGATTGCCTCCACCTGGAAGCCCCACTTTGTTTACAGGTACGTTATCGGCATGGGGATGTCGGCTGAGAAATACATGCTGCCAGTTCCAAACTAACCGATCCCTTAAAAACCAATGAGGTTCTGCACTTGTTAGCTCGGCAAGTTCTGACACAGACAGGCATCCCTGGAGAATAACACATCGCCATTTATTGGCACTGGAAAATCCCTCTGAGTTCTCTGCTGCGCAGACGTTTGCCTGAGGATTACGGCCAGGGAACGAGCCCCTTCAGCCAGCCCCGTGCCCAGCAAACCCTCGCAGTGAGACGTTTGCAAGCCCCACGTTCCTTCCCAAGGGCGTCAAACTGAATTTTGCTGCCAGAAGCAGAAAGATCAGAGGTGCTTATACAGCTTTAGCTTATTCAACAGTCCAGGGGCTGAACTCGCCGATTGGCAATTAGTCCCCAGATATCTAAAAGGACTTCTAGAAAACTGGTATCTGCCAATTTTTAGCTCGGCTTCAAACAGAATTCAGTTAATGTGATCTTGGGTTGCTCTCACTGTTCCCCTGCTGGTCATCTTTCATCAGCCTGAAGAAAGGCCCTGAAATGCTACAGGACGTAGTATGGACTGATGCTACCTCTGTACTTGAAACCCCCACGTGACATGATAAGCCATAAAATTCAAAACTGTATGTCTGGTCTCATGCCAAATTACCACCATGGGTGAAAGCCTCTACAAGCATCTGCTCCCTCCCAACAGCTGGCTCCAGGTCCGGCACGGCGGTGCTACCAACCTGCTATCGGCGTACCCGCGGTCATGGGCACAGCCATCAGCCCCATGAGGTACCCTATGGCCTGGGATGCCTGCATGGGCCCCACCAGCTCGAAGGCAATGGGGGCCATGATGGTGGTGAAGAAGCCATCACAAAGGCCGAGGAAGAGGCAGATGACAATGACGCCCTCAAACCCTTGGCACTGGGGGATCATCATGCACAGGATGCCCAACAGCATGAAGGATGCAACCTGGGGAGACAAAAGTGGGCATGTCAGCGGGGTGCAGGATGAGTGGGGATGTGCAGCAGGAATTGTCTCATGAAGATGACGCTGAACAAGTCACTGACATTGCCCCCTCCTCTGGACCCAGCAATGCCATCCATCCTCTGCTCTTGTCTCGGAGAGGCCCTTCAAAATAACCTTTTAAGAAGCTTTAGGAAGGATTAGCTGCTGGATTAGCTGCTAGATTTCAGCAGTTTGTTTTTCAAAAACCACAAGAAGGTGAGAGGGTGTCCAGCAGTTTGGGAGGAGTTGGGACCACAGAGCTGGATTGCTGAACGAACACTGAGACCTCAGGTCAAGTGAGTAACGAGATCTCTGTAACCCTTCTACAATAAATTGTCTTCGCTAACAGCAGACAAGGGTGTGAGGTAATGGTCAGTAAAGGATTTGTGATCTGTGGTTGCCAGTTATTAAGCAGAGTGTGGACACTGATTTAGGGGTGCTGTCCCCTCACCCGCCAGCAGCTACGCGGTGGGTTGGACACAACATACCTGCAGGTAAATCTTCTTCAGCCCGGGAATGCAGTCACCAATGCGGCCTGAAACCAAGCGCCCCAGCCCTGACATGGCCCCGAGGCAAACCAGGAGGATCCAGTCCTTCTTGGTTTCTTGAAATCGCTTCTCCACGTATTTCACCTAGGATGGAGGGAAGGACACAAGGACGTGAATCGAGTAAGTTAATCCCTCTCATATCCCGAGAAGGCACAAGGCTTCCCGCAGAGGGCTCATGGCTCTGGGGTGGTTGTGTGACCCCCACACCCGCACCACGCTGACCTGCACACACCGCCTCCACCCGCCCCAGACCGTACAGCCCCCGCCTCTCCTGCTAGCAATGCTGGTCCTCAGGAGCTGCGACCGCCCTGCCCACCCTGGCACAGAGGGCAACAGAGGCATCAAAAAGCTGTCTCCTCCCACCACTAGTCCTGTTTACAGGACGTGCTTGCAGCAGTTTCTTAGCTTCGCAGCTTTTGGTGGCTCTGTCCCTACTGCCTGCCTCCACCTCCCCACCTCCCCCGCGCTCGCACGGAGGAACCCTTCCACCCCGAGCCAAGGGACCTCCCTCCCCTTCCAGTCCCAGCCAAGGCTCTTACCAGGTTCATGTAAGGTACGAGATATCCCAGCACAGCAGTAGCAATCCCAAAGGCCCAAATCCGATAGGTCTTTCTCCGGAAAACCCTCAAGTTAAAGTACTTGCGTGTCTGGGACCAGCACTGCTGCCGCACGCTCCGGCTGCCCAGCTTGTCCTGCCCATCGTGCTGAGAGTCACAAGAAGGCGGCAGGATGGGCCGATAGGTCAGGGACAAGAATATCTGGATGAGCATTAAGGCACTGAGTACTTGGAAAGTGTGCGCCAGCCCAATGGCCTTCCCAACCATCTTCAGGAAGAAGGGGAGCGGCACGGAGATGAGGCAGCTGCCACCGGCCACGATGCCGTTGGCCAAGCCAAGGCGGCGCTTGAAGTAGTGACCAAGGATGACCAGCGAGGGCTGGAAGGCAAAGGAGCTGCCGCAGCCAAAGAGGATCCCGTACGTGAAATAACGAACTTCCAGAGACCTAGTGGGGAAAAAACCACATTGAGGTGGTTACGTTACGCAGAGGTAAGGGAGCCTTCACCCCCATGGTCCTGCAAAACCTGGAGTCAAGAGCCAGGCCCCGCATACCACAGGTGCTACACAGACAGTCTGACCTTGAGGAGCTTATTCCCTAGCCAAAGCAAGGATTATCCTCATTTCACAGCTGGCACATTAAATCTTTGGGAAAATGAAGTCTAGCTGGGCAGTGCTTTCTGCATAGAGGAGATGCCCTCCTTGGGAAGTTGACCGAACTTGAATGGTTTTTAAATTACAGCAAGCAAGATTTTTCTAAGGTAGGCAGGGTGGGTTATTTTTAGCTAGAAATCCATTTTTTTCCCACTGAAAGGACTAACTGAAAACATTCTGCACCCAGTGTTTGAAAGCAGAAGGCACCAACCCTGCTGGTTATTAGGCACTTAGGAAGGAAACATTGCACTTCTGCCCAGGCTTCAGGCTGGTTAATTAAGTTGCTCTTCTTTAAGCTCCTCTGGGAGCTTCAATTAGACAGTTAATAGAACTCATTTGTACCTTACATTGGTGGCTGCACTCGAGGAGGAAGCAAAATGGCTGCTCTACAGAACAGGTGGAAAGTCCTGAGAGCCCTTGGAAGGAGCTGCTTCCCAACTGCCAGCCCAGTTTTCCCAATAGAAGCAGCTGAGAAAGGAGCCTAAAGTTAGGCGGTGCAAATAGCCCATTGTGTTTCTCTCCAGATGAAGGATTTTTTTCTTCACCCCTGTGCAATACATTCAGCTGCAAAAGTCTGCCACAAAATGCTGCATGGGAGGAGAGGGCGATGGGAACGTTTGGGCAGCTCACCCGGCAAGTGATGCTGCACGAACGGGGTCCTTACTCCAACACACAGAAGGACTTGTGAAATAGTGAGTGCTGTTCACGAAGTGAACAAGGAGACGGCAGCCCAGATCTAATGGAGCAGTTTGAAGTGGAGAAAACATTTACAAGCACATCATTTCTTCCATTACGCGCTCGTCTCTCTAGCTAGCCAAGCAGAAAGCAGAACGTGCTTGCTGTACCCAGTGGCTCAAAGACAAATGACTGTCATGAAAGGCGATTTCCAGCTACTCCAGAACGAAGCCACATCAGAGCCCCTCTGCAGGAGCCAGGCAAGCAGCTGGGCTGTGCAGCCTGTCTCCAGCCGCCCACGCACCAGCCCCAGCCATCTCAGCTGGGTCACACCAGCTTTGGTAGTGCCGCTAAGCTGATGTGGTGGATAAGTGGAGACAAATGCTGCGGTTCCCATCTGCTCCCTGTTGACGCTAAGACACCCCTGCATGAGATGGGGCTCCTTTTGGCCATGCTTTTTATCCAGGATTTCCCACCCTGCTCGCTGGGAATCAGCCAAGCTGCTCTCCGGTGGGAAGGGTGGTATTGTCTCCCTCGGCTAGTGAGGTCTCACATGGATAACGGTGTCTCCTGGGACGAGGAGGTTTCGCTCAGTGGCTGCCTCTCAGTTACAGCTCACCATGCAAATGGCCCTGGCTCAGCCCGGCTGGCAGAGGTTGGGGGATTTCTCTCTGTGGGAGAAACCAGGCAGAAATTGCAGTGGGGAAGGAGAGGCAGGTGAAAAGGGACTCAAATCCCACTACAGAACACTTAATGGTGCAGAAGAGGAGGGTTGGGGAGGCATTGGGAGGCATATGAAGACAGGCCTGCTGAACTGGCCATCACCTCCCACTCCTCACGCTAACATATCCCCCCTAAAACCGAGGGGAAGGTGAAGCGGGATTTCTCCCTTCTTAAGGGCGCATAAGAGCTGATTACGAGCACAGGGGACACCCGGTGCAAGACTGTGAAGAGAGGAAAAGCCGTCCCTCCACCCCATCCAGAAAACTTCAGCCTTCCCCAGAGCTCTGCTCTTCAGTGGATTTTGTTTGTTCAGTGTTTTCCATACAAAACTCCCAATGTTTTGCGAGTAGGAGGCACTGAGCGTGAGCTGGGCGCTGGGGTCCTGCTGGGCAGGCTGAGCAGCTGGGGGGGTTGGATCATCTCGGCACAGTGCTGGGACCACTGCGGCTCCGCCTGGACAAAGCAAACCACTTTTGGAGAATCGGGTGCGTGTAGCCCAGCCGGCACTGGGGGGGGTCACCTCCAGCTGCAGCTGGGGGAGTTGGCAAAGGGGACAAAAAAACAAGGCTTCTGCATTGTTCTGGGCGAGCAGGAGCCGCTAGCTCCAAATTTCGGGATTGGCCTTCTCCATCCAGATGGAGCAGTGCCAAAATCCCGCAGCCCCGCTGCTGCTCTTCCTCCGGCTCCAGCTCGGCTGTGCCGCAGGCAGCGTCCCTCGCTGCGGTCCAGCTGCGGAGGGGCTCTGTGCTCCCTTAAAGGCAGCCAAAGGAATGTGAACTGAGAGCGAGAAGGCAGCGAACGGGGATTTCAGCTCTGAAGCTCTCCTGGATAAAATATTCTTCTCTGCCTGTGCTGTTTGATATTTTTTTTTTTAATTTTTTTTTGAGCCCAACATAACAAGCCACTGGCAGCGATGTGGTCCCCAGAGTTCTTTTCTTTTGCACAAACACTTTAGAAAAGGGGGGGTGGGGGGAAGTCCAAGCCTTGCTGATTAGAAGGAAAGCAAGATTACATGGGAAGCGCCTGCGAGCTCACTGCCAGGAGCCTGGGCATACTTTTCCTCAGGACCAACTGTACTTTCTCCGATAACTATTATCTTTTGAAATACAAAGGGGTGGCATCTGTGGAGGAAGGAGCAGAGGGTGGTTCCTTCCACGCCACTGCCTGTGCCGCAGACCAAGACGGCTTTAGCATCCCAAGTGCCCTGACTGCAATCTGCCCTAGTCCCTGGGGCTTTGCCAGGTGGTTCAGAAGCTGTGACCCCCTCCCAGCGTAACAGGGGGGGTCCTGCAGCTGGGGACTCGGGGACCCATCACACAGCACACATCCACAGGGAATCAGGGCTGGGGCAAGCATGAGGCTCTCGCTGATGGAGGTCAAAGGCAGCTGGCATCCCATTGCCCTGCGCAGGCAGGGTGGGCCGGGAGAAGCACAGCGCAAGCAAGTCGCCCTCCGGGAAACTGTGTACTTGGCTTTAAAAATCCCACTTCTTGAAGCATTTTAATTAAAACAATATTGATTTGAACTGAAATCCAACCCAAAGCTATTCAGAAAAACTGGGGTAAATGATGCTTTGGAGTGTGTCTCCATATTGCCTTCGACACTCCACCTAACAAGAGCCGCATAAAGGACCACAGAGGTGACCTCTTTCTGTTCCCACAAAGATTTTTTGGGTTGGAAAGACTCTCATATCAAATCAGGTACACCTGTCATCCAAATGCACATCGCAAGCTTCTCCCAGCAGAAATTCATTGGCACAGGATCAGCTGTGGAAAACGAGGAGTAGCAATTGCCCCACATGCTGCAAACACCCGAGCCGGCACGGGAAGAGCACAAACTGCTCCAAACCCCATCCGCATCCCTCTCCCCAGCTGCCCTGCATGGAAACTCCCTCTTGCTAGGTGTAACCCACCAAATATTATTTTAACATTAATTTACTTTCAGTACCAAATATGAAATTAGTTGCAAAGAACTGTTTTGTCCACAAGCATCTCTTTGGAGCTGCCTGCAAGGAGCGTGCCAACTTCTTGCTGCCTGTTTTAAAGATCAAATGAAGGACCTGAGGGCTGAAATCTCATAAAATAAAGTCCCTCACTCAGGTAAAATTCGCTCTCTTGTTATGTAAGGACAAAAGAACAACTTGGTTCAACTTGGAGTGAAACAGGCTGAGCACACACGGGCTGCACGTGGGCTGTAGGGATGCCAGGAGATCTCTCCTCGGGATGGAAACCACCTGCTGTGCCCCAAAAGGCAGCAGCAATGTGTAGGGAGGGGGGTTGCAGGGAAAGTGAGGAAGAGGAGCTCGCTGAAGGGCTGGATGGCCTCTCTGCAGACTTACTTGGTGAAGGAGCTGGAGAGAAGTCCAATGAAGGCGATGGCAGCTCCCGAGGCTGCCGTGGTCCTGCAGCCGATCCGGTCGGTGAAGATGCTGACGATGGGAGAGCAGAAAAAAATCATGCCCATGGCCAAGGAGCCGACCCATGCTAGGGAGAGAGAGAAGAAAGGCGACGGTCAGGGTGGGACATCAAACGGGGGCCAGGAAGGGAACAGTCAGGGACCAGCCCCAGCTTTGAAGGCAGTCTCGGCAGAGAGGCAGCCCCATCACACCCTTAATTAACAGCACAGCTCATAAGTAACACAGTTACCACCCATGCTGCCTGCCGGCGTCACGGATGGAGTGCGATCTGCAGCGTCTCGCTGTTGGCCCGTGTGACAGCGGCACAGCCAGGTTTTCCCTTCATTCCCCTCCGCTGGGTTCACACGTGTGCTAGGGAAGCCGCCCAGCTTTCAACACTTTTTTCCAACGGCCCTTGCTCTGCATGTAATGATGCCTCCACTGATGCCTCATCCACAGGGGACATCTCCACAGCCAAAAGCCTCCTGAGCTCCCCAGAGCCCTCTGCTCCCTGGCTTTGGCTATGAAGAGTTTCCTAATGTCACATAGAGCTCTGCGTTTCCAGGTACCCCACTCACCCGTCACTGCTGCCCCCCGCCCAGAGCCAGGGCTGCCTCACCTCCCACTTGTCCCACATTCAGCGGGATTTCCCCTTGCAGCTGAGCCGATGGGAGACACGCGGGTTGGGCCAGGTTAGATTATCCCCCAGGCCCTGCCAGGAGATGCACAAGAAGGACCGTGATCTCATGTTTCCTCCCAACCCACCTCTGGAGAAAACCACAGTCTGTCTGTCCGTCAGTCTTTTTTCAGAAAATTTTATTATTCACAGATTATTTCACCCTGTCATCTTCTCCCTGCCCTCCACCTTCTCTCTTTAATGGTTTCTGTGCCTGGTTTTGGGAGGAAAGGCAGGCTTTCAAGAAAAGCAATGTGGTAAGGAAAAAAATCTCAGTCTAACAGCTCTGAGGAGAAGCAAGAGGTCCCTCGGAGGGGCACGAGGCAGGGCAGGATGGATGGACAGACAAGGGGCCCCCAGCCCTACCCAGCACCCAAGCCGAGGGATCTCGTGGAGCATCTCCCAGCTCCAGGCACTGGCTCTAGGCTAGCAAGCATGATCTGACCCACACAGACCCCAGGACATGTGCTTGGTTTTTTTATTCCTTTCTTAGGGTTGTTGGGATTTTTTTTGCACCCAAACCAAGCGCTCTGCAAACCCTTTTAGCACAGCCCCGCACAAAAACAACCCAAACTTCAAGAGCCATGAGATCTTCAGAAAATAGCCAGGTCCCTATTAAAAGCAAATCCTGGCTATATAACAGCCTCTCCAACCTCTGGCTTTCAAAATGGACCACACAAAGAAGCCCTCACTAGCTTGGGAAGAACTGACCCTTCCAAATTAATTATAAGTTTGCAAGGACCCAATTTACTCCAAAGTCTTTCTTAATAAATGCAGAGTGGAGCAAGAAAAAGAAAAGCAAGGGCTGCGCGGGAACGTCGTGGGACTCGCCAGGCTCTTGTCTCAACACCAGGCGAAATGCACAAGGGAGAGGGAGAGGGAGAGGACCCCCCTCTCCGGCTGATTTTCTTGGTTATAAACACAAGGCACAGTGTAATGAAAGTCCTTCTAATGGGATTAGGTGGCACAGCTCCAAAGAGCCGTCCAAAACAACTCCAAGAGGGGGTGAAGGGTGGGAGCAAAGCCAAGATGGGAAAGGCTCGTTAAATTGGATAATATACTTCCAGAAATGTTCCTTCTACTCCAGCCAAGGCAGTAAAACGTTAGATGGTCCCGTCATGTTTGAAGTTTGTTATTTTTGGAAATTACTTTAAGAAACGCGGAAATAAAAGCATAAAGCAAAGTATTAAATTTAAAGGGCCAGATTCGGATCTTAATAACCCGGAGATTTACATGCAAATAAGCAGTATCAATCTCTGGCCCCACAAATGCACACTCACCTGCAGAGATCAAAGCAAACCCAGGGCGAAAGGCTCAGCAATGGGCGCTTAAAAGCTCCTCCAGCTTTGGGTTTGTAAAAAGGAGATATCACTCAATTAAAATCGGTAAACACACACACACACACACAAAAAAAAAAAAAAAAAAAAAAAGAGTCCCGTGGCAAATTGCTCTACCTTAGAGAAAGGGCTTACCACAAGCAATGAATAAAAATAGGCTTGGGGAAGAACATCAAGTTAAAATTAGTAAGAACAATAGCCTCACTTCCAGAGCGGGGTTTTGTCTTCCCAGCGCTTCCCAGCGAAGCCCTGGGAAGCCGGGAGGGCTGGGCGAGCTCCAGCGCTGGAAGGAAACCTCGGCAAAATCTGGGGGCAGGAGCAAGCCGCCCCAGCCCCGGCTCCGGCCCCGCTGTGATCCACAGGGACACAGCCCCCCGCCAGCTGGTGACTCGCTTTGTCCCCGCCGTGCTGTCCCAGCGTGACAGCAGCTATCGCCGTCCACCTGAGTCAGGGCAAGGCTGGGGAGCAGCCGTGGCAGAAAACCACGAGTTGGGGAAAAAATGGGGCTCAGGTGAAGTGTAGCCCCAAACCCACCACTCTGGACACGGAGCCAGAGTGCCTGGAACCGCCCCAGGGGATGAAGGGTTTGTTTTTGGCAATCTGTGTAATGCAGTATTGAAGCTTCTCCTGGACTTTCCTTGACATGAAGGGCAGAGGCAGCCATTCCCCCCGTGGAAACCAGTCAGGGCTGAACCAGCTTGAGTCAGGGCTTCCCTTCGGCAGCTCCTCCGATGCTGGAGAAGTTGTGACTTGATTTAAAGCCCACAGGAAAAAAAAAAAAAAGAAAGAAAGAAAAAAACGGGGAATCTTTGCTTCTGATTTCCACGGGGTTTGGATGAGATGGTTAATTCCTAGCCCAGCCACACCTCGCAACCCCATGTGGCTGATAACCTGGGTGAGATACTGAAGCACACAAAGACAAGCCCCCACAAGAGGCACGAAGCCTTATCAGCGGTGAGTGCGATCAAGCAGATCCTAAAAGAAACGATGGAGCGAATCCAGCTGAGGATGGGGTTGGAAGGAGCTCAAGAGCTGCGCAGAACTTGGACAGGAGTCGGGTTAAGACTTGATCGAGTCTCAAGGTGCCGTGAGTCCAACCACCCCCTGGGAGCGCCCACTGAAGGGGGCGGGTTTGGAGCTGCCTGACTGGGTGCCATGGGGCGGCCAGGCTGGCGACAGCCAAAAGACATCCCCCCGCAAGGGATGCCTATGCAGAAACACCACACGCTTCAGAAAACACTTTTACAGTAAAAAAAAAAAAAAAAAAAAAGGGCATTTAAAGTACTCTCCTTTTGCAAGGGGGAGTGAAGATGACTTCTGAGCTGGGGGCTGGCTATATTAGAGGCGGCTCAACACGTGCTGTCCCTCCCCGACAGCCACCTCTCCGCTGACCCTGCTCGGCACTACGAGTTACACCAAAGCCAGCCACATCCATGCAACCCTGCTCCCACCCACAGCCCCTCCTGAGGGCAATAAAGCAGCAGCTGGAGAGCCATGACCCCCCAGGTGCACACCCCCTACTCCTCTCCACTTTCTCCGGCAGCACCATAGGGGGCTGGGGGACAGCAGCAGCCCCAGCTGCCCCCTGAGCCCAGGCCACCTGCAGCCCTGGCTTCCTCCAGAGCTGATGGGACCTTCCTGGTGGTCCTGGAGATGCTCTGGGGTATGGGAAGAGCTCCATGGCTGGAGCACAGAGGTTGACCGAGGAGAGCATCCCACCAGCAGCCCTCCCACAGCATGATCACCCAGGGTAAAGCTCTGCAGATAGCTCCTTCCCACCTTGACTTAACCAAGATCGCCGAACTGTTGGCCTGTGGCAGAGCCAAAGCAATCTGGCCTCAACACGGACAGGGGAATGCCATGGCTGAAGACCTCCAAGGGTAACAGTGGTGCAGGAGATGTGGGTAACATGGCCAAGCCAAGCCTTCCTCCCCAGCACCACTCATTCTGGGCTCAAGACAGAGTAAAAACTGAGGAGGTGACCCATTTGCTCACCAGCCAAGCATCATCAAGCTGTGCCCACAGTGGAGCAGCTCTGGGACTGCGTGTGCCTTGGCCACCAGGTCGTCCTCCTACCAGTGAGTGACAATGCTGCTGGGGACCCCATGGCAGAGGAGGACTGGCACATGTGGGTCAGGACCTCAACGGGGCTGGCGATGCCGAGGGGCCACGGAGGGCTGTGAGCACCATGGCCACATGTTCATGGCAGCAAGAGGTGGGCAGGGACCCCGGGGTTGGTCCAGGTGGGTCCCATGCACCAGACACCAGGTCAGCTTTCTTTTGAGCAAGGCCATCCCAAAAGGATGAAAAGCTCCTTCCTTGACGATATCTTCCTGAGCAGAAAAAGATTTCTGAGAGCAGAGCAAGGTGGGCGCAGGAAGGTGAGAAACAACAACACGGGAAAACATCACTGCTCCGAGACGCAGATCCAAACCCCCATGGTATTTAGCTCATTGTTCCAAAAAAATCATTAAAAAACCCGTACTGCGTCGCACTTGTGGCCAAGCCTATTTGTTCCTTTAAAAATTAATCTCCAGGGAGAAAGAAGGAAGGGACGTCGCTCTCAGCTGTGCTTCCCCGCTGACCCAAATACCCTGGACTGGAGGGATCAAGGGCCAGGAGGTGACCTCAGATCCGCCGCTGGAGGAAGTGTCTTCCCTCGCTTCCCGCGGCTTCTCCTGCTCGCACCGCGCGGCTGGGACCGGGTGGCCGCTGGAGGGGACGGGGACATGCTGCAGAGGGTCACCTGCCCCAGGCACTCAGCACCGCTCAGAAAGATGGGGCAGCCAAAGGTGATCCACCTCCCGCTCCCCAGCTGCACCACTCCTCCAAGAAATAAGTGATTTCTGGACTCGTGGTTTTGGGCGTCAGGGAAGCCCCACTAGCATGGCAAACCTTGTCACACGTCTTCCAAGCCCTTCCCAGCACCCCCCGACTCCCTTTTCGGGTGGCCTGGGAGCCCAAGGAACCTGGTGGCCCTGCCCACGCAGACACTGTGGGGAAGCGGACGGCTGCAGCCCCCGCCCCGCGGAGCTAATGTGTGCCGCCCACGGCACATCTGCAGCGAAAATGAAGCAGCTGTTTTATCTTCAGCTCTTACAAAGCTATTTGCGTCATCCTCTTGCTCGCTCAAAGTAAAGCCTGCAACACCCCCAACGGCTTGGCCCCATGTGCTCAACACCCCCTGCAGACCGAGCCCATGCCGGGGAGGGTTGGTCAAGGCTTCAATAAAGGCAGACACAAAGTCACATCTGAGGAGGCCACCACGATGCACGGCAGGAAAAGAAATAAAGCTAAAGAGCAGCAAAGCGAAGCTGAGGAGCAGCAAAGTGAAGCTGGGGAGAAGCCAGGCTCCTCTGGATGAGAGGTGGTGGTGGAGCGGTGCGGTGGCAGCCACCGTGCATCACGTGCAGCTAAAAGCCAGATAAACTCATTAATTGTATAGCAAGTCCTGCTTGGTACCATACCCTAAAGCTTCAGAACAAAGTCCTCCTTTATCAGGTTTGACTGACGTCTCCCCCCTCCCTTTTTTTGAAAACAATTCCACAACAGCCTGAAAATTGGAATAAATGGAATTATTCAAGGCCAGGTCTGACTTAAGACCCTTTCAGTGCCCCGTTCTTGGCAGTATTAGGATGGACTAAGGAAAAATGTGAATGTCGTAGGAGAAGTGGCAGCTACTGTCGTCACGGCATGGTCCCATGACCATGGATAACGCAACAGCTTCTCAGTGACCAGACCCAGCAAGCATCCATCCAGTCTGTGCCTTAGAGGACTTTTAAAAAATCAGTTTTTAACTGGTTCAGGAGCACAGCAGGCTGGGAATGTATTTCGCTTTTTAAAAAAACACCACATCTCTCCTGATCGGACTTCTCTGCCTTCCCTCACTCTCAAGGACGCAGGGGACTTTTAAGACATGATGCCCAGGCCACCTCCTGTAACCACTAAGTGACAGATACCAGCTTATGTGAGAGAAAAGTCCCAATATTAGCTGCCCTGCGGCCACATTAAGTAGAGATGGAGACAAATCTGTGGTTTTACTTGGCAAGCAGCAGGCACAAGAGTGTTTGCCTGAGGTTCATGCGCGGAACATCTCGGAGAAACTCAGCCTCAGACACATTTTGCATCATTTCATTCCAAAACCATAAAATCCGACCCTGGTTAGAGCAAAATGGCGTTCAAGCTCGTGTCTGAGCCGCAGCACGTCCTCCCCATCCACAGCCCAGTTCCCGCTCGGCCTCTGAGGCTCCAGAGCAGGTCCAGAAATGCAAATTCTTGTGAAACCCATCCAAAAGCAACAAGGCAGCATGTGCTCTGCAGCTGAAACCCACCATGTGCCCAGCCTGGAGTTTTCTTCCCAGAGCTCCCCTCAGCAGGCTGGGAAGGTTTTTCTTCTCTGCATCGCCTTCTGGCATACAATTTTTGCGAGATGATTCACCTACCACACACTAAAGTTACTCAACAAATAGGAGCTACAGTTGCAACAACTTCATCCCAACATGGGCGCCCATCCACCATGTCCCATCCAAGTGTCTTTCCATGATCTACATCCTTGAGGAGGCTGGGGACCTTGTCACCCCAATCCCTCCTGAGGCTGGCTGACTCCAAGTGATGCTGGATCAGACCAAGCCTGCCCATGTCCCAGCTCCCTGGGTGAGAAGCCCAGTGCTGCACGCCCTGAGGGAAGCTCTTGGGTTTCAACTGTTATTGGCTAAAACCAGTGCCCTCAAGCAGCTCCTGCCCAAATGAACTGGCAGAGTCTCTTTAGTACTGGGGGGAAAAAAAGCACATCCCGGGGCCAAGCATCCCCCCCTTCCATCACACTGTCAACCTCACCAGCCCCTGGCTGTGTTTTAATCCACCAATTTTATGAAAAACAGAAAAGTTCCATTTTAATTGGTGAAAATTCCCTCCTCCCACCTGCGGAGCGCCAATCTGTAATTAGCCTTTCATGTAAAATGATGTTTATTCCTGACGGAGTTTATCTTGGCACAAACATGCGCTCAGAAATGTGCACACATTTGAAGACTCAAACCCTGCATTTAATTCTCTATCTGCTTGTTAATCCTCATTGTTCCCAAGCCCCTTTTCAAAACACACCCACAGGGAGAAGAAAGTATTTTTATACATATATATATATATATATATATATATAAAAAGCCACCTTCCAGCATCAGGAAGACCAGCAGCGAGCGCAGCACTGCAGGCACCAGCCTGGGGTCCAGCTGCCCCACAGCTCCCAGCACTCACTCGAACGTGCGATGCCAAACCCAGGCCTTCCTCCTGATTTTTTCCATGTTTCCTTTTTTTTAATGTATTTTTTCTCCCTACCTGTGATGGCCCTCGGATGTCACCCCTGCAATGCAGCGTGACACCCGAAGGACAGGAGTGCCCATGTTTATCTGGCAGCTCAGCAGCGGGAGGGTGGGGGAAACACACTGGGGAAACCACCAGCAGTCCCCAGTCCCATTTTGGAGACCCTACCCTCGGCGAGGCAAGCAGATGGGGGCCAGACCCCAAGTGTCTGGCCTTATTTTCCTGGGCTTATTTTGGAGCAATTTGGGATTTACACACTCCTGGCGTGCAATGGCCACATCTCCTAGCATAGCAGCTCAGGGCTGGACCAGCATCTCCCAGGGATGTCCCAGCTGGGACTGGGTGACCAAAGCTGACCAGGTCTTTCCCCAGTCCAGCCCCAATAGCAGCACAGTGCCCCTCATCGGAGTGAGTGGTGAGAGCGAGGGCTCCCAAGCGGCTGCTCCAGGTTGCCCCTCTCTGGGTGACCACATTGCTTCCAAGAGGGCAACAAACACAGTATCTACCTTACAAAGTGAAAGGGAGAGCAAAAGGTCAAGGTCTGGGTGAGGGTCAGGGTCAGGATCAGGATTAGGGGTTGGGTCTAGGTCAGTGTTAGGATTTGGGTGAGGCTCAGGGTTATGGTGAGGGTCAGGGGGCCTGGCTCTCCCCAGCCCAGTGCGCCCTGGAAGGTTGGGGGTTCCATGTGCTGGCTCCTCACCCTGTGTTCTTGAGGAAACAGTTCCCATTGCCGAAGCCAGGTGGGTCCTGGAGCCAACAGCAATGATTAACTCCAGTGGGACAGTGTGGGTCAGCCATGATCCCAGCCACTGGCTGCTGCACGTCTGAAATTTTAAGCCTTTGAAAAAAACCATGACCTGACCAAACTTCACTGGGCTTTGGCTATAATTAACCTCCTCCAGTCACTTGTACAAGCTTGGGAACAGCTCAGCACTCACACCTTGCCATGGCCATCCTCCTCTCCTCAACAGGGCAGTGGGGCCACCCTTCCCCTGCCCTCAGCCCAAAAATGTGTCATCTCCTCCAAATCCACACCACAGCCACTTCTGGTAACTGGTAGACTCATACTGGTAACCAGTTCCTGCAGCCCATAGACAACTGGGAGGACAGTGCATCTGGGAGACAGGGGTTGTGGAGGTTCAGGAATTCACCCCACTGCTTTATCTTCCTTTGGAGACCACCAGCCCCAAGAGACCGCTCCACAAGACATGTTCGACCACCCAAGGCAAAAACATGTTTGCAAACAGGGCAGGGAGGATGCAAGTGGGTGGGCACCTGTGAGGGCATGACCAAAGTGAGGGGCAGCCTGCCAGCCCTTCCAAGCCTGCTACTGGCGCCAGGGCTGGGCCAGCTGCACTGGGGCACATGGCCAGCCAGCACCAGCCACCACTTCCCAGCCTGGGACCCAGATAAGTGCTGCCACTTTTGGGGGGACCCCTGAAACCCCAAAAGGGCAGGAGGGCAACTCTGGGGGCACCTGACCCCCTGCCCCACGCTTACCTGGGCTCCAGCACCCTGCCAGCCATCCCATGCACGTGGCTGTTATGGCATTTCCCCGGCTCAGGGCAGCTCAGCTGGCTCTGTGGTACCCTGCCGGGATGCAGAGCTCATGGCTCCTGGCCAGCGCGTGGCACAGCAGACAGCAAAGCAGCGCCGCAGCTCGCAGGCTGGGCTGAGGGTACAATGCCAACAGGGCCCTTTATGCCAAGGTCAGTGGTTCATCTCCCGGCCAGGCACGGCATCTGTGTGCATCCCTACGGGTGCCTACACCCAGTGCAAACCCTGCTGGCATCGCATCTCCATCTACCTGGTGACATTATACCCAAGACATGGCTGCAGGACCCCAGAAACTCCCAATGTGCCCAGGTGAAAGCACCTGAGGCATCCCAACCCCTTGATGCCTCAGAGAGAAGGTGGGACAGCCCTCAGCCCCTGACAGAAGGCAGGTTGGGTACCGCTCCCCAAACGTGGCTGGTGGCCCAAGACTGCTCCATCCCTTGTGAAATCACCGGGCACTGTCTGTCTCCTCTCCCCCCGCCAGCAAACCCTGCCTGGGCTGTGTTTGGGAACCCTCCGCCTTCTGCGGGGAGGCTGGGGTGAGAAAGGATGCTTTTTTCCAAGCTGTAAGAGACAGAAAAGCTTCCCTCTTTGCCAAATTTCTCCTGAGCCATCTTCTGTTTCCCATTAATGGCGAGAAGAAACCCTCCGGCCCGGGTCCATGCTCCTCCCTCCGCAAATCCCACAGGCACTTGTCAACATCCCAGTAAAAAGAGAAGAATTAAACCCACCCAACCTGGCTGGCTGTGACACAGGGACCCACAGAGCGGGGACTGGCGGTGGGTGGAAAACAACCCCCCTGCTCTGCTCTTACATCTCCCCCCCAGAAACTTTTCAACTCCAGTTGCTGGCAGGAGCCAGGCTGATCCCAGCTGAATTCCTTCCACTTACCAGCAAATAAATAGCAGTTAAATGGAAGGAGAGAGAAAAACACCCTTTTTTCAAGAGAAAACAAAGAGGCTGGGAAAAATAAAAGGGGGCAAAATGTTGGGCTGGTCACAGGCTCATGGAGATTTCTCCACCCCACCCCGAGTTGGGTGCTTGACAGCCTTCCCTTCCAGTTAATTAAGGGATACTCCAGCGAAAAACACTTCCAGCCCTTTGCCAGCCCTGACCATTAAGGGGAGAGCCACAGCATGCCTGAGACCAAACCCGGGAACCCTGGCCACAGTGTCTCACCTGGCCCAGGCACTTAAGCCACCATGTGTCAGACAAATAGGTGCCATTGCAGAGCATCTATGGTCTCCTCCCAGCCTTGGCAGACTTCTGCCCAGCCTTTTCTCCAAACTCTCTGGTGATGGGCATCTCCGACCCTCCCCTAGACCAGAGCTGATCTTCTTGCACTCCAGGGACTTCTCCCAGCCAACACCTTCCTTGCTGCAAAATTCCAAAGCATCACTTTGCAACCTGTCCCTCGCTGGACAGAGGGAATAGCTTTATGACCTTTTTTTGCAACTTTTCAGGGAGCTGAAGGCAGTGATGCACCTTCCCACCTCTAGCAGGAATGACCCCAGCCCAGGCTTCAGCACTGCACATCATGCCCCCTCCTCCCCGCCACATCTCCCAGGCAGCCCAACCCTTTCCCAGTGTGTGGTGCTCAGTGCAGACACCTTCCCACATCCCCCTTGGGGACCAATTAATAATTAATTGTCCCTTCCCCTCCTCTCCAGTGCAATACAGTGCCTGGCTCTTGTCACTTTGCACCCCAAGCCTGTATAGGCAGCTCCCCAAAACACCCAGCTCAGGGGAGCCCCGCGGGGAGGGACGGCTCCTGCCACCCCCAGTGGCTGCATCACCCCAGCCCCATGTTGGGGTGTCCTCACCACCGCCCACAGCCACCCGCTGTCTTGTGAACCCTGAAGGCTGTTTGATGCTTTGGAAAGCACTGGGGAGCAGAGCTGTGCCCTGGCTGGGCGCATGTGCTGTGGGGAGCAGGGCGGGGACCTGCCAGCAGCCTTCCTCTGGGGGGATGGGGATGGCGTGGGAAGAGTCAAATCTCCCAAGCACCCATTGGCCAAGGCTGGGGCACCCTGAGGATGAGTGAGGTTGGAAGAAAGCATCCCCCATGTTTCTCCCAGTGGCAGCCACGTGCACCGCTGGCACCACTGGCTCTGCCCCGCCACGGTGCTGCACGGCAGCATCCTCCCTCCAGCCACCCCGCAGCCTCTAACCATCCCCCAGCACCCCCCAGGCTCCAGGGGATAAAAATGCTGTGGCAACCTCAGCCTGAGCCCCCCTGGGGCAAGCACCCCAAAAGGCAGAGCGCTGGGGAGGTAGCGATGCCTCCCCTCCGGCACCCGAGCAGAGCCGCCCACCCAAATATTACCAAAATATTTCAGTTATGTTACCTATTTGCTTACACCCAACAAGGCCCCAGTTTCCCTGAAGACACAAGTCCGCCCAATACCAGACTCTGCACGGGGCTAGAAGTATGAAAGGGAAAATCTAGGCGGCAGCAGCGGCTGCTGCGGGTGCTTTCCGAAGGGAGGCCCCTCTCCAGGCTGTGCCAGTCAACAATGAAGTTGTTTTGCCTCGAGCTCTGTTCACAAAGGATAACACCTCCCTGCTATGGCCTCTTCACCTGGGCTCTCCCACTACACCACCCCGAAGCTCAGCCCCAGCCCCAACCCCCCCATCAGTGCAAGGGACAGCACAAGGTGATGACTGACCACAGTGGGGGATCCACTGGGGAGTCTCCTCTGTTGAGCACATATCTTCAAAAATCAAAATAAACAAAGAAAAGCTGTTTGGAAGCAGGTTGAGCAGAGCTCTCGAGCGGGCACGCAGCCACGGCATCTCGGGCTGCCCCAGCCACGTCTAGGTGGCCAGAGGGCTCCATGATGGAAGAGCTGGGCTCTTCTGGTGGCCATCAGGCAATTACTTCTTCCTCCAGTGCCAGAGAGTTTCCCCTGGGATACTGACACCTTGGGATAGTGCTCCTGGAGCCTACCGGTGGGGGAAAAAAAGTCCCAAAAGGACAGAAGACTTGCGTATCGTCATTAAACCAAACATTCAGAGGCCACAAGAGGGGTAAAATATCCATGTGATTTCAATCTCTTGGAGCTTCCTTACCTTAAAGCACACATTTCAGAACAACTGGATATCTCAGGAAAATAGACTATGCTGTAATTAAGCAAATCTGATAGCTAAAGGAAACTAAAGAACAGTGCTATTCTATTTTATTTAATCCCCACCCCCCCAAACAAGAAACAGGTTATACCCCTTTGCCAATGGGCTGTTACTTTTGGCTGACCTGCTCTCATTTGAAAGTTTTTCAGACACTGGGTGGCTTCGGCAGCTGCCCCGCGGTGCGGGAAGGGCCAGCCCTGCCCTTTGATGCTCCAGGCGGGAGGAGAAAAGCCACGGAGGAGGCATCGGGGTTTCCTGCGCAGGATGGTACCCAGCCCCGCATCTCCCATCAGCATCCCAGCCCCCAGCCCTCCAGCTCCTGCCAATACACCTTGAATGGGGATCCATAATACACATACACACACATATATACCTACATGTGCATATATATACACGCCTGTGTGCATCTGTGTATACACACACATATACATATATATTAAAAAAGCAACCCCTGAGGGCTTTAGCCCACACGAGGGCTGCGGGCAGAGCCACGCCGAGCCTTCCTCACAGCCGCGCAATGTTTAACGAGGCCGAGGGGAACTGGGGACAGCCCGTACCATACAAAGTGCCTCGGCAGCAAAGTGTTTTGAAGCCCAGTAAAACATTAATATGCTTCCCCGGACAAATGCCTTCCTTTTTGCTGCATCAAGGGCTTTGCAATCAGAATAAATAACAGGGCAGGTTAATGATGGTTTCTATCGGTTACAGGGTAAGTTTGGGTTCTCCTGCAATTCAGATCTAAAAGCCATACATCCTGCCCCTGTGGCCAGGGAGCCTCCTCTTCCTCTCCATGGAAATACTGCATTTTGGGATAGGGGCAGGAATCAAAATTACTGTTTCCACAGGTGCCAGGTGTGGGATTTCTGTAGGTAACACGCTGCAGTCCCCAGGCTGTTTTCAAGCGTCTGAGCTCCAGTTTCTCCCATGAAACCCATCCTTGCCCAGGGGCAAAGGGAAAAGCAGGGGCCAAGCAGTTCCAGTGGCATAGAGCTGAAGCTGCCCAGGATTTGGGGGTAAGGAGGGATGTGAGGGACCACAGACAGCCCTGGGATGCAAAGCCCCGAGCACAGGGTGGATCTAACCCCACCACTTGCCCCAGCACCAGACCGTGGAAGTCTGCTGGAGGACACCAGCCATCAGCTGCTCTGTGACAGCACTGGGGATGGTCCCTTTGCCGAAGCACCATCAGATTGCTCAATCTCTGCAATGACCCCAACATGGGGCTCTCCCTTCCAAAGCCTGGCTTGGCTGCAACGAGCTGGTACACGCACATGGCAGTGGCACTGTGGCTGCCTCTCCCCCCGCGGGGGAGAGGTGTCGAGTGCCACCGGGGTAAATCTGCACCATGGGGCCGAGCAGAGGCAGCCTGCAGCTCACTGCTGCCTGCACATCCCTTCCCCAGGTCCCTGCCCTGGGCAGGAAGGGTTCCCAAATCCCAACTGCTACAGCCAAAGTCACAGCAAGATGTCAAGCCCTTTCTGTTGGCCAAGGACCAACTCTGAGCTGTGGCTGCCTTGGAACTGGAACGGTAAATGCAGCCGAGCTGTGCTCCCCAGCTGCAGCTCAGCAGCAATCACAGGCACCCTGAAGCCGATATTTCCCCCCCAGAAAAAGATCTGTGCTGTGGCACTGGCCAAGGAGAGATGCACTAGAACAGCAGAAGGCACGGGATGCAGATCCCTGTTGGCATGCACGACTGGGTTCGACCTGGCCATGAAGCTTCAGTGTGTCGAGGAACCGGGAGGGGCACAGAGGTGTAAGGGAATGGGGTGATGAAGAAGCCAGACCCCCATCAGCTGGGGTTTGGGGTCTCCCACACTGCTGCCAGTCCTGCTGGGCACTGAGACAGTGGCTGCGGGCTGGGGATCACGTGGCATTTGCAGAGCCAGGGAGAGGCTTGCTTCTGTCTCCATTGCTAATGAGACTAATACCAGCTGCTTCTCGCTTAACCAGTCTGA
Organism: Falco rusticolus; assembly: GCF_015220075.1. Classification (NCBI taxonomy): domain Eukaryota; kingdom Metazoa; phylum Chordata; class Aves; order Falconiformes; family Falconidae; genus Falco; species Falco rusticolus. The sequence continues at coordinate 2,872,951 of NC_051200.1, read as the reverse complement.
CCATCGGGCTGAGCCAAAACTGATTCATTCATAAGAAAATGGAAAAGGAGATTGACTCGTCACCAGCCCTGACTAATGGGGAAACCAGCCAACAACCTGCTGCTTGCACACCAGCCCTGGCATCCTGCTTTGTCTGCTCTTCATCATCCTCCCGAATTCAAATGCTCAGACAAAGCCTGAGCTTTGCCCCGGCACAGCTGTGTGATAAAAGAAAGAGCTATCTGCTGCAAAAAGTGTCGGCGTGTGGCCAGGGGGCCAACATCACCCAGCAATGCCTGATATTTTGCAACAGCTAATTCCTGCTTTGGAAGCAGAAGAAACATTAAAACCCTCAAAGACGTTGCTTTTTGTGCTGCTCTGCCTGGCATCATCCTCCCAACAGCTTTTTGGTTTGGTGTTATTTTCCTCCATGCCTCTTTACCCTGCAATAAAAGTCTAAGCAATCGCCTTCACTGGGCAGAAAAACTCTCCGCCACCCTGCTGTAAAAAATGCTTTCTGCTTTTTTTCTGTGGCCTGTTTTGCTTGATGAGGCTAGTGGGGCACAAATGGGGTCTGTAGGGACTGAAAACGGGGTGACTGGGAAACCTGGGCTCAGAGGGATGCTGCCCCAAGGGAGGGAAACAGGCTCTGAAATCCAGACGGGCTAATCTTATCTGGGCTAATCTTATCTTGGCGTGTAGCTTGGGATGGGCGAGCGAGGGTTAACAGCCAGTAGCAGAGGTCAAATCAGGACCTGAAGTACCTCCACTCCGGGCTGTTTGGTTCAGGCTTTGGTTGATGAACTGAAGCAGGGCAGAGTTTAACAGCTTAAAAAAAAATAATTAAAAAAATTGCCGTGATTTCTTAGCTTTGGGCAACATATTTGATTTTACATGGATCTCCCCTAACAAAGGCCCTCTCCCAAAATGAAGATTGCAAGGGCCAGGCTCTCCCAGCTGAAAGGCTGTGGCTCCATCCCTTGTCCCCAGACATCCTGAGGTTTTATCACCCCACCCTGCAGATGTCAGGGCAAACATGGCAAAACTTCAGTCCTTAGCAAGAAACCCACCCTACACCAATATGGATCTAGAAAATCCCCATTTTCAAGGCAGAAAATCTCCAGCCAGTCCAGTCTGGGCAGGGAAACGCCTCAAATCCCGATGCCAGCAGCATGTAGCCGCTCTGATGGCCACAGGGTTCTGTGGGGACAGTGGAACACCAGGACCCTGCAGGTCAGAGACAAGCAAAGCTCCAGGTATCAGGGCCGATACCTTGCTCACCTCTCCCACACCAGCTGCAGCAAGCTGGGCAAGATGGATATTGCCAATATGAATGTTGCCAAATATGAAATTTTCCTTTGCCCATCTCAGTGCAGGGGCACTGGTAGATCATTTCATACATGACACCGAGAGCACAAAAGCCTTGTTCAAGGGCTTTTTCGGATGCACACCCCGCTCTCCCTCCCCAGGACACCCAGCCACGCAGCATCAGCCCGATGCCCACGTGCAGCAGCAAGCATGCACCGTGCAACTGCCAAGCAGGGCAGGAAAAACCTGCAAGGGATGGAAACCACATGCCCAAGGTGCAAAGGAAAAGCCATCCAGAAAGCGGTCGACAACATCCCTGTGAGTCCTCACCCTTTCCCCTCACAGGCTGGTTTCTCACCAACTGTGGGCAAGCTTCCCTGGCACCGGGGCGGTCAGCATGGCTTTTATTTGATGTTGAATTTCCCCGCAGGCAGGGGCCGCGGTGGGGTAGGGGCAAGAGGAGCCCTGTGAAGACCTCACACCTCCAGCAGCGCCAAGGCCCCACTGAGTTTATTTTGAAAAAAGAAAAGAAAAAAAACCAAGAACCCAACACCACTGATATTCATCCCTTGGCAACGTCCTATCTCAATAACACTCTGGTATTATTATACTCTCCAATTAAGTGATAAACTGTAATTGCCTTATCTGATGGGGTTAGGCAGGGCAGGGAGGCAGGAGCTGGCCTCTGCACCCCCATCCCAGGTTGGGTTTACGGGGCAGACAGCATCATGCCAGGCATTTTAAAGCCACCGTGTACAAAAGCATCTTCCTGCTTGGCAGACAGATGGGCAGAGAGGACCCCTTGGCAGCACCAGCTTCCTCACCCCGAAGCTGGGTCAGCAGCATCACGCTCATGCCTGCGCACCAGTCCCATCCCCGCAGACACAGGTGGCATCCCAGGAAGGCACTGGAGGCATCTGCCAGCTTCCAACCAGGAGACAGCCAGCTCTGGCCAGCATGGAAGCCCATAGGAAAAAGGAGCAGCTTTTAACCCACTCTGCCTGCAGGAAGGTAGAAGCAGACAGTTGAGGGACCAAAGTGCAAAACTACGTCATCAGCTGCTCCCCAGCCCTCCCACATCCCTGCTTCAGCAATCCGGGGGAGCACCCTGTGGCCGTGCAGCTGGGAGAGCCTGCCGGCAGCCTGGGCACTGGAGAGCAGCCCTTCGGTATGGGATGTGGCACGCTGAGCTGTACCAGCCAGCTCAGGGCACTGGTTTTAGAGGACTTGACCCTTGTTCCCCAGCCCGCTGGCTCAGCGTGCCGAACAAAGCCGCACCCAGCAGTCCTCAGGCCATAATAAGTCCAGCTGGGTATTTTCATGGAATCAATTTAGGTTGGAAAAGACCTTTAAGATCAGCAAGTCCAACCATTAACCCAGCACTGCCAAGGCCACCACTAAACCCCAGGTGCCACATCTACACGTCTTTTAAATCCCTCCAGGGATGGTGACTCCACCACATCCCTGGGCTCCTGTCCCAGTGCTGGACAACCCTTTCGGTCAAGAAATTTTCCCTAATACCCAGCATAAACTTCCCCTGGCACAACTTGAGGCCATCTTCTCTTGCTCCATATTCGTCACCTCTGAAAGAGCTCGCTGGGCTATGGCATCCTTTCCAACAAGATCAGCCCTGATTTAATTTCCTTTTTTAAGTTTGGTGTCCCCTCAATCCTGATTCTTGCCATTTTTTCAAGCTTTTTCATATTTTACCTCAGCGCCACTCCTGACCTGCGAGTTTTCAGCACAGCACTATTCACCAGCCTTAGGAAAGGAACATGAAGCCCTCCAAAATCCCCCCCGCATGACCACCTCCCAGCTATGCCCCAATCTGCCGGACCAGAGAAGCCGCCCGCTCCCTGTGCTCCCACCCCAGCCCAGAGGCCACGGTGAGGGGTGCCCATGTCCCCCTCCCAGGGCGAGCAGGCTCCCGCCGGGGGCAGCCACAAGAAAGGCCAATGCAAATCGCATCGTTAGCATTCTTTCCGTTTTAATAACCCAAGGTGTTACCAGCAACAGTGTTACTGATTTTTATCTCCGCAGCGCCTTTTAAGAGCTCCAATTTGTTTTTCTTGGAGATCTCATTTTGTTTTATTAAAGCTGACACCGAAGAGGGAAAGGAGACATTCTGGGCCCAGAACAAAAATATCCCGTTTAAATACCCCGTATTATTTTCTTGGAAACGCTTCTCCTTTGACTTTAATTAAGCTCTCCCCGGGCTCACGAGCTTGGCGTGCTTGGCTTTCAGGCGAGTTTAATCCCAGACAAGCTCCCCCCGCCCCCAGTGCTCCCCGCTTCCATTGCTTACACAAACCTTAAGAAATAAACTGGGGGTTTTGCTAAAATACATGGATTAATAGCTGGCCTGCCATCAAGAACATCCTGACGTTGCCTCTTCGTCATCGGCTGGTCACAGAGTAAGCACATGGCCCCAGCTGCCCTGCTCGCTTCACCGACAGACCCAAAAAGCAGCTTTCCTCTCTTTATTTTTTTTTTTTTCTTTTCTGCTGTTGCAATGCTGGGTATGGAATGGGGAGATCCCTTGCCAGCACCTGACCGTGCTCCAGAGCCACCCCGGCTATCAGAAGGTGCAAGCTTGCCCACAAACCTGGCTCCAGCAGCCACGGTGCTGCTGCTGAGCCTTGTGCAACTGCACCGGGTGCTGCCGTAATATCAATAATTACCCCCCCCCCCCCATGGTAGAAGCACTTTAGGATGATTGCAAAGTTAAACACTCCAAAAGTTGGGAAATCCCAGGAAGGAGCTTGTCTGGGCATCATCTGGTGCATACCCATTATGTAATTACCGTCAATCTTTAATCACAGATGATTTTTTTTCCACCAGACCCGATTCAGACGGTGCACAGGAGGCACAACCCTCACTTGAGGAGCTGCCATTAGATTTGATTTCCACCTCGGCAGGCTCCAGCTTTATTAAGCGAGCTCCCACTGCTTCACGCGGGGTTTGTACAAACCCTCCGGCCGAAACGCCTGACTCCTTGGCAAGCACCAACACCCGCTCACGCAACATCCCCCCAAGAGGGAAGGATTTCATCTCCCTTTTACGCACAGGATCTGCAGGCGTACAGATTAAGGCCAAGAGCTGCAAACAAAAGCTTCGTTTTGGTGCCTGATGTGAGATGGCCAAGAAAGGGGCTTTTGGGGATGCCGCTGGGCAAGGCTGGGGGGGCTGCGTGCCCCGGGGGTCCCTGTCCCAGCTGGTCCCTGGGGACAGGGTAACGGGTGGGTGCTCAAAGCAGGTTCCTTTGCTGCAGGCACTGCGGGAGGGTTGTTTCTCCTCCCTAGGAGGGCCCGGCTGTGTGCCTGGGGCGAACCCCAACAAGTCAGCCCACGCAGCGAGCACCCATGCCGCTCCAGCAGCACACGGAGCTTCCCACCCCGGCAAGGCCAGCTGCCAGCCCTGCTCCTGCTCTGCACCAGGGACAGCAAGCAAAAAAACATCACCAGGCAGCTAAATCCAAACCCAGAGCCAAAAAATGCCCCAAAGATGGGGAGAAACAGGGTCCAGTGAGCTTGCCTCCTCCACCATCGGGTTTTGCAGAGCAGATGCTCCCAAAGCCACGCTGCCAGCACCGGCAGCCCCAAAATACCATCTCCATCTCGTACTGAGGTGCCTGCACGGGGACACGGCGCCGGGATCTTGTGCTACAGTGGTGTGGTACCATGCTCCCCTGCCTATGCCCTGTGGGATGCAGGGACGAAGGGACAGGATACCTCCAGGCTGGAGTTCCCCTGGGGTGTGCAGAGCCAAGGGATGATGGGGCTGAGCTTGCCAGCATGCCACCTCTGTCCTCTTGCCAGTGCCAGCGAGTCCAGGAGGTGGCTCGGAGCACCCGGAGCTGCTCCTCACACGGAGGGCAGTGGGTGGCACGGCACAGCTGCCAGGCATGCCCAAGATGAGTCCTGGCGAAGCAACTGCCACCGGCATGGGGCTGCGACCTGGCAGCTACTCCTGAGGGCTTTTCCCCATGCTTCACCCTGCTCTGTCTCTCAAGGGATGTGCTGGGGGTGGGGGCTCTTGCATCAGGTAAATTTTTAGGGTTCTACAAATAAAAGGGCAAGAGGGGAAAAAAAAGCCTGAAAATGTGTTAACGCAACCCAGGGCTATGCCATCCTCCACACCACAGCTGCATCCCTGCCCCGCCGGCTCAGCTCGACAGAGGATGAGGCAGGGGCAGGAGCTTTGCTGCCTGTAGCCAGTGCCACCAGCAGGCAGCGGTGCAGACAGCGGTACAGGCAGCAGTGCAGGCAGTGGTGCAGGCAGGGTGCCGCAGGCAGCCCCGCATCCTGCCTGCGCCGGCAGCTGGCAGGACCTGTTGTACAAGGTGCCTGGGAGAGACTGGAATGGCTCACGCCTGCGAGCGTGTTGCAGCAATTCCCAGCACACGTCATGTGGGTTTTGCAACCGCCCCAACTGTCTCGGGGTGGATGAACGGAAAGAGCCCGGAGTGAACCGAGCTCCCCAGTGCCCACGGCAGGCACGGGCAACGCCCCGGTGCGGGAGCTGGGCTGGGCCCCCGGGTGATGCCCAGCCTGGCACACACCTCTCCACCGGGCATTCTTCCACAGGGATGAATGCCAACAGGCAGCATCTCCTTCCCTTGCAATAGGGAATAATCAATCCTTCAAGAAGAGGAAGGCAAACCCCAGCAAATCCCTGCCGTAACGGGTGCAGCAGCATTTCTGCATGTGTGTCATATTGGCGTATGGGGGGTACCCAGTTCTCCCACCCCTCGTTGCCAGAGCAGGTATGGCAACGCCGTGGACACACGGGCTTGTGGTTGAGGAAAGCCGGGAAAAGCAATTCCCCAGGGAAACCACTGGCTGCAAGGGTGGGTGCATGGCCACTGTTCTAGTTGGGAAGTGCTGGCATCCTCCTCCGTGCTCTGCCCGCCTTGTAGGGAACCCCTGAGGGGTCATCATCCCAAAAAAAGTGAGCAGGGGAGGCTAAGGTATTTGGTGACATGCCAGAAAATTCCCTACAGCACCTGGACGCCAGCCAAAAGTGGGAAAAACCCCAATTACGGAGCCAGGGTGAAGCCTCAGCTGTTTCCAACAAGGGGCGGGGGGGCTGTTTTGGGAACTCACGTGGAGGCGGGGGTGAGAGCAAGTGCCCATGGCACTGAGCCAAGCGCCACTGAGGTCCCCATCAGCCCGCGCATCGCTTCACCCAGTTGCACTGTCACTCCACGGCTGGCACGCGCGCCACGCCGCTTTGGCAGAGGTCCCAAGGAGTCACCAGGATAAAAAAGCAAAAGGTTACCCAGGCCCTATATTGAGACAGTGCTGACTGATCCGAATGGCCCCAGTCACAGCAGCTACCAGTGCCACCATCCCACTGGGATTAGCTCCCCGTCAGCAGGGCAGGAGCGGACCTTGTTTACCACCACCCATGCCCCCAGTGGGAATCGCACTGCAGGATACAAAACCAGCCTTGGGATGGTGGAAAACCCGATTACTCCTCCTTCCCCAAACAGTCCTACAAACCCTACAGGGAATCCGTCAGCCCTGGCTCCGCATCCACCAGCCTGGTGGTCTCCATCACACCACCAGACTCTTGGGAAGATGGCTTCTCCCACCACTCGCCTGGTACACGGTGGGATGGGGTGCCCGACGGCTGGGGTGCCCGACGGTGCCGCCCCACAAGCTGGATGTGCCCTGTGAATGGATGTGTCTGTAACATGTGGGATAAGGAGGGAGGGAGCCAGCGGAGCTGCCCCGGGGACAGGAGACAGGTGACAACGCCTGCATGAGCTATGTGCAGCCGGCCCAACGGGCACTGCCAGCAAGGTCAGCGGTGCCTCCCAGCTACGGGGTTTCACCCAACCTGATGGGTCAGGTCTATTTTAAGGTGCTGGACGTCAACCGCCCCAGCTGATGATCAGCTTCCAGCTGCTGATGGTTTTTAAGGGGATTAAAGGGTGACTTGTCAAACTCCTGGATTTCCCCCAAAAAGGGAAAATGAAACTGCTCCTTTGTTGCTAATCCCCCCAGCCCTGCGGCGCTGCACCACACTGTGTCTCACCCCATGCTTCCGCATCCATCCCGGCTCTGCACACTGCAGCATCCACCCCCTTTGCCCTCCAATCCCTCCTCCTCCTCCCAGTCTCAACAATGGAGCTGAAACCCAGCACCTTAGTTTAAATTACGAGCAAATCCCCGCAAGGTGGGGTGGTTTTGTTTGTTTTCTTGTAACTGAAAGGACGAAAAAAATAAAATAAAAACCCAAACCAAGGGCACAACCCCATGCACCACTTCTTCATATACTGCAGCAAGATCACGGGAGATACCACCACTTGAGGATGATGGCCACCGAGAAATACAACCGAGACTGGAGCATCTCCTTCGCTGGCTGGTAGAGGACACTTGAAGATAAATTAAAAACCACTAAAATGTCAAGCGTGCTGGTTGAGAGGGCCCCTGCAGTCTTTAAAAACAAGACCCTCCCTTAGAATCAGCACTCCGGCCTCCTAATAACCTTAATCACTCCCGACAGCCCCAAGAACCAGGTTTAACGACACGGCTGTGTTTTGTTTGCTTTTCAGGCTGCTTTATCTCACACGGCACCTTGCACTCAGTTCAAGCGACAAAAACCCAGTTCCTCAGAAATTTGCCCCTGTTTCCGTGCAATCACAAGCTCCAGCTCCAAACAAGGCAGAAGCTGAGCTGGGAAAGCCCAGCACTGGCACACTGGCACACTGGCATCCCACTGCATGACACTCCCAGTAAAGCTGGGAAAGCTCCACAGTGCCCTTTGCACTCCCCAGCCAACAGGGCTGGGTGATAAAAGGCTTTTGGGGGGGCTCTTTTTGCTGGATTTACATCCTTGTCTGGGCTACATAACTATTGCTCGTGACAGCGCATGCCTCTGTGGGGTTAGGAAATGTGGAGCAGGGCTGGAAGCCTGGATGGATGTAGGGAAGCACCCAGGAAGGTCCACAGCACCCTCGGCCAATGCATCTGTGAAATGGGGCCAGTGCAGCTCCCTGGCCATAAATAAAATCTCAAATCCTGCAGATTTGGGTGAGAAGGTGACAATCACCGTACCACCTTTAGGAGATGGAAGCATCCCAAGCACCAGCACCGGGTGATGATACCCATCAGATACCCATCTCAGACCTATCACCGGATCATAATTTGTATTTAAGAGTGTCAGTGAGGGTGCCCTCACCTTCCCCAAAGCTGAAACCTAGCACCTAGGGTAGATGTCTTTTATCACAGCAGGCTAAATAAAGTGCAGTTTCGTGGCAGCTGCCCCTGTTTGGTCTCACTAGGGCCATGGAGTACCGCCGAAATTTAGTTGGGACCATTTCCAAGAATCACCTCTTGTGATTTACACTCTCTTTGGGGTTTCCCTTCTCAGCGCCTAGTGCTCCAGCCATGCTCACCCACCCTGGGACTCTTCTTTGGCCCAGCGAGGAGCCCGTGGCTTCTCCTCCCCATCTATCACTATCAGCACTGAAACACTTTATTCTCTCCAAGAAACAAACTCCCTTTTTCCCACCAAGCCTTCATTACGATGCTGGTGTAAAAACACCCTTGTCCATCTAAGCTCACCCATCCTAAGGATGTGAAATCACTGGTCACAAAGAAATTCTCCACCAGAACAGATGGGAATTCAGGCATAAAGGTGACTGACACCAGCTATGCCCTGGCCTTGTGGCCACAAAGAGGTACAATAAGCCAAGGGCTATGGTCCATGCACCAGCCCGGCTTCCCCGGGCACGGGGCGCTCCAGCAGCCTCTGCTCCCCAGCTCCTGTGACTTGGCTAAAACGGGGCACCGGCTCCCCAGGCTCCTGCACACAGACCAGAGGACGCTGCTGGACACATGGACACACTCAGAGGAGCTGCAGCCAAACCAGACCAGCTCCTGAGGCCATCCCTCCAAGTGCTTGCAGCTCCTAATTCCAGCAACCGAACATTAAATATTAAGCAAAGAGAGTTAATCTATAGCTGGGATATTGACACAAAGCAGAGGAGGGGAGAAGAAACAGATAGATAAACATTTTTTTTTAAATCAATATGCCTCTCCAGGCTGCCCTGCCAGTGCTTGCCAGATGTCCAAGCACAGCACCAAGGATGCATTTGAAGGAACAAGATGCACTAGGAAGTGCTGCCCTCCTGGCAGTCCCCGGGCAGGTGGGGCCCCTCGCCAGGACCCTGGGGTGCCCTGGGTGCAAGTGGGACCTGCTCGGCTGAGGGCAGAGCCCTGGCTTGGCCCAGGCTCCCCTTGCACTCACATCTCCCGAGGTTGGGAGCGTGTCCAAGCAGCGGCAGAGCAGTCATCGATTTAAGAGGGTCAAGGCCCAGTTAATGCTTACCAGGACTGTTCTGCCACTCAAATTGGCTTTTGGAGCTGGGGAAGATGAACGTGCCAGGATGGTTCATCTGTCCCTTGGCTCAGTGTCAGCCTGCACCTGGCAGGACTGGCATCGGAGCGGCCGTGTCCCATGGCTCCCTTGTCACCGGAATGAGCCTTGCACAACCAGAGGGAAACACCACCATTCATCTCCCAGCAAACACTTTCAAGCATCACTCAACACCTCTCCAGCAGAGGAGACCAGTATTTCTTTTCCTGGCTGAGTGCTCACATGGGGTTTTTGGGGTTTTTTTTTTATTCCAGTCTCAGCATTCCCCCCAGCCCTCCACTCCCCCCGAAAGAAAACAAATCCCAAAGCACAGAATGTGCCTTGTAAAAGTCCCAGCTCTGGTGTCCCACCGTGCAGGGGCACGCGGTGGTCCCAGCAGCCAGCCCGCCTCAGCCCGGTGCTGCTTGTTGACATACGCAGCGCAGTATATTTCTTTAAACAAAGGAGCCTATGCATTCAATGCATTGTTGAGAGAGGGTTTGTTTTCAAAGCCTGACCCCAAATCTGAACTCCGCGGATCCTGCGTTTCTCAAGATCAAACGCGAGAAAACGTGACCAATGCAAACAAGAAATAAACCTTGATAATTATAGCCATGTGCTGGGGCGGCTATTGTTTAGTGCAGACTAGTACCTGCTTTAGCATAAACATAACCCTATTTTTAAAGGGATGCCTGACCGCCTTACAGCATTACTCCCCATCTTGCCTCCAAACCCCCTCTTTGGTACAAACCCACCTTCCCGAGAACGGAGCGGAGATTTAAGAGCAGAGCCAAAAGGCTAAGCGATGTCCCCATGGCCGCATGCTAGTTGGAGCAGGGAGTGGGTCCTTGTTCCCCTGACCTGCTCCTGCTTGATGGGGAACAAGGGGGGGCCCGGGGCCCGGCTGTTGCTTGCAGCTGGCAGGAGCAGACCAGTGTTGGAGGACAAACAGACAGCGCCGGTCTTTTCAGGAAGGCCATATCACTTAGCGCTTGGAAAGGAGCTATAATATTTTCCTGATTATGTTTGCACGCAAACGAGCACCGTGGGGAAATTATGCAACGCTGAGTGGGGAGGGGTGGAAGCAAGGAAGGGCTGGAGGGGGGCCCCACACCGCACCTCGCTGTCCTTGGCCCCAGACGGTGCAGCTGCAACCCCCGAGGTACCGCGCTCCCTGCTGCAGATGGGCTCCATCACCCCCACCTCTCCCCTCCGCTGCCCGAGCCCCTGCACCGCAACCTCTGAGCACAGAGGCAGCACTCCGCTGGCGTGTCACACAGTGCAGGGGTTATGAACGGCCTCTCTTCATTAAGCACCCAGACCAAAATGCATATATTCGTCACCCAGGCAATTTAATTACTGAGCCCGGGTTCACCTCGCACACCCACACACCTTTCTTTTTCAAGGTCTCTGTGCGGTCATAGCCATAAATAAATAGATCGCAGGAGCAAGAGGCAGATGCTGACTCCTGCAACCTCCGTCTTGGGCACAGAGCCTTTAAACCACCAGAACTTGCAGTATTTAATTTCTTTTGTTAACGCTTCTACCTTTAGAGCTCTGCCTTAGGCTTTCTAGATACAATCACAGGGAGCAGGAAACCAAGAGCTACGTGATGAGCTTCCTGGGGATCACACTGCACACTCCTACAGCCCATCAATCACCCTAATTACAACCGGCCACACGTCCGCAGCTCTCTGCGGCACTCCGTTACTGCCCATAATTACATGATCACACCGTTTCTCCGGCAATGCATTTCATCCCGGTGCGCTCATCGTCGTGATCACCAGTCATGAGACAGCTGAACGGAGGGAATGCAGGCAACACTGGTCCCCAAAATAAGACCTGAAGGTCCTCACGCACCCTGCAGCACGGCCTCTCTCTGCAACACTCCCACTCTGGCTTCTGACCGCTGTCCACGTCCCACCCCGGGTGAGGACACCACCACGAGCAGGTTCCCTCAACACCAAGTGCTTGCCTCTCTACCTGCCCGATAAAAGCAAGGCGGGCCATGGGTGTCCATCGCAACGATGGGCATGATCTTCTCTGGGAGGATACAAGAAGTGGGACAAGGCTGAGCCTCACGATGCCAGCATGTCAGGGACCCACTGGGGCCACCACCCCGGCAGGCTGATGCCCCCCTGCCAAGCCTACTTAAACAGCGGGGGTCTTTGCAGCGAAAAACATCCTTTTTCTCCGTGTCAACACTACATGGTCTTGAGCCTGTAGGTCCTACCAAAACACCCAGCCGGGTGCACTTTGTGGGTCTTGCTATTAAGGGAGATTAGCCACTGGAGACCCTGGCTGGCCTGGGTGCGAGTGTGCTGGCAGCGCTGCCAGACCTGCCCCACGTAGCTTTCCCACTGCCGTACAACTCGGAAGAAGCGTGTTGGTGAGGCAGATGCTCTCTTGCAGCCACCCCCGGGTGCGAGCCGGCAGATACGGCAGGCAAACCCAGAGCTCAAAAGCCCCCCCCCCCAACAAGATACCAATAATAATAATAAAAAATACAAGGGGGTGGCTCGCACACACCAGCTGATCACCAACGCTGCTCTCCTCACTCCACAACACACCAGGCAGGAGAAGCTAAGGGCGTGCTTTTCAGATGAATTACTTTTAATTGAGTACATAAGAGCTTAGAAACACATGATGCTGTTGGAGATAAATATAGCCACGGCTACAAGGATGGCGGGGGCTGGGAGCGATCGCGGCCGAACGCATCCCAGAAGGAGCTCGCAGCCCTGCCGCCTCCGGGAGCGCTCGGGCAGCAGAGCCGCCCCGGCCCCGCCGACCCGACCCGGGCTGCCCGCCCCGCCTGTGCGAGCCCCGAGCGGCCGCCCGGGCCCCCTCGCCGGCCCCGCCCGGGCCGGGAAGGGGCCGGGGAGCCCGTACCTGTTTTGAACTCCAGCGCGGGGTCCTTCTCCCCCTCGCCCAGGTCGTTCTGCAGCATCATGTAGAGGATCCCGAAGGAGTTGTGGATGCCGAAGATGGAGCCGTTGCACCAGGCGGCGGCGAAGACCACCACCCAGCCGAAGCCGCCCTCGGGGGGCTGGAAGGGCGCGGCGGCCCCGCTCGGCCCCCGCTCGGCCCCGGCCCCGGCGCCGGCCCCGGCCCGCGGCTCGCCCTCGCCCGCCGCCGCCGGCCCCTTCTCGCCGCGCTGCGCCATCGCGGCCGCGCTCCGGCCGCCGCCCGCCGCCCGACTGCCCCGCAGCCGGTCCCACATGCCCGCCGCCCCCCCCGGCCGGCCCCCCCGCCCGCCCCCTCCTGCCGCAGCCTCACTCCCCGCCTCCCCTCCGCCGCCTCCATCCTCCTCCTCCTCCTCCATCGCGCCGCTCGGCCCCCCGGTCCCTACCTGCGGCGGGGGCCGCCCGCCGCTCCCCACCCCCCCGGGGCCCGGCGCGCTGCGGGCGGCGATTCCCCGACGTCGACCGCGCTCGCCGCCCGCCCGCGGGGCTCAGAGGCGGCCCCGGGCCCGGCCGCGGCCCCGCATCGCCCGTCGGGCCGCCGCGCCGCCCCGCCGCCGCCGCATCCCGCGGCGGGCGCAGCCCCGGGGCGGGCCGCCGCCAGCACCGCCCCCGCCGCGCCGCCGGAGCCACCGGCCGTCCCCCCGGCGCGGGAGAGCCCCGGCCCCCCCTCGGCCCGGCTGCCGGAGCATCCCGCGGGACGAAGCTGCCCGCCGGCCAGGGGGGCCCTCGACGGCCGCGGCGGGGTGATGCTGCGGCTCCCCGCCGCCCCGGTGCGCGAAGCGGCGGCAGCGAGCAGGGCGGACGGCAGAGCCCAGCGCCGCCAGGGGGGCGATGCCACCGCCTGCCGGTGGGATTCAGGGCTCGCCGGCATCCCCTGGCCCGGCAGGTCCCCGAGAGCGTTTTGGGGGACAGCAGCTCCGAGCCCCGGCAGCCTCGCAATGCGGGGTGGCGGGGCGGGGACGCTGTGGCTCGATGCCAGCCGCGAGGCGTCCCCCGGGCCCCGGTCACCCGTGGCCACCCCGGCGCTGGAGCCCGGCCCGGCTAGCGGTGGCCATGCGAAGCCGGCGGGAAGCCACTCCCGCGCCTCTGTCTCCTTCTGCAGTAAGCGCTGCCTTTTCTCCTCTTTCAGTAAATAATTACAAACCCACCAATATATTAAAGCCTGTCTTTTCACACGCTGAAGGTATTTCCACTTTCATATATGCCAAGTCTAAGTTATTATTCTTTCTTTACCCTAATGGCTGTGTCGGTGTCAGATTCCTATCAGGGTAAAATAATACATCCCAACCTCACGCTGCTCTTTCTTTACCTCCAGGGATATTAATTATCAGCGCCTGGCGCGGCGGCGGGCAGGGTGCGGAGCCGGCGGGGGGGCGCAGGCAGGGTGCGGAGCCGGCGGGGAGGGTGCGGAGCCGGCGGGGGGGTGCGGAGCCGGCGGGGGGGCGCGGGCAGCCCCCGCTCCCGCCTCTCCCACCGCCGCACAGCGGCACCGGGTGGGCTGCGCGGTGGAAGGCGCTTGCCCGCTGCTGCAGTCGCCAGCCTGGCGCAGCCCCCGGGGGACATCGGACCTCCCCTCGGCCCGCCGCCCTGCCCCTGCCCGCAGGTCCCCGCCAGCTCCGGGACTACCCCGCCGCCGCCGCCGCTTCCCGCCCCAGGGATGCGGAGCGGGGCTCTCCGGCTCCCGGCAGCCTGCGTGCGCCATGGCGGGACCCGGGCTGGGGGGCAGCTGGTGGGAGATGCGCCCTCTCCGCCCGCCCTCCCGCTCGGATCGAGCCGCCCAGACCCCCCCGCCCGCTGGGCACCCGGCGGCGGTGCCGGGCTGGGGCCGCCCCCCCGGCGGAGGAACTGCGCCTGCACTGCCCTTCCTCCCCGGCAGGCTCCTCCCCGGATCCCCACCGCCGCAGCGTGGCCGGGAGGCTCCGGCGGGCTGGGAGCATCTTCCACTGCCCTCTGCCGACACGGGGAGCCGCAGCGCTATTCCGCCACAGGGCCGGCTGAGGTTGCTGGCCGGCTGATTTTATTTGGTTAAGCCCCTGCGGTCTGAGAGGGAAAGGGGGGTGGGCTACCCCGGGCTGTGCGCAGGGCAGCTGCCTCCCAAAATGCTGATTCCCCACAGCAGCAGAGCTGGAGCTGGGTTAAAAGTAGCAGAGAGAGAGGTGGGAGAGCCCCTGGCCATAGCATACACCATCTCACGGAGGCTTCACCCCTCCGGAGCTGCAGAAGGTTCTTGTGGAGTGGGAAGCAGCAGGGTTGATATTAAACGCACAAACCCTACCGAGCAGCATCTCTCCTGGCTGCTGGCCGCATGGCGTCTTGACAGAGCATTTGCTGTCACTGGCTGTGTCAGGCATCCCTGCAGCTTTCTGGGCTGGACTGAACACCAGTGAGGCAGGGGATAAAATCATGGGGTGGGGGCTGGATGAAGGCTGGGGTTAAAGGGCTGAGCCGGGCAAGCTGGTGGAGGCTTCAGCCGGGAGGGAGCTGCGGCCTGGAAAGCTCTGGCAGCATCAGGCAGAAGCGGCTCTGCTCACTGGTGTAAGACTGAAGCATCATGCCCAGATGCAGCTCTAACCACAAACTGAACAAAATGCCAGGAGAAAAAACAGATAAAGCTGCTTTTCCCTGGTTGCACTGTGATAAAATACCCTGCTGCATCTGCAGCACAGCCTTCCTCAAAGCCCCCAGCCTGCTGGCTCGGTAAGGGTGGGCGGAGGGCTGCGGCTGAGCCAGGCTCTCCAGGACCCACATCCGATGACCCTGGCGAGCTGGCAGGCAGCGCCTTGTGTCACAGCCAATGGGCCTCCAGTTGCTCGGGCAAAGCATGGCTGTCAGCAGCTTGTTGCTTGTCTCCAAAATGTGGTGCCAGAGCCTCTGCCAAAGGGATTGGCAGCTACAAAATGCATGTGTTTGATTTTGCAGAAGGGGAGGAGTGACCAAATGGAAATATCTTATGCAAACACCCTGGGAAGCGTCAACGGCGGGACGTGGCCTTGGAGGAGAATACAAAATCCTAGTGGCTTCGCAACCTGGCTTTGTTTCAGTAGGTTTTACACAGCAGGACGGGGACATGTAGGGCCATCGTGAGGACAAAATGTCGCTGACCTCATCTGCTGCTTGACCGAAAGTACCAGGAAAACAGCTCGGGTAGTGAGCAGCTCCCAGCAGAGACACTGGCACGCGGGGCACACACCCTTCCCGTCATTAGCAACACTTTTCCCTTTGGATTCCAGCCGTAGTTAAGACAGCTGTTAGATCTGGCCTCACAAAGACAACAAATAGATTATTCCAGAGGCATAACCAACACAGGGGCACCCTGAAGGGACACAGCAGTAGTCACCCACTGGCAGGGATGCTGCAACAGCAGAGTCCAGAGCCCAAGGCTTGTCACGGTGAGAAGGCAGCGAGAGTACCGGGACCTGCAGTGCAGCTAGTGCTGCCTTCAAAGGAGAGCAACCTCGACACTGGCAGGGCTGCCACCCCTAATACCTGGCCAAGGCAAAACCCATGCCATGGCATCCTCTCTCTGCCTCACCTTCCCAATGTTTGGAATCAAAATACTAGAAATGGCATTTTCCACCTTGTTAGCAAGATTGAAGTTGATGCTACTTTGTTTGGCTGAAAAATGAGGCAACTTAAAAGTGCTGGTGTGAGCAGTGGATTTTCAGGGCACCTTTGAGCCCCACGTTTGGCTTCATTTGAATGGTGGAAATCAGAGCACCATGTTCACTCCAGCAGCTGCAGGCCGGGTGGGGAATGTGGTCTGGTTCAGCCACAGCTGCTGCCCCACCTGCTTTACCATGCAGTTGAGCAAAAATCCTATTTCTGGCCCAAACAGAGCAACGGGGTGGATGCATGTTGTATTAAAGGGCTTCTGGAGTGGTTTAGCTGCCTGCTCACCTTCACTGTCCAGATGAAGAGGTGTGAAGGGCATTTTTGTGAGTGTTTTACTGGTTTTGCATCTTTCCTTTGAAACAGGAGCTACAGGAACGTGTTGCTCTGAGAAGTGGAAGCTGCTGGCCACAGCCACCAACCCCAACCACCACCCAGCCGCCAGCAGCCGCCTGGCTCTTCCGTGTAACCCCACAGGACCTTGGCGAGAGGTGCCAGAGGTGCTCTGCTGATGGGAAGAGCTCAAGCCGGCACACAAAGGAGGCAAGGATCCAGCTGTAAATTAATATTTTATAGAACACCAAGAAAAATCAGAGAGGCTAATTACAGCGATAATCATCGTGGCCTGGAGGCATTTCCAGGGAAGTCAGGAATTACCCAGGATTACCTCACCCCTTGCAGCAGCCTGTGCAGTAGGTGAGCACGTGCGGCAGTAGCAGCATGGCACCCAGCACCTCCTCCTGCGCCAGCTGAGGGTCTGCAACCCAAACCAAAGAGCAGCCAGGTTTTGGCAGCCTCCTGGTATCCGATTCCAGATGCACGGGGCTTGGCTTGCTGAGCTGAGCGGGATGGAGGGTTGGAGTCGCAGGGTTTTTGGCTGGGTGCTTACCTCAGTGCTGCTGTGCTGGTGCGTGCCTACTTGTCCCTGGTGTCTCCAATGCGGGAGCCATCATTGACCTCAAGTATGTTAAAACCTCGAGATGTTCAGGGCATCACTAGCAGAGAAGTTTTTGGTTGTGCCTGCAGGATAAGTTGTTCCCGTGGTTCCTTAATTAGTGGTGGTAACAAATAATTGCATGATTTATCTAGGGACAGAGTGAGTGAATTCCCCATCAGCTCCTCGGTTTGGAAGCAGGGGGGCACATCCCACCTCCAGCACGGCACGGGGCTGGCCCCACGCTGTTCGTGGCAAGCCTGAAGCATCTCTTCGAGCTGCTTGGCCAGGAGGGCTGCCTGCTCCTGCCCCATGGCTCAGAGCAAAGCCAGTGCAAACATCTCCAGGGTGAGCAGCGCTGGGAGCAGAGAAGCATCAGTGTGGCTGGTTCATGCAGCTGAGCTCGAGCAGGAGGGCACAACTGGTCTAAAACCCAGCCTACAAGTGGGACAGGAAAAAAAAAATCTTGGGTAAAACCCCCACACCTGCTGTGCACAGAGCTGGGAAGAGCCTGGGCAAAGGCTGGCCCTGGGCTGAGGGTGCTGCTGCCTGCCTGCACCCTGCCCGAACCACACTGCAGCACCCCTGGCAATGGCAGGGACACCAGGCACAAAGCATCCCCTCCCACAGCGCTGGAAAAGGCACAGGAAAAGGACTTCCTAACCTGTGGAGTTCGGAAAGAGGCAGAGAAGATATGCAAGGACCTCCCATCAACAGACCATCTGCCAAAATGTCCCCTCACCCATGGCCTGGCCACCCTCTGAGGCTGCGGTGAGACAGCAGAGGTCCCCACACACAGCAGCAAAGCCTATGCTCCCTGGCATGCTGCCTTTCCCTGCCCATCCCTGCAGTGTGGCAACCAGATGGCCAAGCTGCATGGGCCACCCCGGGCACCCTGCCTGCTCGTTTGCCCATGCTCTCCAAGCTGTGAGCACGCTCGCCCAGGTGGTACAGGAGATGGACCGGGGGCTCCTGGGGCTGAGGCCCAAAGTGGTTGTGACACCCATCAGATTTTCTCTTTGCAGTCTGCAGCTTCATGACGTGCTGACTTGCTCCTGCCGGCTCTGGCAGCACAAAGAGCCCCGGAGCTGCTCCAAGCAAGGGCTGGGTATGACGGACGGTGGCAGGCAGGGGTGGCAGCTCACCTTGGATGCAGTGGGCTATGGCAGAGGGGCTGCTCACACCCCCCGGCCAAAGGCAAGTAATCCGAATCCCTGTCCCTGTGACAAGGTGGTGTTGGTCCTGGAAAGAGCATCAGCCTGTCTCACCCTGACTGGCTGCGCTTCTGCCTCTGTGAGGGTCAGGGAAAACTTTTATTTCATTTTTTGAGATGAAAACACCTCGGGTAGCACCAGCTCATGCACCAGCATGGGGACAGCACAGCCAGCCAAGGAAGCCCAGGCTGAATCCGAAGCAGCCAGCCTGAGTGGCCAAGCTGCCCTGGCCAGCGGAGGGAGGTCCCCAGGGCACCCACGGGTGGGTTGGTGTGAGGGTGCAGTGGCCGGGGCTGGCGCAGGCTGCAAACCTGCCTGAGCACGTTAAAGCTGCCCTTACGCTGCTGCCTGTGAAAGAGACGGGCACTGGGATGGGACACAGCCTTGGGCCAGACCCCTAGGTCCAGCCTAGCGGGTTAGCAGAAGGTAGCAGCTGTCCCTTTCGGGATACCACCACCATACAGGACGTTTTCTGTTGTGTTCTTTTCTTGATGTTCCTGTTTTCTCTCCTTGCCGAGGACCGGGAGCAGTCGCAGCAGTGCTGGGGGTACAGGAGCCTGATGTGCTGGAGAACAGGGAGCTTTACCCCACTTTCTCCACCTTGCTTACCGCAGTGCCTTCCTTACCAATACGGGTTAATCCAGCCCTGGAGCACTCTGAAAAAAAAAATTAAAAAAAAAATCAAAGCGTGAGTCATCCCACTCCAAACCTCAAACCATGTCACAGATCATCCCTCGCGCTGCTGAAGTTCTCCCCCTTCCCCCACATGCCTTAGTGGAAGGGGAAAGGGGAAGCAAACACGGTTTCCCACATCTCAGCTCCTTGCACAGCTACAAAACCTGGCTCGCCTGGCTTGCTCTGCCCTCTAGTAGCGGCTGGATTTACAGCAATGTGCTGCTTCTGTGCGGTGCCTTGCTCTGCTGCACCGCCAGCCCAGAGATGCCCTTTGGTTGCCCGGTTGGGCAGGGGCAGAGCCAGGGGTTTGAGGAGAGGGTAGGGGGTCACCAGAGCCTGCCCTGACTCTTCTGGCATCCCTGGCATGGATGCGCAGCTGGCACAGGCAGAGCCGTGCAGTTTTCCTGCAGTCCTGGCCCCTGAGCTAGTCATTCATGGCACTCCTTGGCCAGCCTGGAATATCCAGGCCAGTCACCGGGGCTGGAGCATGGACAGAACCTGGACAGGGGGGTTGTGTGGACTGGAGTGGCCTGGAAGGGCACAGCCCTGAGGGGGGGCGGGCATTTCTGGACCACCCAGCTTGGGTTCTGTCAGCTCCAGCTGAAGGCTTTGACCTGGTCTGAGGCCAAGCAGCACCGTGGGCTCTGGAAAGAGAGGGACTCTGGAGATGGCAGCCCCAGACCTCCAGCCCCACTGCCACAGAGCCCCATGCAGTGAGACAAAGCCCTTGCAGGTGGTTGCACTAAATGGCATCTCAGCGTGGCCCAGCACTGGCTCAGGGGCATGACCAAGGAGAGGACTGAAAATCCTTGGGCAATAGCATAGAATAACAGAATCATTTAGGTTCAAAAAGACCTTTAAGATCATTGAGTTCAACCCTTAAACCAGGACAGCCAAGTCCACCCTAAACCATGTCCCCAAGCACCACATCTATGCAGGTTTTTTTAAATATCCCCAGGGATGGTGACTCCACCGCCTCCCTGGGCAGGCTGTCCCAGTGCTGGACAACCCTGTCAGTGAAGACATTTTTCCCAGTATCCCAACTAAACCTCCCCTGGCACAACCTGAGGCTGTTTCCTCTTGTCCTGTCACTTGTTCCTTGGGAGAAGAGACCGGCCCCCACCTCGCTGCACCCCCCTTTCAGGTAGTTGTGGAGAGCGAGAAGGTTCCCCCTTGAGCCTCCTTTTCTCCAGGCTGAACCCCCCGGCTCCCCCCGCCACCCCCATCAGCCTTGTGCCCCCACCCCGGCCCCTGCCCGGCGCTGGACACGCTCCAGCCCCCCAGTGCCCCCCCTGCCCTGTGGGGCCCAAACCTGCCCCCAGGGCTCGAGGGGCGGCCGCACCAGCGCCGAGGGACAGTCACTGCCCTGCTCCTGCTGGCCACGCTGTTTCGGCTACCAGCCAGGGTGCTGTTGGCCTTGGCCACCTGGGCACCTTGCGGGTCACATCCAGCCGCCCCCCCAGACCCTTTCCCGCCGGCAGTTCCCAGCCCCCTGCCCCCAGCTGCCTGGGGCTGGTGTCCCCCCGGGCACGGAGCGGTGCTGAGCCTCACACCACCGGCCTCGGCCATCGCCCCTCAGCCCAGCGCCCCGGCAGCCCCCCGCCCCCAGCAGGTCAGCACGGCCCAGCCGGGTGGCACCTGCAAACGTGCCCAGGGGGACCCTCGGTCCCCTCGCCCTCAGTGAGGATATCACACCGGGCCGCGGGGCCCGGGGCACCCCCGTGTGCCCAGCGGTGGGTGACGGTAGGGGGCTGGGGCGGGGGAGGAGCTGCTCGCTCCGGTTCGCAGCCTCGGCTGCCGCCGGATCACGGCTCCCCCCGCTCCCACCTGCGAGCCCGGGGCCGGGCCAGGCGCGGGGCCAGCACGGAGGAGCCGGGGGCGATGCCAGCCCCGGGAGGAGGATGCTCCAACCGCCCCCCTCCTACCGGAGCATCCTTCCAGCTCCTCACCTCGCCGCCCGAGGGATTTCCATCGGGATGGTCTAACCCCCCAGCTTATTGCAAGTCCAGGTTGAAAAACTATGGGAAATTAGGTATTTATTAAAAAAAAAGTTATAAGGGAGGGCGCTGGGGGCCGCCCGGCCCCGCGCACCGGGGCCGCCCGTGCGGAGCGGGGCGGAGCGGGGCGGAGGCGGTGGCGAGGGGGCACATGCGCCGTGCGCGCACTGCGGAGCGGCGCGGAGAGGCGCGCAGCGGGAGCGCGGCGGCCGCCGCAGCCCTGCACAGCCCCGCGGGGCCGCCGCGGAGCCCCCGCCCCGCGCAGAGCCGGCGGAGGTGAGCGCGGAGGGATGCGGGAATGTGCGCGCCCTGGGGAAGGTGGGGGGTCTCCCTCCGCGTGTGTGAGTTTGCCGGGGGGGACACACGACACCCTCGCGGAGGCGCTTTGCCGCCGTTTTATTTGGGTCCTCTGGGCTTTGCATCGTTGGGGGGGGCAGGCATCCTTGCAGGGAGAGGGTCCCTCACCGCTCGGCATCCTTGCGGGGGGGGGGGTGGGCCGCTTGGCATCCTTGCATGGGGAGGGGGTGTCTCCACTGCTTTGCATCCTTGCACGGGGGGTCCGGGCCGCTTTCCATCCCTGTATTGCAGGGGTGTCCCCCACAGCTTTGCATCCGTGGGTGGGGGGTGGGTGCATGTCGCTTTGCATCCTTGCCTTGGGAGTTGTCCAGCTGCTCTGCATCCTTGCGTGAGGGGGTCCCTCATCACTTTGCACCTATTCGGGGGGGGGGGGGGGGGGCGGTCCTCCACCGTTTTACACCTTTGCATGGAGAGGAGGGAGTCAGGCTGCTTTGCGCCTTGGGGGGGGGGGGGGGGGGGGGGTTGGACACACGACCCTCCCAAACCACTTAGCACATTTGCATCATGATGTTCTGGACCTCTTTGCATCCTTGTGTAGGTCGGGGGGAGCAGGGGCCATTGCATCTTGTATGGAGGAATCCTATCAGCTTTAGAGCCTTGCAAGGGGGGGGTCAGATCTCCTTGCACCCTTGTATGGCAGGGGGAGTGCTGTCACTTTGCATTCCCGCATGGAGAGGTGGGTACCAGGCTGCTTTGCACTCTTCCATTGGGGTGGGTGGGGGGAATCACCTTACATCCTTGCATCTTGGGGCGGGAGAGAGGATCCACTGCTGCTTTTCATTTTTACATCACTGGGGAGCAGAAGCTGGGCCCGCTGTTGTCTGTGCAGGAAGAGGCACCTATAAGCAGGGTAGGGCAGGGCTCATCACCCCCTGGCTGGATGGTGCTGGGGGCATGGGCAGCTAGGTGCTGCAGCCTGCTGTGGGGCCAGGGAAGTGGAGAGGACAGGGCCAAGTGGGGCAGAAGCCTGGTGGCACCTGCCATGCATGCCCCACCCCCCCAGCCCTCACTGGGTTTTGGACACCCCCCCCAGTCCAGGGCAGCCCCCCAGGCAGGCTGCAGGCAGCCCACCCACCCCCCACCAAGGGTGCAGAGCCTGGGCCTCCATGCTCAGTGATTCAGCTACTTGCAGGGAGCTTGAATTTTATCACTTAAAACTCGAGTTCTTGCTGCCTCGTGGTGGTGTCAGCGTGATAAAATACCTATGGATTAAGATGCTTTTTAGTGTAGTTTTGTGGTTGCTTTGTCTGCAGCTGCCTGGCGTACAGCAGCCGGCTGCCGGACACGAGCCGGAGGAGGGGAGCACAGGACCTGGATGTATGGGTAGATTGGCAATGGCAGAATTAATAATTCATCTTCAAAACTTCAGCGTGCCAAGGCACACCCCTTGTTTGCTGCATCTCGTTGCCTGAATTTTAGAAAGGTTGCTAGTTTCATTAAAAAAAAATAAAAGGAATTTTGATGGCATTTCTGTATCTCAGTAGCATCCCCCTGTGACAGGTTGAACAGCTTGGTGATTAGGGGAGATTGAAGGCAGCATCGGTCCAGCAAAACTTCATCTGGCAGCTAGAAGGTTAATGTGCACCATGCTCTTCTGTCGCAAACGCAAACTCAGAGCACGCCAAGGGCTCTTACACATAATGCCTGTGATGCAACTTAGACCCCAAATGTCCGCTCCTTTCCCGAGGAGCTGAAGCCCACAGAGAAAACTCGAGATGAAGCATATTTTGCTTTGAGCTGTCATCTCCCTTGGCCCAGTTCTGAACCAAAGATGCTCATCCTCCATTTTATGGTGGATGACAAATCAACTGCGAATGCCAAGATCTTGACAAGTTACGAACAGCCCTCAAGCCAAAAGTGTTAAAATTAAAAAAAAAAAAAAAATATATATATAAAAAAAAAAGCAAGAATGCTTTTTGCAGAGCTGCTCATCCAAAAAGCCACCCTCTGAGCTGCACCCCACGGGCAGGAGCTGCAGCATTTTGCACATCTCTGTGAGCAGAGGGGATGCAGGCAGCTCCTCGGCAGGAGCTGTGCCTGCACCCCCCGGTCGCACCCAGATTTTTGCAGGGCTACACGTACAGCACCGGTGAGCAAAGTGGCCCCATCAGCCTGGGAAGGGGCTGCCCAGCACCCAGCACAGCCTCGGCAGGGAACCACATCTGAGCTGGCTGGGAGGGCTGGAGATGCTGGTCCTGCGGCTGCTCCCAAAGGCAGTGAGTGCCGGGTTTCCAGAAGGACCCTTGCCGCTCGCCGAGGGCTTCCTGGGTTTATCAAAGCGCCTTCTATATTGGGGAGAATAAGGCTGGTTTGTTCAGCAGCGTCCTGCTCACACAAACTGCCAGTGAGCAAGCTCGCTCCTTCTGTTAATGAGCTGAGCACAAAAGGGAAAAAAAAATGTCATTGAAGATTTTCCTTTGGTGATAGAGAGTCATTAAAAACAACACATGATTCCTGGGCCAGCGGGATCTGTACGGCTGGCTGTTCCCACCACCGCATAAGGCAGGCATCGCTGCTCCAGGTGCTCCCAGCACAGGAGCCACACAGGGAGCAGCCGAAGGATGACAGAGGAGGATCACACATGGTTTCATCCACACCTTTTTTTCCACCCCTTTCTCCCTTCAGCATTAGAGTATCGGGGAACTGCATTTGCATGGATTTAGTTTGTATGCACAGCAGAGACAGAGCCAAAAGGTGGTGGTGCCGGGGCTGGCAGCAGCTTCTGTGGGATGGGAAGGACCCGATGAAGCGGCCCACAGCTCCGTGACTGGGGGGCACCGAGGGCTCCCCACTTCTGAGAAACCAAGCAACAGAACCCAAAACCCACATCAATGAAAACCCAGGGAAAACAACTGCCTGAAAACCGACATACCAATTGACAGCATTTGCTAGTTGCATACCTGGAAAGAAACATGGAGATAAAAAAGAAACCACCATGTTAAAGAACCTGTTTGTTTTAAAGCAGACACGCAGCAGGACGAGCTTTTTATACCAACCCCAAGGTAGCGAGGCACTTGCATTTATGGCCTCCTCCTAAGCAGGCGTTCTGGGGAAGGCTGGCGTTGCAGAGCCCAGCCTTCAGAGGCGTTTGTGATTTAGAGGCAATTTAGTCAAGTGCTGTTCCTAGAGCTGAAACATTTTGCAGTAGAAGGGGGGGGGGGGGAAATTCCACACAAACTGTGGCATTTACTAATAAAACTCTTCAGGAATATTTTTAGCTGTGATTTAACGTTCTGTTGCACTTTGCTGTGAAGTGTTCGCACGCTGAAGCCTGCTGGCAGTTGTTAGCCGTGGTAGAGCTGCCTTTGGCTGAGCTAGCAGAGGAGGAGAGCTGCAGATGGACTGGAGGAGAGGTGCGGGCAGCGTTCCCAGCCGGGGTGGGTGATGTGCCTTCCCAGCGGGGCACAGGTCACCAACTCAACCCCAACCCAGGCAGCAATGCCCCAGGGCCGGCCAGACATCCAGCTCCCTCCTCCCTTTGGCTGGAGGGCCTGACCCTTTCCCTGCAGCTCAGCCCCAGCGTGTTCTTGGCCGACAGCAAATACACCTCCATGCAGCCCAGGGTCAGGGCTGAGACCTCTCAACTCATTTCATCTGTGCTGTGGGGGCAGTGAGTCCACAGCCTCAGCTTCCAGATTCCCCCAAGCCGACAGCCTGCAGATGGGGAGCCAGAAACATCCCATGTCCTAGGGGCTTTTCAGCCCCCGAGGGGTTTTGCCACCCCATGCTTTGCTGTGAGATGTGCCAACCGTTCTCGCTCACTTGGGATGGGGCTGGGAGGCTTTCTGTGGCCTCAGCCCATTTGTAAAGCCAGAATCCTCCAGGATGCAGAGGTCTCAGGGAGGGGACAGGCAGTGGCATTGCTTCTCACATGCCCATCAGCCTCAGTGCAATCGTGAGTTTATTCTCACTGAAGATCTGCCCTCTGGTTTATTTTAAGCAAGGGAAATGCTTGAGATCCAGCCAGTTTAAATATATTTAATTAACCTTTGGACAATAGCTCTAGAGTGATTATCAGCTTCACACAAAGCAATGACATTTGTCATGCTGGTAGTGTTCACAGTCATTTGGGCTAGCAACAAATTAAAAAGTGGTCACAGATGCATTTTGTAAATTAGAGCAACGAGTCGTTGCAGTGCAGATCACACTCCATTTTGTGTGAAGTAAATCAGCAGATCTGGTCCAGCTCTTAGCAAGCAGTTTTCTCTGCATTGCAAAGAGCCACCTGCACAGTTTTTCCTAGGTTTGTTGTTTGATTTTTTTCCCTGAGACACCAAAGCTTCAGCCCCTATAGGCTTTGCTCTCCCTCCCGAGGCTGTTCATGGCCCACATCAGCCAAACATCCAAGGGTGAGAAGCAGGAGTTTAGGTCCACCAGAGCCAGATGTTGCCCCTCAACCATTAGGTAGCTGCTGGTGGCCCCATCTGTCCTCTGCAGATTTGTCCTGTTATTCCTTGAACCCTCCTGCCTGGATTTCCAGCATGCTCTATGGCAGAGCTCCACAAATCAACAGCTCAAAAGCCTGCTGCTTTTGCAGCTACCTCTCATGTCTGTCTGCTCAGAAACACTGCACACCCCAGGGATCCTTCCCAGCCCTCTCCCATACCAGGTCTGTTTGCCAAACTCCACAGAACAAGCTCCTTCAAGCACTGTCAAGCCCAGCTGAGTGTCACTTCCTCCTCTTGTCCTCTTCCTGACTCCAGAGTCAGCTTTTTTTATTACCTCCTATCAATATTTCGGGACTGCCTTGTGTCTTTGTCTCCCACCAGCCCCCACAGCCCTTCCCCACCCCGCCATTCCCTGCACCAGAGCATGGGTTGCCATCCTGAACAGGCACTGCGAGATCTGGAGTGTCTTGTTCTTTTGATATTCATTTGTAAGCTTTTTCAGCTTTTGTTCAAGGATAATAGATTTTCAATATACCACTCTGGGTTTTTGTGCTACTCTGGCTCCTGGCATCCAACCAAAGCTTTTGCTCCCTTGCAAAAGCCTCCGGTTCCTGGCAGCGTCTGGTCCCCAGGGCTCAGCAGCGCCTTGGGGAGCCCAGCTCAGGCAAGAGCTTCGATTGCAAGGGCCGAGTGAACGGACTTACCAAAACCCGGCCCAGAACGGGGCTTAGCAGAGGAGCTGACCCAAACTCCAGCCTTCGGTGTGGCTGTGTCACTGCACACTTGCCTGCGTTCTCCCCAAATCCAAGCTCAGAGTTTTCTTGGCCATCTGACACATGATGAATTAGATTTCCCATGGCTGTCTTGTACAAGCTCAGCTGCTCCTTCACCAGCCATCCAGGTGTGATGCATGGGTGCCATGCTTCAGTACTGTCACATGAGGTATTGAAGGTACATCGACGGCCAATTTGTTTTTGCAAGCTGGACATCGTGCCCAGCCCAGCCTGGCTCATCTCTGCCATGACTCCATTCCCCATCCAGGTTTTTCCTGTAGGGACACCCAGCTACAGAAAGCAAACCCTAAAATTGCCTTCTGTCCCACCTTGGCTCGGTGAGGGAGGGTGGCAGCAGGGGAATTTCTCTCTCAATGTTCCCTGCAATATGAAGCAGGGCACTGGGGCTGATGCTGCAGGTATCAGGTACTCACCAAATCAAAAATCTCTCATGGAGATTAGCCAGCACCTGAGAAACATGCTGTCATCAAGCCCATTCCTCCTTGCAGAGCCATCCAGAGCATGCATGATCCTTCAGGCCACTTTGGACCCCAGCGCAGGAATCCAGCGTGGCTTTGCAAGTCACAGCTCAATCCCCTGCTCAGAGGGAGAGGGCGAGTGGGTTTGGGGTGCAGTGGAGGTGAGGAGACAGTTATGTACATGAAAGGCTCTTGCAAAGAATATAAGGAGCAATGGCAGGACATGAAACTCCATTTTTTGGACCTCTTACAAAACAAGAGCTGCTTTTCTGCCCCTGATGGACCCCAAGGACTTAAGCTGCCAGATGTGATGGCTGCTGAGATGAAGGATGACATCTGGAAGGGGCCAGCTGTAGGGGTCACCTGTGTGCCAGCATCTTGGTCCGCAGGGATGGGGCTGGCAGTCCTGCTCTTGTCTCCCAGCCCTCTTGTGCCGCCTGGGAAAGCAGGGGCTGCCTTTCAGCAGCACCAGCAGCTCCAGGGGTTGGGATGCTGCGTTCAATTTGCTGGTTGTTCCTTGGGAGAAATCAGCTTCTTGGGGCAGAAGGTAAACTTTATTTCTGGTCTCCTCACCTCCCCTGCCTGGGCATCTCAGCTGGTATTTATTCGGGCAGCAGCGAGCTGGATGCGGTTCCCTTCCAAGCTCCTCTGCTTGGTTTGGAAAGCCGTTGGAAGGCTTCATCTGCACAAGCTAATGCCCAGCCTGGGTAGGATACAGCAGATGCTGGGGTGGATCTGTGGCCATGAGCAGCAGCCACGGCTCGTTGCAGACCAGAGGGGGCTGTGAGCTGGCCTGCGTTCCCTGTGCTGGCTGCTGTGGGCTGCCCCTGCTAGACAGGGCGATGGTGGGGACCTGGGCTGAGCAGCCCGATGAGTGTCCCAGAGGACAGGCAGCTCGGGGGAGTCAGTGCCACCACCTTGGTGGGATGCTGAGGAGCTTTGACAGATGCATTGTGGAAACAGTGGTGTGCTACCCCAGGAAGCAGCTATGCACCAGGGAGAAGTGGGCGCTTTCTAGTTACCAGCAGCAGCAGCGAGTCTCTCCTTGGCCTGACAGCTGAGACTGTCACCGCTGCCTTTCACTAGTGACTTTTCCCAGTACAACAAGATTCAGAGTTATCAACTTTCTCAGCAGCTGGGGAGAGGCAGAGTGATGGAAGAGCTCCCCCCCAGTGTACCTGTACCATGACAGTGGCTCTGGGGAAGCTCCTGGTCTGTCCCACTCCTCCTGCCTTCCACCTCCAGGAAATTCCTGCTGGGTTTGTGGCTCCAGTTCTCCTCCTGCAGCCTGACACTGGCGTTATCCCACTGAGGGCTCTTCGCTTCCACTCAGGAGACAGCAACACCTCATGGATTTTAGTCCATGTAAGCGATACCAGAACCTGGCTGCTGTCCCCAGACCCAGCAGAAGAGATGCTCACCCTACAACAACGACCCGTAGACATGCAGAGAAATGGGAAGGCTCAGGTCAGCAGAAGGTTTGGCTGGTTGAGGTTGTACCTTTCAGTCCCACATCCATGGAGCAGCCAAGCACCGAAAGCAACCGGGGCCATTGCATGAGGAATAAAAAGAGAAGCAAACCTTGCTGTGGGTGGTTGGAAAAGCCTGTATAACCACTTAAACCTGAGCGGGGCTTTGAAGATGAAGAATCGTCAGGGCTTGCACAGTTATCCCAAAGCAGCTGAAAGGTGGGAGCAGGGGGGCTGTGCTGAGCCGGGCAGGGCAACACTGCTGGCTGTGGCTGGGGTCTCCCTGCAGCTGTGGAGCCATCAGCTGTGTCTCCTAACGCACTCTCAGCTAGAGAGGAAAGAAAGACCTGAACCCTCAAGGGCTGGTGTGTCTCCTGAGCTGCAGTGGGAGAGGAGGGCAGCAGCAGGGCAAGATGGTGAGAGCTTATCCCACCTACAGGCATCCATCACCAGCAAGGACAGACACATGTATCCCAAGGGAGGACTTCAGGAACTCCTTCTCACACTCCCCGTGCCAGAGCAGGTGTTCTGCAGCAGAGCCCAGCCCAGGGCTGTCTGGGCAGGGTCAGACACCTTACACCAAACCTGGAGCAGCCCGGCAAGGTGGAAGACCCTTCCTGACGTCCAACCTGAGCATGGACACCAAGACCAGGCATCCCACCTGCCCTGGATCAAGTCTCCCCCGCCAGCAGCACTGATGTACCCCCAGCTGCCCCTGCCCTCGCTGCGCTCTGCAGCACAAGGACAAGGCCCCCACATTAAGCGAGCAAGGTGCTGCCCCAGCCTCACCACCTCTGCCCTTGCTGGGGTGCAGCAGGGCCAGCGGCAACAAGGGGAAGATGAGTGGGAGCCCAGGGTGACCCCAGCGCAGGAGCTCACCGTCACTGCCCCCAGGGCCAGCAAGCAGCAGGCAGAGCAGGCAGCAGGGTCTGCTAGCAGCCCCAGATACAGCCAGAATCAAGTGACCAGGAGGCAGGAGCCAAAGGGGACAGGGACACCCACCCTGAAGATGATGCCAAACCCAGGACTTGCCCAGGGTGCCAGCACCCACCTAAGGGACCCACCTGGGGTAGGAGCTGCTTGCAGGGATGAGGTCCAACAGGGCATGGCCAGGAGCAGGGCTGCAGGCCAGCAGCATCCTTTGAGGCAGGGCTAGCACCCTAGCTGAGCTTAAATAACCTCCTGGGCCCATGGGTGGGGGTCCCAGGTGACGCTGCTCAGGGCCATCAAGGGCTAGCAGTGCCCATGGAAGATGGCAATTTGGCCCTGCAGCTGCTGAGATGTTGCTTTACTGGTTGCCTGGCAATGCCCAGCTGGGCTGTACTGGGGGTGCCACAGCCGTCACAGCCAAGCCCAGTGCACACAGTGGATTGGGCCATGGTGCTGAGCACTGAGGTGGGCTCTGGTATGGCCATGTGTATGGAAGAAATGATTAATTGCTCTTGGCCTAACTCTGTCCATGTTCAGGCTTCTCCCCCTTGCACCTGGCACCTCTGTGCCTGGCAGGTCCCTGCTCCTGGGAGCCTTTTCCTGAAGGTCTGAGGACCTGCCACCAAAATCACCCCCTCAAAGCCTTGGAAATTACCCCAAATATGTGCAGAAGCAGCACTGAGCATAACTGAGCATCCCTTCACTGGGCTCAGGCCAAGCTGCCAGCACTCAGGATTTGTGCATGGCCTCTTGGTGGGTGTGAGCAAGATGCACTGGTGAGGACAGAAATGTGGTTGGTGCCTGTGGGGTTCCGTGTAGCCCATCCCCACCCAACACGTTGTGATCCCCTGCATTAGGCCAGGCCTTAGGTCGCAGGTTTTAGGTCAAAAGTTGGGTTTTCAACCCAGAAGTCAGAGGTTTGGTGCCACTGGTGCATGAGGGATGCTGTTTCAGCAGGTTGAGGTGGCACCTGTCGCAGGAGGGCATGGCAAGGTTTCTGATCCCTGGGTTCCTGCTAGCAGCCATCAGCTGGGGAGGTTAAAAGGCAGCTTCTCCCATGGCTCAGCCAAAGTTGCCTGTCCTGGCTACCCTAGCTTAAAAATGTGTGCCTAACTCCTCCTTGGCTTCTTCTGCTGCAAGCTCTGAGTCTTGTTAGGGCTTATTGTGGGGGAGGTTAAAGGGAACTTTCTTCTCCAGGGATGCTCTCCCACGGCATGGTCTCAAATGCTGTTATCAGACCATGTACTCACCTTCTGCCCCTCTTCAAGCCTGTCCCTGCTGGGAAGTTTCAGACCTCAGATCCTTTTTTTTTCATTCCCCTCTGGAGTCCCCATGAGGGACGCAGGCACGGATGGCCCTGGTTCCTCCCAGGCCCCCTGCGTGGGGACAGAAAGCCCAGGGTGCCGGTGGCTGTGTCCCAGGCAGATGCTGAGAATGGCTCTTTGTTTCCCGTTTCTAATTGCTGGGCCCAAGCAGCTCGTTAACCGTTCTGCCCCGTGCCCTGCTGTCCCTGCAGCCACTGCTTGGGGGGAGCCCCCCGTGGGGATGTGCTGGGGCTCAACCTCTGAGTGTGGATTTGGGGGGGACACATAAAACTGGCTCAAAGCAAGCTTGGGGTGAATCTCCCAGCATTGCTTATCTCTTTATGCAGCCCGGGAGGCGGGGTGTTCAGGGGGTGCCTGAACATGGCCAGAGCAGAAATCCATCAGCGGACATCCAGGGCCTCCCCTGCAAACTCTGTGCCATTTTTCCCAGGTGAAAAATAACCTGTTTGGGGTTTTGGGAGCCAGGAACAGTACCATCCCCGCCATCCATATACAGTGACTTTGGGAAGCGCCAGAGGACATGTGGTTTGCTCTGAGCCCAAAGCATCGTGCAACCCAAAGGAGGGTTCAGGGCTGGGGTCCTTCCCACAGTGCCCCGATTGCCCTGGGGCAGAGCAGCGCCCAGCGTTCTCCCCCCTGTATGTACAGATCTGGGAGCACAATCAGCCCTTTGGGAAGCTCGATATGAATGATTTAGAAACAAGTTTTGGACTCTTTCATGGAGAGAGCTTGCATTTGCATTTGAAAACTGCGGAGGAGCTGGTGGTGCTGGTGGGGGGACGGGAGCACTGGCCGGTTGCTATCAATGGGAAACTGTTCTGTCTAACGCTCCCGGGGCCAAAAAATGTGAACTCTGCAGATTGCTGGCTCCATTCATGGTCAGAATTGCTGGCTCCGTTGTTGGTGCCTGGCTGCTCCACTCCCAGCTATTAACGGCTCCGCTCAGAAGCTGGTTTTCCTTTACTGCCGAAGCAGAGGGTTTTTGTGAAAGATGGGGTGGTTGGGGGTGCCTGGGATGTGAAACGGGGGGATTCAGCTTGCTGCATTCAGGACCTGGGAAGGCTGTTCGTGCTCTCCAGTCCTGAGATCCAATTCACAGTGATTTCAGTGCTAAAGCCATCAGTTTGCCTTTGCATTGGGAGCAGAGCAGAGTCCTGATGCGCTCATATCACCTAAGACCCTCTTGTGCCAGCCTGCGGGGTCACGGCCTGCTTTGTGCCTGCCCATGTCCCAGTCCCAGGCTGCAGCATCCCAGGAGACACCACCATGGTTAATAAATGCTCCTTTTTTCTTTTTTTTTCCCCTCCTTGCTCAGCCTGTTTTACATCACTCGCCCTTTACATCAGTGGGGTAACCTGCCCCCAGCACCCCCACCTTCTACCCCACTGTGCCTATCCTTCATCCTTCCTCACCTCCCAACGGGTGCTCTCGCCGGAGGTGAAGCTGTTGGGTCCAGGCATCTCCCTACATCTCCTTGAGCCCCATAGAAAATAAAGCATCCCCAGTTCAGGTGGGACCGGCGGCAGAGCCGGGGGGCACGCAGGGATGCTGTGGGGCCGCACAGGGATGCTGTGGAGGGCAGGGGTGAGCTGGCGGTGGCAGCTTGCCTCGGTGTAGTGTGTGCACAGATAAAACCCCGGAGAGCTTTGCACTGAGCTGGAAATAATGGCATTACAAGCGCTTGCTCGCTTCTGGCCACTGTTTGGCTTGGATGAGGCTTTTCAGGGCTGGCTGAAGGGCTGCAGCACATGGGGGTTTGCTCCTAGTTTAAGCACAGCTCCAGGAAGGTAAGGGAGAAAGGGTCCCCGGGCACGTTGGCTTCAGCAGAGCACAACAGCAGGGACAGGGCCCTGGCATGGTCCTCACCTCCACCCTGGCATCCGTGAACTCACTGGCATCTGGAGGTTTGCACCACGGAGCATCCCCTGCTTGGAAGAGCCCTGCTGCTGCAGCACAGGCTGCACCCACCGTGCCCAGCACGGGCAGGATCAGTGCCCCAGGCAGAGGCCAAAGGAAACAGCGACAAAAATCAGTGATTGGTAAAAACTGGCTATTTTCTTTTTTTTTTCCTTCCTTTCTCCTTTGCCCAGGAGAGGCGTGAGGGCTCGCCGGCAGCATGCCGCTGGTGAAGAGGAATATCGAGCCCCGGCATCTATGCCGGGGGGCTCTTCCCGAGGGGGTAACGAGTGAGCTGGAGTGTGTCACCAACAGCACACTGGCTGCCATCATCAAGCAGCTGGGCAGCCTCAGTAAGTCACAGCGAATTGGTGTGGGGTGGCAACAGGGTGGGGGGATGCTGATGGGATGCTGGGATACTGGTGGGATGCTGGTGAGATGCTATGGTCCAGTTCCAGTCACAGAGAAACAGGGGCTGTGCAGACTGCAGCCATCCCTAATTCAGGGGGAGTTATAAATATTAAAAATTATAAATATATAATAACAAATTATAAATTTAAATATAAATATGAATTTATATAATATAAATATTTTAAAAGGAGGATGCTCAGGGCCAAGCCCCAAGGGGGAACCTGGTGATGTTTTTAAGACCCATTTTGCTCCCATGGCTGCTCTGTGCTATGGGGGATGGAAAGCCTTTGTGGGCCCCTTGCTTCTCGACTTGGCCAGAAATAGGAAGGTCAGGTGAAGATTAAAAAACCCCAACCTATTCTTTTTAATCTTAGAGCTTTATAAGGAAGAGAGGTCTATATAAAAGGTCTAAATCCTCAGCTGTCTTCCTGCCCTGGGACTGATTTCAGCAGAAAAGGGGAGGATGAGAGCACCGTGCACACCAGTGTGAAGGTTTAATAGGGGCAACCTATTTCACTGCTGAATATCAACTTAAAATAGAGAGAGACGCGCAGGCTCTCCCTCTTTCCCCACCTCCAGAACTAGATTATTCTCTAAAATACTCCCAGAAAAATAGAACCTATATTTAGGGAGCTGCTGGAAGCATGGCATCTCACATGAGCAGCACCCATGGGTGCTCAGGCTGTGGCTACCTCATCCAGGGAAAAAGGAAATTAAATACAAATGGCCAAGCTGGGTGACAGGCTGAGCAGATACCAAAAGCGCTTTGACCTCGGGAGCTGTTTGGTACGTGGGTTTGGAGGAAGCCTCAAGGAGCTGGGGTGCTGGGCTGGGTGCTGTAGCCTGCAGGTGTCAGCAATGCTCTGCCAGGCGCCCCACGCAGCCCTGTGATAATAATAACCCGAATAAAGAGCTATCGCAGCGATGCACCAAGCCCTGCAGGAAAAAAACTGCTCAAGTCAAACAAACCACAGCTTCTCCCTGCTGCCCTGCTCGTGGTTTTCCACCTGCAGGGCTGGGTTTCCACAGGTCATGTGGTGTGATGGTGGGTTTTTGGCTGCAGATGTCCTGGTAGATCCAAAGGCTTTCTGGGGCACGGACTGCGCTGGTTCAGTGCCTCCCGAGGGTCCTGCTCGCCCTGAAAAGGATGCTTGTGTGCAGAGGAGAGGGCAGGAGAAGGGGGGGTGCTTTGTACTCCCTTCCCTCCGTGCAGCCCTTTGCCAGGTCTGGGGGAGGCTGAGGCTCAGCTCCCAACAGAACAAGGCTGGGGAGAGAGCCCCGCAGAGCTGGCGGGGAGGTGGGTGGCCCAGGGGACGGGCTGGGAGAGGGCTGCCTGCCTGCCACCGGTGCCCCTGACGGGTGCGTGTTGCCCTCTGCCAGGCAGGCACGCCGAGGACATCTTCGGCGAGCTGTTCAACGAAGCCAACAGCTTCTACATGCGGATGAACTCACTGCAGGAGAGAGTGGACCTGCTGGTCATCAAGGTGACACAGCTGGACTCCACCGTGGAGGAAGGTGAGGGGCTGGGGCTGTTTTGGGGTGACAGCCGGGTGCAAGCGGGTGGGAGACATGCTCAGGGCCAGGCCACCCGCCATGCCTGGTTTGAGGGGCTGAGGCCACCCCTGCATCCTCTGTCCCTCCCGTGCCCCCAGTTTCACTGCAGGACATCAACATGCGGAAAGCCTTCAAGAGCTCCACGGTGCAGAACCAGCAGGTGGTGTCTCGCAACTCCATCCCCAATCCGGTGATGGAGATGTACCAGCGCTGCGACAAGCCCCCGCCGCTCAACATCCTCACGCCCTACAGGTAGGGTGGCTGGCATATTGTTCCTTGAGGGGACCAAGGGGATCCTGGGGGATTCAGGGGGACCCTTTCCAGTGGAGGCATCAGTGTGTGCACCCCATTTGCTGCTTGGCGAGGGCTGAGAGGCTGTTTTTTCCAGTTGCTGTGTCACCATCCCCATTTTGTAGGGTGCTTGGGATGAGTGGCCCCACACAGTGGTCTGCAGGTAGTGACCACTGTGCTGGACATGTTCGTGGTGGGGCAACAGCTTATGGCCATGGTCACACCAAACCCCCCTGTGCAGGGGAAGGGGGGTCTCTTCCCTTGGCTGATAATCCTTTTCCCTTCCCAACCCGGCAGGGATGACAAAAAGGATGGCCTCAAATTCTACACTGACCCCTCCTACTTCTTCAACTTATGGAAGGAGAAAATGTTGCAGGCGACGGAAGATAAGAGAAAGGAGAAGCGCAGGCAGAAGGTAACGGGCAGGCAGGGGACACTGCAGGGGCTGGAGCCGGGGCTGCCTGGGACCTGGGGGCCAGTCGCTTTTCTGGTGCATCCCGCACACTCCCCCGCCCTCATGGTGGGTGCATCTCGCAGGGCGGGGTGATGCTCCCTGGGTACCGCTCATGGTCCGGAGGAGGCAGGCTGGAGATGGAGCCGTGGCTTGTCTTTGCCCTCAGGAGCAGCGGCTGGTGGAGGACTCCACTCGGGAGGTGAAGAAAGTGAGGAAAGCCCGCAACCGGCGCCTGGAGTGGAACATGATGGCGTATGATAAAGAGTTCCGACCCGATAACAGGTTCTCACCATCCCCCTATCACATGGCGTCATCGGAAGGATCACTGTCCCCAGATAATAGGCAGGTTTTACCTACTATGCATTTAGCTCACCGGCTCTCCCTTGGTTTCTCCGTCTTTGGGGGGGACGTGTTGCCCACAGCAGGGTTGGGGTGAGAAGCCATAAACCCACGGTAGCTTCATGGACAGCTGGTGCCCCCAGGGTCGCCTCCTGGACCTCAGGAGCAGCCTTGGTGTTGGGATGGTCGGAACACTTTCCATTTAGCAGCTAAGGGAAGAGACTGGTTCAGCTGTATTTGTGTCCTTCTCCCCTCCACTACCTCTCTGCTTGCTCATATATCTATATTTTTGTGGCCATTCTTTGTTTTGTTGTCTCAACCCCAAAATACTCCCAAACCCACATACCCCAGCCCAGCCAACCCCCGTCCCAGGAGTACGACGGTTGGGTTTTCCTGTGCCACAGATCTTACGCGTCGGATGCAGCCGACCACTCGTACCCGGCGAGCCCCAACCACCCCGCACAGCTGCTGGCCCCAGCATCCCACCTGGCCCCAGCGGAGCACAAGGAGGGGGTGCTGGCGGCTGCCCCCCCCCAGGAGCACGTCTATCGCCCGGCAGCGGGCAGCCGGCAGAACAGCCTCAACCGCCTCCAGCAGCCCCACGTGCCGCAGCCCCCAGAGGCTATCCTCAATGGGCCGAGACCTCACTTAGTCAAGGATTACGGGTAGGACTCCAGCTTGCCTCTCCTCTTCTGACAGAGGGATGCCCAGGGGAAGGGGGGCTTGGGGGGGGGGCCTGACCCCCTATTTCTGGGCTGATGTAGCGGGGAGAGCCCTTCTCTGCAGCTGCTGTGGTCCAAAACCCGAGGCCAAATGAGTCAGGAGCACTTTTGGGGTAACCTCATCCCAGATAAGGGGACAAGGGGGATGGAGGGGATGGTTTTTTTCCCCTGGGGTGTTGGCTGCCTTCCCACCACCGCATGCCCCATAGCCCAGCCCACTGGCAGAGTCCCCCCAACTCCATGACCTTGGGACAGAGCTTACATGGGGGTCCAGAGCAAACCAAGCCACAGCAGAGCCAGCCGGGGGCCTGGGGTGGGTGATGGGTGCCATCATTCCTTGTGCTGCTGACACGGCTATTGCCCTTCTGTTGCAGCCCGCAGCCGGTGCCGATGGCAGAGTACTTTGTGCCGCCCGCCCCACCACCCCCGCCGCCCGTCATCCCCTCCGCCCAGACCGCCTTCGACAGCCCCATCTCGGCTCCCCCTGCCCTGGCCCCCGGCTCGGCTGCCCCCACCTCCTACACACCCTCACCGCCCCCCGCACCCCCTGGCCCCTACTCTGCCTCTCCGCCGCAGGCCGGCCCCATGGGACCCCCAGTGGCCCCACCACCACCACCACCGGGGCCCCCCGCCGTTGCCGCCTCTCCGGCGCACTCGGCATCACCCCCAGCACCCGCCGTGGAGCCCCGGAAGGCGCAGATCCCACTGATGCCCATGAGCGATGCCCGGAGCGACCTGCTGGCAGCCATCCGCAGGGGTGAGCGTGGGGCTGGTGGCGGGGGGAGGGGGATGGGCAGGTTCCCAGTGCTGTGGCAAAACACCTCTTGGTGTGGAGTTGGGTGGTGGTGGCTTCGCTGAGTGCCAGGTGAGCCCCAGGTGGCCAGGTGGTGCGTGAAGATGGTGGCAGGCAGGTGGGACCTGGGGAGGGAAAGAAATGCAGGGCAGGGGGGTGCAGGAGGTGGGGAAAACCCGTTGCCAGAGGCAGTACGGAGCCCCACAGGGATGAGCAGCAGCTCCCGTGAGTGTGGCCACCATCCAGGCTGTAGCAGATGATGTGCTCCAAGGTCTCCCATTTCCCCTTCCTGCAGATCTTCAGCTCAAACAGTAGATTTAACCCTCAAGAAGGTTCAGCCTCTTCAGGTTGAGTGGAAGCAGAGGAGGAGCTGTATTCTATTATATAGCTGTATAATCGCACGCATCTCATTCTTATCTCATATATCTTGGTAATCGCATGCATCTTCCTGCAGGCAGGCTGCAGCCATC
Organism: Falco rusticolus; assembly: GCF_015220075.1. Classification (NCBI taxonomy): domain Eukaryota; kingdom Metazoa; phylum Chordata; class Aves; order Falconiformes; family Falconidae; genus Falco; species Falco rusticolus. The sequence goes on along the minus strand of NC_051200.1, from coordinate 2,835,254 downwards.
TCCTTTCAGCCCATACTTTTGACTGGGGGGATGCTGCACATTGGGTGCACCCATGGGTGCTGGGCACATTGCCCCTAAAGCCTTCCCCCCTTTCCGACCACAGGAATTCAACTCCGGAAAGTCCAGGAGCAATGGGAACAAGAGGCCAAAAAAGAACCCGTGGGCAATGACGTGGCGACGATCCTGTCCCGCCGGATCGCAGTGGAGTACAGCGAGTCCGACGACGACTCCGAGCTGGATGATAACGAGTGGTCAGACTGAGGGGCCCCGGGGCTGGGCTGGCGCGGAGCTCCCCGGCTCCATGCCAGGTGTGTATAGGCACCTTCCCCAACGTCAATGCCAACAAGCGCAGGCGGCCCCGCTCATTCAGGAGCTTTGCTTTTACACTATGTCGAAAACCCTTCGGGCAGCAGCAGCACTGGTAGGATACACCTCGGAGGCAGTGAGACCAGAAATTAGCAGCACCTTCACATTTAATGACTTCCAAAATACTCTGAAGGCAGGTTAATAGGATTACTCCAGGTTTACACCTGGAGCAAGACCAGAGACTAGCCCTGAGTGTGCTTTGCTAGAGAAGGGATAGCCAGAGGCAGTAGTGCTTTTCCAGCTCGATGTTAAACGTGTTAACGAGAAGCTCCTGGAGAAGCAGCCTGTTTGCACAGCCGGTGCCACCATGGGTGCGCAGCGTTGGCCGCGCACTGGGTTTGGGGATGCTCCGCCGCCGGCACCTGTAGTAGAGTCAGGCAGCTCCGAGAGCTGCGTGTGAGCAGGAGCCGCCTTCCCCATAAAGCAGCGCACCACGTTTTGTGGCAGTCATGTCGGGAAGGTCACCATCATGCTGTCGCTCCCTGCAGAAGAACAAGGCGGTGGTGACCTGAGCCTGTTTCCATCCTTAGGACCAGTTTTCTGGGAGAAAGGGGTGAAAGCAAGGCTTCTGCAGCTGGCAGGGAAACCCAGCGCTTGTCTGGGCTTTGAAAGCTGCGATGTGTGGTGTCCTCGGGGCGGGGGAAGGGGCTGCCAGCAAAGGAGCAGAGGTGTCCTGGGAGCTTCCCCAAGCCCAACTCTCCTTGGTCTTAGCGCTACGCCATTTCAGTGTTATTTGAAAAAAAAAAAAAAAAGAATTAGACAAAATGCTGCTTTTAGGTAAACCCTCAACTTGCACTTTGCAGCCCCACAGACTGCACCCGTACAACTGAGATCAGCTCGGACCCAGGCACTACTTGCCCCTGGCCTGATCCTGCCCCGTCCCTTACCCCACAGGCGGGCGCTGCTGGGGGAGCCTGGCGAGGGGGGCCCCCACCACGGCGCTGAAAATACCACTTTGCTCATCAAAATAGAGTGTGATTCATCGAAGGCTTTTCACACAGCCGCAAAGGGAGGAGGCACAGGAAGGCAGAGCAAAGGGGTGGGGAGTATGGAAGATACCACAGTCAGGGTAAGAGCCTGCGGAGACAGGGAGAGGCTCCCACCAGCAGAAAATGGGCCAGGACCAACCGTGGACTTGCCCAACAGTGTCCCCAGGTCCTCTCTTGTGTTCCCATATACCACCAGTCCCCGAAGGGAGGAAAACCAAGTCCCCATGTTGCATCTCTTCTGGGGAGGAGCTGGGCTCTGAGCCCACCTCCCCCGCTCCCCCAGCAACTGTGTAGTTGGTGGCTACAAAGGTAGAATTTTGACCATAAATGACCAGCCCTATAAAGGAGGTGGGAGGATATAGCTGGGACCCAGCAGGCTCAAAGGCTGATCCCTAAATTCGTCCTGAGAAATACTGGTGTTGAACAATGCCCCAGGCATCTGCTCGTTTCCCCCAGCAAGAAACCCTTCGTGGCGAGATGTGATGAGCCCCCTACCCAGCTGCTGAGAAATAGCCCCTCCCTTCCACTGAGTGACACAAAGTGGCCTCTTGTCCCTTGGACATGACACCTCCCGCATCTCCAGCATCTCCAGGTCTGGGCTGCAAGCTGTGGTTCCAAGCGGGGGGCTCGAACGGAGGAGCAGTGTGGGTGTGGGAGAGGGGAAGGATGGATGGGGAAGGGTTTGGGGTTCAGCCCCCCTTTCCTTAGGGAAAAATCCCCTTGGCTTCAGCAGGGCTGATTGTTAGAGCAGGAACTGCAAATAAAATCCTCAAATTTAACCCCAGAATTCCTCATCTCGACAGCGCTGATGCTGTTTAAGGTGCTCAGGTGCTCGTCCCACTCTGCCTGTTGATGGGCAAGCTCTCCCAGCGTGAGGAAGACCCAGCAGCCTGGGATTAGCTGTACGGAACAATTCCGGGTCCCACGCATGCCTGCTGGGAGGCTGGCAGGGAGGCTTGGCATCTCCTGTCTCGCTGTGCAGGCAGGCAGGGCAGAGCAGGCAGGGCAGGCAAGAGGCAGCAGAGCAATGGGATGCATGGAATAGCTCATCTGCAACACCCAGGTAAAACAGGATTGACCAAAGGAGGCAGGGAGACACGATGCACCACAGGTGAGCAGGGAATTCCTGATGCTGGGTGCTCATCGAGAGCTCTCGTTTCTGGTGCTGACCCTCTGAGATGCAGAGGACCAGCAGCTGCTGGCCACAACCTGGCGCTGGCAGCCGGGAGGGCACCCCCGGGGTGGGCTTTCCTCGGCCAGGAGCAAGCTAGGAGAAAGGCTTGTGAAAATCCAGAGCATCGTTTAAGCAGTCACCTGTTATTAATAATAGACGTGACCATAATACTGTTTGTATGTGAAGAGCAGGGCAAGTGTTTATTTGGATAATTAGGAAGAGTAATAATCCTTTGTGAGAGAGAACAGCAGAGGGCTTCTGCCTGTTACGGGGGTCAAAGGGCTGCAGAATCGGCCGCAGGGACCCCGCCGGCACTCGGGCAGAGCCAAGGAGTCCCACCAGCACATGCAGGCAGGGAAGGGGCTCTGGGACATGCGGGGCTGGCTCATCCCTGAGGTCCATGACTGCCCCAGTTCTGTAAAGCTGAGCTGATCCTGGTGGGAACTGGAGAAGAGCAGAGTGCCCCTAGAAGACTAAGTCCCTTCTTTTCATGCACTAGTTGCTTTGTGTGTGTCACATGAAACTGGCCATTCTGGTAGGACTCCGTTGGTGCATGGCAGGTCAGGACTGTCCCTGCAGCCCCCTGCTTCCCTGTCACCTCACAGCAACTTTGCTATGCTCGGGACTGGCAGCAGTCAGTCAACCCGTGCTACTATCAGGGTCAATGCCGTTGCGTGGAAAAGCGCGTGACAATCACATAACTCAGGCCTTGCCTGCCCCATGCACAGCCTCATCCGCGGAGCAGGTGCACAGCTGGAAGCCTCAGGGGTGCAAGTAGCAAGGCTCACCCCCATTTCCTCACACCATGTTCTTGCACCATCCTCTCCGCTTCCCAGCCCCCAATAACCCAAGCCCATTCCGCACGCTCAACTCCAAAGCAAGTCAGCAGGACCGTAACCTCCCAGCATTGCCCATTGCTTGAAGACATCACAATCCAGCTCTTCCAGGGATCTGAACCACCTCAGCTCCACTGAAGCTATCTTGATACCAGGGATGGGGCCGATCCCACAGGTAGCCTCTCCCCAGTGAGATGTCTACATCAGAGCTCATTGCTCAGGATTCTTCTGTAGCTGATGGAGAAGTAACCTGTATAGTCAGGGTGGGCTGGAGACACCCATTTCTGGTCTGATCATGGCACACCTTGCTCTTCCCAGCTCTCTGCTGGCAGCACCATGAGGCAGGCAAGCATGAGGTGGCACTGAGCACCCCAATCTCATGACACTGCCATTCCTGCAAAGCCAGCTGTGCTGGTGGGCCAACATCCTCAGTGCCTTTGCTTGGGAGACTCAGCCGTGTTTGAGGATGACCATCTTTATTTTAGGTGTATTCATCTATTTTTTGCCCAGGTGACCTATGAAATCCAGCACAAGTGACACTAAGTCCTTGGCTGGGCTGGGTTAGCTCTGCTGGAATTGGTTGTGCAATACTAATTAACACTGGCTGGCTGACCCATATGCTGCATACTCGATATTTTGTACATATGTGCCTATTTCCTTATACTCTTCCAGAAATAGGCCATGCTGCATTACACAACCCAAAATGCTCAAATCCTCACGTGGGCTGATATAAAAGTGAATATTCAAATATTTTATCTAGCTTAGCAGCCATTAAAAATACAATCCAGGTCGCAGATGATTGAATTTCTCCTCTCTCAAGTGTACCAGAAGTGGGCTGAGGAGATAGATGCTCCTGTACATTAAGGTTTCATGTTCCATGTTAAAATATAGCGGTGGCATTTCATTGCCAACAGATAATCACAGAGTGCCAAACATTTAATGAGCCCAACCGATCTCTCGAGAGTTCCTCTTTCCATTTTATCTGCTTTCTCCTACTTGCCAATTTATGGGCATAGATTAAAAATAATAAATATGACCGCCAACAGGGGGAAGCGTATTCCGGGTGCATGCAAATGAATTGGGCTGGAGTTGGCAAAAGAGTAAATAAGCCGGTTTGGTTCTGCTTAGAGATATTAACAGAAGGCCACAGTCCTTGAGGTCCATCAGAAACCTCTTGGACAATCGCTGATTTATCTGAAGAGGGACATTACGGGGACCACCGTGCCTGTGGTACACCAGTCGTTGCCTGTGAAGGCTACATCAGGTGTGAAGTCTGGTCTTGCTCAAGTTTTATGAAGGTTGGTGGAAGTCTGCCAGTGTTCACTCATCCTGGCCTTGCACCCTCAGGGTCTCCTTGATTTTGAGTGAACATTGGAGCTCGCTGTTGAGCCTGGCAGCTCTTAGAGGATCAGTGTCCTGAAGGAAAAAAGGATTGGCTAGTTTCTAACTTTCCACCCTGGGCAGACACCTAGAGAGGAGCAAGCATCACATCCTATGAGAGCTCCTGCTTTTGCAGCTGTTTTATCTTGGGAAGGTTTTATTCTGGTGACAGACGTAAGGCTGAACATGGCTTCTCCAGAGAGCTTCCTTCACCTAAGAGCCCTCAGGTTTCCTCCCAGCAACTTTTCCATCTCTGTCTCCCTTTCAAGACACCCAACAGCCTGAACAGAGGCTTTGCACGCTCCCCTGGGAACAGAGCCTGAATTAACACCGCAGCTTTAACGAGAAGTGGAAGTTTCCCTCGGAGGGAGGCAGGCTGTAGCACTGGAGGTGGTATTTTGGATGGTGCTTTCCAGGGGTGCGTGGCCAGCAGGAACACCATGCCATTTCCTTGTGGGTGGACCATGGAGGGCCATGGGAAGCACTCCCTGTTGTGGGATGCTGGCAAGGGGAGCTTAGGCTGTTTCTTTCACCATGATTCCTGTTTTCCTGTAGTAGTAATTGTTACTTCAGGGTAAGGTTTTCTCTGCTGGCATGTCACTTTACAGGTATTTTTTTTAAAAAAAAAAAAGGGGGGGGGGGCAAGGACTTTGTCCTGAGGAGTTTACAGTTTACAGCAAACACCATATAACCTGCACTGCACTTTAGAAGCCTCAAATGCTCACTCGCCCATGAATTTACCCTCAACTGGGCAGCAGCACTTTGAGGACTGCTGTCCCTTCCTTAGGTGACCCCATGACCAGTACCACAACTGCATCCCCCCGCTGACAGGCAGTGGTGGGGCTCTCCTGTCCCTTCACTATCCCCACGCAAAAGTGCCTGAGCAAAATACAGGAGTGCCAAGACATGCTGGTTTTGTTTCCGAATGGGTCACCATGCCCTCCGTGTGAGCCTTTCCCAGTCCCCACACAGCTGTGCTCCCCTGGGATGACCGTGTGACAGGACCCATGCCCAGGCACACCGTTGCACCTACCTGCCACCGCTTGGAGCTGCCCATGCAATTCATGCCATGGCCTCTAAGCTCATACAAAGCATCCTCCTTCAGGCACTTGTACCCAAGCCAAGACTTTGAAATATTTTGATCTTTTTGAGAGTCAAAGGGGTGGGTTTTTTGTGAATCTGATCTTCCTTTAACAAACCCTAGGTTTTCTAGGATCATTCACTCAAGCTTTGCTTTCTCCAGGCAAGAATGATGCCTGCATTTTGCTGGGGGAGGAAAGGAAAAAAAAAACCCCAAACAGTCAAGAACATCAGTTGGGGGTGGGGGGTGCCCCAAAGCTTTCAGTACCATTCCCACAAGCAGGGTGGGAAGAGGACACTAGAATATTCCCAAAGGAGGACTCCATCCTGGTGTTGTCACTAGGCTGAGGCAGAGCCTGCAGCAAGGGATGGGCTCTTTCTCTGGGCAATCCCCAGGCAAGACCTGGTTGGGACATACTTGGCCACAGTATCCCCTGAAGGCAGTGTTGGTGCAACGTCAATATTAATGTCTGTCTGACATTGGTACAGGACCCTGAGGCCACAGACACCTCCATAGCACTACATGATGGTAGATCACTGATGCTTCATCCTCCCACGGGCATCTCTCCCAATAGATACCTTCCCACAGGTGCCACCTTCCAGAACAGCAGCCAGAGATCCCTCTAGTCTTTCGTTCCTGCTGGGAACAGGCTTAGATTTGCTGTTATCAGTGTGTTCAGGGTCTTGTGAGCCCAAGTGTGCATGAAGTGAGCCCTTCCCTGCACACCTCTCCCACGGTGGCAATGCCAGGGGACTGGGCTAGCCCTGGGGGACTTTCAGCCCCATGGCAGTTCTAGCACTCAGCTGCATAGCACGTCTTCAAGTATAGAGGGGAGGAAACAAACCAGAAAGAAAATAGACTGGCATTTTTCAGTTGGTTATGCTCCCACCACTCTGTATAGGAAAACCCTGCGGTAGGTGAAGCCCCCTGCAAAGCCACGGAGGGCGGTGGGGAGGACAGACCTGTGCTCTGTGCCCATGTTGGGCTGCAGCACAAGGCACAGGATTGCGCTGTGACAGAAAGGACTCGAATCAGATCTCAGGGAAAGCTTTCTTGAGGTAAAGATGGAGAAACCCTGAAGCAGGTCACAGAGGCTCTCCATGGAGGGCTTTGAGAAGCAGGTAGGCAAACACCAGAAAGGAGCACTGTCTGTGACCCTGCGTTGGGCCAGGGCATGGTGGAGGTGTCCTCAGGACATCTCTTCAAACCTGGCGTGTTTGTAGTTCTGCCTCATCCCCTCTGGGGTTGCAGCAGCACTACTACTCGTTGGATCTGCCCCAGCAGGTTACAGCCCCAGAGCATTGCCCATCAGCCAGGGCAGCCTGCTCATGTTCTCCCTTAGCTTTGGTGCCCATTTGCTGGTTTTGGTGTTGACCCTTGAATACAATAAGAATAAGCTGCACTACAGAATAAACACCTGAGAGGGAAGGATGGGAACTAACCACAGAAGATCAGGATGGGCAGCTGTTACTGCCACATTTCAATAGTTAGAAGGCAGCAGCTCCAGCAGTCTGCTCCTCCAGACCACTCACGGTCCACAGACTGCAGCATGTGAACCATGCTGGTACCTTAAGGTGAACAATTTAAAAGATACCCCTTGATTTGGGGTAGCTCAGCTGAAGGATCCAAACAAAAAACATGCATTACAAAACTAACAAGCAGACAACTTACATGTCATTTCCAGAAAGAAAATCAGTTCAGTCTCTTTCCCCCGGATGCTGAGGGAAGGCCAGACCCAGCGTTGCTTCCCAGCAAGCCACTAAAAACCAGAGCAGTTATCACCACAGCCACTTGCCAAACTCAGTTCCTAAGAAACCAGGTTTTAGGAACAGAGCAAACAGCACAGCAGCCCACAGCACAAGAAGGAGATGGATCTCCTGCCACTGTAGGGAGGTGCTTTTGTACCTGAAGCTCCCACCCTAGCTCAGGTTTTTCAAATCCCAATATTTTTCACCTGTTACCCATGCTTGAGTGTGCCTGACGCCTCAGCTGGGAACACTTACTCCACAGAAAGTCACTTCTTGCCATGAAAAAAACAACCATAAAAGTCTTGCGTTGGAATCAAAGTGGACTTTGAGCCTGGTGACCTGACTGTGGTGCCTGTTGAGGAGCTGTTGATTTCCCGCTGGCAGCAAGAGCATCTTCGGCACCGTCCTGCCAGGTCTCCAAAATCCTTACTGTTATAAGCTTCACCCCCACCCCCTAAAGTTATTTTTCTACTGAGATGTTTCAGGTCTACCTTTAGTTCTGGCCAGTGTTCCACGAATGTGGCCTCTCTTTGTGGTGCCTTTCAACTCAGATCAGAGCAGATTAGGGAAAAGAAAGAAAACCCCCATCAAAAAGAAACCTTTTTCTCCAAAATGCACTTTCAGGAGCGTTTTGGGGCTGACGGCTCCTCTTCTCAATAGACTTCCTTCATTTTGGGGCTGCTTGACTTGCCTGGGGGAATCTGAAATGGGATGTCCCCAGCATGAGCTGGGGCTGGTGCCGAAGCGTTGCTGGTGCTTCCCTCTCCTCCGCTTGCGGCTGTGTCACGCGTGGGGCTGGGGCCAGCGTTCCCGTTGGGAGAGCCACGGGGCCACGGCAGTGTGGCAGCTCCTTACTGACACAAGTGCCTTTTCTGGAGGTCCCCGTGGCATGGCCGAGGAGCGGGGGGCTCCCGGGGTGGGGGGGCTCACTGAGCTGGGGCAGGGCAGAGCATTTCCAAGCGTTTCTGGTGCTCAGCTTGTCCTCACCTGGGTGGAAACCTGGACCTGCCCAGACCCCGAGGCATCCGCTGGGATTCCTCCTTCCTTGTGCACAGGCTTTTACCCCCACAGCTGCGCAGGGGTAGTTTTGGGAGCAGCTTACTCCAGTGGTGGCCAACTCAAGGAAAACCTGCTCCGCCAACCACACATCTCCGGGTGCACGTGCAAACGTTGCACCTTTGGCACGGGACAGTCCCCAAGAGGACATGGTGGGCCTGCAGGGAGGGAACAAACCCCGTCACCACTTTGTTGTGGGACACCAACACCTCTGGCTGGGGCCAGGCACTGATGGAGCATTATTTTGGGTGGCAATGAAGGCAGGTGAGGACCATCCCCTGCTCCCTGTACCCGGCAGCCCGGGGACCAAGGCTAATCCAGGCTGGGCTGGGAGCACCCCAGACACCCCAAAACCCCCTCTGCACTACCCAAACTCAGCAGATACAAACTAGGCAGACCTCCTGGAGCACTGGGGCAACCAGACCTCCTAAAACAGAACATCTGGGAGCAGGCAGCTTGAGCCAAGCATTTTAAAAGCAGTTTTCTCCCCTTCTGGCACCAGCCGATGATGCATACAGCCTGGAGCCAGGGCTGTGGCCGGTCCTTACGGAGGTTGGCTCCAGCTCTGCAGGGACAGGGAGGTGCCAGCCTGGTGGCACCTTGTGGCTGGCTTCCCGGGGTGCTCAGCATCGGTGGGGCTGCCCCAAAAAGGCTCATTTGTTAATACTGGCAGAAGTATTACCCATATTTCCTTTGACTTGCTGTTTGATAGAAGCAGCTGACGGGAGAAGGGCATCTGTCCCGAGGGTCACCCGTTACAGGCCGTAACTTGATTTCCATTATTATATAGTTGACATTAAAAAAGGAGATGTTCACTGTCTAATGGGGTCTTTTAACCATGTGCACTTAGTCAATAGGTGAGTAGATGTTGCTGCTTGTATCTATCTACCGTACCCAGTTGCTACGTGTGAACAAGTGTATTTCTCCCCAGTGTTGTGGGTTCTGCCTGTCGTGACACGATGATGGAAAGGTAGGGACTGCGTCGGTCGCAACACGAGCTTTCTTCTGTACAGTGTAGAGAGGAAACTCGAAACGACCCGAAGCACCGCTTGTAACTACATTTGTTCAAAAAATGTCATCTTAATCCCAAACTGTTGACACTTTATGCATGTGCTTATTAAAAAAAAAATTAAAAAATAAAGATTTTAAGAGGATAAAGTAGATTTGGCTTCAGCTTTTTGTCGGCTTGCCCTCTCTGGGTTCATTTGCTATGCGTTATCAGCCCTGTGATGCTCCCTTCTCTATTAGAGGCCAGGGCACAGAAGAAGCGGCAGAAAGCTGTGATATCTCTGTAACACTTCATTTGGAGAAACCAGCTTTCAAAGATCAATTCACTCCCACGGGTATTTAATCCCTGACCGCTTGAGTAATCAGAGGGCAGAGGATGGCTTGCTGAGGGAGAAGGCTCCATCGTTGTGCTCGGAGGCTCCGAGCAGCAGGAGCTGTTCCTTCCCAACCTACCACCAATGTTTCGAGCAGTTCTTATCCTCGACCAGCTCATCGCAATCCAGGTGGAAACACAGACCCTGGGTGAGGGGAAGTAGAAACCTGTGCTAGAGTTGCTTCAGCTGAAATAAAAACACAGACACGCACAGTATGGCACATACCTGGGGCAGGAGCCCAGATCTTAAAATGTTTTAATTTCACACCCCCTCCCCCCATTTTTGGATATCCTTTTGACAAATCACTTTAACAGTTTTATTTACAGTAATAAAAATAAATTACTCTTACAGATGAATGTATAATATTATACACAATAGAGATACAGTGCAATAACAGCATTGATTTGTTTTCACTCGTTCTTAAAGTGCATTGAAGGGACTTGATTTAACCATAATTGAATGATAATTGTACATTTTTCTTTGAGATCAACTTTCCCAGTCAAGTTAAAAAGCTAATGAAAACACTTACATCAAAATAAGCTGCTGTCCTGATGGCTGTGGAAATGGCCTTGCTCCTGGGGAAGCGGAGAGGGTGGGAGGCAGGATGGGGAAGGTCAGTGATCTGCCCACTCTGTCCGTCTGCGCTGCTGAAGGCGACTCTGCCAGACACTGCCCGACGCCTGGCCGGGCTGACCTGCCCCTCAGAGCTCGGGAGGGCGGCTCAGTGCTGCACTGGTGGCCACAGGGCAGGATCTGGCCCCGGGCCACCCAGCCTGGCTGTCTCGCACTGAGCTTTGCCACCAGAAACTCATCCGTCCCTCCAAGCTAGAGGATCCGCTCTCTAGCAAGGATGCTGTTTATCCTGCCTGGGGCCTGATTCTGACCTACACATGAGGGACATCAGGAAGGAACCCAGTCCTTGTCACTGCGCGGTGCAGAGGAGAGGTGAGGCAGAGCCAAGAGGCCAGGCTGCAGCAGCCTCGAAAGGACGCTGGCTTTGCCAGCAGTGACCATCACTGCCTCTCATCCTCAGCCAGATACCACCCAGCTGGAAAAGAGCTTTTCCAGGGACAAGCCAGGTGTTTTCCAACTCTCAGATCCTGCAATAAGGTCATAACCTGTGCTTGTGATTTCAGCATCCATTGATGGATGCGCTGTCGGACATCCAGCACCCTGCCCGCTGCAGCGTGCTCAAATTGTGAAGGAATAACCTCGGTTTAGACACAGTTCCACTCAACACCAAGGAGAGTTTGTGAAGGCAACTCTTCCCCTTGGATTTGGAGACAATTTATTCACATCCCTCAAAGTGAGGGACAAAAGAGTTTTGGACCACCCGTTCTGATTTGGGTCTTCCCTACCAAAAATCCGTTTTATTTCTGTAATGCTCTGTGTTGCAGAGTTTTCCAATGGGAATGGGAAAGCTGCATTCCCAGGGTTGCAGGGACAGTGGGAAGGGTGGCTTTCAGGGGATTTTGCAGCAGGCAATGACATCGTTAACAGAAAAGGTACAAATGGCCCAAGTGAAGCTGTCAGCTGTACAGCAGCGTGACTGCCTCACCAAGAGAAAAAGTTGTGTGTGAATGAAAGGGGTTACAAGGATTACAATGTGCATCGAACAATTATTCCTGACAATTAAAGTGAACTGTTAATTAATTGCAAACAATTACGTGAGTTGTCGATGCTGGTCAGTACACATCAATACAAGCGATTACCAAGATCAATGGCTTTTTAAGGCCTCCCCACCCCAAATTTGATGCTTCTACAAGAAAGAGGTACTTCATCACCTACTGAGAACAGTAATGGTTTCTTGGGTTTTTATTCAAAGATCAATTCCAACTCTTTGTTTGAGATGAGCAAATTGTGGCTGCCACATCAGGACTTTGATCCTTGAGATATTTACTGCTGGTTACTGAAATTAAGTTGGCTGAAAAGAGACATTTTCACAGCTCAAAGTCCCAAATAGGACAAAATGAAAAGAAAGAAAAAAGAAAAAAAAAAAAAAGGCAACTTTGTTGCTGGGTCTATACATTTTATTAGCCTTTTTTAAAAATTTCTCAGTTGAACCATGCTGAGACAGGGACAAGGGCTTGTTGTAAATGCACAAGCTTGCACCCACCCCAGCACATCTCCACAAAACTCAGGGCGTCCGTGCAGCTGTGGTTATGTCCCGTCCAACAGCATCCCTGGCCTTCGCACAGCCTATTTGAGGAATGTTTTCTCTTTCTTCCTCATCTTTGCCCTTCCCTCATCACCTTGACCAAAACAGCCAGCCACCGACACAGAAAATATTTCATATCTATATTCTGCTCGCCACCAACTCATGGTAGAAAAGCCAAAGGCAAGCAGAAACCTGTAAGTAAATCAACCAAAAAAGCAGCAGATTCATTTCTCTGGCTATGCTGGTCTCTGCCATAGGCTTGGGGCTGGTTAGATACCTCATACAATTGCTCAGCACCAATTTTCTGCCTGTTTCTGCTGTTGTAGAGCTAGACCAGCTCCTGTAGGTTCCAGTAGTGACACAAGTGTAAGCAGGACCAGGCGCTGGCCTTTCACATTTTTATCAAAAGCTATTTTCAAAGCTCAGTCTTTGAAGGAACAATGGCAAGATCCGGGCTGTTCGCCAGGGTGAGGACACAGAGGTCTTCCCAACTAAAAGCTAACCAGCCCTCTCCAAGCAGGTCCGGTTCCCACCTGGCATGGCCACAGAGGCTTGGTGGAAATCAAAGGACACATGTAAATTTCCACCAGCTAAAGACCTTGTGCTTCGCAGAACTACCACTGTCCCCTTGTAGCCCATCTGAAAAGCACAATAATTAAAGCAATGGCTTTTGTAGACCTCTACTTTTCTAATGACTTGTGACTTCAGAACCCCAGCCGGAGGAGGCTTATGAATACATTCAACGCCAGAAAATGGAGAGCAATGGGTTGTACTCTGGTTGCTCTTTGTCTTTTTCGTGATGCCCAGGAGCTAGACGAGGGCTGCTTGGCTCTTTCCACCATGTTTGCAGCTGTTTGGGATCCACAGTGAATCCACAGAGGATTCACTGTGCTGGGAAAACCCTTTCTGTTTTCCAGTGCTCCTCTTGTCATTGGTGCCCCATCCACATGTGATACCATTACGTTCACGGGAGCTGCTCCTTGTTTATGGCAACACAACCTCATCCAAAGCCAGGCCCCGTATTCCGTACTAGACACATCCCAAAGCCGGCTCTGAAGGACGCCAAACCCCAGGGCATTCCCACCCCGCACACAGCATTACCGACTTGGTAAGTATTTTAAGGTTTTAAGTTAGCTCACCTGATGTCCAGCATCAGGAGGCTCCAACATCCAACATCCTACATCTTCACTGATGTCCAACATTGTCACTCAAGACTTTTTCCAGTAAAAGATTTTCTTGATGAAAAAACCAAACTAAAAACCAAAACCAAAGCAAAGGTGTGGTTAAATGGTCAGAGATTTCCACAACACAATGCCTGGCAGGTGAACTTATACCTGTTTATCTCCTTTCTCACTTCTCCTTGGTTTCCCCTCTTTCCACTGATAAAAAAGGAGAGGAAAAACAGCAAAGGAAAAAACACCTAGAAAATGCATTTAATTTATTTACTAAATCTAAGGACACAATATACTTGTGCCACATCTTGGTACTGACTGCGAGTTGGATTAGTGCAGCAGAATAAAAGTCTCCTTGGTGCAAGGAGCAGAATTCAGGCAGCAGTTCTCCTTCCACAGCTGCTGTAAATGTGCTTGGGTGAGCCCCAGGCATTTCAGCGAGGACATCTCCACCTCCTCTCCAGCCCAGCTGTCCGGCAGGGACTGTATCCTCCGCTTTAGCTCCTCACATCCCAAATCTTTTTCCTACTACTGTGGAGGGCCAGGGGAAAATTATTTTCCACTGGCTCTTGTATGCCTTTGTCAAAGCTCATCAGTGGGTCCCTCCAACTGAGACAAATTTCAAGGATACAATTAAACTCCAAAAAGAACATTGCTAAAATCAAAATCTTCAGCAATAGGGAATTGACTGGAAAGCCAAGAAAATGCAACTTTTTTTCTGTCAAGGTTTCTCTAGAGCTGGTAAGTTAATACTACATTTCATTTAAAGATACAAAATGAGCTGCCCAGAGAAACAAATACTGTCTTCTTGACACGGTTGTATAAAAACATTTCACAATGTTCACAATGTTTCAAAAATGGTTTGAACTAAACCTGTCTGGAGTTTTCACATTAAGGAACTGCAGGGACTTGGCTGTGCTTACAGAAGCCAGAAGTACTACAATGAGCAGAGAAAAGTTTTTTATATATATTACTCTCTCTCTTATATATTTACGTTTAAATATTTGATTTGACAATCAATTTGACAATGACGCTGATTTGACATTGTGCCTACTGCCCATTGCCCAAGGTATCCAAAAGAGAAAGGAATTTTTTTTTTAAAAAAAGAGAGACTGGCCACCTTTCAAAGGTAGACATTAAATCCAAGCCCCAGGCACACTTTGGACAGTCATAGCTTTCTCATGTGCACTTAGCTCTGAGGAGCGAGAAATTCATTGCATGGATCCAGAGAGAAAACACTTGTGTCTGTATCCAGCCATAAAGTGGCTTTGTAACCACTACAGCCTCACAAAGCAAGAACATTTCTGTTTTCCACGGAACTACGGTGTACACACGCTGTGGTCTGGCGGCGGAGGTGCCGTCGGATTGTGGTGACAGGAACCTTCATCGGTTTTGCCCACAGTGCGGCAGAACCTGGCTCCTGCTTTGAAAAGTGGCATTTTGGATGCTGGAGACCACAGCATCTTTCTAAAGGAGAGCAGCATGTTTGGGACACCAGGCTCAGCTGGCAGGGGGGATCCTGGTGCAACCACTGAGCTGTTCCCATGCCGGGTCCCAGAAGAGCATCCACCACCTCTGCCCAAAGCCACCCAAGATGTTTCACCCCCAAGCCCTGCCACCTTTCTGAAGGTTGCTTGGTTTCTTGCTTGCTTTTTAAGTGAATGCACTATTCCACTTCTCGGCCAAAAGAAAGCACAAGATAAAGGACACTTCATCATGGTCTCACTAACACCACAAAGCACATGATACAGTAGAGGAATGTGAGGGTACCGTAGCTTCTCTAATGAAGCAAGTAAAACTGGCAGCATCCAGAATAACATGTGTGATTCCAGTGGCTTCCCATTGGGGACCCCAGCAAGCCCAGACCCGTCTTTGGATGAAAATCCCACCCCATGTAAACAATCAGTGTGGAAGTGAGCGCAGCTGGGGGAGTGCATCACCCCAGGGCCCCACACCAGGCAGGGGAGCCCTTCCTCAGCTCCCCAGAGCCTTGGGGTGCAGGCGCCCCAGCTGCTGTCACCCCCTGCACACCATGAACCCTCATCCCACCCACAGTCACCTTGGTTTGTTGGTTTGGGGTTTTTTTTGGGGGGGGGGGAATGGATTCCCCAGGTACCCCATCCCTGCAACAGCCCAAAACAGCAGCCACCCCCTAAAGCGCGCCTTTCACCCCACAGGTTCTCAAAGTGCTTCACAGATGACATAGAAACAGAGAGACATTGTGTGTGTCCCCCAAGGTCCCCTCCACCCCACCACCCCCAGGATCCCTGCGCTCCCCTGCCCACCTGCCGAGCCAAAGCTCTCTGCCCCCCCCTCCCCCTCCCCCCATCCCAAATTATTGCATAGCATTGCAAGACCTGATTTTAGGAGGATGGGCACCCCGCACAACAACCCCACATGTGGGGACCAGCCCCGCCAGGGGGAAAACCAATACCCTTCCACCCTGGTTCCTGTGGCTCCCAGTGGCTGCCACTCATGGGACATGTCCCGGAGAGGTGGAAGCCACCTGGCCAGGGCTGGCAAGCCCTCTGCTCCCCTGGCTCCTTACCCCGAGAGGAGACAAACGCCATCGTACGAGGATCCTTTCTTTTTTCTTTTCTTTTTTTTTTTTTTTTTTTTTTTTGGTGTTTTGTGTTTTTAAATAAAAAATAAAATGTGTAAGAAAATAACATTTCTAAAAGGAAACCATTATCATTCTACTCTCTCTCTTTCTTTCCCCCTTCTTTTTCCCTTTTCCTTTTTTCTCTTTTTGGCCATCTTTTCATGGAACGAGATGTGCTGGCCCGGGGTGTTCCTCCCGGTAGGAAACGATAACAGAGGGGAAAAGGAGGAGGAGGAGGAGAGCAAGGGAGCGCCTCTCGCTCCGTGCTCAGTCCTCACACGTCGCTGGATGTCCTTGGTCTGGAGGAGAGCGTGGAAGGGATGCACCCGCAGCAGGCCAGCCAGAGCGACTTCTGGATGTCTGGGTTTCTGAAGGCGTAGATGATGGGGTTGATGAGGGAGTTGCAGGTGGCGGGCAGCGCCAGGGAGTAGGTGTAGACCACGGGGTAGCTGGAATCGGCCACCAGCGAGTAGATGGCGAAGGGGATCCAGCACAGGGCGAAGGTGCCGAGGATGAGCGAGAGGGTGGAGAGCCCTTTGCGGGTGGAGGTGGCCTGCGCCGTGGCGATGAACTGGTGCTGCACGGCGATCTGCTGGGCGTGCCGGAAGGCGATCTTGCAGATCTGCAGGTAGAGCTGCATCATGAGGGCGAAGAGGAGCAGGAAGGTGACGGCCAGCACCGCCGCGTTGTCCTTGGTGACGGGCCGCAGGATGCTGCAGGCGCTCTGGTCCCGCAGGCAGTTCCAGCCCAGGAGGGGCAGCAGCCCCACGCCCAGGCACAGCAGCCACATCAGCAGCACCATGGCGCAGGTAAAGCCCAGCGTGCGCTCGCTGTGGTAGGTGAGCGCGTTGTACAGCGACAGGTAGCGGTCCACGGTGATGGCCAGCAGGCTGCAGACGGAGGCGGAGAAGGCGGCCAGCAGCAGCCCCGCCGCCCCCAGCTCCGCAGCCTCGCTGGGCGGCCGCAGCAGGTACCGCACGGCGAAGTTGGCCACCAGCCCCAGCCCCGCCAGCAGGTCGGCCAGGGCCAGGCTGCCGATCAGCAGGAACATGGGTGCCCGCAGGCTCGGCGTGTAGAACAGCACGGCCAGCACCAGCGCGTTCTCCCCCGCCACCGCCGTCCCCGTGGCGCACAGCGCGATGTCCCAGGGGCTGACGGTCCCCCCGGCCCCGCCGCCGCCGCCCGGCGCCGCCGTGCCCGGGCCGCCCGCCGCCGAGGGCCAGGCGCTGGGCTCCGAGCCGTTGCCGAGCCCCGGGAGCCGCTGCTGCTGCTGCGGCTGCGGCTGCCACGGCTCCCCCATGGCGGCGGGGCCGTGCAGCATCGCTGGGGAGAGAGGCAGAGGGACGCGGTCAGGGGCGCCGCCGGCGGACACGGGCACCGGACGGCGGGGACAGGCGCCGAGCTCCGCAACGAGGCAGGGGAGCCCCGCACCGAACCCCAGGACCTCCGCCCCGAGCCCCGCCCCGGGCCCGGGGACCCCCGCACCGAGCCCCGCACCGAGCCCGGGGAGCGCGGCACGGAGCCCCGCTGGATCCCCGCACCGAGCCCCGCACTGAGCCCGGGGATCCCTGCACCGACCCCCGCCCCGAGCCCGGGCAGCCCCCCGGAGCCCCGCACCGCGCTCCGGAGCCACCCACCCCGCCCGGAGCCCCGGGACCCCCCGCAGCAGCCCCGCACCGGGCCGCCCCCGCCCGCCGCATCCCCGGCCGCCTCCCCCTGCCCCACTGCAGCTTCCCCGGGAGGTGCCCCCCCCACCCCGGGCCGGGGTCCGCCGCACCCCCCACCGCACGCACCCCGCGCCGGGGGCGCCCCGGCCGCCGGCTCCCGCCGCTCCCGCCGGGCTGAGGCCGGGCACGGCTCCGCGCCCCGCCGCCGGCCGCAGCCCCCATGCGCTCTGCCCCGCGCAGGAGCCGCAGGGCTGCGCACCCGTCCCCCTCCCTCCCCCGGGGCGCGGGTACCTTTTGCCGCCTATTTATAGCGCAAAGGCCCCGCACCACCCGCCCCGCACCCCCCGCAGCCCTTTCTTTTTTGCGCGCAGTGAGTAAAAATAAATACTATTAATAGGCCAGCCCGCATGTATGCGGAGCCGCGGGTGCGAGGGGGGGGCAGCGGCGAGGGACAGCCTGCGTTAACTTTCTCCTGCCTCCCTCCCTTCCCCGCCTTTGGAGGAGACTGGTGCAAGATGCTCCCAGCCAGCTGACAACAGCTGCAAGATGCTGCCCTGCTCGGCGCGGTCCCCCTGGCAGGGTAAATCCTGCCCCCCCCTCCCCGGGCCGGGCAGGTGTGAAGGTCGGAGGAGGGGAGGGGGGCTCTGCCCGCAGCCCGCTGCCAGCATCGCCCCTTCCTGCATGCAGCCCAGCCCGGGGGGCAGCCGCCACCACCGGGGCTTGTTGTTTTACCTGGCTTTAATGCTCGAGGATCAGCTTGCTTCCCCCCGTGTTTTTATTTTTTTCCTTCCCAGTCCTTCCAGTCCTTGGTGTTAAGCCTCATTCCTCGGCGAGCATTGCTAATAACGTTGGCAGATAGCTGGCATCGACTTGCACTTAATATTCCTGCCCCATTGGATCTGCTGATAAATCTCAACTCTGACGTCAAAGTCTTCACTTATATTCATGATCCAAGTCTGTGAATCAGAGCCGCTGTGATCAGAATAACAACAAGGCTGGCTCCCTGCTCCACATCCACATCCACACCCGCGGGCACGAGGGGGTGCGCGCGCCCGCACGCACCCGCACGCACCCATGCCTGCACCCGCCCCGCGTTCATTCATGAGCTCTCCCGCCACCCCGATGCACCTCCCCAAGGTCGGGGCCCTCTGCACCTGCGTCCTGCGGATGCAGCTTGGGCGCCAGCCAGGCCCCGGCAGCTCGCAAAGGCGGCCGGGTGAGGTTTATTTTTATCGTTTGTGCCAAGGGATGCGGGGAGCTGAAGGGAACAGGGGTGATCCGGCATGGCGCGGCATGGCTGCCCTGCTTGTCAAGGGCAACACCCAGGGATGGCAGCGCCGCTTCCCCTGCACCCCCAGGAGCCGGCAGCCGAGGGTGCTCGGGGGGCCCTGCGCAACCGGGCTGGGGCAGATGCATCCCCCCGTGGGGGGGATTTCACACCCCAGAGCCTTCGCCCCTCATGGGCTTCCCTCCAGCCACCGTAAAAGCCAGGATGAGGAGGATCAACACCTGGGAGCATCGCATGGGCTGCCCAGTCTGGCACCTGCCCTCCTGCACGGGGGGACCAGCCCAAGGACCATGGGTGTAGGGGTCTGTCCCTCTCCCTGCACTGCGGCACCCACCCCCTCTCAAGGCTTCCTTCCTGACTGTTTGGAAAAGGATCAGCCTGAAAAGGAACAAATCCCAAAGACACGATTATTTTTCTGGCCACAAATGGCTCCACGATTCAGCACAGGAGCAGGATCTTCAAAGCAGGGATGCTCAGCTCCCAGATACACAGTATCTCAGCTACATCTTCTCCCCCCTTCCCTACTGGTTTCATAACACTCCAGCTTTACTCTTTCATCCCCCTCTCTCTTCCAGACTGTGGCTATGCAGTGCAGCGAGCTCAATGTTGGGAAGGATTTCCAGCTCCTGATGCGCAAAGATATTTAGGTGAATATTAGAGGTTTGGGCTGAACCCAGTCGCCCCAGTTAGGAGCATCTGGATTCTTAATCAGGCCAAGCCCCGTCCCAGGGGACTGGAATCGTCATCTACCTGGGGCTGCCAGCCGCGTGACTGCGCGCCGTTGTGTGCTGAGTGACATGAGCAGCATGAAAAGGGGTGGAGGAAATCTGAGCAAAGAGCTGAATGAATTCGCTCCCGCTCCCAGTAATTACGCACTGCCTGGGAAAGGGGAGGCGGGCGAGGAGCTTTGATTGACTCCCATCGGCAGCTGCTTCTGCCAGGAGGTGGGTGCAAGAGATGGGCCAGATTGAGCTCTCGCAGCAGAGATGTGAGGGCCGTGCGAGGGGCTCTGCAGGGGCACAGCCCACCCAGGGCTCCCAGGCTGAGATAAGTGCGGGTGGCCTCAGCCCAGCCAGGCTGATGGGCCACGAGCAGCTGCAGGTCTGAGCAGCAGGGCCATCCCCACCAGATGCTGCCAAATCCTCTGCCTGGCAGAGGGGGGCTGCTGCAGTGCCAGCCCCCCGCTCCTGCCAGCAGCAAGGCTGAGCAGGGACAGGGACGTGTAGGTGCATCGCGCATCCCCCCAGTAAGTGTCCTCAGACACCCAGTTACCCAAGTCTGGTCCATGGTTTCTCTCGTCTGTAACTGCCTCTTGCATGGACACACATACACCAACAGGTCTCAGCTGACCCCCAAACCCCATGGTCCCACCGGCAGTTGGCTTGGGCCTCCCGTTCCCTCCAGCATTCAACCCCTCCAGTGGTCTCAGTCGCAGAGGTTCTCTCAAACACCTGGGTCTCTTGGTTGATGGCCGGGTCCCCAGTCTGGCCCTGGTAGTCCCAAACCACCCTGCTGCCTCCCTTCCCCACCTTTGGTTCCTCCCCTCAACATCCCACCACACGTCTGGCACAACCCCAGGATGCGTTTCCTACATCCTTCGGCAAGTGCCAGTCCCCGGCAGGTATTGTCCCCTCTGCTCCAGACATGCCCCTTCCCGTGCACCCATCACAACGGGCTTCTCACCCAGCGATCGGGGCTGCCGGCCCTCCTGCGACAGCCCAGTGAGGAGTGGCTCCATGTCTCTGATCAATCTTTTTGGGGTTCATGGCGCTGTGCTCCCCCATGTGCACAGCGGTGCATCGGGCTGGCGGCACGCCAGGAGGCACAGGCAGGAACCTGAAGCTTTCCCTGCTTCTCTCCCCCGTGCTGCAGCCGGGCTCTGCCCGGACCCTGCAAACAGCCCAACCTCAGCAGGCGCAACTCTGCTGCTGCTGTCCCACTGCGCAAGCAGCCCCACGCCTGGGTACCATGGCCCCGGGGCTGGCTGCTGAAGGCTGCATCCCCACCCAGGGTCTCTCCTCCGGGTGGCAAAATGGGCTGGAGGAGCTCTCAGGGCTGTGCCGACACATCTCTGTCCTCCTCTCCCTTTGGTCCCATACCGAGGAGGATATTCCAGGATGCCCTCTCAGCGGAGCCGGTGCCTATGCTGGGCACCACTCTACAGGATTCAGCAGCTGCACAGGGGCTGGCACGTCTGTCTGAAAGGGGAAATTGTGCCAGGGCTGCTGGGGCACCCCAGGAGTGTCGTGGTGTCCTTAAGGCACTGGTGACAAAAATGACATTATCTGGTCATTTTTAAACCAAGGCACACCACCTCCCAAGCTGCCCCGAGTGCAAGCGGTGTTGCATCTGTGAGGACGTGCTACTACACTTCATAACTGTAATATTTGAACACCTGCCTTTTATAGTTGCATATAATGTTCTGAGCTCCCTGGGTATCTACAAGAACATTTTGACAATATATTAAGTATGCTTTATCTATATTCAAATTACAGCCTCAATAGTGAGGAGTAAAAATCAAAGCTAATCAAAGACACCAGCAAAAGGCTGACACTGTAATTACACAGCGAGAGGCCACCATCGTCACCCAGGAATCCCGTTCATCAAGGAGAAGGCTTTCCCTTGTCGTGTCCTATCTTCATTTCTCATCTTCCTCCTTGGCGTTTGGCCCTTGGGAGGAAGCTCAGTGCTAAACACCACACACGGTCCTCCCCCGGCACTGCCCCGTGGGGATGTGGGGTGCTGTCAACCCACAGCAGGGCTTGGGTCTCATCCTGCCTTAAAAAAGGTGTTTTTTTGGTTAAAAACCAAGTGGCTGGGAATGTGGCTGCCTGGCAGGCAGGGGATGAACTCGGGAGCCGCTGAATGTCTGTCCCCATCTCTGACTTGCTTCACTGCAGCTATTTCTATAGGCGGGTCTGTGGGGTGATTAGGTGGCCTTAAGAGGCAGCTAACGAATGCCTGGGTGGGTTATGGGGTGGCAGTTGCCAATGACCTGGCCATCCAAGGCAGAGCTGGTAACCGGAGTTTGGACAAGGGCTGCTGTTTAATAGACGTAACGGGTGGTACCGAGCTCACTGAGAGGATTAACTACGATGCCAATGATCTGCAGAAGCGGATGGTCTGGCAGCATTTTTGCCACTGTGTGTTGGTTTTGCAAACAGCAACTGAAATGCCCTAAAAACCACAGGCGACCGAGCCAGCGGGCAGCTGGGTTTAGTTCCCCTGGGCTACGCGGCGAGCCCCGTGCCACCGCTGATGGCTGGCAATGCCACAGGGCTTCCCAGGTGCTGCCCCAGCTCTGTGACTGTGCGGGGAGCCTGTCTGGGCATCCTTCACTATCCATCGTGGGCTGTAATAAAACCATGCCTGGGATACATTTGATAAAATAGATATGGTGCAATTTTCCATCACTTTCTTCTCTAAAAGCATTAAAATCAGCATTATTCCTTTTCTTTGGGGAAGCATCATTATTCCCTGCATCACACAAGATTTTCCCACCCTAGCTCCCACTCCTGCCAGAGCATCCCATGGCCGAGCTGGCAATCCCATGTGTTCATTGCCTGGAGACCCCCAAGACGGGTGCGCAAAGCCACGCTGCTGGAAATTCATCCCCGTATTTAAATTGGCATCTTTTCCGCAGCGAGCGGACACAGCCTTATTTCAGCGCCTCTGTTGTTCCCTATTACTCCAACGGTGCTTGAAGAGCTATAAGAAGGAAAAGCGCAGCTATAATTAGCAGTGCTGACTAATCAGGGTGGCAAACAAGCATGCGGCGCCCGCCAGCCTCCCCAAAATGGGGCTGTCGGGGGCCGTGCGCCGCTGGAGAGCGCGTGAAGTCCTACATTCAAAGGCTTTGCATAATCTTTGCGGCTACAGGGTGGAAATGAGGCCATTTTCTCACTGCTGCTGCTGCAGAGCGGAGACTTCTCCTGGTGCTGCTTCGGCTGCCGGGCTGCAGCCGGGCTGGGATGCTGCAGCCTGGTGGGAGGAAGGACTTGGGCTCCGTGGTGGCCTTGGAGGTTGAGGTGCTGATGTCAAACCCAGGCAGTGGAGGCGGTGGAGGCAGGCAGGCAGGAGCCTGACTTGTAAAATCATCTGGCTCTGCCAAAAACCAGTTGATTTGGCTGAAAAATCACTCACAGGTAGCTGGAACAGGCCCGTTGGAGGGCCCCCCTTGCAGAAGTGACCTCTGCCATCCTGCTTGCAGCAGCACCGTTGCAACCTTATTTTTACCTCTCCGAGAGCTGTGGATGGATAGTTGGCTTTTGCAGCACCAGGGAACACAGGTCCCAGCCTGCCCCGTGCTGTGGGGATGTGTGAGATCTCCCTGCAGCAGAATGAGCTCTCTCGGTGTCGTCCAGGGTGGGGATGGTGGGGCCACCGTGTCTCGCTGCACTGTTGCAATTAGCCATCCCGCTGCTGGGAGTCTCCCCCATTTAGCGGCAGCCTCAGAGGAATGCGGGCACCAAGGGGACATGGGGCAGCTAACAGCAGGGACGTGGAGTGCGCTGCACCCCGGCTGGCACAGAACTGCTTCGGTGGGTTTGGCCCAGGGGGCTGTTGGGGTTCCCATCGCTGGGGCCGGGCCCAGCCAGGCTCCAGCAGCAGGTTTGGGCTCCCAGGACCACCCCTGCTTGAGGACAGCCTGCATCCCTGCATCCCGCTGGCATGGGGACAGGGCCCTATGGCCACGTGCTCAGGGACAGGACCCCACTGGTGCGTGTGCGGGGACAGGACCCAAATGGCACCTGCACGGGGACAGGACCCCCAGGGCAAACGAGCAGGGGCAATGCCAAGCTGTGCCAGGAGGGAAGGAGCAGCCCTGCATGATTTGAAGGCTCGCTCTGACTTCTCCTCTCAATTTTGCTCCAAATCCTTAAGCTCACTGCTTTCCTGAGCCAGAGGAACACGTTTTGAAGCACCTTTGCTGGCACGCACTGTGCCGCCATATGTCACCTCAGCTCTAGTGAGCAGGGCTTCTGAGGCAGGGTGTTTTTTCTGAAATAAAGGGCTTTTGCACCATGTTTTCCTCTTTCTCCCAGGCTGAATTTGGTGCTCTGGCTGGCTACCTCATCAGGAGTAACTGTGTTTCCCCCATGCTGCCATTCATCAAGCCATAGGCAACACTGGGAGAGTGCACTGAGAGAGGATGCAAGGCAAAATATTAAGGCAAACAATTGTGATAATTAGTAATTAGCAATAACCTAAGTTACCTGATGCAGCACAGAGGTAAGGAAGTTTTTCTGTGGGTTTGGAAGGAGCAAAATAAGAAAGATTCTTAAAAAGCCCACAAAACCTGGAGTCGTCTTGCAGCCGAGTGCAGGGCAGCCTTCCCTCCCTGCTGGTCTCCCCGCCACCTGCTGCCACCAACATGAGCTTTCCAAAACCAGGCTTGGAGCGAGCTGCTCCGGAGGAGCTTGGCTGTTGCACCCACACTGGGACCACTGTAACACTTGAACTGGGCAAAGATGCAGGTCTGAGGACCAGGAAGGTCCCAGGTCCATGCAGCAAAGCCATTGGCTGCCCTGGAGCCGATGATACATCAGCACCGAAAGAAATCTGCAGCCACCGCGTGCTGGTGGGGATGGATTTGTTGCTCCATTGCAAGCGCTAAACCCCTGTGCTGATCCCTCCCAATGAACCAGCACAGAGGGGCGTTAGGTAGCCCACCCGGTGGGGAGAAGCCCCCCACGGCAGCACTCAAAGCACCTCGAGCCTCCCCAGTTCCTTTCCTGCTGAGCAGGAAGGACATCATGTTTCATAAAACCCGGGGAACAAGTTCTCAGCTTTGAAGTCGAGCAAAAGGCAGCTCCAACACCCCCTCGCCCAAGCACAGCCGGTCTTCTCTATTTATTGATTTTAACTCTGGCTTCTGACATTTAAACAGGATCCTACGTGGAGTCATGGCACCGGGCTCCCCACTGAGCATCTCCCAAGCACAGGCACATTCCCTGGAATTAGGCTGGGGACCACATTTCCCAGGTCCAGAGCCTTGGTCTGAAATATGGGGTAGGCTAGGACTTTGTTGGAAAAAGGTCACAGCTGCTTGCTGGTAAGTGAAATAATTTGTGTAAAGCAACTGCTTGGCTTGGAAAAAAAACCCAGCTTGAGTTAGGGAGAGTTATAACGGGGTAAAGCCAAGAGCCGGGAGCCGACAGGAGCAGCTCCCCTGGGGCTTGAGTGAGATGCTGCCTCCCCCCGCCCTCCCACTGCCTGTGTGCCCAAGCCAGAGCCCTGCCCAGCCCAGCAGGATGAGTCCCAAAAGGAGCTAAAAATGCCCGGTTGCCCTTAAAATTCTTAGTAGCAGAAACAACACGGAAAAGGCAGGTTTCAGCCCCCTGCGTCCGAAAGGCTGGGTTGCTCCCCCAGCCCAGGGCGCAGGCGTGAGGTCCTTCCCTTACCAATTATGCAGGTGATGCCATTTGTGCCCGTGAATATTTCAGTAGGGGTGGTGACGGTCCCTGCCTGTCCCCAGGCATGGGGGGGCATTTGGCATTTGCAGGCAGCCTTGCTGCAGGCTATGGCTGCTGGGGGAGCCAGGCTCACCAGCAACCTGGCTCTCATCCCAACCTTCAGCCTGAGCCGGACACACCTGGATTTTGGATGTATGGAGGTGTTTTCCCCCCCCGGACATTATGTTTTCTCCTTGGGCACCACTGCCCAGAGCTGCGTCTCAGTAGGAGGGGATTTTCCCAGGGTAAAAGAGACATTTCCAGGAGTGCGAACACCCAGCTGGAGTGGGGAGCTGCTAAATATACTGGGAATCTGCCTTCTCCATCCTCCAGGCTGGGGTTTAAACCAGGAAAGCCTCTATTCCCAAAGGATTTCCCTCTGCCCTGGGGACTTTACCCCAGAGCTGTGCTGTGCCTCTCCCCACAGCGCTGCTGGAGGTCACTTGGCTGAGAAACATCATCCCCCCAAGACTCCCGCGCTGAATTTATGGTAGAAAGGCACTTGGCAGAGAAAGCGAGAAAGTAGTGAACTAGCAGTGGGGAAAGACCCTCCAAATACTTTAAACCTGCCAAATTGAAGGGATTGAGGAGGTAGGTCTTGGTGGGAGTTTCGGGGACCAGAGCAGCAGTTTCCCTCGCATGGTGAGGGAACGATGAACGATGTGTGGCCTTGGCAGAAACATGATGCGTGGCATGGGCAGAAACAGGGCTCATGGCATGGACAGGAACATGATGCATGGCACAGACAGAAGCAGGGTGCACGGCACAGGTCGTGCCTGGCCCCAGGGACGTGTCACCCCATGGTCACTGATGTCCTGCACCCACCGCCCGCCGGCAGAGAGCCACAGGGGATTTCACTTCGCAGTGCCGGTCCCACCGCCAGCACCAAGCCACAAGGGATTCACGCTTCGCAGCGCAGAGGCTGTTTGCATCTGATCTGCCTTTTTATTTACCACCTGGGAGTCCCCAAGCAGGGCAAGAGTGGTGGGACAGATGGGAAGGATGAGACATGGGACTGCACCTTCCCATCCAGTTTTGAGCTATTTGCCTTATTTTTAATTTTTTTTTTCTCCTGAAACTCAGCTCTCTTGTCAGAGCTAGAAGTCACAATCATCTTCCCTGATACCAGTGTAATCACGTTTGATGAGTCACTTGTTTAACGGGAAGAGGCTGCTGGTTGCTATAGGGATGGCACCAGAGGGGAGAGGATCCCTTCGTTACCCTAATCACTGCTTGTGACAGAAAAAACACAACTCCAAACAATTCCCGGCCAAACTCCCCTTCACTCTTAACTTTTTGACACAGTTTGATATGCCCGGTTATTTCCCCAGCCGTGGAGGTGCAGGGATGCCCGGGCAGATCCCCGAGTGTGGGACAAGCTTGAGTTTGGGGACATCACAGGGCTGGGAGGTGGCGGGGACCAGGGAGGGATACAGATGAGTGCAGTGCTTGACATTGGGCTTGGGTACCACGGGGAAATGGGGAGCTGCAGGGGCTGTGGTGGCTTTGCAGTGATGGAAGGAGACACTGATGAGCTCCCTGCCACCAGCTCGTTAAATACCCATCCCTCCCGGGGCCCTCTATATCCTAGGAAAACATGCGGCTCCTGGGAGTGCCAGGGCTGATCCCTTTGCAACGCAGCCGGTGCCCTCACTTGCAAAAGTGCGATATTGGCAGCGCCGGGGGAGCTGTGGCTTTGTCCCCTTTGGAAATGAGGCCACCGGGTCACCAAGGCCAGCTGCCAAGGTCCCTGGGACCCATCTCCTCCCGGCTCGGTGCTTGCCAGCCTTTCTCCCCGCTGCATGTCATTGCTGAGGGGCATCCCCGTCCCACAGTCAGGCACCTCCCAGGGGTGCCCGCTCGGACCCTTGGCCCTTTGCTTCACCTTCCTCTCTCCCGTGCTGGATGGGGGGATTTATTCCCTGGTTCAGTCCCAGAGGAGGCTCCCGGCCACTTCTACAGGGGTGATGGGGGGAATTCTGCCAGGCCCATCCCTGCAGACCCCTGCTGCCATCGGTAACCCCCCACCATTTGCACAATGCTTGGCAGAGGCGCTGCTCTCCCCCGGGACACCCCCTGCTTTCCCAGTTCTTCATTAGGGAACTGCTAATTACCACCATAGCGCTCATCGATGCTGTTTCACCGCAACGCTCTCATTCTGTGTAAATGGGCTATATTTAGCCCCGCGGCTCCTGCTGGGGATGCAGCTTGCCCACTCACACTTTTTCCTTTGAATCAAGAGAATTTGGTGCCTCTTAATGGTGGGAAGGAGAGAGGGGAGAAACCTCCGGCCCTCAGCCATGCTCTCCAGAAAGGGTCGTACTTGTTCTCTCCTGCAAGAGTGGGGTTTGAAGAGCTCCTTAATGGGCTCCCAGCAGCGCTGGGTTTCAGAAAGGAGCATCCTTTCCCCTTCACAAATCCCACCGTGAAATATAAAAGGAGGATGGCACCGGGGGAGCCCCGAATCTGCTGGGTACCAGCCTGCCGCCTCTCGGCAGGCATTGCAGAAGAGCATGGTTTTGGGTGCCCTCCTGCCACCGTTGCACTGACAGCACCAGGAAGGCTCCCTCCTGCCATCCCTGTGCCCTCCAAGCAGCCATGGCTCCATCAAGCCCAACCACACAAGCTCCCCAAGTGTTTGGGAATTATTCATGCTGGCAACACTATGCCCTTGAAGAGGGAATTACGGGGCCATCGCGCCCTCTGCTCCGTCGGCCGCTTGGCACAAGCCTTGTGGGTCCCACGGCTTCCTCCATGCCAGAAACCCTCTAACACAGCTGGTCCTGGAGCAGCTCCAGGGACATCGGGGGGCACGGCTGTCACCGGAGGAGATGCAATGGGGAAAACCTGCATGAGGCAACATGCTGGCCCCACGGTCACAGCGATGTGGCTCTGCCCCACCACCCCCACGCCCAGGTGTGACACAGGGGCCAGCGCAGACACCCCCATTTTGCTGTCATCCTCAGCGTGTTGGTCTCTGGTGGCACGGCTCTGGCTTCAGGAGGAGACCCCAGACCCTGCGCCACTGCTGGGGGGGCTTCCTGGGGCCCCCATCCCGCCGACCCCCGCGGTGCCGCTTCCCAGGCAGCGGCTCTCAGCCTCTCTGTTTGCAAACAGGCTGACGGGGATGGCAGCGTGTGCTGAGCTGCAGCATGACTCACGATGGCTCGGTGGCTCGGGGACCCGGTGATGCTGCTGGTGCAATACGGCACCTGGGAGCAGGGATGGGCACTGCTCCGCTTGCTCTGGGGCTCAGCAGGGAGCTGGGGCTGGCTGTCCTGGGCATGACCGCCCCACACAGGGGGGACACCCATCCCACCTGCACTGAGCGATGAGGGGTACAAGGGGCAAACCTGGGACATCCCCTTTGCTTGGGAGACATCCCTTTCCTCCCACACTTGCTGCCTCTGACCCAGCAGAAACAACCGGGAGGTATTAAGGAGGCAGGAAGAGGCTAAGCCGGCGTCACGGCTGTGCAGCAGCCTGGAGCCCACAATTTATTTATTTCCAGGCACAGTTTACACGGGTGAAAACTGCTGCAGAGATGACGGCAGAGAGCACGGGCTGGGGGTGAGCTGCAGAGCCGTAAGCAGCAGCGCTGGGCACCCCGCAGCACCCAGCACCTGGTGCCAGCAGCCCCAGCACGGTTTGTCCTCATGAAACCCACACCGGGCATTGCAGGGTGGCCATGTGCCAGAGCAGCTACCTGCTGTCTCAACTGCAGAAACCAGTGCCAAGGTCATTTTTATGTTTTACACACTACATATGCCTTAGTGCTACACACAACCTCCCGGCAATGTTTCCAGACAGCTTGGGGAGGAGGATGCAGGCCAATCCCCTTAACTCGGCCTGATGCGGTGCTGCTCCTGCATCCATGCTCCTCCTCTGCAGACCCCACTGTCCCCGGGGCCGGGAGGGCTGCTGTGGGTGAAACTGCCCCAGAGAGCCCAAACCTCTGCCCTTTGGGAAGGGATCAGGGTTTCCCCATCTGCTTCATGGGGTGTCCACCCCCAAATCCTGCCCTGTTGGGTGTCTGCATCCCAAATCCTGCCTCAATGCGTTTCTTCCCCCCTAATCCCACCTTGTTGAGACTCAGCCCCTCAGATCCTGCCTCAGCCAGCCCCTGACCCCAAATCCTGCCTTGCTGGGTCCCTGCACCCTGAGGCACACGACCCCAGAGGGGCCAGCCATGCCCACCCCCCTCTGTCCAATGACAAGGGGGAGATGTTATATGGCCATGCGGCCAAATGATCATTATAGCCTGGTGCATAATTAAATCTGATCCAAAATCGCCAGGCTTGGGATAATCTGTGGCCAGGTGGCTGTATCAGCAAGGGAAAAAAAATCACCCTGTTTTCCCCGTCAGGTGTTTCTTGAGACACACAAGAGGCAAAATAGCTGCTTTAAATAGCCGAGCAGAGGCAGCTGGCAGAGGTGGGAGCGGGAGGGAGCCGCTGCTGGAGCTTCGGCTCTGAAGGTCGGCTCCACGCACAGCCTGCGCCGGCTCCATGCTGGGATACCGCAGGCGAGCGAGCAGAGGGCTATTTTTAGCTGCTTGGCTTTTTAAGAAAACAAAACCCCATCCAGGAAAAACACCGCTGATACACTGGGAAAAATAAACCGAGCCCTGATCCCGGTCCTCGGGAGCAAGCTGTGCCCTGCAGGAAGCATCCCTGCAGCCTCCTGCACTCCCAGGTGCTGCGCTGGGGGTTGGAGACTGGACCCCCAGGCCTGGCTTGCTGCAAATGTAGGGACATAGGGGGGATCTCACCCCACGGCACAGGCTGTGTGGATTGCCTGTCTCTGTTTAACTGGAAATAGGGAGGTGAACGCTCTGACCGGGGCCAGAGCTGCTACTCGCTGCGCACTCCAGGTGCCAGGTGGATGCTGCACCATTAACTGGTGCCTCGGCTCATACCTGGGGTGAGTTTCGGGGACCAGAAGAGGAAGGGCAGCAGACAGCAGCAAGGGTTCGTTTGCAAAGCACCCAAGGTCCAGGCATGCCCAGGGCACGGCAAGAGCCCCACCACGGCAGCCTGGCTCAGCCCTTTGGGGCCATTTTGGATTTGGAGCCGTCCCTCGCAGGCTGGACACCCACCTGGCATCTCCGTGCCAGTCTGGCAGCCACGGCGGAGGCACCCCAAGGCATCCCACCCCTGGGCTGCTCACGAGCACCTTCCCCCCTGCTGCTGTACTTACATGACCATGAAAAACCAAGGGCATATTTCTTCCCCCAAATGGCAGTATTTTCATCCTCGAAACCTTCCAAGGTGAGCTTGAACCTGGTGCCCCCAGCAGCATATGGAGTGTGACACAGCCCTGGGGCCAAGTCCTTGCTTTCCCAGTGCCCTGTAGTGGGATGGGGACTGGCCCCTGGTCCCTGCTACCTGGCTCTGGGGGATGGGAAGGAGCATCTTAGGAGAAATGTCCCCAAAACAGGGCATTTTGGCTACCCCAGATGCCCCAGCAGGGGACAAAACCCTGGCAGGGGAGCAGGCTGTGTCTGGACAGCGCAACCCACTCGGCAGGATAAATAAAAGAAAATTAATACACAACAAGAGTTGGCTGGACATCCTCAGCCAGCCCATCCTGCTCATCTCCCCATCTACTGCTCCTGACTCATCGGCAGCTCCACGGCGGCTGCCAACAGCTTCTGAGAGAGCCCCGAGCAATGCTGCAGTGAGGGCAACAGGAGAAAAGGAAAATGTCCGGCTTGTCCCAGCACCCGGGGAAGAGGCGATGCCACTCGAGTGGTGCCGGGGAAAGCAGTGGCTGACGGTGCTGACTGGAGAGCGTTGGCTGCTGAGGGGGCGAGCGGCAGTTTGAATCCATCAAGGATGCACAAGTCAAAGGGAGACCTCCCTAAACGCTTCATCACCAGGCTTGGAGGAAAATCAGGATGGAAATGGATGGGATGAAACCCAAAGCAAGGTGGCATTAATCATGCCTAAACCTACAGAGGCGAGAGGGAGAAGGGGTCTGGGCGCCAGAAGAGTGCCTGCTAGGCCATTTAGGGGCTTCCCAGCCACTCGCAGGGTCGCTCAGAGCAGAGCCAGCTCCCTCCCAGCAGGACTCGTCAGCTCAGTGCGTTATTTTCTTCAGTGCTGAGATATAATTAGTGCCAGTTCTTCAGGAGCTGTCACTCACCATCACGCAAAGTTTGCTTTTCTTAGGAATATGACTAACTGGCAAATAATTAAACATGCTCAGGGAAGGAGGAGGGGGAAGTGAATTTTTTTTTTCCTCCCTGGGAAGATTAAAAAAAAAAAAAAAATCAACTTCAAGAGCCACTTTGCAGTCCCAGAGAATAAACTTTGAGAGTGCTCGAGGAGGGATGCATGAGCCACCCACCAGTCACGCCGGGCAGCACAAGGATGCTCAGAGCCACGGCCGGGGTGGTGCGAGTCACCAAGATGCTCGTAACCACAGCTGCTCTGCAGGGACACAACCACAACAAAAAGTCAAGCCACCTTCCTGCCAACCTCCTGGTTTTCCCTTCCCGTTTCCCTCACCGCTCACACCTACACGGTGCGGCAGGGGATGCTCTCGTTCGCGCTGCCTCCCAGCAGAGCCCTTTGAACACAGCGGGTTTTTCGAAGCTCATCTCATCACCAGCATTGCTTTGAAGAAGGATGCAGCTCCCAGGGACCGAAAGCAGCACCGCTTTAATTACTGCCCTTTAGCCATGACCCGCAGCCTGCGCTGCAGCCGAGAGCTCAGCTGCGGCCCCCGGAGAGCCCAAAATTGGATCCCGCTCTTTCAGATGGGTTATTTCGGAGAGGTTTTATGTTTTGTTGGGAGGTATTTTTAGAAGAAGATAATGCGGTTGCCAGCTCTCACGGGAATCCTCCTGTCCCCGAGTCATTACTGTTGAAGCACGTGGCTCAAATTGTGGAGAAACAGTGCGGAGAAACTGGTTTTCCCAAATCCACTAACCTCCTCCTGTTGGGGGGTGAATGGGAAAACCAGCAAAGCCAAAGCTTGGCCTTACTGCCGGGTCTGAGGCTCAAGAAACTGAGAAGCCCCAAAAAATTAAACCGAAGTTTATATCCAGTTTTATATCACCCACGAGAAACCACGCAAATAAGGGTAAAATCTCTGTTCAACTCTCAACTGCACCTTAGGGATAAGGTAATGAAAATATTTCCATTTTGCTCTGTCTGGTGGCTTCAGACATCCCTTAATGCTCCTTCCTGGCCTGAAGACTCACTCTCTGATCTTCACCACTTGTCCCCACATTTCAGGGGACACCCTGAGCACCTGGCAGGAGGCTTTGAAAGGTGCCAGCGAGCGCCTGCGGCACAGGGGCATGGAGGTGTTGGGGCCGTTCCTCCATCCGCATCGGCAGCAGGTACCACTGTGGTTTGGCTCTTCTATGCTGAAGTGTTGGCAAAGAATTTTGAAGGAATAAACTGGATTTTTTCCAAACTCGTGGCCTTTTGCTTGGAGAAATATTGTGACTCAAAATCTGAAAATGAACAGTTTAACATTAAAAAGAAAAAAAAAAATTCAAAAGGAGGACTTGGAGAGGGTTGCCAAGAATAACACTTCTTTCCCCATCACCACCATGTGCTCTCTCATGCAGTTCACTGGGCCCTTGCCGGGGAGGAGCTGAGGGCTCGCTGGCGCGAGGGTGGGAGCAAAGAGACTGGCAGCAGTTTTGTAACAGAGCAGCCTTTTGGCACTGATGTGTTTTACCTCGGCTTGTCCAGGTAACGGGGAAGGGGGGCCCACTGGTGTGGTTTGGACTTGGAAAACACACGGCAACTCTATGGTGCTCCAGTTTCAGCCAAACAGCCACCCACACGGGCTTCCTCACCCCGGGACCATCCGTGACATGGAGACGTGCTGCTGTGATGACCTGCCGAACACACGGCGCCCCCGCCACCTGCAGAGACACGGCCACACACCTGATGCTTTCAAAACATCAAACGTATTTCACGTTGCCCATCGCTAAGAGAAAAAGGAAGAACAGACCCAATCACAGGGGATGCAAACGAGCGAAGCCAAGGAGGTCTAGCAAGGTCGAAACCTGTGCTGGCGTCGACACGAGGTTCC
Source organism: Falco rusticolus (assembly GCF_015220075.1). Lineage (NCBI taxonomy): Eukaryota > Metazoa > Chordata > Aves > Falconiformes > Falconidae > Falco > Falco rusticolus. The sequence goes on along the minus strand of NC_051200.1, from coordinate 2,801,842 downwards.
TGGCCAAATACATCTTTCCTGCTGACTTTGACTGGGGTCTATCACACAAAGACCTCCAAGACACCGACCCTCTGGTCCCAGCTGCCTCCAGGCACAGACCACAGCTGCCAGACGTGGTTTCCCTTCCTTCGGTCCATCCCTTCATGGCACAGTCCCTTCACATCACAGTAGATGCAGGCTGCTTCTCATGGAAGGTAATAAATGCACCAAGAGTGCTAATTAGGATACTTAATTACAAAGTTATTCAGCTCCTGCTGAAAACCGCCTGCTATTTTCTTGTGTGTCTACACCTAGGGGTAGACAGAAGAAATAGCTTCAGCTGCATTTGACTTTGACCTTATCTTCATCCATGGCCACGGTCTGGCGGCCGGTAGCAGCTGAGTTCGCTCGAGCTGGTCAGCTGCAGCTCCTGTCAGTTTGTCCCTCCTCAGTCCAGGCCTTAAAGCCAAGTAAATGTCTCTTTCCAGCTCTCTATTCCTCACACAATATATTTTGCTAAAAGCAGCTACACTCCAGATAAAAATCTCCTTGAAAAGATGAACTCTGGATAGAGCTGGGGCCGCTCCTGACACTGAACACAGCCCTCAGCCCCATCCTTGCCCTCCTCCCCTTCCCTCGCAGGCTTGTACACTGCCCGTGACTTGGACACCACCAGGGCAGACCCAGCTGGGACAATGTGGATGTTTTGGGATACAAATTGCAGCATAACCTGCACCTGCACTGCAGGCCCCAGCTTCGGCGCAGTTCCTGGGGCTGGATCCAGGTGCAGGGGATGCTTCTCAGCAGCGTGGCACCAAACGCGTTTTGCCCTCAATAAATCTGGGCCAGCGAACCTGGAATAATACTTTGGGGGGTCTGATATTATAAGGTTTTATGAAAGCCTTTCTTAGCGTTGCCCCTCAGGTCCAACTCCCCTCTCGGGGTTTCTAAGCTACTCTGCATCCGAAGGCTTCACTCCCTGCCCAAGCTGACACTGGCTCAGGGGCCCAGACCCCATCATGCCACAGGGGTCCCGGAGAGCATCTGCTCCCATCCACACCCATCACCTCCCACATTCCAGATCCACCTCCCCAGACAAACACATCCTGGCATGGCATGAGGTGCCCTGACGAAGGGACAAGTCGCCAACCACAGCTGCCAGGGACTCCTCATCTCCGTCCAGAGCTGGCACGTCCCACGCCAAGGCAGCGCAGCAGCTCACGATCTCCCTCGCCGGAGCCCCCCACAGCTCACTCTTCATCTCCTTCGGGAAGCAGCCAACACACCAGCCTCTAAACAGCATCCAGCAGCTCTGCTGCTCCCTCCGTCATCCCGTTCTTTCCAGGGACCACAGCAGGTCAGATGCCGCCTTCCACCTCGCCAGGCCCAGCTGATCTCTTTACATTTTCTTTTCAAGAAAAAGCTTTGCAGGGTGTAAGCAATTATCTTACAACAAGGTCCTAAAGTCGGACTTCCATAACCTGACACAGTTTTTAGTAGTTTCTGCATGAAAATCCAGCAGATTGTACTGTTTCTGATGAAGGGAGAAACCAGTTACGTACAGTTACTGAAGGACTGACCGCCGCTGCAGCGTTTGTATTTGCATTTGTTGTTTGTCTTAAGGAGCTTTTAAAACAACTGACAACCGCTAAATGTGCTCATTATTCGCAACTCAAATTAACGTGCTGCTACCGTGCAATTCATCCTGCCCTTTCAGGGCTTCCTCCCTCCTGCAGGCGCCGCGCAGCAGCACTGCCCACACCACGACAGCTTCACACCAGCCAGATGGGGCGACAGCTCGGGCCCCTCCGACCCCCGCACGCCGGCTCCAGCGCTGCTACGGGCGCTGCCATGCACGCAGCCTCCAGCAGCGAGACCCTCACCCCAGCCTGGGGCTGCTGGCTCTGCTCAGACACTAAAGCAGCTTCCCCGATGCGCCAGAAGCCAGCACGCGTCCCCCCAACACAGCACACATCCCCCCAACACAGCACGCGTGCCCCAAACACAGCACACATCCCCCCAACACAGCACGCGTCCCCCCAACACAGCACACATCCCCCAAACACAGCACGCGTCCCCCAAACACAGCACACGTCCCCCCAACACAGCACGCGTCCCCCCAACACAGCACGCGTCCCCCAAACACAGCACACGTCCCCCCAACACAGCACGCGTCCCCCCCAAACACAGCACGCATCCCCCCAACACAGCACACATCCCCCAAACACAGCACACATCCCCCCAACACAGCACGCGTCCCCCCAACACAGCACGCGTCCCCCAAACACAGCACACGTCCCCCCAACACAGCACGCGTCCCCCCCAAACACAGCACGCATCCCCCCAAACACAGCACGCATCCCCCCAACACAGCACGCATCCCCTAAACACAGCACGCATCCCCCCCAAACACAGCATGCGTCCCCTAAACACAGCACGCGTCCCCCCAAACACAGCACACGCCCCCCCAACACAGCACGTGTCCCCCCAACACAGCACGCGTCCCCCCAACACAGCACACGTCCCCCCAAACACAGCACGCGTCCCCCCAAACACAGCACGCGTCCCCCCAAACACAGCACGCGTCCCCCCCAACACAGCACACGTTCCCCTGAATGCACGCTGACACAAAGGCGAGCTCAATGAGCAGCCAGATGGCAGAAAGGATCAATCCACTCTCCTTCGCCAACACGTTGTCTTCAGAATAAAAGGACAAGATGACCCCCACGCTGCCCCGCCGATGCGGGTTCAGTTTCAATTTCACACACTCCCAACTCTCACTTACAGACACCGACCCCGCTGCTGCTGCAGGAGCACACAAAGCCGGCTGGCTGGCTCGGGGGGGACAAATTCTGCAGATAGGACTGATTTTGCAGGAGCAGGAGGGAAGCAAACAGAAGTAGCCCAAAGGTTAATTAGTGCAACAACAGCAAATGCTAGCAGGACTTTACACGTAGAGAATTAATTATGTTTCAGGGGATTGTTTCCTTTTGATGAATGCCCAGGACTACAATGGGAAGGTTTTACTTGTCTCAGGGGCTTTTGTTAGTCTATTTTCTTTCTTGTACCAATCACATGCGATTTGTTTTAAACATATACTAAACTGAGCTGGCATGGTGACTTTAAAGCTCCTGCTGGTAAGCAGAACATGCCAAGCACAAACACAGATTCATAAACAACCTCTGTTCCTCCCAAGTCTTCAGGGCAGAGCCTCTCCACAAACAAACTAGGATCTGCCGAATTAGAAGCAAAGCAGCAAAGCGGGGTGCATCCTGCTTGAGCTGCTGCTTAGCAGAGACAAGTAATAATCTCGGAACGGCCTCCCCCCTCCCTCCAGCGCTAGGTTCTGGAGAAGACCTGAAGTGACAAGACCAGCCCCCACACACCAGTCCCACGTTACTGGTTCTCAAAGCTAAACCCGCATTGCTTTCGGACAGTCTGATTTTGGTGGTTTGCCCTCACCAAAATTAATTCTGGGGAATGCTCTTTCTAAAGTGACTGAAAGTCAAACTCACGGTCGGTAGAGTCAAAATTAGCTCCGTTTATTTACTGCTAATGTGTGACCCAGCAGGGCAAGGGCCAGGATTTTGGATTTAAAAACGTGTTTTTACAGAGCAGCCGTCATTCTCGGATCTCATTTGCTTCTATTGCATTCTGACCTAGTCCCATGAAGTCCTGCTCACGGGAGCGGCTGCTGATCACATTTTCCCCCTATAAAAGTGAACTCCAGTGAACCACACAGAAACAAAGACCTGCCCCACAATGAACCTGAAAAGCTCCACGCATACGGTACTATTTTTGCTTTTATGTGTCTCTGTTCCAGATCAGTCAGATAATATCTGCAACAAAGTCTTACAGAGTCCGACAGTAAGGGGTGAAAGAGGGAGAAGGAAAAAGGCAGTCACAGAAAAAGGCAACGGCAGAGCTACAGGGGATGCAGAAGTGATTAAGGAATACCAGAGTGTCAGGCCGAAAGGCCCTGGGTGACCTCTCCTCTATTTACCAGCACACCAGTTATCATCTATGACACCAAATTAATTTCACTGGGTTTAAACCGCTTAAGCACAGGTTATATGCATGCAAACACAAGGCGGGGGGGCAGGGGGCAGAGCCCCTCAGCCAGCCAGCACAGAGGGTGAAGCGCAGGAGAGCAAGGAACTAAGCAACGACTTTCATTTCTGCCTCGGACAGAAATTCAAGGAAAAGCATTTGGGCCATGTGCATTTGATCATACATGACCTTTATTGGAGACAGGTGGGGTCATTTATTATACAGAAGTAACATCACACCATTCTCTTCCAATTTAATTCCTTTTAGTCTCCTTATAAATCTGTAGCAAAAGTGCACTTTTAACAGCTTTTAATCTATAGTATATATCTTTCAATATTATCTCTCAGTCAGGTATTTTATTTGTAAAAATGTATCACCAGATATACAAAATACATGTCTAGTGTACTACATTATTTTTTGTATTTTCTGTTTAGATCATTTTTAACTCAGTGCTCTCTTTTTTTTTTTAATTTTTTGCAAGACCTAGTGATGACAGTCTTCTGGTAGTGCCATCAGGAGAGGACTCACAGCTTGTGTGTGAACAAGGGGAGAAGACTCTTAGCCAGGAACGATTTTTACACAATAGGAACAAGATGACAAGAATGTTTGCTGTTATTGAATATGTCTCTTAAAATGACAGTACTCTGTATAATAAAAAATAATTAAAAAACCCGATGTCCGTATTTTATCTTCTGGAAGAGGAGATGTGCCAGGAGAATGAAAGCTGTACTCAGTTGGAATACAATGGTAATGATTAATTTGCTTTTTGAAGACAGGAGTTAATCGCTAACATTATGTTTCTGGTCATGGTAAGAAGAAACATACATACAGCCACCACTAGAAACTGTTTGTGAAACGCTGCTTTCCTGAGGACAGTATTTTGGTAAAGTATTTTATATCCTGTACAAGCCACAGAATTGCATAAGTTAAATGTCCTCAAGAACAACAAGCGCTGGTTTATACCATGAACGGCTGCGCTGGGAACAACACACGGAGGACAGCTCTTGTGTTGCCTAACAAGACGAGGAAAGGAAAATAGTCATTTCCACTGGTAGTTTAGAGCCAGCTGGGACAAGCTTTGGCACGGCAACAGGACTTTCCAAAAAGAAAATTACAGAAGGTTTTCTGAGATTTCTTACAAACTTCCTTAAGTTTTTCTTTCTAGTTATCCTTGAGATTATAATATATACACAACATAACGGATAATTACTTAATTTCAGTCTTCAAAAGACTAACAATTTCCCCTGTTAAGCAAGGCCTATAGAGGTAAAACAATCAGAAGCATTTTTGGGGGGTGTGTGGGGGGTGTGTGTGTTATGATTCCCGGATCAATACAAACATTACCAACAGATGAGGAGAAACACTTAGCAAGGTAATGCCTGGGTGGGTTGGTTGGTTTTCCTTCTTAAATGTTCGTTATCTTGAAGCTTAAGAACAACTGAATTAGTTACATAAATAATGCTTCCCTTGGTTAACCCTTCACAATTAGTGCTGTTTCTGTGTATTAGCATAGATTCAGAATGCTAGTTGCATCAGTTTACTATGTATCGAATGAAATGTTGAACAGATCCTGTTTCAGAATGAGGGCACTTTTGGTTTATGCAATAGCTCCAAGAAATGCTGTAGCTTCAAACTTTCTACAGCAACTGGTTGCCAGACACGTTCTTCAAAAGGTAAGGGCTTTTCTGCTCCCCTTACATCTGCAGCAATGTGGCTCTGAGTCAAAACATCTGCTTCAAAAGAAATACGCACAATGGACTAGGCTGAATATGCATAAAAGTTCCATACCTTCTGAAGAAGAAACAGAACAGTAAAAATAATATAAAAAAGAAGCAGTGCTGTTAGTGTTATCTAAAACCAAGATAATGCATAATGGCGAAATTTACAATGCTGCAGAGAGAGGTTTTTTTGTCTGGTTTTTTTTTAATAAAAATTACAGACTTGACATTTCCAATATGTCTTAGCTTTGTACTGCTTCTCAAGTCTGAGTCACCAAAAATATCCAGCAACCAGCTGCTGTTCATATCTTAAAATATGCCTTCAGCTGACACTGAATATTGAAATCATTCTGCTAAAATACAGAAAAACGACGATGGTAGAAACCAAGGTATAGCCTCAGGCCAACATTAAATGGTAAAAATTCTACAATGCTACTTTTAAATCTCTTCTTCAGTTCATGAACAAATAAGCAGCCAGGTTTCAAGTAGAGGTAACACAGATTTTGGAAGATAGCACGTAAAAAAAGCCCAGAAAGAAAACTGGAACAAAAGCTCTTCTTGTTACGGCAGTCAGCACTAATCCTCCACAAAACAGCAGGGAGAAACCTTTATTCGCCCTGCGGCATCTGTCCTGGTCCTACAGCAACAATGAGGAACTGCTTCTGCTGTCACAAATATGTTCCATTTGGACATATCTTGATCCCTTTTTTCTTTTATTTGTATACATGTATCTTTTGTCTTAGTCTCTTGACTGGTAGAAGAGGATATATCCAGATTCTGAGTTTTTGGAAATGTCTGATGTTAACCCATAGAATTCTTCAATGGCCTGGGCATCAATTTTCTGAAAATTAATGAGAATTATAATTAGCCTCAGTCAGAACACCACCCTAAGAATCCCTTTCCCAATCAACGCATTATTTTCAGTTCTTGGAGGTGATGCTGGAAAGCCACGCAGTATTAATACAGCGGTATTTCAGTATCACTGAATGCAACCAAATACAACAAAATATTATTTTTTTTCCACTCAAAACCTTATTCACTATTGAAAATAAAAGGAAATCAAGATGAAATAATAAACACCTCAGAAGTGGTGCCCTCTTAAGCTGGGCTACAAAAACACAAGGGATCCATGAAAACATATCCTTAAAAGAGTACAGGATGTTTTTATATTTGCTTTCTCGTTCAGACCAGTGTTATATTACAGACCTCTAGTCAGGAAAGGTAAATGATAAAAAAGCAGTCACTGCTCATCAAAGAATATTTTTGTACAGTTGGGAGTAATAAGGGCATCCTGAGCAGATTTAACATACAGCTAAAATATCTGCAGATTTTGAAGTTCTTGTGACCCTCTTACACAGAGAAGTCCCCCAAGTGCTACTGGTAATCACACCGTGAAACCTGTGGATCTCATCCGATTATGATCTTCTGATCTTAGGAGAGCTTTGTTTCCTTAGGATTTGCTGGTACAATGCATACTGGAATATTATCACAAGGTTTGTGTTTTGAGAGAAGTAAATTATTTGCCATATTAATAGAATTAAATGGTCTGCTTGTATTTAAAGTTGTGAACTATGTGCAGAAGAGCAGTTTTTCATTTTATACTCCAACCAGCAAAGCCTGGCGGGCATTTTAAAGGGCTTTTAAGATGCAAGTGCCACAGTCTTGATCCCGCTCCTGAGAACTGGCTTCACATTACTGAATTTGATTCTGCTGTCAGTGGAGAGCAAGTGTAGAGTCCAAAACACCGAAATAAAATACTCACAATGACCTGTGTTGCTCAGCACTCCACTGTCACTGTGGTTTAGTATTTTAGAATACTTTTAGGAGTCCTGATCCACAGAGACGAGAAACTGAAGTAGCCTGAATTTGTTGTGGAGGACCAAAGGGAGACTAGGCTGAAATCTCCCTCTATTCCCCAAGGAAAAAAAGATGAGAAAGCATAGAAATGCTCAGAATACAAGAAGCTCTGGGTTGAACGTCTGCTTTGATCATGAGAAGGAGTAGCAGAGACCAACTTGCGCTTACATCTTAAGAGAAAGGGACCACACTATACCTCATCAAAGAGCCTCCTCAGCTACAGAATCTATTTGGCAATGTGATCCATCACTGCTCACTGAACAGACTTCAGCATCATGGGCAAACACAAAAGCACTGGTTTCTCTAAGCGGCACTGTCAAACGCCCTGCAAGCCTAGGCCATCCTTTTCCCAGACGTTTTGAAGCACAGGAAAAACAGACACGATCAGTAAGTTTCCAGAAGATGCATCAAGGGCAGGACAGAGCTGCAGAAATTCTCTCTTGAATAGATTTGTTAAACGCTTTTCTGTTAAAAAAAATAATAGAGGGGGAGAGGAAACTCCAAATAGATGTTTCATCTTTCTTCTCCATTCAAGGACTTCAGAGAAGCTGAAATACTGTACTGAGAGCTTTTGCATTTGCACACAATTTATTAACATAATGTCTACTACAAACCGTTAGATACACATTTTAACAGAATAAACAGCAAAAGAACATTCTTCAGTCCTTGTAATATATTTAGCAGAGAACTCAAACATGTTTTATTTTAAGCGCCAACTAACTTGCCATGCAATCAAGTCTATTTCCACTACTCATTTTGAATGCAACTCAAACATTCGATACAGATTAATTCATTCCACAGATATTTTTAGTTTTATCACAGCAAAACTGACTTCCTTTTTTAATTTCACTATACACAGAAAACACAGTGGAACTGAAAAAGGATTATATAGGCTCTATTCCTCCCATTGTTAGCTGACCACATATATTGTGGATAGCAAAGTTTTACCCAGTTGCAGCTTTAAAGCAACAACCAATAATCGATGGTTTCACAACTACTTTTAGGATTCTGCAGCCTCACCTGGCATGAAGATGATTTTTCCTGTTAACTGATCTTAAATATCCTCGGCTCGTTTCCAGACAACTATTCTGGCTCCCCAAACCAAATCCTTTTCTTGCTTACCATTCATAGCATTTAACTGAATGCTGCAAATCTCCAAACAAAACATTTGACATACAACCATGCTCCCCCTCTTCTCGATTTGGAGAACTCCCTGGAAGAACACTTTTCCCTCTCTGTTTCAGACAAACATTGTCACTGTGATGTCACCTAGCTGCTCTAATGACAACGTGTCAAATTAGCCAGAGATAATTTACTTAGGTTTCTCAATTAATTTTGCTTGGTGCAGTATCCCATTTGGACTGATCTGCCTGCTGGATTTGATGCAGTTGCTTTTCACATATGTTGTAGTATGTTTGATTATCATCTATCTTCAATTTAATTGAAAGTTGGCCTTCCAACCAAATCCAAATAGATAAATAAATATGACCTCACTGCTTCTGACATTTAGTGAGCAATAAGGATGAACTACTTCCCACTGACAGTTCAGAGCTATTAATTCATACCTACCACTTGCCAAAAATGCATCACACCTTTTCAAATGTATTTAAGGGAGGAAAGCTCTCTCCTGTGCTCTTTCAGTTGCAGTTATCTGCACACAGGTACAAGGGCTCTGGAGTCACCTTGGGAAGGCTGCTGACTAATATCTGTTTTGTTATGTAGACAGTTCACACCTAGAATGGTAAGTCTCCAAAGCTTAAAAAAAAAATATTTTAAAAAAATCTGCTTTCAGGTTTTTAAGTGTCTCTGAAGAGTAGAAGGCTCCTGTGGTTAGCCCTAAAACCAAAAACTTATGTAGAGTTGCCATTTCAGGGGATTTGGGGCTTTAGGGTTGGTTTTTTTTTTGGCCACTCCATTTTTGAGGACAGGCTCTGTAATGTCATACATACAACATATATTTCCTGTAGTGTCACCTTATGGCCAACCACAAGCGGTTTGAAAATAGCACTTGGTCAAGTTCAGAGTAGAGATTTAAATCTCTTTAGGCAGCAGATGGAACTGACAAAAGTAGTTGCGGCTTTGCTTTACTTTTTCAGTGAATAGCCTAGAGCACTACTAAGGCACTAATCCTCAAGAGCTGATGACTGAGGAGAGAGACCAGAGCAGTAAAACTGCCTACTTCCCCCAGCAGCCCGCAGAAAGCAGAGCAGCAGCAGGAGAGGAAGAGCAGTCTCAGCTATCCTGTTCTCCTTGATCACCGAGCTGCCAAAAATTCAGGCGAGTTCTAGAAGGCTGAGGAAAGAGAAAGGGTGGCAAGTCCTAGACAGAGGGAGGTGAGAGGTAAGCTTCATGTTCATCACGCACTCAGAAGGCAGGAGCAGCTACAATAGATAGTGAAGAGATCCTCCGGGACAAAGCCAGCAGGAAACCCTGTGCTACACTCCTCAAAGCAGGTCAAGCGGCAACTGTTCATCTGAAAGGGGCAACGATCTCAAATGACTTGTGCAAAACTCCCATGTGCAGTTTTTCATGCCCTCCACTCCACCGGTAGGAAAAACAAAGCATAAATTTAACAGAAACCAAACACCACGTGCAGACACCAGCCAGGGAGAATCTTCTAGCAGGAAAAGGAATCTTAAACTTCCGGATCCGCAGCTGCGGCAGAGGTAGGCTACAGGACGGGGCTACATTGCTAATCCTGATCAAGACAGTGAAAACTCAAAGAACCAGGGAAAACACAAAAAGTAGACATTTCAGATCAAAGAGTTTTATTTTTACAGCATTTTAGATAAACTCTGTAAAAGAAGATGAACTTAAAAAGAGAAAGCCATGATTAAAGTTAGAAAAGCAACTTAAAGGAAAAAAGAAAAAGCATCCCTCCAGGAGAGAGGAGCTACATTCTAGCTTCCTTGTGACAGCTGCTTGAATTTACTGTCCAATAACAGACAGTGCATATTTAAAAGCTATGTTTTGGCACACCTATAAAAGTGCCAACAGTGTTTGCAGATAAAAAGAAATTCTGCTTTGACCTAAAAACTAAGATACAACATAGAAGTGACTGATAGAAAACAAATATAGAACAACAAGATGGTTATTTTACATCTACTTTTAAAATGTAAAGTTTATGTCCTGGATGGAAAAGACAGTGAATACTTGCATCTAAAAATATTGAAGTGATCCCTATTTCCAAAACTAGCTGACACAGCAACGTACTTCGTCCACGACAGAAACAGAAGAAAACAACCCTCAAAATATGATAATGGGAGAAAGGCACCTGTTCATATTGTCACCTCTGATATTCAACACTAACCAAAAATTAAAAGAGGAAAAAAAAAAAAAAAACCTGGAGAATGTATTGCATCTTTATTTCAACACCAGCAAGGATTTGGTGGTACCGATTTAGGCACTTAGCATCAAGCTTTAACCTTGACATCTCAGATGCAAGCAGTACATTTTCATCTTTACAAAAAGCAGTTCTACTGTGGTATTTGCTGTTTGATATTTGCTTAATAATCATGTGAAATACATGGATATAGAAATATTTTGGATATTAGCCTTTACAGATAGGTTAGTAGAAAAGTTAAGGAAAAATTTGCCTGGTGAGACTGTCTAAACATTACCACAAACAAACCAAATGTCTTTGTATACTCTCAGGACCTTACTACAGTCTCCCAGATTTTTTGTACAGATTTTCTACACTTCAATTTGTTGAGGAAAACTGCCTACAGGAAAAAAATAAAAATAAAAAAAAGGTTGGAAGTTCTTAAATGCAACAATGAAACGCAGCTAGCACAAAGCAAGTCAGCAACAAAAAGGAGCGCAGAAAGGTGGGTGGAATAAGAGCATTTCAGACCTCAAATAAGACCATTATGGTATTTCAGCCCAAGCAGGTGCACACCACCTGAGGTGTCAACACAGCCCTCGTGGCTTTTGCCCTTCTCCATACTCCTTCTATAACGAAGACACACAAACATGCTGAAGTTTACTTTTGAAACTTCCAGAATGATTCTGTGCACAAGTTTTGCTGAGATACTTTCACAGATGCAAAAGCGAAATCTTGGACATAAAAACAGAGCTGGAGAGTGATTGCTGCCTACACTTGTTTTCGCCACGTAACAGCATACCTACCTCCACAATGTCATCATCAAACAGCAACCAAAAGCCATGGCTCTTCACAATGGTGATATAATGTCCACGATTTGGACCACTGTCAGAAAAACAGGATTGAAGACTTATTACTCTTGAGCCTACCAAGGCAGGACCACTGCTCTCCCATGTGATTCTAGCTATCACCAGCAGAGTTACATTTCCCAGCTCTTAATACTCTCTAATATTATTCATAACATTGTTTAGGTTCTTAAGACTTTGCCAAATTGCTTGAATTAAAATTTCTGTCTTTGCTACTTGCCAAATACAATATATTCAAAATACACAATTTTGTAAATATTTCATATAGTCTCATATGTTTCACAAAACAAAATTAAAAGCCAGTTAATTTTAATCAGTGTTTTATTGCATTCACCACTACTGAGTGTTTTGACCACTCTTCCAAAAATCGTAATAACCGTTTGAAATATTTTATTTGCACGGGAAGTATTTTTTTAATTCTTAGTGTGGTTTAGCCTATGGCTGGCTGCAGACTAGCTGGCTGCTGCTGCTGTTCCCACTTTTCTGGTGCCAGTTTCCCAGTTGATTCTATCACCTATATCCCGAACGCTTACCTTGAAGGGAAGGGACAACAAAACGACCTAGTTCAAAGGGAGACAGATCTGCAGAGTGAGCAAGGGCAGGCAGACTGCCCTGAAAAGGTAGTGGTTTGAGACAATAAACTATACGGATGGAAACCTATGGTTGGAAATCTACTAATCTCAAATTCTGAGAACAGTCCAGAGACACAGTAAAAAAAAAAATAAAAAATAGCCCCCCCTCCCTTTAATTTTCACTTAGGATCTACATAAGGCTTTAAACCAACCTATATTCATATCAGCTTTAGGCAAAAGAAAGTACTTCTCCAGTCCTTCCAGAACTACTGATACACTTAAACACATTACCTGTATCACAGAATGAAACTTTGTTTAGAGCAACTAAGCGAAAAGTAAAACTATAAGGGCAAAATATTTAAAAAAGTTCTGAGAACTCAAATATTTAGAAAATAATAGTTTATCTTAAGCCTTTGGCAAGGTCCTAGTAAGAAGTGAAACCAGAAGAGTCACAGGACTCCTAAAAACCCCATGTGAGACAACAGGTTTGAGAAAAAAAAGCAAAGCCATTTAATATATCTGAATTATTAGTCACCATTGTTAAAACATTTAAGTGTAGTTACAGGTATAACGAATTAATAATCTACAGAAGAAAATGCATAAAACGAGAACCTAAAAAGATAAAAATAAATAAAAAAAATAGCACAACTGTACCACAACAGAAATCACCTAGAATTCCGTGTGGTTTCTTTATACTGAATCTATGCAGTATTATTGTGTTAATTACATTGTCTTGCTCCTCACACTGCCTTATGAATTCAAACTTCACACTTCCAAAAGGCAGTTTTAAATACTTATTTTGCCTTCCATGGCTGCTTTTTTCCTAAAAGTGCTTAAATTTTTTCCTCTTTCCTTTTAAAAACAGAATTAAAGCCACAACAACAAAAATATAAAAGAGTAAGGACCTTTCAAAAAAACAGCAGTACAAAGTTGATTCCACATGGTGGCACCAGCTTCTAAAAAAACTTCAATGGTTTAAGCAAGTAGCAACGCGAGAACTGTAACTTAATTGTATTTTAGTAAGTGGTTTTCCAAGTTTTGTTTTTATTTCATTTAGCTTTCCTGGAAAGTAGGGGTGGGGTTTTTTTGTTGTTTCTGTTTTTCAAAAGACTGCTCTTACATTGCTACAGTTCAAAGAAACAACTTGTCTGAATAGCTACCACATTTGAAAGCTGATAAAAGATCAAACTTCTGTACTCAGAAAGCAAGATCTGTAACAGTAGAAGTAGTAGTAAAAAGACTGAAACACTTTTTTAAAAAAATACTTTGATAGCTAGCTCTGACGCTGCTTAGCATGCTCCCATACTGTCAGCTGCAGTACTGCTACAAAAGGGCACAGAGATGACACTTTATATTTAAAATACGAATTTTAAATCTAAATTTCAAGGAAAGGCATTTAAGGTTGAGAAAGCACAATACCAACATACCTGCCACAGTGAACAACTACAGCCACCAGGTCATACATTCTGTCAGGATTTGTAGCGTCTCCTGAAGTGTTAAAGAGCCGGAGCTCCAAGGGAAAGACTACACGGTAGGAGAGTTTGGTGTATCGATGCAGCTGGTCCATGTATTTGAACCTTTTTAAGTGCAGAGCTAGAATCATGGGCAACTTTTTCACTCTCATTCTGAGCCACAAAAATATGTTAAACAAAGAACAAGGTATTAGCAGATCACCTAAACCAAACCTTTGTTCAAGAACAATTTCAATACGGAGAAGCCTCTTAAATGATGAATACCTTCAAAAGGCTGCTTTTCTCATGTATATTCCAACAAGAACAGACAATATTTATTCTGAATGATTAACTACACAACTGACATTTGAATGCAGGAGAACTGTCTATGCTGAAAGCATCATATTTTTTATCACATCGACGGGAAAAAGAAGAGATGGAATAAATCTGTCTTGCTACTCTGGCTAGGACCGAGTATGAGGTGAGAAATAAGATTTTTGTATATAGTATTCATAGTGAAAGCAGATGGGATGGTTTTCAGTGGCTTTAAGCTGATTAATGCTAACTGGGGAAAATGTGAATATCTGGAAGCACCAGATATAAGCTCTTCTGGGAGGAATACAAAATTAATCTCTTAATGTCCCTCTGATAAGGTTGCCACAAAGTTATTTGGTCTCTCCACTCTTCCTCACTCCCCCGCCAAACACAAACCTAAACGGTCTTACATTTTCTTTTTACTGAATCCACAAGGTGTAATTTTCCCACAGCTACCCATTTTAAGAGAACATTTACATTAGCCTGAATATTTGAACCTCACCTCTTCTGTGCTTCCTGTTTACTGCGGCACTGCTCACAATAGTATTTATATTCACTGCATAGAGTTTCAGTATTACTAAATCCTCTGTGGAAATGAAAGAAAAGTCAGATAAGCAGGGATATTCAGTCAGACCACACAGTTAAAAGTTACTGCTAATAATGCTGAAAAAACCCAATGTACACACAGAAGATGAAATTCCTCTTATTCGTATTGCTCATAGCTCCCCAACACATTTTGGGTGTATTTGTCCCAGTCTTCAGATGTAGTATCAATGTTCAGCTGGAAAATTCTGGAAATTACACCCTCAAGTATTAACTGCATACTTTCTGGGCAGGAATCAAACACAATAGGTAATAAACAGCAATAAGGTGACTGCGTTTTGTTTCCAGAGGTAGACACTCCATCTTTTCTTTTGTGGCAAACTGCATGTTAAGAATTACAGCCACTAGCCACCGACTAGCCAAAGTCTGGATCATCTTCCAGCTCCTAGCAATTATACAGCCATTATCAGCTATTAAAAAGCCAGATGCTATATGCAGCCTGCAGTATCCTAGCAGCTGATAAGCCCTGGATCTAGCAGTCAAATACATGCAGCAAATTTCTATCAGAAAAAGAAATATCTGACCTCAAACATCAGGATCAGACAGCTGAAATGCAGTAACAATATTAAAACAAGCAAGAATTTGTTATGAAACCAAACATACCATGTTTAGTTTTGATAAAATCTAACTATATGATGTAACAATTTTAAATTCCCGTAAAAGAAAGGGGGGGGGTGATCAATCTTACATACCACTAAGAAATCATCATAGTAATTAGCTACTAAAATACACTAAGAAAGTAGCAGCTTCAAAAACCCACAATAAAGGTAAAATGAACAGCTCTCTGAACAGAACATATCTTACCATAAGACAAAGCCTACAACTGTTGCACAACAGAGCAGCTAAGCTAGGCTCCTTCCTTCTGACCAAAGGCAGGTATTGTTTCCATTCCCAATTATTTTCATTTACCTTAGACAGTGTGTAATTGATGTATTTTGTTCCACATCAACCGACAGATCCAGAAAGTCCTCATCTTTGCTACTAACCTTGAAAAAAATAAGAAGAAATATTTCATAACAGTTTGGAACTGGCAGATTTCTTTTAACCATTTCTGGAATGGTGCAATGTCCTTGTTGCAAGTAGACAGCTTCATGATAAATATAAATATACACACACACACAGAGGCCCTTTCTTGAGGTAAACTAACACTGAAAAAATAATCTGATGTGTTGTAACAATCCAGAGGGGAGTATTAAAAAACAAATTCAAACCTAAAACCCCAGAAAAACACCCACCAAAAAAAATCCAAAAACAACCAAACCAAACAAAAACCTTTCTTGCAAAACATCTCTCCCCCTTGAGACTTCAAGACACATCTGCTTACTTCACTGGCAAAACTAAGTTTTTAACCACTCAGAGCTGCAGAAGCTTTAACCATATTCCAGTCTGTTTTGTAGACTGATACAGCTTTCTGCTGCATTTCAGAGTTTAGCAGTAAACACTTGTAGGAAATGCAAAAACAGGCAGATGGGTTTTCAATTAAATGGGTTAGCAGCTAGAAAAACTATCTTTCCATCTGTGGAACAGTCACATTTAATTTTTCTTGAGACAGAAGCTTATTAATGTCATTTTTAAAGCTTCTGTTCACCACATAGCCATAACTTTAGATGTAAAATGCCAAGAGCAGTTGTAATCACTTCTCTTTTTTTTTTTCTCCCCATCTGGGTTTTCTTTGTTGTTTTTTTTTTTTTTTTAAGAAATATTAAGTCAGACATAGCACATGACTAACTACAAATTCGTGGTCTGAAGGTGGTGTGGTTCTTCTAATTCTAGTCTTTGTGGCACTTCTTTTGCTCTCAAATAGAGCAGCTATGGACTAGCACCAAGAAGCACACACTTCCAGTTCAAAAAATTCAGTTAATCCAAGAGTTAAATAAATAGTGAGCAATTCTCATGTAGAAACACAACATAAACTATCAATCACTGACACAGGAAATAACATGAAGACAAAAAGGCAGCTTATATCAGCCAGGTGCAGGCTGCCTTGATGGAAACAGGGAGGAAGAACAGAAAAAACACTACGCTTTTTCTGAGAAACATACCTTAATGAGTATTGGTTTGAACATAGAGGTGATACAGTCATAAAATAGTCTATGCTCCATATTTTAATAGAGAGAGTGCAATTTCATCTATCCTAATAAATGAAAAAGTGTGCTTAGTATTAGGGAAAACGATCCAGAACCTGTGAAAAAAAAATCTAAGAGGTTTTGTTTTGTTTTAAACGTACAGCCTCACAGTTAAGACATCTGGTTTCATTGGTTAGTGTTCCTTGGAAGATTTCATGGACCCACGTCAGATCAGTCTTGTCTCCTTCTTCACTCTCAATGCTGCCATTCTGGAGTTTGCCATTCTGCTTCTCCTGCTTTTTCTCTTCTTGTAGTAAGTCAGCAATAGTGTTAAGTAGGTAGTTTAGGAATTCATGTGCATCCTGCTGCATATAATTATCAAATAATTCTGGAAAGGAAGAGATCAAGGAGAATGAAAAAACACAGATATTTCATAATATCGAGTTACTATGCTTTTAGCAATCCAAGCCGTGACCTTCCCCCTTCTCTACCCTATTATACAATTGTGGGTTACACTGTTAAGAGTCTTTGAAGAATTGTACTTTGTTGTTCTCACAATGGATATTAGGTTACAGTCACCTATTCCTCAGGTTGCAAGAAAAAGGCAGTTGAAAAACAACACAAAGGAAATTTAGTTTGGGCATTTCTCAGAACTGAAGAAAACCATGTTTGGTTTGGTTTTGGGGTTTTTTTTGTTTTGTTTTGTTTGGTTTTGGTTTTTTCTTTGGGGAGGGAGAGAAATAAAGAAAGTCAGATGTGTTGCCTTGGGCCATTAGTTCATTAAGTCCAGCATCAAGGGGCAAAAATCCCCTACTATAAGTCTGTTATCTTTTCAAGTTCAAACAGAGATGATAAACCAACATACAGAACTTTTCCTCACAAAGTAGCCCTGGGAAATAACGACTAGTTCTCATCATAAGGAATTTATCCTACCGCAAATATTAAGAAAGCAAGCTGAGAGTGGTTAAGTCTCCATTGAGAATTCAACTTTGACCAATTCCATGATGTTTGTTTAGCCCACGACAATTTCTAGCAGCAACCTGAAGCGTGCTGACTGGCAGCAGCCCTCTACAGAACACGATGCCAGTGTGGAATAAATGGAATCCTGAAACTTGTGTATGCGCTCTGTACTTGGTCTAAGCAAGCACAGAACCAGATATCTAGATAATCCTCTTATGACACTGCACAATTCTGATATAATCTTTGTTCCTATACTACAGAGGTTGCGAAATTAACACCACAATCTGGAGATCAAAAATCTTCCAGAAATCTGTTAAAACTTGACAATCTGGACGCACTTAAAAAGCAAGTTGTGTTTACATTTTATATTCTTAAATCTCCAGCACTTAAATCTGCATAAAAATTTAATTTATTCATTTACCATTTTCTTTCCTCAATCGGGAAATAAATTTCTTGGGTGGGATGACTCCCACCTTCTTCTTTTGCGTAGCAATACTGTTGAAGAGATCAGAGAGGCATGTCAGGAGGCTTTCCTTCTTTCGAGGCTGCACTTTGTATGCCAAAACTTTTTCCCGAAATGGACGACAAAAATAAAGTGCCTGTAAGACTGAGTTGCAGTAGCAGGTATTGCCGAACTGGTTAAAACAGAAGAAAAACAAATATTTTCATATTAGGTCTGTTAAAAAGTAGTAACAGAAAGAGGTTGCTCATTAAGAATGTCACATACTGAAAATGGAAAAGTCATCTGCCAGAGTTCATTTACTGGGGAAATACTAGCAGGCATGGTGTAAAAGACTCATCCTTGTATCGTCACAGCTGGTAACAGCAAGAAAAGAAAAGACAACAGTCCCAGTGATACTGAGTGCGCACACACAAAAAAAGCAGGAATCCACTGACAGAAAAAAAAATCCAGCCGAAGACTCATCACAATATCAAAACTTCTGGAGACACAGCAGGCTACTAATCCTGACAGGGGAGATGCTGCTGATACTGATGTGGAGACTTGAGTGCCAATGACACAGCAGCACAGAGGGACAAGAAAACAGAAAGAGAGAGCATCCATCAGCATCCTGTGTCTCAACCATGTTATAGTCACAACGGCTCAACCCATGAACTCATACGTTAGATTTGCCTGTGTCATAGACACAAAGTACTTTTTGGAGATAGTTAGCAAGGTACACATTAAATATTTCCTGTTTATAATGAAATATGATGAGAAGTACATGATGCCGGCAAATTCAAACAGCAGCTGGTTTACATCTGCCATATCTGAAGGCACTGTCATTTCAGAGAAAGGAGGACAGTGATAACTTCCAGAGGCAGTGTTCCACATTGCTTAGCAAGAAGAAATAGACCATTGAGATACTAGCATATCATCCACAAGAAATACACCTTGCATTTTTCAGTTGTTTCTTCGCAATTTCTTGTGCAATTTTTTAATGTATTGTACGATGCTGATGCTCAAAAAAAGTGAAACAAATTCTGGGTTTGCCAGTCCCTAGGTATTCTGGTAATGGGATTCTGCATCTCAAGAGAACTGAGAGCAAAATATTTTAAATAAACAAAATAAGCATACAAATCTGACTGCAGAATACAGACTATTTTAAGTGCTACTCAGAGATCATGGCCACTACTATTCACCAAAATACAGTGTGATTACTGCAGCAGAATGGTTTCAAGTTAATAATCAGTGTCCTGACCAAAACAGAAGATTAACTGTTTAAGTCATACAGCTAAAAAGGTTACAGAGCTTACAGTTACATTAATTTATACCATATGCAAACAACACGGAACAACAGTTAAAACTTACTGACATGAGGAAGACAAATATGTAAGCTGAACATACACGTGAATTAGGATAGAACCTAACTCATATTCTTGTTAGTGACCTAGTAAAACAAATAAGCATCATGCTAACTAAATTTGCATAGAAGACAAAACAGGCAAGAGAACTACCAAAAGTCTGATTAAATATTACTGCTTTCAGATAAGGTATCAAATATATTTGCCTATAATAATCCAGAAAATTAAGAGACATAAGAAACTAGAAATTAGCAATCTTAAAAAAGAAGGTCATGGTGCATCTGAAGTCAAAAAAGTTTACAAAGCAAGTAGTTAATGAGATTTCAGGACTGCATTCATGAAGAAATCACGTCAAAAACATAAAGTCAACTGGTTATACAAGTCCTCTTTTGATGCTACCCACACAGAAAGAAATTATTAGAACTAAACTAAATGGAAGAGCTAAAGGAGTTAAAGAATTAAAACTCCATCCAACCAGCTTTAAAAATTCCTGACAATAAGATGCAAGATGCTTTGCAGTAGACAAAATGACACAATGAAAAATTCCCTTTATGGCATGCTTTAGGTTTCAAAAACGAAATTCTAAACAGTATTTAAACTTTGTTTGCTACCACATTTACATAAAGTAATGTGGAAGAACTTTTATTCCTGAAATCAGTATCTTGCATGTTAGCATTTTAGCTATTTTATTCCATGCCAAGTACTTCACAAAAAGACCATGTGATGCATTTTATTCCAGTAATTCTAACTCTTTTTCATGTTAGAACAAAATCCTTCCAACTCTAAGCAATTCAGGGCCTTGGGAAACCTCTGAATATCTCAGTTATTGATCTACACTTTCCTGCAGTAGAAGAAGCATTATTACATAGTGGTGTCACTTTTAAACTGCAATTGGTTTGTGTTTAGAAGTACAAAGCAGTAGTCGGTCTTTCCAACCATTACTAACTTTGCTAGAAATTCTGCCAAAAAAACCCAAAATAAATAAAAATAGAGGGCTCTAACCATTTGCCTTCGACAGAACCCCAAAAACCAGGTTGGCAAGGCAGTTCACAATGGGCTGATGAATACATCCAAACCTGGAGCTACATGCACAGATCAAATACACAAATAGCGTGTAGTCTAATGTGACCTAAAACACAGATGAAAAACAGGTACAAACACGTAGGTTTTTAATTTTTTTGTCATGGTTTCTCTGGTATAAATAAATATTTTTAATAGATGCCAAAACCTCGGGGGGGTTGCCTAAAACTGATTATATTTAGAGTCAACATTATCTAACTTCAGAAGAACTTGTAAAATTTTACACTTTCAATGTAAAAAATGAAGGCTTAGTTTAAGGTAAAAGCTCTTAAAATGAAAGCCAAGATGAAATTTTGGAATGAAAATGTTGTTTCATCCCTCTTGCACTTCAACATTACCCGTAACCTATTCTAACAGGCTGCCAGAGGAGCAGTCAGACCCTTCTCTCGTAAATTCTGCAGTAACTTTAGCAATAATTTGACTGCAGACAAGCTGGTTCAGCTCACTGAGCCAAGGAGAAAATAACTACTACAAAAAATAATTTTAAAGCCTCCAATGTCCATGGGTTCAACACCTGATTCTATTTGCAGTGCAGCCACATATTCACTAGTATTGGTGCTGAAGCCGAGAAATTGCCCTCTTTAAAGCACTCCAATTAACTTCCAATCATGAAAGAACTAGAAATAACTTAGGAAAAAGCTCTGCAGAACAGCAGCATGAAAACCATCACCCTAAAGAAATCAGTTGCAAGGAATAAAGCACAACAGTATTAGTCATATTTTGTCCTTCAAAACAGAGAATGGATATAGTTATAATAATTCTGGTTATTTTTAGAATGCTATTTTTCCTCTTCATGCTATTCATCACTCTGCTATTTATGTTACAACTGGAGATGCCTTCCATTTTTCTCATTATGGTGCAAACCTCAGCAGCTTTGGAATGGCCATTAACACCATACTTAAGAAATATAACTCAATGTGTTTAGATAGTTTGGTGTCTGAGAACACAAACAGCTAGAAACCCACACAGAAGTCAATTAGATGAGTTTATAATGAGCTGCAACAAATAACACTTTAGTAGCTACATTAACCTTATTTGGTGTGTAAAAAGATAGATAATTTTTCGATTCAACAAAACGTACCTAGGTAGCCAGCAACCAGAAGTATACTTCTGTTTCTAATGAGTTTTGCCAAAACTGTATTTTCACATCATAAATATGATGCCACAGAACCGCTGTTTCTATTAAGTAATTTCCTATATTTGCTGGTAAAACATGTCACAGGCACAACAGCCGCCTTTTCTCCTCCGGAACCACTGGCAAGATCAACATCAATGCTCCATTCTCTCCACAGTTAATTTAGGTAGACAATTGCTTATTGCCCAACAGATCCCAGTCAAGTCAGATCTACACAAACTGACAGATGCAAAAATACATCTTTTTAGAAGGATTCGCTATTACACAAGGCTGCCAAAATATAAACAAAGGGAGTATTACTACACGTAAGAAAATTATTGACCAAGTCAATGTCATTCATGTGGCCACATCCTTGCACAGACGAACTTCCACTAATCCCATGAGTAATATGTTTTTTAAAAACTATCACATTTTCATTTTAAAACCTCCAGGCTTCCATACACTGCATATCAGTGTAAAATCAAATCTCTCTGTTCTAGAAGACCATATGAACAATATACAGACCTTATTAGTTATTGTCCTTTCCAGCTAAATATTAAAATGCTATAATTAGGAACATACCTGAGCAGGAAGGTCTACCTTATTTTGAGATTTATTTTTCTGTATTTAAGGTGAAATTTATATGTTGCTCAGTAACAAGGCACAGCACCATACTGCAGAATGTGGTGTCTATGCAGAGTCCCACTTTAAGTTTGAAGTGCCCATTGATAAAATTCTAACAGAGAATCCCATTAAATTCAAAATCAGGATATGAATGAAAAAACAGCATTTCAACCATAGAAAATTCACTTACATTGACCAAACCAAAATAATGCTCATTCACAGGGAACTGTTCAGGACCAATCTCTTTCTCCAAAGCAGAGGCATTGGCGCCCTACAAAGAAACAGTATGTTTGTTAGAGAAAAAAAAAAAAACTTCCTAAAAAAATCCAGCAGAATTCATACTACTCCGATAAAAACAAAGGAGCTAAGAAAGTAAGTTAATTCCATTGAGAATTAGCATCTCACGTTTCCCATGTTCTTCAAAATTAAATCAATATGATGCTTTATTATTATAAAAAGTACCATGGTTTCATTAAAAACTCAACTTCGTCAGCTAGGATCAGAGCTCTCTGATCTAAGAGAACTTTTTTTTGCATTTGAATTTATTTGAACGTTAACATCAAGAAATTTGTTCTTACTTGAGACTTCAGGTTAGTCACAGTGACCTAGAATTACCAATTTAAATTTAGCCAAGAATGCATTGTAAAAATAAACTCACAACACACAGAGAACTTCTAAACCCAAAGGAGAGAAACCATATGGGCTACAAATCCCATGAAATAAGAAACGTCTTTTTGTGATGTGGACTGCACAAAAAGTTTGATGTGGCTGTTTATTATCTGCAGTACATATAAAGAATTCTTGAAAAAATCTTGCCACACTTACATAAGAAATACTATAATTTCCTAACTTTTGTTTCTGGAAAGTACTATGAACAAGTAAGGCATGATTACAAAAAAAAAAAAAAAAAAAACCAAAAAAAAACCCCAAACCAAAAAGAACAGAAAGAACAATTTTATCAGACATTCCTCAAACTCAGATCACCTAGAAGTGCTTTGGCTTTCCGACCCTTAATTTCAGGACGATGTATTAAGCTTACACTGCATTTTGATATATGCTTGAGTCTCCAGCAATATAATGAGGATAGAACGTATTCTTTTAGACACAACTGGAAAATACCACTACACATCCATATGGTCTTACTTGTCACATAAAAGAACTATAGCATACCAACATTTTTTGCTTCAATTTTAACTTTGCCCACTTAAAATCCAAAGTGGTTTATGCATTTCATTCCATTTTTTGCCTTCTTTTAAATCCACCAATACCTCATAGCTGAGCTCCCACTTGGGATTTGGTACCTCCTCTCATACCACTACATCTTGTCCTCTAATGTTTCTTGCTGATCTTCCAACAGCCCTTAGCTGCATCTGTGCTGTTACCTAAGGAGGTATCATAATTCAGTGCGGAATCCAAACGCTTTGGATTCTTGACTTCTGTTTTAAATATCCAAGTCACTCCACCTATAACCTTCTACAAACAGTAAACAGAAATTATTCTGTACAGGTGAGCCATCTTAAAACACCTCTGAAAAGTGCTAAACAAACAAAAATTACAGTCCAGCAAAATTCATCTATTTCCCTGAAGCCAGTAATGTTTTTAATTGCTGAGCAAACATTTCAATGATTTCCCTCAGCATTCTGCTATTAATATAAACCGCAGACAAGTCGAGACTGTATATACAGTTCCAGCTAGAATGTCTTTAACAAGAAATAACTAAAAATTTTCCAAGAAACAGAAAAGAAACCAAGAAATAAGTTAGTTTAACAGGAGGAATGGAAACTTTGTAGATGGATCTCCCGCACCAGATTTACAGTGAACTACATATATCAAAAAAGACAGAAAATTAGGAAGGCTCAAAATTGGGTACTATAAAAAACACAAAAACATTCACTAGACGCCGACAGATTTACAAGCAAGACTCTTCACAAGCAGCAATTACACAGAAATTTTTTGAGGCATCAGTGCCAGTTCAAGCAGCTCCTCTCATTTATTTCCCTACATCCATCCCCTGCTTCCAAGTACCTCTTCTTCCCCCCACTATCTCCCCTCAAAACACCCAAACCAAACCTATACACGAGCATAGCTATCTGTAAGGAAGATCTGCTGATACAGCACTCTCCAAACGCTACTTCAGCTCTTCACTTACATCATTTTGATCAACACTGACTTTGGGTAATAGCATAATAGGAGATTATAACCTACATACTATGTAAATACGCAAGAAGAGGTGGTGCTGGTTTTGAAAAATTGTCGGTCTTGAAATCAGAACTGACTGCTAAGAGTGAGGTTCCTCTACTCTTACATTATGCGTGTTTCGAGACTAAGGAAGGGATGTGCGTAAAATCTGCAAGCTTGTGAAGTTCAGTTTAAATTTCTCTGAACAGTCTTCTCACCTCCCCCATGATCTCCAATATGGTATTAGAGAAACACTGGAGAAACAGACAACTAAGGCACCACAACTTGCAAAACTAGTGAAACTAGACAACCTGAATACTCCTGTCTGTAAAGCAACATATGGAATAAATGTCTGAATAAAGAAATGAAAGCATAAGAATTGTAATTTTTACTAAAATTATGCTATAGAGAATTTAATAACCTATCATAAACCATGTTGCAATTCAACTAAACCACAACCTGTATCCACATGTATCTACCCATTTAAGCTAACAGGTGACACATGTCTTTTTTCAAGGGCTTCGTTGTATCTTCTGCCCAAACTTTGTAAAACCAAGGTTTCCTGAATAAATCAAATGCTAAAGTTAAAGTCAATCAGCTATAGAAGCTAAATTAACCTAACATTTAGTTGCAATGTTTCTGAAATTTCTTGTCAGAGAACATTTCAAATTAGCGTATCAAAATCATAAACACCAAAACAGGACTCAAATTGTGGGAGGAATCAAAAATCACAAACTAGTCAAAAATAGTTCTGAAGATGCAAACTTGCAGATTAGTAATACAGAACACATTGAAGTAGCGCTAGAAAATGCACATGCCTAGCATACCACCATAAAATAACGACATTGCAAACAGTATAGAGTGACTTATCACAGGAGTCAATGTGGGGGGGAGGGGGAAGGAAAAAAAAAAAAAAAAAAAAAAAGCACTTTACGGTGACAGCACAAACTGGCCTTGGTCACGTTTCAGGATAGAAATACATGACATGTTCATGAGTGAGGCTGCATAACTGCAGTCAAAGTCCAGCTACTCACAACCCGTGATCTTTGCAACTAAATTCACAAAGAGCAAATTAACCAACTGGGGATCAAATCTAGAGCAGCATTAACTGTGTCTTGCTGTCACATTTTCCCACTGCCACTAAAAGATTTTTGTACCTGGACAAATACTTTTGCCTCTGATCACACAAATATTTGCTCATAAGAAACAACACACACTTCATAGTTTTGGAAACATAAAAGTCACATTTCTCATCTAGAAATAAAATCTAACCAAAGTGGCAAGTGTCCCAAGTATGAAAATTTATATTTAATTATTTGGGGAATCAAGAGAGATGCATTTCTCCTGGGGTGCCACAAACTATTCAGCATTTTACAGGACTTTACACACCTACAAACATAAGAAAAGCAATAGTTTTGCTCAACTATGACATACACTGTGGAAGCAATTAAAAAATTACAAGAAAAAAAATCACTAACACATACCAACTGAGTTTGCCTGGCATATAAAAACTAAGCAAATAATGTACACTAAATACAGCTAAATATAAAGCTTAATGCATGGGATTAGAATTGATTTCTCAGTGCTCGTGCAAGACAAATAAACACATCTTTTAAAACCCCAGAATTACATCCTTGAGACTTCTAGGAGGTCCAAGAAAATGCTCTCAAGGAACTGCTCTGCTACTCCAGTTTAGGAAGAAATGATCAAACGTTCAGAACACAGCTCTCTGAGCAGGAACAAAACACAAATTTATACAGTCAACACATAATTACCCAAGGAGGAAAACATCCCCCTAGTTTAACTAAAGTGGCAATACTGGTTTACTTACATAATTACACTCTCCAAGAGATGCGAATTTAACACTTCCATATTGGTGGGGGTGGTGACAACTAAAGTTTCTGCAACTCGTAATCAGGATTTGTAATTTTCTAGAAACTACTGTGACTTAAAATGTTGTCTCAGAGGTTGGTTGCACTTTTCAAGAGCTCCCCTATTCTGTTCACAACCCCGCTAGCAGAACTGACTGAATCTCGACAGCGAGCAAGCTTAGCTTGGTGCATTTCCACAGTGTCGGCACTAATAGCCAAACAGAAAAATGGGAAGCTGCCTGGCCTAGCTGAACTATCGCCATTTCAGCGGTTCGGAATAATAGACACAGCTAACACTGGCCAAGATGAGCCCAACAGACCAGCAATAAAATATTTTCTGTCATAGCTGCAGTAATTTTACTTTATACATAATAGCTAATTAAAAAAAAAAAGGACCTATCCAAGAACATTTGTGCTCACTGATTTCCATCAGAAAAGACAAAGAAAACGCTTTTAAAAAATGTTTTAAAACGCTTTTTAAAAAATAGCGAATTTTAAAGTATCAAACAAAGCACAGTGAATTGTTAGTATTACAAGTTTTCTTCCACTTTCCATACCAACTCAGTGAGGGACATCACACCAACACTAGATGTGTATGAGATTAATTGAGTAAAGTTTGTATTTACCCAAAGAACACCAAAAGGTCTCTAAGGCAGATTTTGTAGAGTTCAATAAAGCAGAAAGGGACAGTAAAGTAAAAAGCGATGTGAAAAGACCAGTTTCAAAAACTCTTACCTGAGGTAGCTGTCTAGCCAAGTCATCACAGATGAAGTGATCCCACAGTATAGCTGAAAATTTAACTGAATAACCCATCAAAATCAGAACAGAGATCTTATCAAGTCCTCCAGCCTCTAGGTTGTGAGTCCTTTTTGCTCAATAGAGAAGTCTTAAAGATTTATTTCCAGTTCAATACACCATGCAAGTGGAAAGAATAGTAGAAGACTTCTCTTTTTTAGCCAGGTTACACTGCTAACTCATTGCATCACCAACACAACGTACGAAAGATGTATGCTTAGGCGTTATGGCCTCTTATAAGCTCTGCAGTGTGACTATTCCTGCAAAGAAAATTAGTATTTTGCCTGGTTTAGATTTAACTGATTTCAGAAACTGCAAATTTATCAACAGTTTCCAGGGGCTTAAATACTTCTATGCCCTTAAACTTAATTGAATTTGTAATTATTGTTATAGACAAACGGCTTATAGATTGCATTCACTTATCTGACAGGAATTGTAAGAATAATTACTGTTGGAAGATGAAGAAAAGCTATCACTTTCCTGTTCACTGTACATAAACAGCATTACAGTAGAAATTATAATAAGGTGCAGAGCTGAAGAGTTCTTCCGAAGCTATCGATGAACAGAACAGCTGGGAGTGATTAATAGCAACTACATAGCTCAGAACATGAACTGATGAGAGAAATCCATGTCTGGCATTCACATGGTTCTTGCTTCAAGTTAAAATTTTTTCCCTTTTTAGTGCTACAAATTTTACTAAGTTTCAGTGAAATCCTGATCCTCTGCAAAACTTGGCTGAGAATAAGTATTATTACAGACCAAAGCTATCAGTCAAATTTTTTTTATCCTGAACTAACACTTTCACACTTTGAAGAAATTCACACTTCCACTTATAACTATCTGCTTTCTGCTGCTACGAAGGTAACTTTGCAGACGTGGGAATGGTTTTAAGAGCAACGTCGTACTACTTCGATAAGCATTCAAGCAGACCTTATGAGCATGAAGCAGCTGCTGCTGTAGCTTCAGTAAGAAAAGGACCAAATTAGCACAACACTGGGTCAGTATCCTTGCTGTTATTCAGAGCTCTTGTCAAAAATAATCAGGTCAGTGCTGTACTGCTGCTTGAGCAAACAGTGAGCAGAGAGACACTGAAGCTATAGAACGGGGGTTGGGGGGACGGATGACACAAAGCAGATGATGGGGAAGGGTTACGAGTGGGGAGATCCCACCGTCCTCTTTGCAGCAGCCTTCAGAACTGGCGAGGGGAAGCAGAGGAGTTTATGGCATTTTCCATTGCTAAAGCTGCAATTCTACCAAGGATTAAGACAGCACGCAAGCAGGGCTCGGGCAGCTGTCCCACACGTTTTCAAGGGCGCTGGTTTCACATCTGCTTTGACTGGATGTTGGAGCGTCTCACATTAGCACAATCCATTAGCTATTAGCAACTGGATGTATTTTCTAAACCGTAGAGGGGGATGTGTGACATATAGGATAGGCTGGAAGAGAGAAAGAAGTACAGTAAGACAATGACAAGAAACTATGGTGAAAGAAGAGGGACAGTAAGTGCAGATACAAAACCATAACCATTAAAATAGACATTAAAGATGGCTATAGCACAAGCAGCATTTCTGAGGTGCTCTAATTATATACTGGTTTTGAAATTATGCAGGAAAATCCATGCCACAGCAGATTGTCAATGGATTTATAATCATTCTATAACCACTCATTACTAGCTCAACATAATGAGATAAAATACTAAAGATTTGTTTAGTTTCTTAGTAGTACATGGAAATTTAGAGACACCAAAACAGGCAGTGCACTCGTCAAATAAATGCTACTAGTGTTTTTCAAATGCTGAAAAGGATGAAGCAGTTGCTTAAAGTACAAGAAAAGGAAGTAACTAGAAGCACCAAGCCCTTACCTTTTCAAAAAAATACAAACTTGCAGTTTGTTTCTTTTTTTTAATACTAATGATCCTGACAGAATCTACAAGAAGTCTAAGTAAGTCAATTGCTGTGCTTATTTTGGGGTGCTCTGCCATTTTAGATGTTCCATTTACAGTTCATTTGCAGACAGCAGAAGATTTTCAGAAGAGAACTCTTAAAATCCGGATGCATATGTGTTACTGCTCCCAAAGTTCCAGAAATATTCCTAACTGTATACTGTATAATGTTTAAACTGTAGTTTCCTGTGCTTGCCTATATACTTCAGCTGCTTTAGCCCCATCTAAAATACACACAAGACTAATTGCATCAGCAGATTACTTTCAATGAGCCAGAAAGAATCAGATAATTTAAAACACTCTCTATACAGTTCATGGAAATCTGAAGATACAGCCTTTCTTCAAGGATAAATTACTATTTTGTAGCTCAGTGCAAAATACTAATTTCCACATCATATGCTTTTTACACAAGCCTTTTAGCCTTCTCCCATCGCAATTAATATCATTCTGTTCAAACAAAGTAGCTAAAGCACTACAACTTAGGCTATCTCTACACTTATTACAGCTGCATGCACACTCAGAAGCCACGGAGCATGGCTAATATAATAGCCTGATGAAATAAAAATCTCTTACGATATACTACCTCGGGTTCAACACCATACCAAACTCGGCTTCTGGACTGGAACCAGCTTACTCACACTGAGCGCACAGCATGCACCTGCCTGCAAAAGACATTTCCCTTAAAGAAAGGCAAAAAAGGGAAAGATATCTAGGGAGGTATTTCAGTGTCCAGAACACAACTGGTACACAAGTCTTGCTGAAGTCTTTACTCATTTGAATCTTCCTTTTTAACAAATTAAGAGTGGGATAGGATTTAGCATTTGAAAAAAGCTGGGAAGCAGCTTTCAGGGTGTGCAAAAAGGCTTCAAGGGACAGCAGCCCTCAAGATCAGAAAAGCTGGTTAAATATACTACATAACTGAAGAGTGATTTTTAAAAAGTGAACAAACAAACCAAACTACAACAACAACAAAAAAGGGGGGGGGGGGGGGGGGGGGGGGGGGGAGGGAGGACAGAGAGGGAGCAGGGGAAGAACAAGTAGGCCAAGCCAGAGCTACTTACAACCTTTCAGGAAAAAAATCTGAATGAGATGATGCATTTCATAAAGTCTGCCTGCACTTACTTTACTGTATTGGTCATGATAATGGTTCCAGCTTCAGGACTAATAAAATTACCATGTGGGGGAGTGCTGAAAGGAACAGAACTGGGGTTGTATTTCTGAAAGTTTACAGAACATACCGTCAGGATTTTCTAAACACAGAATCAGACGTTGCTTCCCTGTCTTAAAACTCCTTGGCTGCGTAGCACTGAAGTCAGATAAAAAAAGCTGTCAGCTCAGCTATCACTCACTATGCTTTAGGGTTTGAAATTATCCCTTTTCATGCATCCAGGAAGGCTGCTGTTCTAGGCATAACAAATTACGGTAAATTGAACTTTGGATTCCAGCACTTAGCGTGCTTATGCAGGCAAAACAAACTGATAATCTTGAAAGGAGCAGGTATAACAGTGTCACAGACTTTCTAAGACTCCAATTCTGCCAAATACTATAGAATCTTCTTGATCTGCACCATCCTTCAGTGCACACAGGAAAAGCTGGCTTTGCCCACTCTTCAGTAGGCAATGAAGCCTACAAAGCACTCTGGCTACTGCCGATATCACGGAGACCACAGTGAAATTAGAAAATGCTTATTCCAAAATAAGCTTACTACTATGAAGTGTTTAAAACACAACATCTCAATTACAGTGTTTTTACATAAATTAATACAGAAGGCATTGTTAAGCGTTGCATATAAATGTTTATTCAATTAGGAGCTGGTCTTGCAAGGTCCACAGCACCTATGCCACACAAAGGTAAAGCAAGTCATGCAGTCTTGTGCAATTCTGTAAGTTTATGCTCTTTAAAATTAGATAGCAAAGCTAGGCTCCCATACAAAGAACATACGGAAACAATGCTGGATTAAGGGTAGGAAGTACAGAAACTACTGCTTAAGAGTCTCACCCTTTGTAATGTGATACTGTAAGCAGCCGATCTCCCCCTTCTCAGCCACTGCCTCTGAGATTACCAAAGTGTTCACAGCGAGTTCATTCACTTGAGAAGAGCTCCACAAGACTACTCTTGACCTTGGGTTTCTCGCAAATGACCTAGTAACACACATAAGTGTAGCTGTCTTGCTAGTACAGCTCTCTGATATTTGACAGCTTTTTGGCCCCCTACAAGAACAAACACAAACAGATCTACAGGTGTACTCAGTGCCCAGCGTTCACCAGTATTGTTCTTTTGTGAGTTGGAAATAAGATTTTATCATGGCCTTCACTTCAAACAGTGGAGGAACAATACTGTAAGAAGCGAGGAAGTGGATGCTGATGGAAAGCAAAACATAACACTACAGATTTATTAATAGGCTGCAACTTCAGACATTACACATGTACAAGTTAAACAGGCACAGAGGTAGGGCAGTAAAATTCAAACACAGGGCCCATCAACAGCTCTCAATGTGTATATATTCACAACTCTGTGCACAAGAGGTTAAGTGGATAGAATGGTTTGGGTGGGAAGGGCCCTTTAAAGGCCATCTAGCCCAATTCCCCTGCCATGGGCAGGGACATTATCAGGTTGCTCAGAGCTGCATCCAACCTGACCTTGAATGTTTCCAGGGATGGGGCATCTACCATTTCTCTGGGCAACCTGTGCCAGCGTTTCACCACTCTCATCGTAACAAATGTCTTGCTTGTATCTAGTCTGAATCTACCCTCTTTTAGTTTAAATCCATTACCTCTTATCCTATCACAACAGGCCCTACACAAAAATTTGTCCCATATTTCTTACAAGCCCCCTTTGATTATTCACTAGAAAAGGAGCTGAAAATTTGAAACATGACATAACAAACGAAACATAATGACCTACAGTGCAGGCCTTAATTTCGGCAACAAGTCCAGGAATCTCACAAATTGACATCTGTAAGAGCAAATACTGAAAGCCATTTATTTTTTAATAGGAACAAGATATATGAATGCATATAAACACAGATGAATTCAATGTATTAAAAGCATTTGCTCTAAATACTGATTAAAGAACAAAACAAGAGAGATTCAATAATGTAGAGCACCTCTTGAACTATCTACACTCTGCTACCTTAACATATTTCCCCAGGTATTCATACCTCATTTTTAAATTGTAACAGTTCTGTAGTAGAGGTCCCATAGTACAATTAATACCTAGTTTCAACTAATGAACCATATACTGCTCATAGTTTCCTCAGTACTCCATGGCACAACACAGCTAGGATCTTGCATTTTCTCAGGGACAGCTAAGTCATGAAATCTCCAAAGTTTATGGACAATCTGGGATCAAAACAGATACCAGAACAGCAGAAAAAACTCATCTGTGAGGCAGTCCAGGACTCTTGTAAAATCCTAAAAGTCATTCAAAGGAAATCTGTGTACTGCACACCTAAGCCAGTTGTTAACTGCAGGCTGGCTGGCTGGCTGCTTTGCAGAGGCTTACATCTCCAAACTGTTACAAGTCCAAAATCTGGAGAACGCATCAATAACTACACATCAGACAGTACTAACCAGAGTACAAACGGCACACAGAAAAACCTTTCACAAAGCGACCTGCTAACTGATTTGCAGAGGGTCACATACGTTTTTTTCCGCTTAAAACAAAACAGTTTATTCTCAAACTGGG
This sequence comes from Falco rusticolus, assembly GCF_015220075.1. Classification (NCBI taxonomy): domain Eukaryota; kingdom Metazoa; phylum Chordata; class Aves; order Falconiformes; family Falconidae; genus Falco; species Falco rusticolus. The sequence goes on along the minus strand of NC_051200.1, from coordinate 2,768,989 downwards.
TTTCATGTGCAAAGATAAATATTTGTTTCCTTCAGCTTAACAAGTCAATCAAGAAGCAGAGCACTGCTGGCAACAGAAGTCTGCTTAGCTAGCTCTACTTTTATCCTCCCTTTCCACTTCCTCAGTGACACCATCCCAGCTATAAATGCTAGTTCTCTGACAAAGCTAAAACAAGGTTCTACAAATACAGGTGAAACAGCAGTACAGCAAACATTATACATCAGTGACACAAAAGCCTGGCTTGACCTGAACAGTGTACATTAGTACATTTTCATTTGCCACCTGAATACTTACAAATGATTCAGTTGTCTCTTCTCTAGCACTGAAATTAATAATTATGTCCACGCTATACTGATTCAAAGGAGACTAATAACACTACCACCAATCTGTACACTGGATTTGAGTTCTTCAGGCATGTCTTACTGGTTTAGCTAACAATTAGACATGAATCTAGGGGAAGTGTCCCTAATTAGCCTACTAAGAAACACCAAGATTTCTGCTAACAGCTTACTACAGACCTTTCACAAAATCAGCTGTCAAGAGAGGAAAACATCAGACCTATGCTTCACACCTTGCTCCATTCTAGTGTTCTGTGTTAACTTCTCCAACCAAAAAAAAAGTTACTATCAATGCAACAAAAAAACCTGACTCTTGACTCAAAAACTTAGTTCTACAAGTGATTGTCTCAGCCCAGCAGAGCGCAGCAGGCATATTCTGGATTAGATGAGCCAGTCAAACCCATGGAAATTCAGCCCTCTTTGCTTTGTCTCCTCCGTCAAGAGGAACTGCATCCATCCATGACCATGCATATGCCACAGAACTACAAAGATACTACTTTTAAATATTTCTGAAACAGGAGTTATGCATTTTTCATGAAGGGTAACAAAATGCATCAATAGTGCTTTCTATTTCACTCTGCTGGTTAATTTCGCAGTTGCTGTCAAAAAGAAAACAAAATCTCCTAGAGTCCACAGTAAAGATAAGGGCTGGGAAACAAAATTAAGTCAAAGGGACACAGCATAGAACCAGACCTCTAGTTGGTAGCTCTTGCCTGTGGATGTGTTTTGCCATATGGCGTCAGCAGCCTTACCAAGCAATGAATCATATTCAAATTAACAAGTATTTTCCTACGAGTTTCCGATCTTTGCAATGCTATAGCTGCCACGTGAATGTTATGCAATCGCTGAAAAAGGGACCGTGCTCACATCAAGGAAATTCGACCATCATGAGGCATGAGAGAGCTGAACCACACTACAAAAACCTGGAAGTTATTCTAGGGAAGGAGATATGATTAAATTATAACTGCATTACTGTCTACTAATGAGCTCGGGCATTGAATTTAATTTTTAAAGAGATACTGCAGAACAGTGGAGTGTCTGAGATAAAAAGTCAGAAATACCAGCCCCTGTGATACTGCCTGATTGAGGAGCATGAGAACGTCATAAACCCGTGTTTCAGTTTTCCAGCCTGAAGCACAAATGATGGCTAGAAGTGCTGGTAAAAACTGCATCTTTTACTAAAAAAAAGTAGGGGTTTTTTATTCATTCAGTAGTTTTTACATTATTCACTACACATTAGCATAATCCTGAAGAAAGTAGTTTCCCAAAAAGACTTTTTAGATGTAATGCAATGTTTTTATAAAGAAGGCTTAGGTTTTTCATATTCACATTATGACAAAGCAAACAGCATTCTAACTTACTGCACATTAATTGAAGCAGATGCAAATAAGCTGATTCAATTTTAGAATATAGCATCCCAGACCTTAATTTTCCTGGGCTAGCTAAACAAAAAATAGTAAGACTGACAGCAAATTTAGCTAAACTATACACACACCTAAAATACTGATGCTGAAAAATTCCACAGCATTTGATTAAATAGCTATATAAGAAATTTGGAAGCAAGTTTTATACAATTATTTAGGGCTAGTAGCACTGCTCAACATTTTCTGCAGAGAAATGAAACAGTAAGTTCTCCACTTGAAATAAAACAGTAAGGAGAACCTGCTTCCCCAAAGTTGCAGCACTGTGAAAAGTCCCCTCTTGAAAAAAACCACAGTACTTCAGAAGGGACATTTGCAGGCTACAAGTACCTGCTTAGCTTTCATCTATCATCCCAACCAAAATCAAGGTAAGTACAGGCGCAAAACTAAATTCAAGATTGAGTACGTATAGCCAAAGTCTCAAAAAACAAATCATAAACACTGGAATGGCTGTTTTCAGGTTTGGCTACGCGCTCACAGGAAAATGCACTGCCTTACATGTGCCCTCTTAATCTGAGGCACAGTCAGCTGATCTCAGGAATGCATCCAAAATATTATATGGGATTGAGTCAATCACTTGCCTCTGGGGTGCAGAACTCCACAATGAAGTCATGATTCAGCCACCTCGCATGACCTTAATTTCACCTGCGTTTGTGATGGGCAATTAAAAAATACAAATTGTGTTTTAAAAAAAAAAAATCTGGTGAGATTAGTGAAGTATGAAGTTCTGGGAAGTGCAATGCCAAAAACTTAAGAGATCAGGTATCCATTGCCAGAAATTAAAAAAATAATAATAATAATCTCTCTTGTTAAAGAGTATTACTTAGGAAACTCCAAACATGTGGCCTTGTACAGCACCACTGTGGTTCAGTTCAACTGGATCTCAGGTTGATCAAAATTGGTAGTCAGCACCTATATGGAAAAGAAACAGAAAACCCTGCTCCCTTTATACGCAGGTGAAATCAGTCTGGGCAGGTTGGTATATGCAAGAGTCCTCTCTGACCCTGCAGCCGACTCTCTGGTTTGCTACTGTTTCAAATGAGATCTAAACCTGAAGGTTGACACCTGGAACATTAATTGTTGGCAACACTGGAACGCTGATGTGGGACTATGAAAAACAAATTACTGAAACTGAATACCCTCAGCCTGATTCTACGCTGGATTTTGGCGCTTCAAACGCCTCTTACAGCTTATACTGATTAAACTCCTTACAGGAAGGATCTTTGTCAAATGTTTAGATGGCATATCGTTAATAAGATGCAGTATTTTATTATGAGTCAGCTGCGCTTTGATGCTAGACAAACTACTTGCTGGCCTCTATTTATGCAGCACTGTAACTTCATTAAAAATTCTGCATATTCATGCAATTATCAGTCCCCCTCTTGCTAAATTTTCATTAATATGGATGATACCCTGTTACATACACACACGTGAAATGATTACAGAGCTTTTCTAAACTAGTATAACAACCTTTAAACTGAGCCTAGTTATCACAACAAACGACGGTGATCCGAGCCAGAAAAAGAATTCGGGTTCAGTATTCCCTCCCTGATGGGGGGCAGCCCCTGCCCAGGAGGTGTTCCGGCGGGCACTGGCACACCCCCAGCAGCCGGGGGGTCTCCTCTCCGCAGGGGGCTCTGCGGCCCCCCAGCCCCCCCTCCCCACCCGCAGTCGGGGCCTAATTCCTCCAACCACGCCAGAAGGGCGCGGAACCGCCAGGCCGGCGCCCCCTCCCCGCCCGCCGGGCCCAGCTCCGCCGGCCCCTCGCTCTTCCCCGGCCCCTGCCAGGCCTTCCCGGGGGTACGGGCAGCGGGGCGCCCTGCTGACCCCACAGACACCCCCTACCTATACAGGCGACGGGGCCACCCATAAACCCCAGGGGTTTAGGTATTAATTCTTGTTGCGGCCGGGCCCCCCTCAGCGCGGGGCCGGGGCCGCTCCCGTCGCTGGGGCCGCCAGCGGGGCCCCCGGCCGGCCGCCCCCCGCCGGGCCCCGGCACGGCCCGGGCGCGGCTCTCACCATGGTACAGATGGAGGCGAGTCTCCGGACCGTCATCAGTATTTCCATCCGCCCGACGCGGCCCCGCGCCCCGCGGCCGCCCCCGCTGCCGCCGGCGCCATGTTGGGACGCAGCCGCCCAACTGACAGCGGCAGCCGGAGCCGCAGGTGGAGCAACGGCCAAATGGGGCCGGGCGCCGGCGGTGCGGCGCCCAAATGGCTCCGGGGGCTCCCCGCGCCGCGCCGCGGGGGGTTCCCCCGCCTGTCCACCCCCTCCCCCTCCCAGCCCCGCTCACCTCCCCTCGGCCCCGGAGGGCAGGACGGTGCGGGGTCCCCTCGCTGCGGGGGCCCGGAGGGCGGTGTGTGGCGGGCCGGCATGGCGGCGGCCCTCAGGGTGACGGCAGGGCAGGGCTGCGGCTCCCCCCGGCGGGGGCTGGGGACGCCCTGGTCCGTGCGGCTGCGGGGACGGCGCGGGCCGAGGCTGCTTCGGGGCCTCGGTGGGGCGGGAGCTGCGTGCGGCACCGGCGGGACGGGAGGAGGGCGCCGGACCCGCAGTGATGGGGCTGGGGGGCTGGGGGAGGCCGCCAGGCCCCCAGCAAGGGAAGGCGCGGCGTGCTGAGCCCTGCCTGCCCCCCGGCCCCGCTAGCGGGTGCGAGCTCCCGCAAAAACGGGGCTCGGGACGATGCCCGGCGGGACAGTGGGTTTGCGCCAGGGGGTCCCTCGGCTGCTCTGCACCGCACACCCCTGCTTCAGCAAAATCGGAGAAGGGGCGCTTTCAGAGCAGGGCGCTGCGAGGGACGGCGGCGGCCGCTGTAAACCCGGGGAGACGGGCAGTGGGAAGTGCCGCCAGGTCGCCGTGCAGCGCTGCACGCCCGGCTACCGAAAGCAAATACGCGTGGGGGACCCGTCCCTCGGGAAGCCAGGGCTGGGCAGAAACGTTCGCCATCCGGCTGATCGAGACCCTCAGGTTTGTGTCCAGCCTGGAAGGAGCCTGGCTCGTATTTCACCTTAGCTCTAAGCGGAGCGCTGTGGGAGAGCGCTGAGGCAGGTGGCTGGAAGCCCCCGTTCAGGCTGGCCATGAAGCACACCGCCAGCCGTGGCACGGCCCTTCCCACACACCGCCCCTTGCTCCAGCCCTGACCTTGTGGGAATAAGTGCAGGGAAGGGAGGCCAGTTCAGTTTCCAAAGCACTAACTTTTTTATGAGGCCAAGATGTTTCCATTCTATTTGAGTTGCTCGCCTGCAGTGATGTTCTCTTACACGCATTGTACTTTCCACATCGTCTACTACGGGCTCCCAAGGGAGACTATTCAGCAACCTAAAAAAAAATCTTTATATACTAAAAGTGAAAAAGGACACGTGCTCCTTACAGGGTTTCCATGAATGGCAATGCAACAAAATTAGCAACAGGAAATACAGAAATAGTGGAATCTGTACAGTGTTTAACTAAACTGAACTATATACTTTAAATTATTGCCTCCCTTACAGCCCAAAATAGAATCAAATATGATTTATCATAGCTGTCACAATAGCATCTGAGGATGCTTCCTTCCCTTTTGGCCTCAGGATCAGAACAACTTTGTGCTGGGTACAATTATGGTGCTAAAATGGCAGTCTTGTCCCCAGAAAACATCTTCCAAGGTTAGTGCTAAAGCACACGGCTGAATTTGTAATGCATTTTACCCATGATGGGGCTCTGCACAAGGTGAAGTTGCAAGCACACAGAGAAAGGCTAGTTCCTCATGCACATCACATTCCGTTCTGTTCCTTTCTTATCTCCCGCAAAGAAGCTTTTTATTTGCCTTTCCCAACTATGAGAGTATTTAGTTACCGGGAGCAAAAAGGTGGTTAAAACACTACTTTTGTTTAGCGCAGTGTGAGAACTGGCCTTTGGGCCTCAAGTTTGCAACAAACAAAGATGGTCAGACAAAGCTGCGAAGATCAGTCTGTTGTTTGGAATACATTCAGGAGTGGGGGATGTGCACACGAGCCACTAGCTACGAGTTTTATCACAGCATCTGCCAAAGCGACCAGCATTTCCCCAGCACCACATTTAGCATTTCTACTCAGAAATGAGCTGTACTTCTCCAGCCATGTCGCCAGAATCTCAATAGACTGTACAAAAACGTCTAAGAGAGACTGGAGGCAAATGGTAACCATTACAAATAGACTTTTAGAAGAAATCGCTTTTGCCAGTGCTAGGCAGAAGGGGAAAGGGTGACAACAGTCAGCTTTTCCCCAGCTTGCTGAGACCTTAGCAAGATTGCTCTGTCTCCACTCAACTGTTACTCACTTTGTAAAAAATATGAGGAATAATTATCTCCAGTTTTTAAAGCAATTTGACATCCTTATATGAAAAGCACTACGGTAATGAAAAATATTTTTATTTTTAGAATGCGTCATCTCTGAAGATGTGTAGGAGTGCCAACAAAAATAAAAATAGAAAATCTTATAAAAAACATAGCCAAAAGCAACATAGACCAATAAATAAATCTGAAAAAAATTTGGTGTCAAAATAACATAATCTCTGTGCAGCATGCAAAGGCACGTATCTTTGCATGGAGCAACCCAAGGAGTAGTTAATGAAATCTCCAGAATCATCCAAATGTTTTCAGAGTTGTTCTGAGTTTTACAAACATTCTCCCTCTAATTTAAGCTATTGTTTTTCCAAGAGAATTTGAATTTAAAACATGGTTTTCTTAGCTAAATATAAGTCCATTGTGCACAAACAATGAAAATCTCTTTTTAAAAACAATTCTTATTCTACATGCCAAGGGTTATACAATCTCAAATAGTGTGAATCCTCCTGCATGGTTTCACTTAGGCAAAAGACTTCTGACAATCTAGAAAATCAGATAAGGATCAGAGTTTAAAACCTCTGGCTTTGATTCTGTATCTTGAATTCTTTCAGAAATAGAGCCTAAAAGTTATGATTTGGGGGATGGGGGGTGGGGGTCGGGTGTGCAGGGGGAAGACAGGAGCTTGAGAATAGATTTAAAACTTTTGGAGAATACGCTGCTTTTTTGTTAATTCTACAAGCCATTCTCTCCAGACAGGTATTTCTGCACATGGTGGAAATGAGCTTTGGTTAGAAGCATGAGAAGCCTGGGTTAGTGCATAAGAGATTTAGATTGAACTGTATTAGCAAAGGAACTAGAAATCGATTGGCCTGCTTCCAAGATGCAGTCTAAAACTGCTTGCACATTTGTTTTAAGCAACCAGAAGCAATCACAGCTGCCAAATGAAGCAGTTCAACATTTCCTCCACCACTGGTCTTTCATTCCTGCCCCCACACATCTCCTCTCTTGTGTCAGCACCAGCATCCGTAAAAGCACATGGTAAACAGCTTTTCCAGTCTGTCCTCACACAGCAGCTGCTCCACGCCCCTGATCGGTTTGGGTGCCCTGCTCTGTGCCTTTGCAGCCCTCGCTTTGTTTTTGAGATGCAGAGAACTGCATGCCATACTGGCGACAGGGATGCTTCCAGGGTTTATTCAAGCAGCAAAATGCTACCCTATGTGTCCTTCTCCATTCCCCTCCTGAGGATACCCAACATTTTGTTGGCTATTTTTGCTGCTGTTGCACACTAAGGTGACCGTGAACTGCCAGTGCTGACTCTGAGGTCTCTTTCCTACTTTATGAGTGCCACATGCCAGTTCAGCACCATCTAAGCATAGTTAATATTCTTTCTCTCTAGATGCATTATCTTACATTTATCTAGACTAAAGTTCACCTGCCGATTTTATGTGCACTCACTCACTTATGTGAGATCCTTCTGGAGTTCCTCAGCACTGCACAACTTTTGGTTACCTAAAAGGACTTAACTTTTGTTTCTGCTGATTTGTATTGCCTTTCTTTTGGAGCAAGCCAGCAGATCCATATTCTTCTAGAAATGTCTTTGCCCATGTAGAATATTCTCCACGAACTTACTTAACTTACCTGGCTTTTTTTGCCTGGGCTGAAACTCTTCCAGCCACCTAGAAGCTGATAGATATATTATTATTTGTTTTTATAGGACGACTATTGTGATGAATACTTTTATATTACTCACTAACACATGTTTTTAATAGCAAATGCTTACAAAGGTTCCAACATCCCACACTTAGAGAGGTGAACAGCTACGTACTGCTGCTAGCTAATCCCAAAGTTTATAATGTGTCTAGCTCAACAACACATTTTGAAGTGCCCTGTTAACTGACCACAAGATTTTGAGCATTTTCCTGTTCCTCCTCTCATTTTGCCTGTTCTTACAAAACTTGTGTGAAATTAAAGCACCCTGGTAAAGAAATTTCCTGGGAGATATTTTTCAGTGTTTGTGTGTTTGCAAAAATCTGGAAGCAAATTTACCCTGGAAGATTTGAAAATCGTTCACATACGAGCCATATCCCAAAAGACACACGACCTGGCAACTCCCTCCCAGTACCATGTGCTGTGTAGCCCTCCAGACATTTTGTTCCACCTCTTCATCAGCTGACTCTCATGATGGTCAAAGTAATAATACTCGGTGCTAACACAGCAACTCTGCTTTTAGAGAGGAAACAGGGCCTTAGAAAAATGACACATCCATAAATCTTCTGAATCTCGTGCTTATTTCACTGGATTGCTGTGCACCAAAGCTGGATTCTTCTGAAGCCTGTTCACACTCAGGCTGTCCTCCGTGATGCCAGCATGGAAATTGAGATCATTTGACAACCTGGCTGCCAGTGCTTTGGGAAGGGTAGTAATCTAGAGACCTGACCTGATTTCCCATCCTCTTGTGCTAGATCACAACCATATCCCTGGCCTCTAAAACCTGTTTGGGAGAACTCGAGTGTATGCTGCAATTGAAAGCAGCGGCATGAAAGCAGCTGGGCAGAAAAAGTCTTTTGGGTGGCTGCAGCCTCTATGTAATGAGCCATGCTTGCCTTCTGCCTGCTAGGAGCATACAGAAGACAGGAAAAATCTGCATCCTCAGGTCTCCATGATCTGTGGGTCGATTAGCTTGCAGTACCACCTTCCATTAATATCCATGTCTCCCACACAGCGTGACAGAGTACATGTCTCAGAAGTGTGCTGCCTGCACCAGGCTCGCCTCTTGCCACTGCTGCCTAAAGCTTCTCCTGCCCCTTGCAGACCTCTTCTGAAAAGTTTTTCAAAGATGAATGCTCTAACTATATTTTCTGTAGTTTAATTTACATCTGGTTTATATTATTTGCAGTTTTGCTTTATCTGGGTCATTCCCTCCCCACTGCTCTTCCCTTTTTCTTCCCTCCCCATTATCCTTGAGAACTGAGAGCTGATTGTAGCTAGTGTACGGTTACATGCTGTCATCCCAACAGACCTTGCAGCCGCCAGCTGTCTTAAAACTACACTGTGTTTTCCTATAGAAGTCATTCTTTCTTCATTCCCTCTCTCTGGCTCACCCCACTGAGGGATACCAAGTCCTTCCCAAGTCTGTCGCCAGCCCTGAATTCACTTTTCCATGTTTGGAGAAACTGCAGTGTCCCAACCCAATGCTAACCCACATTCCAGAGGGCCATTAAGACTAACAACATGTATAAACCAGCAGATTAAATGTGTCCTGTAGGATACATACGTGAGCTAGTATTTTGGAATAACCCACAGCTGCCTGCAAACCACGGCAGGGGGTGTGGGGGGGAAAGTGTTTGTTTTCCTGAAGAGGAGTGTCCCATCAGCTTCGGGGCTCTGAAGGGGCCCAACTGCAGGACACAATAGGACAGGGAGAACAACAAAGCATGGAGCTGGAGCCAACTGAAAATGCAAAGAAACTAGACAGGCAGAACGGGATTATTCAAAGTGGTGTTGGAGCAGAGCATGGGGGTGGCTGTACCTCGCTGAAAACGCTGCTGTGATGACTGTAAACCAGAAGAATCTCGGTTTAGCCAAGAGCCAAGGGACAGCAGACGGAGCAGGAGGTGGGAGATAACCGGAGGGGGCTGGTGGGGCACGCGGTGCCCGGCTGCAGGAATGTCGCGGATGCAGTCCCGATTGGCTGCGCGCGGAGGAGTCAGCTTGCACGGGGGCTGATCAAAAAGTTCCCTCCTGCTTTCCAGAGTTGCTGTCTGAGCAGAGGCATCGGGCAGAGGAGGCCAGTCGCTCTAACGTTCCCCAGGAAAGCTACTTCAATGAAATGAGAAGGCTCCTCCATCCAAGGATATACTGCCAAGAACAGACACCGAGACGCTGTTTTCCTTCTTTTCTCTCCCAACTCCTACTGGAGTTGAACAGCTCTCACTTCTGGCATGCGTCTCATCTCTCAGGATACTATGTCACAGTATTCCACTAACTTTCTCTTGCTCCCCATACCAGAGTATCCTGTATTAGACTGCGTGCCCAACAAAATCATCAAGCTCGTGGTACTGGGTGGCAGTAGCGTTGGCAAGACAGGTAAGTCCACAGGTGTAGTTCCACGCTTTTTCTTGCTGCTTTATTTACGAGCTCATATGCAGCTCAGACAGTAGAACCAAGGCTGTAAAAACTCTTATCTGTTGCATTACTTTTTTTTTTTTTAAAGTGCACTGAATAATTTGTGAGGCAGATTTGCCGTAGCTCTGTGTGAACAGCCAACAGGAGGTGGCAGTTGAGAGGAGAGGGCACTTGTGTTAGTTGCGCCATACTCACAAATTATTCCACCTGGTCTTGTGCAAATTATTTAACTGTGTCTAAATTTCCACAGCCCAAAAATGGGGCTAATCATTTTTACTCTCCTGTTGCAAATGTTTTATGCTCTGTGTACAAATAACAATGTACAAGATGTGTCTTCCTGTATTATCCTTCAAGGGGGAGAAGAGGGTAAAGCAAGCACTATTGTATGGTACATGATTTCAGAAGTTATTAAGGCCAGATCTGTTTTACTACATCTGAGGTTCCACGGGACTCAAGTAAAATGTTTGATTGTTTTGGATTTGAAGCAGCCACATTTTCATCCTATTTTTAAATAGTTTGTTGAAGATAACTGCATAGTCAGTTTTACTTAATAGTGCTAAAGAGGTGACCTAGTATCTACTGTGAAAAAAAATGTTATTTTAAATGAAATCTATGATAGAGTTGCTTGCAGAACAAATCCTTTCGTTTAGGTATTAACTAAATGGTTTTGCAAATGATTAGGAATCTGCTAAGATGAAAGCACTACAGGAATATAAGTTACTGTTGCCACAACAGGATGTAATCAAGATCAAGAAAAAGGAAAATGTTCTCATCCAACAGTGTAAGAAAGCACACAGGTTAAGGTGAATAAGAAGGCCCAGGGTGCTGCAGCATGACCCACGTGTGCAGAATGCATGGAGTTTGTTAGTTGGATGTGATTAGGTATCACAAATGGGTTTCATGAGGAGGACTGAGGATTATTAAGGCTGGGAAGAACCATTGCATTCATCAGCCTCACTTATTATAAGACACAGAGGTCTTACATTTGGTATTGGGATTAGTTTCAGTTTACTGACTTGTTACTCTTTTTCTAAACTATTTCAAACCAAAGGTCAGATTGTTATACCTGCAATCCCAACAAACAAACCTCCGTATCCTACACTGAATAGCCACACTGAATCTAAGTTGCAAAAAACTCTGCATCAGGTATAACAGTCTGGCCCCAGATCTTTTCCTGTGAGTGCTGAGAGAAGCATTTGCAGAATAATCTTTGAGCAATTCAGAGATTAACTTGGTTTCATATTATACTAACTTTTCCAGTAAGATATTATGTGTTCTGCAAAGATTGATTTTGGTTCACGTTAAAGGCCCATATTTTTTTCATTGTTTTACAGCCCTGGTTGTGCGCTTTCTCACAAAGAGATTTATTGGAGACTATGAAGCTAATACTGGTGAGTCTGCTTTCTACTGCAGTACTGCAGATAGCTTGAAATGTACTCTATTTTGTGACTGGTGCATATTACAGGAAAGCCAAGCAGTGTTAGATGTCCATAAGGTGCATATTTTCAGTTAATAGCCTCAAGCTATGAAAGCAGTAAATCAAAGCTTCATTATTTATGATCCTTTTAGCTATTTTTTTCCAAACTTGATGGAAAAGGATCAGAATAAAAGGTTTGCTTGGGGACATACCTATACTAAAATGCAGACTCAAGGAACAACGTGCCTATTGACAAAACCACAGAAACCCAATGCTGCTCTCTCTGCAAGCCCAGAGAAGCCAGAGGAATTCCAAAGTGCGTAAAAGGCACTTCAGATCCTTTTTTCAGTGGCTTTTATGACAAGGCAGATTTCCAAATTGAAATCTTCTTTTTGTAAGATAAGCAAAGTGACCATACAAGCTGCTTATTTCTTGTTTATTCCTGACACCTCAGAGGATGTGTTCGTGTGAACTGTTTAATTCACAGCCTCTATTCCAAGGAAGTGCCAACTGTATTGGCCAGTGTTGTAGAAAGGATCTATGTACACCATGCTCATACCTACTAGCACATCCCCAAAATAGGCCACCTCACAGTTTTTGCTAAAGGACAGGATTCTAAGCAGTGATCGCTTCACTTTGGAGATGCATACTGAATTTAGAATAATGAGTTAGGAAAGGAGATGTCAGTACAAGACACCTTTGATCTCTGCCTGTCTGATGAAATACAATCTGAAAAGCTCCTCCTTACAGCTCCCTCTCACTGACCCTAAGTAACCTTGATGGTTGACTGCCCTATTTCTCTCTCTTCTCTTTCATCTCTTCTATGGGAGACTGTACATCAAGTTAGACTTCTGAGCTTTGCAATGGATTGCTGCCAGAGACATTGCTGAGAACCACATGCTTTTCTCATTAAGCTACCAGCCCAACAGCCATGCTGTAGATGAAAGAAATATGCCAGAAATAAGAAACAGGTGGCAGTGTATTTGTGATCATTCAACCATGCTTCTCCTTCAACTGAGTATAAGGCAGAGCACAGTCAGTATCTGAAAGTACCTGCTCCTTTTTGTGCAGTGCATTACAGAACAGGAAAAGTAACATTGTCTGGTCTTGGTTCACGGTTGGGTAGTATCTCCCCTTAAAACAGTATCTTTTCCGCTTAAAATCTGGTCTGTTTTTAAAAAAAAAAATCTTAGAAGGGCTAGATCACCTCAGTCAGTATTAAAGCATAATATGATAATGTTGGCTTCAGCTGCAAACTTTGCCATACTAAATTCCCATGTATTGCAAATGTTCCTGTGAGCTAATTCTTTTTCACTGGAATAAAAAGACCTGTTCCGTGGAACCAAAGATGAATTTCAGAAGTGATGGCATTATTGTCACTGACTGACTGACTTCCCTCTTAATCTGAATTCCATACTCTGAATTCCCTCCAATAGATGGGATTTCTCTGTGTTTGAGATGAAGTGCCTTGTTTTAGATGCTGCAGTGACAATTGCATTTGGATAAGGCTGAAAGGCGATAGAATACAGCTGTGGATATAGCATTTCTTCACATATCCATGTATCTTGTATTAAGTCCTCAAGAAAACTGATGATGGCATCAGTCTCTGAAGCTGTCCTTATCACAACCACAGATAGTTCATAAGATCAAAACTTAAGTTTTAATTGTCACTTAACCCGCACTCCAGTAACAAAATAAAGTTCAAACCCAGAATAGCAATGGTTTTATTAGAGCTGGATCAGTCCTAAATGGTTTGAACTAGCACTTGGCCCTGAATATGTGTCATTCAGAACCAGAAGTCAGATTCAAAATGTCCAGTCTTTGGGGATTTCAACCAAACTTTGTACGGCTAAGGTCACACAAATCCCAAAGAGCAACTGGGTGATTTGTATATAGTCACTTACTCTGCATCCAAAACTAGAATGCTTTCCTTTTTTAAAAGCTTTCAGAAAACTGCAATAGGAAACAGCTCACTCCTTTTACAGACAACACCTGGATATCCTGGTTTGAGATTAAGAATATATGCAGTCCACATTTTAATAAGTTAACAATATGGATTGAAAACCTGAATGGGATTTATGCACCCCACTTTGACTATTTGATTCAATATAAAGTGCCACCTTTCCCAGGTACCATCCTAGGAACACATTTAAAACATCCTTTACTTAAGTAACCAGCCACACAGCCACTCTGGTGCCATTCACTTTTCTATAACCAACTACCTACCATAAGCCTCAAAAATCTGGATTTTGACAGCTCCACTTTGCCTTTATGTACTCTTTCTTTGCTACAGTCACTCACTCTCATAATCTTACTTTTCCCCCAGGTGCATTGTATTCAAGGAAGTTCACCATAGATGGGGAACAGATCTCTCTGCAGGTGCAGGATACTCCCTTTGTTTCATTGGAGGTAAAACATCTGCTCAGTGCATTAGTGCTTTACCACACAATTCTTGTCTCTTGTTTGTTGCCAGCACTTCCATCTGTAACTCACTCCACTTACTGGCAGAAAAATACCTGGGCTCAAACCCAAATGAAGACTAATGGGGTACCTTAAGCCCCACCAAAATGAGCCCTTGAAAAGGTTACATCAGGCTCCTTTAAGAGTAAATAAAAATTAACATAAATCCATTTCAAACACATTACTGCATCCCAAGCCTAAATAGCAGTAAAATCCTAATCTGGCTTGTTCCTGCCAACTACCTAATAATTTTATTTCCTGTCAAATGGTTTCTGTCCCTGCATGGCAGAAAACCCACCTGCCTAGAGGCCCAGCTGACTCAGACCATTCCACAGACCCAGAATCTGCCTTCTCTAGAAAGCTGTTTCTTTCCAAAGGGACAGGCCTCCAAGCAGTTGTATTTCCAAGTAGGGTGCTTTTCTGTGGTTTCCGTAGGTGTGTGATTTAAATTGTTTCATTAATTCCTTATTTTTAAGGTGTTAGCATTTATCCACACCCCTCTTTCTATCAGTATTTTAGATATTTTAGATTTAATATTTGACTAGGAACCTGTTTCTAGAAATATTTTTCCAAGCAGGATTTAAGATTAAGATGTCTTTTTTTTTTTTTTTGGAAGATCTGCTTCACATGTGGAACAAGAGGGTGAAAGTAGTGTCAAAGCAGCAGGAAATGCAATGAACTTTATTTTTACATGAATGGTGGAAATCTCATGAGGGTAATAATTCCTATAGAATAACCGAGAAATCATGATAAGATTAGGTATGCTCTTGTCACCATCAAACCTAAAGTTCTAGGTTTGGCCTTAACCTCAGCCTAAGCTGAGACTTGGCCAAAGATATGTCTGGATGGGAACCCCACCTTCACCCATCCTCTTTCAGGCTAGCCCTGCAGAGCTTTATATACAGTGTTTTGTCTGCACAGACCCATGTGTGCATGGGTTCATTTCTGTGCTGTAGACCTGCTTTATCCTGAGTTTACAGGACAGGCTAAGCAAAGCTCCCACAGCCTCAGTTTCCATTTCCATCTTCTCTGATGACTGGAAGTAGATTTAAGGGGAAAACTTTGACAAAGTTCCGCGCTCTTTGCTGCTGCTGGGGGTGCACAGAGCAGAGGAGAGGACCCCTCGTTTACTCTGGACACTAAAAAGCAAACAAAAGCTGCTATGGAAGCCCTCCAAATATTCAAGTGGGACTTAAAAGTACAAAGGCCCTGTGCCAGCTTGCTCAGAGAGGACAGGCAAAGAGCAGCTGTGGGTGGTGATTAGGTACAATTGGGACTGCCTGATAAACACTTAACAAAGGGAATCCCCTCTCTCTTCTGTCCCAGTGGAGAAAGGAGGGCGTGAAAGAATTTAATTCCCTCTTTCACACCAGATATGTTTATTTTCTAATTTCCCTGTTTTAAGACTGTGCACTATAGTTCTGTGACTGTAGCCAGAGGTCCGCAAAATTTAGTAATGCCAACAGCTGAGGTTTCTTAGTTAGCAATGATTTTTATTTAGTTAGGAAGGAGCTTCATTTTCTTTGTCCCAGTCAAAGGTCTGTCTTGTTTCAGTAGTTCCCAGAGACACACTTATCTTGGACTGTATGTCTGTTTGCATCAAATGATGTATCTGAAATAATTTGAAGGAACTGTTCCTTAACAGGCCTTGCTAAGACTGAGAATAGGTTGGATTTTCTGTTAAAATCCTTAAGGAAGAGAATTTCTTACACTCTGCAGGCTGAGTATAGTGTTTCTGGAGGAACTCATGTGGAATCACTCGGGATTCCAGCCACGCTGGAAATGTTAATATTTAAGAGAGAAACAGAAGCAAACAGATAAC
Source organism: Falco rusticolus (assembly GCF_015220075.1). NCBI lineage: Eukaryota > Metazoa > Chordata > Aves > Falconiformes > Falconidae > Falco > Falco rusticolus. The sequence goes on along the minus strand of NC_051200.1, from coordinate 2,753,109 downwards.
TGGTTTTGTTAGGTGATTCATCACTGCTTGGTCTACACATGGCAAATGACAGTGTGTTTCAAAATTCATTCTAGAGCAGAGATTTCCATTTTAAAAGTAGCCCATTAGCCTTTGATTTTCCTGAATAAAGCATTCCGTTGGGGATTATCCGTAGGTCTCACTACTGGGTGGGCCTAGCTGGAGTAACTGAGAATTTCTGCTCATTAAGGCTCTCTGAATGTACACCTTCTCCAAAAACATTTTCAAACGCTTGCCAGAGCAATTAGTTCTTTTTCTCCATGAAAGGAGTTTGCTGGTGAAAAGAGGCTAGCAGGACATGAAGGCTGGCTAATTATCTACAGATTGGATACAACCCAGACACCAACAGTGCAAATTGCCCTTCTTCCCACAGCCTGCCCTGTCCTGGTTTGAGTTTGCTCTCATTAACCTTATAAACAAGGCTGCTAGGAAGGATCGCTCTTCATTCCATGTGCAACTCTGTTGGGTTTTTGGGTTTGAGGGTTTTGAGGAGGGAAAGGAGTGATAAGAGCATCTGTTAAACCATTTCACTGCTAACAGGATTTAGCATTACTGTAAGCAGGCAAGGGCAAAGAACTACTAGGTATGATAAGCCCATGTCTCTATGGGCAATATTGAAATATTTGCAAAGGGCAGTGAGTTAGCAGAACTCCTGTTGAAAGCCGTAAGCCTAATTTATACTCTGAGCCTTCAGAAATCCTGCTTCTTTCTCCTCACCTTGACCCTTGACAGTAGTCCTTTTTTTATTGTTTGATCTATCATAAACGAACTGATCAGTTTTAATCATTCTTTTCCACCACTGTTTCCTGAAGTTAGGCTTTATGATTCATATTTAGGTGTCTAAATAAAAGTGATCTGTTTCGAGAGATTGCTGAGCACATGCAAATTCTGTTAAAATGAATGTGAATGGCAGATACATGTTCTATAGATAGATAATGGAACATAAGTTCTAATAGTCTTACTGAAGTTGATGAAGTTTTCTTGAATAGAATTTAGCAATAATAATAATAAAAGTTTGAGCTCCCCCTAAAATGCACAAAAGCCTCTAATTCCTACCAATTTCATCAAGAGCTGAATACTGAATATGCTTAGTGCCTTGATGGATATGAAAGAAATTACAAAGTTCCAGAAAGCCTGTAATAGTGACAGGAATGTCAGTTCTTACAAACCAAGCATACTGGCAATAACTGCAGAGTGATCTCCCTATCTGGTTGGGTTGCACACCAGCATGGATAAGAGTAGTGGATTAGCTGAAAATAGCTTCATCTTGAAAAGTGAGCTGATCCCTCTTCCAGCCCCACAGCATTGTATTCGGTTTTATATTCCCAACAGTGGTGATTGCTATGGCTGTCCGAGTAGGAGTGGTGGTAATGGACTGAACAAACAAAAGAATAATACAAATGCAATGCTGCTCTACAAATGAGCAATAAGATTCCACCTCATTTTTGGTTCCAATAATAGGTTATTTGTAACAAATGGCTTTTTTGAAGTAACTTTGCCTTTGACTATCTGGAGACCTACATGGCAGAAAAACCTGTCAGACTTCACCAAACACAGTTAGTGAGAATCCCCATGCATGGAGACATTGAATGCAGGATTGGAAAAAGCCCTGAAAAAACACTTTGGGGGACAACCGTTTGCTTGCAGTAGTGTGACTAGCCTGCTGAATTTTATAATGCTCTTACCATTCCCATCACAATTTTATCCACAGTAAAATCACGGGTTTCTGTCACACTGGTTTAGTACAACAGAATACAGAACAAACTTTTCAATATCAGTATTTTGGTTGTTTAATTTTTAACCACTTTGCTCTGAGCCCTCTCTACTCCACATTAATGCTTACCTGTAATATGTTACTGACACAGTGGAAATTTCTCCTCTGTCTGGTACATTCCTCGGCAGTCAGAGGTGTCTGCCTGTACACCAAGAAACAGCCACACATTAAAACAAAGCTGCGAGTAGCTAACAGTGCTGTTTGACTGTTTGCTCTGTCTGCTCCCTATTCTCAGTTTTCTAATCTCACACCTCTTGGTTTTGACGGCAGGATGACACTGACAGCATATGCTGCCAAGAGCAGATAAACCGTTCAATCTACTGGGCAGATGGCTTCGTTTTTGTTTACTCCATCACAGACTATGAGAGCTACCGAGTCATCCGTCCCCTACACCAGCACATCCGCAAGATTCACCCAAATGCTAACATTCCCCTGCTTCTGATGGCGAACAAAGGAGACCTCCTGCGAGCCAGGCAGGTGTCCTCCAAAGAAGGGCTCCAGCTGGCCAGTGAACTGGGAGGTACTTACTATGAAGTCTCAGCCCGGGAGAACTGTGAGGGAGTGCATGAAGCCTTCCAGCAGCTTTGCCAGGAGGTCAGCAGGATAATTGGGAGCTGCAATGGAGAGAAACGAAGAGGCCTCCACCTTGTCCGACCCAAGTCTCCAAATATGCAGGACTTAAAGAGACGTTTGAAACAGGCTCTGACTTCCAAAGGGAAATCTGCCACTACACTTTGACATAGCCTACAGAAATTGTTTTCCACAGCCCTGAAAAAAAGGCAAGAAAATAAGCTGGTAATAAGGGGCATCGCCGAAATTCAGCAATCAGGTTGTGTGAGAGGCCTTTTGATTTTGTCTTTACATCTTCCTTAAAAATCCCATGTTCATTCAGCAAAGGAACTGACAGAATTTGTTCTTAGGGGCAAGAATTTAGAAACTGTGATTTAAAAAATAGATTGTCCCAAATTATTTCCTTTTTGAAAAGGACACAGTCAAATAGTTTAAGCTTAAAATGTGGATTTTATTAATAAAAATACTTAAATCCCACTTTTAAGAGAAGAGACTTATCTTGGGGATGATTGTATTCCAAACATAGGCAACAAGCTATAGCAAGACATGAGGAAAGCAATCTGGGCTATACTGAGCAAGAAAAAATTACCAAATTTGCTTAGTCACAAGATTGGAAAATAAAGGCAAAAAGTAAATGAAGAGCACAAATAGTGAAAAGCAGTAACTGAAAGCTTTTAAATTGCAGCTTTGAAAGTGTTCTCAGCAACCTGGTGAGAGATTTGTTCATATGCAAGCTTCGCCTTAGTGTCTCTTTAAAGGGAGGGTTGGTTTTTTTTAAATCACTATTTTTTCAGATTATTTTTCTTTAAACACGTTGACTGTTTCTGAAAGTGTTTATATGGGCAAAATACATACTTATAGCAGCATTTTGTAGTCAGTTTCTCAATGGCATACTTCTCATTTTCCTGTAGCTTTCCTACATGGTAATGAGAGAGGAAGAAACAGAGAAGGGTGGTTTAAAACCTGCAAAAAAATGGACTGTGTTAATCAAGAGCAAGGAGGTGACCTAAAACTATGTAATTTTTTTTCTTTCAAACTAGTTAGGTTTCAAGTTCAAGATGCTGTTTTAAAGAAACAAGGCCTTTGCATAAAGTATATTTAATTAATCAGATTTTTTTAAATCACTTAATTTTTTTTAAGAAGAAAACGGTTTATGATGCCTGAAATTTCTGGCTTCAGGAATTCGTCAATTTGTTATTTGCCTTAAGAACAGACTTTATCAATACCTCGCAATGCATCCAAATCACCAGTCTATCAACACATATTTCACTGGCAGCATCTCAAAGCATTGTGTCTCAGCAAGTACAAAGGGATTTGAAGCTGTATCCTGTGAGCTGGCCTGTTTTATGGTAGCAATAACAACGACCGAAACATCCATCATTCTAGTCTCAATTACAGTGGAAAGAAACTGGGTTGGACCATGTAAAAGTCATGATGCAACAATCTTCTTTAAACAGACCATATGAGCAATTCACAGGACCATGAAATGAAGTAAAGCTCAATGATTTGCACTCAGGAATACAGAAGGGGAAAACCCTGGTCTGATGGATTTAGAAAAATATGCCCAGCTGCAGTTTCAGCTGTCAATACTGAGCTAAATCAACATTTTACTCATTATGAGCAGCAAATAGCTCAGGGCTTGAAAATGTATTTTCTATTTTTCTTATCCCTGTGTTAGACAACTCTAGCCATGATTTTCTTTATCACTTGGATTTGCTCTATCTACAGCTCACTTTCTGTTTTATTTATTGTTTTCCACAGCTGGTCATCTGAGAATGTCTTTTGTTCTGATTAATTTAAAATTCTTCTATTCACACAAAAGAACTGCACCTTTTTTTAAAATTAGTTTCAAGTAGTAGTAGGAAGGGAAAAGGAAAATTAGATCATCCAAACAGGGACTCAATATCAGAGGATTTCTACTTTAGCTTATGGTTAAGTAACAATTTCATGTTTGAGCCGTGTCATTATTCATTGCAGGCACTTTGGTATGACATTTATTAGCATAGAATTGCAGTATTTTAAATTACTAATACCATAGCTCAAATATTGAATCTAAAGATTCAATAACATGAAATAGAGCAGTTTGTGAGACACAAACTGAAAATTGTTTACATTGGAAAAATAATCACTGATTTTGAATAACAATTCAATATTTTACTATCCCAGTATTGTATAACAATGGCTAAATTTGCTGAAGACAATTTGCTGACAACATTTGTTTTCATAAAAGCCTAAGAGAATTAGGTATTCTAGCTTGTTAAATTTGTTTGCAACTTACTCTTTCAGATCGATTCCTTTCTTATTTGGGAAGAATGTTCAACAATTTTCAAACCTGTCAGTGTTTTATTTTTAACAGTGATTAATAAAAACATGCAAGGTCTTTCCTGAGTGCTGTATAAAATGGCTCCTTTATATCTCACATCTTTAAATGTTCCTTGTTTATACTAGACTAAAAATATATTTTTTTCCCCTTCTTATAACCGTATAGACCCTGTATACACAAGTATTCCTACATTTGTACTCCTACAAAAGTAAGTATTCCCACATTCCTGCGGCACTAGTGGGGGAAAAAAAGAGTCTACATTTTAACTAAGGCCAAAAAATATTGAAACATTTAAGTCTTCTCCTAAATGCTAACATGTGGCAAACATTTATTCTGCTACAGAAACTTTAGTATTTCCTTTGTTCATTGACCAACAATACAAATCCTGTACTAGCTTTGATACTGGTTTTAAGCCAGGACATACCATCTACAGAACACAATAGAGCTCAGCAGTGTTATTAGCAGTGCAGTACTCAAGCACCAGAACAATCCACTGCACCGCTGAAGCTAAGCAAGGCTGAGGAAGGAGAATGGTAGCATGAAAAGCAGGGAGAAGAGAATGCTATAGAATTAAGTGCCTAAAAATAATCATGTAAAAATCAAAGATTAGTCATGTAAAACCTGATCCTGAATTAGAATCTTCAGGCTGCCAGGGAAAAACATGTATTCTACTGAAGGTTTAAAATTAAACCTCTAGAGAGAAGGTACTTGACATTAAGTTAAAAGCAAAAAGGAAAAAAAGTTCTGAGAGTGGGGGTTTTTTTGAATGTCAAGGCAAATTCTCTTCTCAGTTGTACTGGTTAAATCCAGGTTAACTCCACTAGAAGCAGCACCAACAACCTGTAAAATTCACTTCCCTACCCCCATCCTTTTTCATTCTCTAAAGCGTTTAAATCTTGTGCACCATCTGGTTTTCAAGATGGTTTACAGCTGGGTTTACTTGGGCACAAAGCAGTTGAGTGATTTGCCCCAAGGTTACACAGCTGAGCAAGTACTTGAGAGGAGCTCAAAAATTGTGTCCTTTGTAATTAATTCCTAACTCTTTACAACAGCTACCAGACCATACCACCTCCCTCAAGGTATGCACAAAGCACAGTGAGTTGTATTACACCAGAATGTAATTAAAAGTTGGAAAAAGTTACTTAAATTACAAGCTATGTTAGGAACTGACTGAGCAAAGTATTACTGACATGCTGGCACTGTGCAGAATTATAGTAATACCAAGACTGGCTTATGAGTTATTGAAGATATTTGTAAATGTTTATTTTCTGCAGTATTTCTGTCAGTTGCATTTCTCACACATTTCCAGTGGTTCCCCATGGAAATACAGTGTGACTTGGGAGATGGGAAAATCAGGTTCCGTTTTTAACTTTTCCTGTGACTTGCTTGATGATCTTGGCCAGATCTCTTAATTGAAGTTACTGTGTCTACAAGTAAGAGGAAGGATATCAACATGTACTGCCAAGGTATCTGCCATGTACTTCAGCATCCACAGGAGAGAATCATCAATGAGAAATAAAAGAATCACCCGCATATGCAGTAGGGATGGCTTAAATCTTAACATCTGAATTCAGATCTTGATTCCGGATTCCTTAAACTCAGAGTTGTTTGAATCTCACATTTATACTTGACACATAGGAACAAAATGGAAAATTCAGATCCGGATTTGAAGGAACAGCTTAGACAGAAATATTTGTATCCAGGGTACTCAGCTACTCACAGGATTTATGTCAGGTGTACAAAAGAAGACGAAAGAGTAACTTTGTGAGACATCAAAAGAAACTTAGTCTGTACCAGAAAATGGTTTTCTAATTGTTTCACAAGGCAAACTGGAAGGCTGCCAGCTTATTGTTACTGCTGGATTTCCCTCTGCCCACTGGCAAGCTAGAAGACTTTGACCCAAAAAGTCATACTGATGCTGCTAGAGCTGCAGCTATGTTTGCATTTGCAGAACCAGCACATGACCCTGAAGCAGCAGAACATGATGACATATTTGCTGGTCTTTAGTTGTTCATGTATTTTCAGAGTTCTTATGAGCTGTCACCGTATTGTTTGGGGCTAGCACAGGAAAACCATGCAATTAAAAGTTAGAAGAGAACTCCAGTTTCACTCTAAAAACCTCAAAAGCAGGGACAATGGTGCTAGAAAAGATGATCCAATCTATTACCTCTGGAGACAAAGCAAGACTCTTCTTTTGCTTATTTTTCATCCATTCTCACTGTCTCTTCCCTTTCTTGTCCCTCTCCATTCATGCCTTTGTTCTTGTTTTATGTAGCAAGCAAAACCTGCAATTGTTCTTCCTTAGGCTTAGAAATACATTTTTTGCTGTTTAGTTTAAAATGTATTTCCAAGTATTTCAACTCCAGACATGGTTTATAGCAAAAGAAGTGTCTACTTATCCTTTTGACCTTATTTACCTAAAGCATTTTAAAGCATGTCTAAATGAAGTCAGTACAACTCTGTATTTAGACAAACTTTTGAATTCATGCCATTTCTTCCCAAGTGCTCTCACTGGCTTAGCCCAATATTTCCTTCCCTTGCTTTGTGCTTGCAGTGTTGAGCTCACTTGTGCAGTGTAGTCATTGCTTGCTTAAACCTGTCTTGCAAAGTTCTTGTAAAGTTTTGCTGCTCTTCTCTCAAACTTCTTTGGTTTAATCAAGCAAGTTCTCTTCTCTAAGCAGCTGTGCAAGTGGTAGATGAGCTCAGAACAGCTGGTAATTTTCTGCTCTGTCAGATTTTTGCCCATTATTGAAGATTTTGGAATAAACAGTAGCAAAGTGAGCAATACAGCAAACCCAGTTCTAGTCTCCCTTCATCTGTCAACCTCCTTTGGCGACAGTAATTTTAACCATCACAAAGGGGACAAAGTTTATCCTAAATTATAGTGTATCAGCACGGGTTCCTACAGATGGAAAAAACACCAGATATGAAGCAGAGAGACGAGTTGATAGGCTCTGTAAACCCCAGGATCCAATTCATTCAGGAGCTGTCATACCAATCTTCTTTTCCTTAGAAGATACATTTTTTACATTTTCCTTTTTATCCAAATGGGTTTCAAGACACAGCCTCTGGATCTCATCACACAGACACTTACCGTCTCCTCTGTGGCAGGTCGAGGGGAAGCTGCACATTTTCTAAATATGATGGGTGAAAGTATGCATGCCTTGTGCTGTTATTATGGATGATTGTGGAAACTGTTCCTAAGGATAATGTTTTTCCTCTTTCTGGGCATTAATGCAGAACACTAGCAATCAGTAACTGGTCATTTTGAAAAGACATTAGTTTTCTCTGCTGAGTCTGGAGACACACCGTACCTTCTCTGCTGGTTGGAAAGCTCACCAGATAAGCAGGGGTTGGGCTTTTTCTGATGTAGCCTTTGAACTCTCACAAAGAGCGTTGAATTATGTCACTTTTTGACTGTGATCCAGGTTTCCAGATGCTTGCAGGAGCCACCACTTTTCGCAGTGTTCTGCATTGTATTTCACTTCAAAACTCAGTATTTTCTTATGCCATGATGAAACAGTGAAACAACTTTGGAATTTCACACTGAAATGCAACAGCCTGTTCTCTTGCCTCCCTATTTTTGATGAAGATCATGGGTGTCTGAGCTGGTTTTACATTTGTTGGGCACTAGAACTCATACTCATGCTCTGTAAGCAAAGGTATTAATCATTTCAAAATGGACAAGACTCTTCTTAACTAGCAGAACAATGTATACTATTGTACACCTCAGCAGTTCTGTGACTGTCAGTAAAGACTGGTGAGACAGGGAGATGAGAGGTGTGAAATCTTTAAATTAAGCTGCTGTTTGCATTTGACTTTCAATAAGAGAGACTGAATCTCCTTCAAGCACTGGGAAAGGTAATAGGCTGGTGGCAGTGCTGAGTATAGAGAAAGTGGTGATGGCAATTCTGGCTGAACAGTCTGTGCTCCAGTCCCTCCATTTGGGGATGGTGGGGCAGGTCAACATTTGTGAGAAGCACCTCCCAAGCGCACCAAAGGGGGTTACTGGGAAACCATGGGTTCTATGAGGCAGAACCAAAACGACGTTTCTGTGAACTACACATCTGGAGGGGCTCTGCTGGAATGGAAAACCAGAATCCAGGCCTTGGAGAGCCATTAGCATTTCCCCTCTACATCTGTTCAGAGCAGTGGTGAAAGCCTCACGTCTTTGTCACATTCCAGCCCACGTGGTCACATTATGCTTATGTCAAAGTCACTTCTTCTAAAAGATGACAGTAGTACTGCTGGTCCCAGTGTAGATACTGGTACAGCTCCAGCAATGAACGGAGGGTTTGAGTTACCATTCTTATCCACTCTTTTAACTGCCAAGACCACCTATGATGTCCAGAGTCCATGAGCTAGTACCAAATACCAAATATATCTGAGTAGTGTTCATCAGTCTGTACTGGAGAGCAGTAACTGCCTCTCAGGAGAGCCATAATCTGCCAAAAGACCAGCTTTTAAACCTCAGAAATACATATGTGTGTCAGGACTGTGAAATGATACATTTTATATGTAAGTGCTATTCTGCTATCATTAATATATTAGACAGCTTTAAAGAAAGCAAGAGGTTTCGTTTCTAAATCCCAAGTGTTAATCATTGAGATTCCCCATTTTATCTATTTTTGTATTTTTAATTTTAGCTATTTGTACTTATGAACCTCGCACTGGGGAATGAAGGGAAACAAATGGAGCCAAAGGTTCATCTCTTTATACATTTGGCAATGCACATTTTCCTCACACTGCAAATGCGTCTCCACACTGGAAGAACCAAGAATCATGAATAGTGCTGAGAGAATAACTTCAGTTTGCAAAGCCCAGACACCCCTCAATCCCCGTTGCTGTGGCTACTGGTAAGAGCCACTGGTAAGACAAGAACACAAATCTAAAAAGCATCAGTGCTCACCACCTATTTACACATGGTTTACAAGGAGCTTTAAAGCCAAGGCTTCACGGGATGAGGGGAGAAGGCTGTCAAAGGGTTAAATGTTTCCTGCCTTTAATCTAGAATCACGTAATGTGGAATGAATGTTTCAGCTCAAACTGCTTCCTCACTCTGACAGTTTCATGGTGTGAGGTCAAAGTCTGGGAGAGATGGGGAGGAAAGAGGGGGAGCTTGGAGTGGTGAGCGAATAAACCCAGAGAAACACACAGACACCCAGAGAAAGAATAAGGATGGTTTCTCAGTCAGCCTCAACCCAGCAGGAATGGCTGTGGTGGAGCCATAGGCAAAGTGTGTATGACTTTAAGGACTTCCTGCTCCAGGCTGTCTCTGCTTCTCCCATGTGTGCGTGCTTCTGCTCTGGGCACAGTTCCCACGCTACATTGCAAAATGCGCCTTGAGTTTCTCACAGTATCTCTGCCCAGACACAAACTGCAGCTTCAGTCCTTCCTGCACCCTGCAAATTCAAGAGGTGGGACTCCTTTGGGGGTACTGCTTGCTATATTTATTTTTCCAGCCTGTGTGGATCTTTTCCTATACTATCAGATTTGTTCTGTACACCAAAGGGCTCTACCCAATATGGCAAACTTCAATTTAAAACCTCATCAGATTTCAAATTAATCTGATTTTTCGGACCAACCTCATCTCAGATCCCTTCTTACACAAAGAGAGACTGGCCTGGTTTGATTTAATTTGCAGGCTTTCCTACAAGGACAAAGTAATCACTCATTTATGACTATCACAATGTCAAAATATATTTCTACACATCAGTGTGTCACATGTTTGTCTGTTTCACTTGTAGTTTTCCCCTCATCTGCCACAGGCAAAAATTCCTATTTGGGGAATTTTTACTTATTTAATTTCTTGCCAATTAACATAAACTGATACAGGGATTAAGAAAAAAAGAAAACATAAACAATTACACAAACACTTAAGTAAACACTTTTCGTTACCTCTCTCCCTTAAGCCAAACACAACAGTCTTGACCTCCCTGTTTTCCCCTGGGTAACACTCAGACCACCCCAATTCCTTGCTTCTGTTCCTTAAACACATCTGAGCAAGGGCACCACGTGCTCCTTTGGTGGGCTGTTTTTTTGCCATGCAGTGGGGTGTTGTGTGGGTGTCAGAGCTGCCGGTGATAGGCCCATGGCACTTCACTGTCTTCTCCCTCATGGGTCGCCTCTGCAGTCCCAGGCATGCACTAACTGGGTGCTTACACATCAATGCCATAAACTCTACAATTTATACCCAACACAGTCCTCCCAAGTAGCAAAGGTAAGGACACCCCCCTCCCCAAATGATGGCAGTAACACAAAGAGATTTGGTAGATCAGACTGCTGCTGAGAATAGTGAATTCTGCATCTTCCCACCAAATGATAACAAACGTCTGAAGGAAATCAGCTGACAAATCCTCTTGCTCAACACCACTGGCCCCTAAGCTGCATGAAAAAAACAAACTCCTTTCATGGCAGGAAATCCTCAGGACAGTTTGTCACCAGGATTCAGAAAGATTTAAATAACAGAGCTGCTAACAGTAGATTTTGAGTGGTGAATGATACAGCCAGAAAAGCTGGTCAGTGAGCATTTCTGTGGGCTGATAGATGCAAACCCTATTTTAAGGTTATCAGGCAAACGTGGGTTCTAATGCTTTCAGGCTAAAGATGCAGGCTCTTCCAAGGAGGAGGACTCTAGAACTCTTTTTAGGAGTTCTACATTAAAACAATTTCTTATGATTTAGGAAAAGGTCAAACTCCTGCCCACAGCTCCAAACTTTTAATTTCTAAAACTGGCCACATGAAAATTCCCTAGGTCAGACCTGCCAGTTTTCAGCATGCTGTTTCAGCCTTCAAACTGAACTAAAAGATCCTAATTTAAGTCTCTCTTTTAATGCTAATATATGTATTTTGGAACATCCTTTGTGGGACACTACCAGTTCCTCTAGTCCCATACCTTCACACTCCCTGCCCATCAGGCATGTTTTCCTGCTAGTGCAAGACATACTGTAATCTAAGGGACCAAAAACCTTGTAGGGTGTTGCTCAGGTTGTCCCACCCCCATGCTTCAGTTCCAATAAAATTTAAATGATACTTCCTTCCTTTGTAAAGTGTTTTGAGATTTATTGATTAAAACTCCTAAGTGTAAGCCAGGTGTCATACTGTTTTCAAATTCTATTGCTGCTCCCTTCTGTGGAGAAGAGCTGACGGTTTGTTATTAATAGAGCAGGAAGTGGGGATTAAACTTTGCTCTCTAATTACAAACAAAAGCTACAAGAGCTCTGTAGCTTCTGGGTAAACCTAGGAATGAACAACTGTTTCTAAGGAAAGTGAATCCCAGAAGTAGAAACCCAGATTGATGTCTCACAGGGAGCTGAATTAAAACAAGGTCAGGCTTGGCAGCCTGCCTCCTCTTCACCTTGTGAGTATTCTCCAAGGGATGGATCTGGAACATAACTGTTTTGACACAGGGTTTCCTGTTGCAAATGCTCTGTGCAGGCTCCACATCAAGCAACTGGGATTTTTTTTTATATGTGCCTAAGCCACATCTCCAAGTGGTGTAAATTGCCACAGCACTATGAGAGTCTTCTGGATCAAAAGAAATCCAGCTGTCAGTTTTTATTAGCTGAGGATTCAACCCTGCCTAAAAATCACTCAGAGCAGAAACCATTTCTGAGGCTAGGAAGGTAGTTTCACATATGCAGACAAAATAGGACAGCCGTCTTTTCAAAGCCCAGATTACCTCTGCAATTGCACAGAAAGCTTTGCAGAGGTAGCCTTTGTGTCTACTGGTTGTCTCCATGAAGTCACATGGAAAAAGTTTTGAGTTGTGTAAACAAAAGCTCTGCATGTTTAGTGGCCCTCTGATTTGCTTTAAACTCCTCATAGAAATTTTGCATTCATTTTCCAGAATAGCCCAGTGAGATTCATCCTGGCACAAGGGTTCCTAGTGGCTAGGATTGATGTCATTAGGGTCAGCTACCCAGTTGTGCAGCATCAAGGCATGCGGGAGTCCTGATCCACCTGTGAGCTACCAGACTATCATAAACCAAATATGATATTACAGCAACAACCAAATAGATTAATTATAGATGCACCAGTGCCTTCTAGCATGGTACAGAAGGTCATGAGCTACCACTGGCCATGCTGGTACATCCAGATAGCACGGCAATCGCCTCCCCTGCCATGAAAGACCCAGGCCTGAAAGCAGCGTAACTGTTCACACAGAGCTGCATTCTAGCTAATAATCCCTGCTTAACTACAAAAATGTAGCACTATGCTAACACAGCTCTGCTGCTTCCAGTTTTGGAGCTGGTTTCGTTGGCATTATCTGAGGACTCACTGCCCCACACACTATTGTGTGATGTGAACAAGCCTTTAGAGTTATACAGCTGGGTATTTGTTCTGGAAATGCTTGTACGCTCACCCACTCGGCACACAAACAATGCAATGTGATTTTTTTCTAAGTGGTCATAATTAACAAAGAATAACCCATATAATCATACAGCACTGCTCAACATCATTGGAGAAATACACAGGAAAAGAATTACCGCTCTACTGCTTTTGAATAGCACAAAAAAGTAAATAATCTTACCACAAGAATTCAGTGAACAAAACAAAGCCTAAATTCATCAACAGCATCACCTCCCTGCCTTTAAAGTTCAAGTACTGTTTAAGAAATGCTTTATGGTATGAGCAGCCTTTTCAATTGCTGCACGCTCACTGTGCTGTGAATTGGAGATTTGACAGACACAGTGTTCTGTAAAGGTCTAAACTCACCAAAGCATGTTCATTTATTGTAACATCAGTGGTGGCAGTAGCTATGCCACTGTGGTGCAGGCCCAGAAATCCAGGTCTAAGAAAGAGCTACCACATAAAAATAAACAGGACTTTCATCTAGTTATTTAGCAGGGAATAAAAGCAATTAAAGAGATACTGAGGAAACCAGTCATGGAAAATTTAGGTCATGCTATTTAAATTCAGTTTTATGGTTATGTTCCTTCTTTAGTGTGTTTCTTGCCCTATGCTTTACTGTTGTTTCCAATGGTGATGGCAGCTACACAAGCATCAAGGTCTTGTGAGTGCTCTTCTGAATGTCAATGCCCAATTTACCTTTCAATGTTCCAGTAAATCCAGATGCCCCAATAAAGATATCATCACTACCTGTAAAGTAAGCAGCAAGAAATAAAATGAACTATAAGGAGCCACTCAGCCTAGGTCCATTACACGAGTTCTATAAAGTCCAAAAATTTAAAAAACAAAACATAAATTTAGTGCCAGCATATTTCAAGCAAATATAAAACAAAAAAAAGAGCCTTGCCATTGCAAACCTGTTTTCCTATTACTAGTACATCTGTGTGCATAAGATTTTTTGTTTGATTTCAGTGGATCAGCTTGTTGGATAACTTTTTTTGCCTTGAAATTCTAGACTCTTTTAAGGAAGATACTTTAACCTCAATTTTAAGAAGCAGGGAAAAGGAGCTTAAGCACTGTCTAGCACTATAGCTGTGGTTCCTGGATCACTATTGGTTTGCAAAGCCATTAAAGACCTGCAGCTGCCCTGCAGAACCACATTGTCTTTCTCAAATTTTCAGCTGAAAATGCATGGCATTCTGCAGCCATTTCTTCATGGCTGACAGCGCTCTATTGCCCCACAAGCCTGGGAACTGGTAGTCTAGGCTAGATTAGATTTTAAAGGAAAGATAATGACAATTTATTTTTGCATTCTACTAAGCCAGTTAATATACTATATAATAAATTATTAATTTTGGTTATTCATTTGTACCTCATTTCTTTAACATCCTCTCTACATACTCTATGAAGGCAGTTATGTGTGACTGAAAAGTCAGTTTTATATTGTGCTGCTTTTGAGTGACAGAAGGGCTGTGTGAAGGGGTATGCTTTACGCCAGACTTTAGGGCCAACATTTTCCACTGCTGAAGTCCCAGACTATGTGCTTTAGCTGCCCCCACTCAGGCATCCAAACAAGCATCTGGGGATTTAATGAAAGAGGGTGGCTGCTCACCAGATGTCCATGGACATATAATTGACCTAGGCTATATGGATATCATTGTAGAATTTGGCAAAACATCAACTGGGAAATTAGTAGTTAAACCGCAGAATATGAGGCTTGGTATAAGGATTTCTCTGTAGATAGAAAACTATTTAAAAGAGAAATTATAACAGAATGGACTGAAAAGGATTAGACTGGTAAAGCCCAAATACTAGAATTTCTGAAGAATCAGACTTGGAACCAATCTTGTTAAATATTTCTAGGAATGACTCTGGCACGAACTGTCAGAACATGCAAGTAAAACTTGCTGATGATGTAAAGCTGGGAGGCACCATCAATATACAGGAGGAACCGAGTGCCCTACAGGAGGAATGGCATTCCTCTGGGGACTTGAATCATAGTAATAGGATGCAAGAGCAAGTGCCTAGGGACCGAGAACAAGAATTTCTCCTCTAATCAGTTAGAAGAAACACAGGAAGAGAAAGGCCAAAGTATATTACAGTAGCATGTATGGATATCAATGTGTTGCAGCTACGAAACAGGAAATGTGAGCTCAGGATGTGTTGGGCAAAAGAATTACAGCAAAGGCTGGGTGTATGAGTGGCACTCTACACGGCTGCCTGAGACCCTCCCCTGGGTACTGCATGCAGCCCTGGTCACCCATATTCATTATAGAACAGGTGCAGGCAGAGGAATTACTGAGGGTAGGAAACCTGTCATAGCAGAGGAGGCTGAAGCTGTGGTTATATTTTTATACCTTTGACCTCCAAAGATCCTGGAGCAGGCTACAAATGTGTTTTTATGCCCACATGGCATAGCACACTGCACACAGAAATATTAGTTCAGATGTGATTGGTAGTAGGGCTACACACAGAGTTCCTGTCCACCCTCTGGAGCCTCCACCTTCTTGTTCTTCCCCCCAGGCTGCTTCTCTCCATCACGCTGACACAAACATTTCTGCAGTCACCTGGGAACCTGGGAACAGAGTCAGAAAATAGATCCACCAGAAGAGCAATGCAGCAAACAATAAAAAGGTCATTTTTCAAGATCAAGTCTCTAGACAGAGAAATACAACTGGACTTCTTCAAAATCTGAGATTTACTTAGTCAATGGGGACTTTGGAATCTTGGTGAAATTGCACGTTCATTGTAGAGGCCAGCCTTCACAAAGGTGCCCTCAACAGGGTTGCAGGAAGAATGCTGAGAAGAGACAAAGTTACTCACTACACACCGTTAGTGCTGTGAAGAAAAATTTGTTACCTAAGGAGCAAGACTGAGCAGGAATTAATGAAAACAGTGGCCATGGATTCCCAGCAGTCAGGGAATTAGAAGCTGGTTTCTATCTGTGGAGGCAGGCGAAGTTCTGGAAGAGCCTTCCAGTGGGGAACAATTTAACTGGTTTTAAAAGGAGGTTTGCCCCTTAGGGACTGTACAAGACAGATTTGCAATCATTGGAAGTGTCCAGGAAGGTCCCTTCCAGTGACCTGGCACATGCTGAACCAAAAGTTAAATATCCTCCTACAACAATCTCTGTCACAGAATACAGTAAATGTGTGGCAAAGCACACCGTATTTCTCTACACAAATAAAAAATTTTGGCCATTTCTCTCCACTTTCTATCTTTGCAATACAGAAATTTTTGCCACTGTCCTTTATCAGCACTTTTCATTCAAATATCTCAAGACAGATGAACCATACAATGTGCAAGACAAGAGAACAAGGCTTGAGAGATTTCCTTTCTTCTTGGAAGGAACAAGTCCTGAAGTAAGGGGGAGAAGGGCATATCCTAAGCTTTCATGCTGAACTGTTGCACTGCATTAATTCCCATAGCATTCTTCACTTTAATATTAAAGTTTTCCATCCTGGGCGGATTGACTGCAAGGGTTTTAAATACACAGAAAAGAGGGGCTGGCCATTATGGCTAAAAAGAAATGGTTGTAATAAGGATGGCTGATCCTAAACAGAGCAAAAATCGACTCAAAATTATAAATGAGGAATAAAACAAGCTTTTCTTCTGCACCACCCTGAAGCTGCAGCATAAAGTTGGGATGATGGAGAGGTTTCCTTTAGTGTGTGCCTATCTAAGAAGCACAGCATGGCCTGGGTGCATGTCACAAGTACGGGGGTCCCACTGTCTGCAAACCTGCAATGACACCTACTGGTAACCAGTCAAAGATGTTCCTGCTCACAAACCGTGAACCTGCTTGCTTCCAAACTTAGGAGACATTTATTTTTTTATCCCAGCTTTCCATCATTAAGGTTCCCCACAGTGGTTTTGTACATCCTAGCGCAGGAAGCAGGGCTCTGTTCATCCTGGCTTATTTGCAAACGACTCATTTACCATGTCTGCCTTCTGTTGTGAGCTGAGCAACCCAGGCTGGAACACATCACTGCGTGCGCCTAACGTGTGCGGGCATTGGGACTGCCTGTCACCTCGGGCCAGGTCAGCCAGGTATGTATGGCATAGACCTCTCATGGGCCACTCCTATACTTCCACACTAGCAATTCTCTTAGTCTACAGGACAGAGGTTGCCCTTAAAGTGCAGTCCTTGGCACCCAGCACCTAATTAACCGCTCTCTGAAGGCCTTAGAAGGCGACCCTCTTTATCTGCAGTTGTCAGCGATAACACCTAGAAGATCACCCACGAACTTGTGACAGGAAGCAAGCACCACTTCAAATAAAACAGTCCCACTGCAGACAGCAAGGGAAACCAACAGCATTTGGTTTAGTCTTGTTTTAGAACCCCACACTGGAAAGTTTCAGAGCCAGTGATAGTACATTTCCTTTAAAAACCTTTGTTTCTTCACCTTAAAATGAAGACTTTGACAAAATACATCCAACAAATCCGTAGAGGACTGAGGGTATGCTGAGCACTTCACAAACCAAAGGAAGGCAGGAGATGTGACCAAACTGTGGAAAGTCTCAATCCTCAGCTCAGAGCTAGCATTAGGCTTTCTAAGTTTGAAGAAATAACATGGAGAGAAAGGCAACAGTGGGGAGGGAGAAACTGCATATATTCTGAAAGCTGGATGGGTTTTAATATGTATTCTGTCAGTTTACTGGAGTACCGCAGAATGATTAATGCTTGTACAGGGTGCCATAAATTTCAGGAAAAATACAAGCAAAGTAATTAGACTCAGGAATCCCGTATGAGATTTTCTTACTGAATTCCTCGGATTTGTCCCAAATTTTAATTTGTCTACTTTGTCTTTTTCTAACATATTTCCGGGTGACACTACAGCTATGCATAAATAGTGAAAGTACCCTAAATTATTCTGAGACTGTAACAGTTGATTGAAATTATTCATTTGCATTAAAGAAAATCCACAGTGAGAATGTTCTGTATTTGTAAATAGGTAAAGTGTTGGACAGACGGACTATCTGTTGGCATCCCTGAAGTGTACACAGCCTACATTAATCTCATTAACTTTGGATATCTACAGACTAGACAAAAATATCTGAGGGTTAGTTTTCCAACTTCTCTCTACAACTAAGAAAAATGAGTGCTTTGAAGGGCGCATTTCATCTCACCCTAGACATCTGGAAATATCTTTGCCAGGGTGAGATGAATTGTGCCTCAGAGAAGAACCTATTTTTCCCTTATATGGAGACATCATATATATCAACCTTATAAAATACATATTAAAACCTTGTATAAAAGATCCTATAAGGAGAGTCTGGACAACTATCTGGTGTGGCAAATACCTGGCAAGTATCTAGTGTGGAGAGATGAAATATTTCCCCTCATGTTAAAAGAGAGACATTCCTGAACAGCCTTTGCTGTACATAGCATGAATTTCTGCTGCGAAGGTATAATAAGAGGCCTTGTTAATTCCTTTTATGAAGGGGTACAATTTTTTAGTTAAATTTTCAATGGAAGTGGGTATTACATTGTGGTATCTTATGTTCACATTAGCACACATATTTTAAGGCTTACCCTTACCTCTTTGATTAACACAAGTGGGACAAATAGCACCCATAGTAACAGATGATTCAAGACTGTGCACCCAAAGCCCCCAGTATCTCTTACGGTGGCACAAAACTGCTCAGCCAACGGTGTACCGTACCAATGAGTTGTCGGTGGCAGTGCCAGTGCCTGATGAGGGAAACAACTACTGGAGCCCATTTTATTTACATCCTATTTGTCTTTTTTTTTTCTTCTATCAAATCACCCCATAGTTAAGGGTCTCTCTGGTTTGAGACATCAGGAGCAAAGTCAGCTGCAGGTGTAACTTCCTACAGCAGCTCCTACAGATTTTCCCTTGCATTAAGCATAGTGCTCCTGGGGGCTATGTAACTGCAGTCACTCAGAGGCAATTCCTACTCAGCACAGAAAGCCATCTCAGACTGCAAAGCATCAATTGAGTCCTTAATTTGGGCATAAGTAGCATTTTTCTCATCCAAAACTTTCTATGGAAAAATAACATGCAGAACACACTATCTTTTTATGTGTCTCCAGGAAACAATTTAGCTTCCAAGTGACTTGTTTGTCCATGGTTATATCAGAGACCTAATATAGTATTTACTTAATTTAGCAAATTTTGAAATCTTCCTTTAATTAGAGCTAAATACAGTCTGTTCTTGAAATTCATTTATTTATACTACTTGGTGTCCCCACTGAAATAATCAAATGAGAACTCTGCCTGCAAATATGTTTTTCCTCCTGCATTTAGAGCTCATGGCATTCCACAACACTTTGAGGCCAAAGCCTGCAACTTAAGAGAACCAGTTCTTTGGCAGGAGTCACTTCTTGTGAAAATATTTTTGGCTCAGAATGACAAGGCTTATGTAGCTCCCCACAGTTCCCTATCACTAAAAAACCCCAAGCTATTATGGAATGAAAAGGAGTCACGAGGCTAAGCCAATGTCCTCTGGATCATTGAAAATCCGAGAAGCCGATCCAATTTAAGAGCCTGTCCTAAGAAAAGATGCATTTTTTTCCCCAAAATCACATTATCATTAGAACTTGCCTAGCCACATAAGACAATAGCATCCTGATGGGTGAAAAAAATAAAGCTACCTGTTACCTCACCTGCATGAATTGCCAGAATTCAAATGCTTGTTTTCACAGCAACAGTTAGCTTGAAAATGAGCGGTCACCATCAAAAAACACTCAAGATACACAGCGTGATTTGATTAGCTGTACATAAAGACTGGATTAGCAGCCCTACTGAATTAGCAGCTGATGAACTATTACAGCTGGGGCTGTTGCATCCCCACCGTGTGTAGCACTCGAGCTTGAATTCCCCTCTCCAATAGCCTAGCAGGTGCGAGCTTAAAGGACCAGCCAATTCAGACTACAGCTTAATGTGGGGACAGGGTGTGGGTTAGTATTACAGCCAACTCAGGTACCTGCACAAGCCACTACTGTCACTTCAGGGATTGCTGGATAAATGTGCATGACAGCAGAGCATGACAGGGAGCTAGCTGTGTCAGGGGGCTGAAAAGATAGTCAGTTTAGTCCTCATGCCATTTCAATGAGAGTTGAAGATCTTGAAAGGGTTTTTCCAGAGATCTCCTAGATGTGAATTTAGTGTTCTTGGGGTTTAGGAGACAAATATCTTTCACACAAAACTCATCAGGACAAATGCTGTCAAAGAGTGAAAGCAACTGGGTGAGGAAGAAGCTTGGTTATTTATAAAACTGCTGCAGAGGTGTTTCTCTTTGGATCAGTTCCTGAAGCATGTAAGCTGGGGGATGCCCAGTTACCATCCCTGTGCATGACTGGGATAAACAGGAGATGCAATCTCATGAATTTACACACGGTACCAGCATTCTTACACATACACAAAGGCTGCAGAGAAAATGAGTATGTTTCTTATTGCACAATGCCCTGGAATGTGCCCTGGAACATCCAAAGAAACTCTGCAGAAGTCTTATTAGAGGCAATACAGCAAAGCATCCTGAGGCACACCATGAGAACAAACAAGGAAAGCCTGGGAATTGATTCAGGACAATTGGACATTACTTGGCAAAGGCCAGTACTTCACAGATGGCAGCATGTGCCTCCAACTTTTTCCAGGTATTTTGTCCCCTGAAGTCCCAAACCCAAGCATTATTCTTTTCTTTTGTTATAGACAGAAGGACGATGCTCCTGGATGCTGCCATATACAAAGATACACAGTTTCTGGACTTTTGCAGAGTGCAAGACTTGACGCAGAGAAACCTAACATGCAAAAGCCCCCTTTCCTCCACCTTTTGTAATTATTTATACCTCTATAAAGAAAGGCAAAACAAAGGAAAATTCACCAATACAGCACTGTGGCATTTTACAGCCTTTTAGTGATGTAAGTAGCAACACAAAGATTGGGAAAACAGAATCAAAGCTGCTGGATGCCAATATGCAACTAATATGTTTTCATTTGCTACTTCTGGTTTTATTAATATAACAGAAGAAGTTCAGGGGATCAGACCTGAATCAAACACTTCACACCAAGAAGATTCAGATTTTTTTTCTAAAATCTTGTTATTTTCAGGCATACAATAGAAACCAAATGTCTCCATCAGGATTAGGCCATAAGCCACCCACAAAAATAAGCATTGCCAAATATAAACTGTCCCAACTCTTTTTTCTGTCAGCAAACAAAACACCATCAGCTTTTTTATACAGACAGTAACCAGCTTTGCAATTAACTAAAGCAAAAATTCAACAACCAATTTGCATTATGTTCCATGCACATGGAGTGTTTATCAAGCCAGCGGAAAGGTAGGAACAGTGAATTCTCTCCAAGGAACAATGCATGGCAGGTTGAATTGCATTGCTTGTTGATATATAAAGAAGAACCACAATAAAAGAGCAATGCAGTCCGAAGGGCTAACCATTTCCATTTTACTCTGAGAAGCTATTAGTATGAATTAGAAATTGTTAGTCACCCCAATGTGTGGGTGCAGGACACAGCGAATAATCAAGATCACTGTCAGTGAGAGCTTTTCTAAATCCATAAACAAATTTATTAAAAAGTTTGCTCCTTACCCAACACTGGAACTACAGTGCAAAGAATAACTGCTTTGTGTGTAATTGACTGATACCTCCCCTGGGCAAGACACGGTGATTTATTCTCCTTTTAAGCTGCTACCTGCTGAAGCCAGGATTTGTCTTGATCCCTGTCTCAGGACACATCAAACAGTGTTGGTGTTCATATAATAGAAAATGATGGTTAAAATCCCAGAAAACAACTATAAATATGGAGGAAACCCCATCTGATATCGTCACAACTGGCTACTCTGTCAAAGGTAGGTCAGCCAATACAGGAAATGACAGCTCAGGGTCAAAATCTCTTTACTTTTGAACATTTCCAAATGTGATGCATTAGGACTTAGCTTATTATGGACAGATTTAAACTGCAGGCTAAGACTGAAGCACAGTTTTACGTTTGGAACAAACTGTTGGATTAGAAGTGTTTCAATTATTTCTAGCCATCTGTTCTGTGGGTATTTTTGCTGTGTATTTTTATGTGGAATCAGGACCAATTTAAGATTATGACACATAGCTAGCTTTGTGGATCTGCATATTAAGGACATATTGCTATTGCTTGGAGAATTCCTTGTTCACCCAATTTAAAAAAAATCCAACATGAAGTAAATCAACATAGAGTTCAGAAAATTTTAATTCCAAAGGATAAGATCATGTAACCTTAACTTTTCTGTCTGTTATTTACAGTGGGTAGGCAGAATTCTTGCAGTTGTGCTTTTTGACAGCCTTCATATATTTAGTCAGAAATCTTTGTTTCTGGAATCTTTCTGGGTTGTCATGGAAATTATCACCATGTCCCTAAGACTAGGATAACAATTTTATGACAAATTACAGGAGATAGGGAAGGAGAATATTTTGGCATAAGACAATACTTACAAGGAAAAAAAATTCACACAACATTTTTGCACCCTTAAAAGGCATCCAATTAAAGATTACTCTCTAATCCCTGCCCATTCTTTAAAACTAGGCAAGTACAAAATCTAGCAATCTCCAGAAGATATTTTTTTGTATTCAATACAGAGCAGCCCATGCAGTCCAGGGAAGACTGGCCACGCCATCTGAGACTGCTTCCAACCATTCATCCTAAGCATCACACCAAAATCTAAGAACAAAGCAGATCAGAACATAAAAATCTCATTAATGGTTTGTGACATTTTAATGTCTGAATCTTGCAGACTATGTCTGCAATAGATACCCTGTGCATTCACCAGGTCTCTAAACCTTTATAAAATTGTTCCTACATGAAAATCATCTGAATGGTACCCAACACAGATTTTTAACAACGGGGGAAACCCTTGCTACCTAAGGGAAGGGATGTAGAAACTGATTTTAGCAGAGGAGAGAAAAATGCTTTCCCCCCTGTTGCTGTAACATAAACTTTGCAGGGGTGTCCAAGGCATTTGGTAAACAAGAAGAAAGGTCTTCTAGAAGGCAGAGACCGGTTGTTCCATGCTATATTCTAGGCTGTATATGCTGCCCTGCTAGCTCTAAAGAGCCAAATGCAGGAGGATTCATTAAAGGGGCATTTTCTCAAAGAGAGTGATTCCACTTCTGTGAAGGAACTGTGTTCACATGCAACTTCCAAAGCAGAGGAATTCTGCCAGGCATGAAAATTTTTGTCTTGCCGCAGTAACTTAGATCAATACATCGTTTGGGCTGAGAATAGCTTTCAGGGGGTCATTTTGAGTTGCCAGATCTAAAGCAAATTTCTGCTACTCCACAAATCAGGCAAGCTCCAGAAGTCAGAGGACAAAGAGAGCTGAAACCAGCTTTGCCTTCACAGGCCTATCAGATATAAGAATCAAAAGGCTGATCACAGTACGATTAAAGCACAGATGCTAAAAAGTCTATCTCTTCCTAAGACTTCAACCTAGCTGCCTTTCATGGTTACCTGGACGCACTGACTAGTACTAAAGAATGCAAAATTTCTGCTGCTTTCCATTTAGGGCATAACTAATTGACCTACAAACAAAAATAGAAGTTCTGCAGCTGTCTAGAAAACAAACATACCTAAGATGATTCCTATAAACTGAATTGATATTTGTGATATTTTTAAAGTGAAAAACAAATGGAGGAAAATAAAACTTAGAAAAATGTTGTTGATTATTTTGGCTTTCAGACTATTTTTAAAAATTCCTTTAAGCTTTTTTTTTCCTGTTTTGCAGATAGCACAACACAGCAGTACATGGAATCAAAGTAAAGGTATTTCCACCTTTTGCTGGTTCCATATAGCCAGAGCATAACTTAGCTTTGTGTTACATGCACTGGCACAGGCCACCCAGGGAAGTGGTAGAATCACCATTCCTGAAGATATTTAAAAGATGTGTAATTTGGCACTTAGGGGCACAGTTTAGTGGTGGGCTTAGCAGTGCTGACTTAACAGTTGGACTTGATGATCTTAAGAGTCTTTTCCAACCTAAAAGATTCCATGACTCTATGTCTGAGCTGCTTTTAGCCCAGTTCTTGGAAAACCTATAAACAGACTAGATGAATGAAATGCTGGATTTTTTTTTAAAAAAGCTCTTAGTAATGAGTTGAAGATATTTTTACCATTGTTTTTTCTAATATTGATACACGCAACTATAACTACTTCAAGAATTTGGACTTTCAAAATTTGATTTTCCTTGCTACTTTCTAATTAGAAAAAAACACGTCTTTAGTTTATAAAAGGAAAGATTTTTTACCTTAAAATAGATTTGGCAAAGTGAGATGGTCCTAAAATAAAACACAAAAAATCCCAGGTGTTTGGAGTTTCTCCTTTCAACGCGATTCAATGTGTTCAGGTGGCAATTCCAAACTGTTACCAGTAGAGGGCAGACGCTGACAATAATTTGAGGACACAGCCCTGGAGGCACGGAGAGCTTTTGGCTAATTAAAGTGCTAAAGCTGAGAAAAGGAGTAGGGTGCGTTCTAAGACCATCACTCACTCATGTGTGGGTATGATAAAAGCTCTCCAAACGGCAATCGTTGCAGCTGACATAAAAGAAGGAAGCTCACTGCTGAGGGACAAAACTTCCTACTTGAAAAAGTAAACAAATCCCTTATTTTCTTCCTGTCAGACAGTAACTAATTTCAGTCCAATGATTTATTTCAAAAGAATAAAGAAACTTCCATGTCCAAAAACCACATAGAAAAGTGGCTCAACACAAAACGCCCTAGCCCTGGTAATGGTGCCAGCTCCAGAGAAGCTGCACCGTTGGGGTTAGGGCGGCTTTGAAGATTCGAATGGCTGGTTAAAGGCCCGCACAGAAGGACCAGGGAAAGACAAACAAGCCTCAAAGGCACAACACACACCCCCAGACCCGATAGCATCCTTCAGCCACTTCAAAAGACTGCAGGTCTGTTTGATATTCACTTTTCCTCCTTGAATTTGGAAACATGTAAACAGAGAGCTGGGCCAGCAGCCTTGAGCTGAATGCAGGATCTGCAGAGGGAAGTGGGAGGGGTCCGGGGCACAGCTGGCCCGGCCTGGCTGTTGTCAAACGGGAAGGCCTGTCTGGTGCTGGCCCCTGTAGATCAAACAAAAGATACAGGTCCTTTGAGAATATATGACTATATACATTGGGGAACTTCCTGGCCTCGCACAAGGTTACTGTATAGGATTTCATGCCAGACCTCCTCTGCTAGCTGTCAGGATTTTGTTGCAATTCTTGAGAGTCACCCAGCTTCTCTGAATGACCCCACTCCTGGAATCTGCTGTGCTTGTATACAGTCCTCAGCCTTCATAATACGGAGTATGCTTTAAACAGCCAAAGAAGGAAAACCAAAACCTGTAACCCTAAAGGATGCAAATCCAGGAAGAAAGAAAAAATAACCTGGTGTTTATTATTTTTATATTAGCAAGAATTTTATGAACCATCTCATAGTTGGGTGCC
The DNA here is from genome assembly GCF_015220075.1 of Falco rusticolus. Taxonomy (NCBI): domain Eukaryota; kingdom Metazoa; phylum Chordata; class Aves; order Falconiformes; family Falconidae; genus Falco; species Falco rusticolus. Next base: position 2,727,625 of record NC_051200.1, on the reverse strand, counting down.
TGACTCACGATACTTAAAAGCCTGAGGATGTCAAACGTATAATTATTTACTACTGGAAAATCAAAGAGAAACACCAATTTCCATAAACCTCAAGCTTCAGAACAAAAGCCAATCTCTGCTTGCACCAAGAGCCTCTTTTTGAAGTAGGTTATTTTAGAAAGGCTCTTTATGGAAATTCCTCTGAAACACCCTATCCTGACGTCTGCTGGACATGGCAAACAGGAATAGATGAGCCACCAGTCAGATGGGTTAGCAGTTCCTCGAGCAGTAAGGTGCCTGCTGAACAAAACATGTGGTCAGAAAAACATGTGAATAATTCCTCAAGAGGCTCACTGAAGCCACCCCTGTCAATCCTGTGGTGTCACCACTTTTGCTGTTACTCTGTTAGAAAATAAGGGGGGGGGGGGGGAAACCACTTTGCTTGAGCTTCTGTGAGTTGATATTTCTCCCTGGAGCCCTTCACCAAGAGAAATGTCTTATCATGCCACCGACTCTCTCTGCAGCCCTCACTCAGCCTGCCAACCTGCCTTTAAAGTACTTTTTTACAGGTCCCACAGAACTTTTGCAACAGTTCTTGCTCCGCAAAACCATTCCTGTTGCCCTCCCGCCCTTGCTCTGCTCTCCAATCAGATCCCACCTCCTTCCTTCTTGCTTAAAATTGAGGTCGCTTTGCCCATTTCCTGATACTGACATTGCAGAGCAGGGCAGGGTTTGTAACACCCATCACTGCTATTAGAAAGACTCCAGGGACCAAAAAGCTAAGGAAAAAGCATCTTTGGTTAGTAAAGTTTTTCCACAAATCTTTGAAATTCAGGCAGGATGAGTTTCCAGGCTCATCTCTGAATGCAGCTCTTGTGCAAACAGGGCTCTACTGCGAAAGCAAAGGACAGAAGCAAGAGATCTAAAGGCTCCTGTCTGTATGCTCTCAGGCTTCTTCCCTTTGCTTTACCAGGGCGCCTTACATTAAAAGGAATCTCGCAATTTAAAGGTCGTGTCAGTCTGCAGCTGGCTACGAAAGGCTCACCATGGAAATACTTCAGCAGTGAGTGAGTGACTGGGTGGAGATGGCCTATGCACAGCCCCGCTGCAGCTATTGTTTGGCATTTTGTCTGAATAGGTTGGGAAGCCACTTCCATGAAGAGCTGATCTTTTCTCCTCCTCTGCTACTTACTTCTCCCACTTTCATGTTTTGTACTTCAGAGCTGTGCTGCTTTGCTAGCCAGGGTCAGCACAAGGTCATGACTTGTGACATGAGGTTAATGTAGTTGTTAAGTAACAACATGAGTCTTTTCAATGGCATGAATATTCCACCCCACCTATTCCAGACACACACACGCTTTCTGTCTCCTGGCTGAAGCTTGAACACTTGAACAAGTTGAACACTTGTTTAATGTAAGGGTGATCACGCGAATATCTTGGACAATATGCAGCACAGTTTTTCAGTGATCACATACCCAGCAAAATAAGCTGTTTAATACATAGCATTGAAAGATTTCCAGTCACTTTAAAAAGTTGGGCAAATATTGTGACTGCCTTTTGATAGCTGAAAATGAATTATGAGTATTGCATGTAGTGCTGACACTACATTGTGAACAAGAACAGGAAAGTGCAGGTCGATCCTTATCTCTAAATTTGCTGAAGATCTGCAGTGTTCGTTTACTTTAAGAGGGGCTGCATATGCTTAGGAAACAGCTAAGTGATCTGGGTGAGACTTCTGGAGATGGAGATGTGAAAAACATGGAACTGTATTTCAAGTCTGCAAATTTTTGCAGTCAAAGCACTTCGATGTGAGGGTTATCTTTGGGAGGCTGAGAACAAAGAGGGAGATGAAAGAAGGCTTTAGAAAGCATCAAACCAAGATGCACCAATTTTTTTTTTCTACCCTCTTCTGACAAACCACTAACAAATGCATTATTGGACCCATACCTTAACAGATGTTTCCCATTTCTATTTTCTGTATTTCAGATGAACATACTCCATGTAGTCTGCAATTGTCCAACATAAATGACAGCAGGATACTGGATCAGATATTAGCATCATAATATGGTACAAGGCCCCTGTTTGATAACCACAAGCAAGTGTGAAAGGGGCAATAGGGCTGGAGAAGAGAAATCCTACCAACTGTCTGCTTTGCTAATGACACAGCTTTGTCTGTGTCTCTGAATTTTGAAAGGGGTTTCAGAATAGCTATTTACCTACCTCCCTTAACCTGATGGGAACCTTTTGATCTCAGCTGGCTCTGACCACTCAGTTTACAAAGTACAATTAAAGACAGATAAAGCCTCTTGAAAACAAATCACTCAAATCAGAAGACCCTAGAAAAGAAGCCCAATGATCTTAAGTCAAAAGCCTGCAATTTTAATGACTAGGATTTTGAATCCAAGATCACCCCAGAAAGAAGAAAGGGATTGAGGCAAGCTATACTTGATGTCTAGCTCTAAATATGAATCAGAGCAGCAAGGCAAAGCAAACCAAACAGTACAACTTCCATCCAAGAAAGAGAAATGAAAATACAAATCTATTAGGTTAACAGACTTCTTTATCTGCAATAATCACACAGCTGCAGACTTGCAAACTCTTACTACTGTGTCAGATTTGTAAACCACCAGGTGTTTCACAACTACATTTCACGCTTTGAAAAACCTATCAAGAAAAGAAAGCAGAACTCATTTCTCCAGAAAAGTGGTTGTCAAAGCATTTCGAAATGGTTATTATTCTCAGAATTGGGAATACAATGGAATTTTGAGCTGCAGTGTAAGTTGCAAAGCTATGGCTTAGTGTTCGTAGCCAACAGTAGCCAGCAGAAATACAGACATTCAGAACTGCATTCCTCTTTGATGCAAGTCCCTCTGGAGGGTGCTGTAGTTAAGAACTGCTGTCTCATAAGGTGACACATCCAAGCAGGGCCATGCTAGTCATTAGAGATCCCCCGGGTGGCAAGGACAGGAAAGGAAATCAAGTTGTGTTGTTTTTTTCCTCACTTCAGTTGTTACCTAATTGATGGGTGCAGTGGTGAAGCTATGGAATGAGTCCCAGAGGACTGGCACCTATCAAGCACCGCCTTACTTTTTTTTCAGCCTTCCAAAGGACTATTCGAGATAAACACAGAAAATAAATACATTAATTTACTATTATGTGTCCAGCCAAAATTGTTATTTCAGAATTTCTTCTGTGTTGCTTGCTCAGTGATAGCTTTATTGTTCTAGATGGGTCTGATGTCTTACAGAAACCAGATGTACCAGGTTTTGCTTTAGACAATTGTCACTAAAGTAGCTTTCAAAGCAACTGTCATGGTTTTATGTGGGTTTCCATGAACCTACAGCAGTTGTCCAGTTATAAACCAGCCTACAAAACATCTGTGAGAGGCCCCAGAGAAGGCAGTTTGGTTCCTATATACCAGAGGTGCGTACACGGCAGCCAAGTTAAACACAGCAGGACAATTAGGGGTCCAAGGGAACAGGGGCTTTTCTTTCCTAAAGATGTAGTGAACCGTTTCTGAGATGGAATGGTCAGAACCAGATATGAGGCAAACTACAGTCAGCACAACGTCTCCTTCTCATTTGCTCTGCAGGAGATTTCCACTTGTCACTTGCAGCTACTCCTTTCTTCCAGCTATGCTAGCTTTCCCCTGTATCCAAGACTCACCAAAGGGCTCAGAGCCCAGGGTGTCTTTCCTCTGAATTCCAGCTTAGAGTGACTAAATAGGGCCTGTATCCACCAGACAAATATTACCTCTAGCCCATGAAATTTTTTTCTTCTCAGTCTTTTCTCCAGTACAGCAATTCTTCTTCACTATTTACATTCTTGATAGAAAGTATGACAGTGCTTATCCCCCCTGCTAATATTTCTGTTGCCAGAGTCTTCCTAAAGACTCACATTGTTGATCTATGATCCCTGCAGATTATCAGCATTGCATGTAACCTGCATGGTATCAAGTGTATCAGTACTTAAAAACAAATGTTAATATGTTTTTCTCAAGTGCTGATTGCTGGGGAAAATATTTATGTCAAGGATCTAAACACCAAGCAAGAAAAGAAATTATTTGCAATGGCCTATATGCATCACACTATGATGAAAAAAATATATAATTAGGTAGAATAGTAAAACTTTAAGAACATAAATGCCTCTGAAGGGACATCTATCCCTAACAGTGTTCTTTGTCTGAACACTAGTGTTACTTTGAACAGCATCTTTCATGTCACCAAATTTTGGAACTAATGCAAAAAACCACTTTTTTTAAAAATAATGAGGAGAAATGAAGAAAGTAAGTAGATTTTCCTCATGTATACTCTTAAGTAAAGACAAAATTTTGTTACTGAAATACATTTCCAAAAGTAATATATGGAGATAAGGGTAACTGGGTAATGTACTGTGCATTGATAGAACCAGACTGAAGAGCTACGGGACAGAGCCCAGTACAAAAACATGCCAGCAGAGGGAACTCACACTTCGAACATCCCAGCGCCGGTGTGCACTGTAATGCTCCTGCGGGCTGGTTAGATAGCACTGAACAGCAGGGGACCTTCAAGAATAAGCGAAGTACTGAAATGAATGAAAAAATGCCCGTAGCTGCTTACCACTCTCTTGTTGCTTCATTAGGAGCAGCTGTGAGTAATGCACCAAGAAAAAGAACATAAATCAAACTTTGAAAAAGTTGCCACAGACAGTGATTTATAGGTTGTGTCCAAAAAGCTGCTCTTTAACCCTTGGTCTTCTAGGACAAGCAGAAGGTCATAACTATTACAAAACAGCTAGACTGAAGAAACTATCATAAAAGTATTTGTTAGGCTTCTGTAGTTAAAATGGTACCGCTAAGGGAGTACAAGACCAAGAATAACCAATATCAGTATATGTGCTCATACCAATACAGGCTTGGAAAATAAATAACAGAATATAAGCATGCTTTACCTGCATATGCTTGCATGCATTAACTGGTATGAAAAACCCAAAAAATCCCTTTGCTGAAGCAGTGACACCACTATGAAACCTGGGGTTTGAGTAGGGCTCATTCTCCGTGAGACCATAGCTTCCACTACAAGGGCAGACACTGAGCTAAGAGTAGCCAGGATATTCAGCAAAAAGACAGCCAAAAAAAGACAGCCATTCTGCAGGGAAAAGGGAAATAAAGCACTGAGAATTTTTTTTCTTTGTTATTATACAGGCAGCTTGAGAGCAGAGAACAAAAAGAAAAGATCATGCTTCAACCATCAGACGATCTACACATTTAAGACCAAATTTGACTTTAGTTACCTCATCTAGAGTAATCTCACCTTAATTTCTGTAGTCTGACCATACATGGTAAGAGCTTGAGGACTCTTTTTCTAACTTAGCTTGCTGTTATATAAGAACAGGTATCTAACCTGCTCCTTAACTTACTACCCTGACTTCCTTGCAATGTTGTTTTAGTCAAGCAGAGAACATACCAGTTGCAGATGTACTGCTGTACTGAACAGTTTAGCAAATTCTAATATAAAAATAGCAGAACCTTGCTGAACATCCAGTACTGGAAAGAAGAGCAGGAAAGTACATTGGTATCAGCATTTTTGATTGTGTATAGACAACTAAGCATAATTAATACAGCTGTCCCTTCTTTTTATTTTATTATTATCTTATTTAAACCAAAATACTACTTAGATTCCTCCTCTCCAACATTGCTTTCCCTTTGGATTGTAAATCATGATAGGTGCACACTGCTCTGTGCTTAGATACACAGAAGCAACATCTTGACACCAAAAATCCCCAGAAAAATGAGTTTCCTTAAGATGTGTTCACAAGATAGCCTTTTAAGAAGTGCAATTTCATAATCAATATTTAATAATACAAAATCACTGAATACCAAGTTGCCTTTTACCTAGTGTTGAACCCTAAGCACCAAATTAACTTCTACTGTAACATCACTACTGCAACTTAGAATCGTATCAGAGATAAATATAGCATGCCTGCCTTTGACTTGGGGCCTTATCTGGCAAACTCTAAGAAATTCCACACATAAGCCTTCCTCTCCCCAGCAGCAAATTAAATGATTCAGAAAACTTCCTTTTTTGTAGAAAGCAAGAAAACTGCTGGACCAATTTTCACAATTATCAAAAGAATAAGGAAATATACAATCTGATGTAAGTAAGAATAAAGGCAGCACCATGAGTTCTATTGAACACAAACTTCCTTTGTAGTGCTATAGTGACTAAATTTCTAAGCGCCTCAGTTTCTAAACTGGCAATATGAATTGTAAACTGGGGGACTGTCAGGAGGCAAATCTGCAAATTAATATCTGCAAACTACTTTTTGATGATTAGGTAGAAAGAAATTAAGAAGGACCAAGTATTATGAGTAAAGAAGGCAAACTTGCTAGTGGACTCATCCGCAGAGGGGAACTTCCATGGCAGATGAAGAATGCAGTAAGACCAGAAAACAAAAAATGTCATGCGAGCTGCAAAACTGAAAGGAAGGCATCTTCAACCACGGGATGGAATTGCTGTATCAGTGAGGTGGAACCCCCAGTTGAAAATATTGTTCCTGGTAATCTGATTTTTGAGATATATTTCAGGCCTACAGTTGAAGAAATTCTTCTTAACTAGCTAAACTCTAGTATACAGATAAATAATTTGGATGTTTCTCACTCAAGCAGGGATGCAGCACTTATGGGTTTGGCCTTTTTTTGGGGGGGGGGGTATACAAGGATCATTACTGTGACCATTGAATTTCTGAAAAATGTAAAAAGGATAGTACTAGAAATGAGCACTGACTTCTGGTCTTGATAGTTGAATAGATTTAATATCAGTTCCCTATATGTCAGAAAACACACTAGAACATATATTAGATGGTATTCCTAGAGCAGGTGGTTCTTAAATACACCTCTGAGGAGAACCAACAGTGTAGCTATCGCATGTCTTATGAATTCAGAGCAGGGCTCCAGATTTCAAACAAGTGGCAAGTCTGCAGAATTACATTTTGCCAGAAAAATTCCTAAAGTACACATTACAGAAGCATGTAGGTCTTAACAACTAGGTCTGCCAAAACCAGCCTGGTAACAGCTGCAAGTTGTGGCAGAATTATTTTTAAAAATAAAGTATTCCTAGGAAAGGTTTATTCTATTTTCACAGCTGTATTATTGTTTTGTGACATCTTAGGTTTCTACTCTAGAGTTCATCTAAAAAGGAGAAGTGATCTACAAGTACAAAGATTATGGAAAGCTCCACAGTCAGGGTTGCAGTGGCTTTCCCAAGCTAGCATCTGGGACATAACCACTGAAACTGTGTGTGCTGACCATAAGCTCTCCTTCTCACATTACCTCCAGTGGCACTGCAACAAGCAGAAAAAAACAGCTAGAGTTGCAGGTCCCCTGGGATGGTCTGCAGAGTTCCTAACTGTCAGCTAAAAAAATGTAACCTCATGATTTGAGTACAGAGTAGCTTGGTCTAGGAATGTGAGAAATAATTCATACCAGATGCCACAATGGTATTTTCAGAAAAGTCCGATTAATGGTATAATTGTACTTTAAGCAGCTATGTTGCTTATTTCTCTGATCTTTTTCTCAGTGCTGTAGCAGAATGAATTCTTGTGGATTAGCTTGTTAACAGGTAATCCTATTTAGTGGGTATCTTTGCTGCAAGGCAGTCTTGGCTTCCCACCCATTCAGTTAGGAATGTTTATATTTAGCTATTTTCTGGAAACTGAGCTCCAGCTGCAGCACGTAGCAATTACTTTGGATGGATCTTGTTTTTCCTCAGGACATGTCTTTTTCTCGGTGTAGACTGAACAGTCTCACTAGAAATATGTCACTTTGCCTGAACAGAGTTTTGAAGAACAAGCGTGTTTAACTATATGGGTCCAGATCTGTGTTAGATCTTGATGAGACTTGCAGCCATCCCACATTCTTCTTTGCAGTCTTTTTGGGTGTATATTGCTGTTATTAAAAATTGATTGCTGTAAATATCAAAGGTATTCTAGGGCAATTTTAGTAACTAAAAGCTCCAGGGGGAAAAGAAATTCCAAGGTGTCTCGGTACATTTTGCTTTGCTAACATTCTGATGTTGAGATGCCTCTTCACTCTCTTGTAGGATGGTGCTATAGGCTATCAAATAAATTGACACTGAATCTTTTCTTCCATTCTAGAAGTGGGTGCAAATCAGGCAACAATACAGGAATCCCTATGGAGATATTTTCTACGTGCATATTTAAATTGCTTTGGCACCTGCCGTACTGAACGGCTTGCAGCAAGCTCTTGGTAGAGAACTAATGAATGTAACCTGCCAGTTTTTATGAGCTTTAGGATCTTCATTTTTATTCTTTAACATTCTTTGCATAGCTATCGAAGTATATTGTCCCACTGATGATGGCTAGTTTGACACATAGAATTTGATGCAGTAATTTCTTGAATCCAGGTGTAGGTTGCACCCGTACAGCTGGATGAAATACAAATGAAAATAGACACTTTGAAAGACAGTGCTCTTGAGAAGTATTTGAAAGATGTTGTGGTGTCATGAACCGAGGGGATCTCTGGTATAGTTCTCCAAATGTAGATGTCTCCTAGCAAAGAACATTGTATGGCTAAGCAGAATACAAACAGCCTTTGTCCTACAAGTAATTTACTGAAGCAGACAGTACACCTTAGAAGGCTGAGAGGGGACTGGCCTTATAGTTACCCAAAGAGCACTCGCTAGCAGACAGTTCAAAATGCAAGGTGATTAAAATCCCCAAATTCATATCTACTGAGTATTTTACATTTATGCTGGAGAAATAAAGGTGCTCTGTCTATTACCTTGAAATAATGAACAAGACCTGAATGTACTCCAGCAATACCACACTGTGCTGTATATTCCATAACCCAGACGTACTCATTGCTGCTGCTACTAAACCCTTGTGGCAGGGAGTTTATGTACACAAGAAATAGTGCTGCAGACTTCCTGTGACTCCTGCTTCTCCAGGAAGACTGTGGCAAGCTGCTGCAGTCTCACTTGGGATTTTAAGGGGAAGAGTTTCCTGTTAGGGACAGGATAATACCCCTTGACATACGCAGCCTTTTCCTCTGACCCAACCGTCCAAGAAGCAGTGTTCATAAACAGAGACAGCAGAAAGTCAGCATTTGCTTTTCAACGGTCAACAGAACAAAAGTGGCTAGAGGTTAAGTTCTAAGCCCTGCAGAAACACATTATTTAGTTAATACTCTGTATCAGAGAGCAGCAGTACCTCCAAGGCACAAAATTATACAGGTAGTATTCCTGAATTGGATCAAGTCTACTTAGTATCTGCTATCAGTTTTAACTAAGAGAACAGTGTTGCAATTATGGGCTATAAAGTAAATTGACCATCATACTTTATAAAAATAGTTGCTAGAAACTTGATGGTACCTTACCTCTTTTCTTCAAGAAGTTAACAAGGGAGTCAAGGCATCTGGGCTAAGGATCACAAAAGATCAAATCCAATCCTGTAAAATAATAATGGAAAATTCATTGGGACCTGAAATTGACCTGATTAAATGTTATTTTATCTATTGCTACAATATCTTTCTTGATAGGTGTTATATTTCTGATGTCTCATTTAAAATACTGCAACAGAAGCATTATGATAAAAAGAAATCTGTGCTGGTTACAAAGCAAAGGCAGCATTTCAACAGTACAATTTCAAAATTATTAAATAACCATCAATATTATTCACAACAGTAAATCAGGAAAGCAATTTGTTTCATGTACCTTGGGGTTTTTATCTTGTATTATCACATCTGTTCCACTGTAAAAAGCCAGACGGGTTATTGCCCTCCTAAGAAAAGCCAGATGCCCTCTTTGTATCTGCCAATACACACTTTTCTATAAGCAGAGAATCAATCTGTTTACCTCTAATGAAAATGTTCTACAGATCCATCAAATAAAGTACTGCAACTTTGTTAATAACTGACCATTGTTAACAAAACACCACAAGGAAAGATAATGTAAAATAGTCTTAAATCTGTACTAACACATACAAGATTCTTATGCTATATTTCTTAATATTATGTTTGCTCCCATTTATAAATTTCAAACAGTGGGACTCTGACTACTTCCTAAAAATATACAGTATGCAATGCCTATGTAGCAATAATTTGCAGCAAACATAACAAAATCCTGCTAAAGGAACAAAAGTACTATAAAATCTGGCAGAATGAACACAAAAAAAGTGCATAGGGCCTTGGCTTTACCAGAATCCACTGTCTTCATGCATGCGGACTTCCATTGCTCTGCTTTGCACAAAAGGGAGATTCCAGGCCATTTAATCATAAATTCCTGGGATGACTCTCTCTCCTTGTTTGTGGGATTTGTTTTTTAATTGTGTTTACATTCTTGTGTGTGGGTTGGGAATTTAGGTTTGTTTGTGATGAAACATCAAAGTTGAGTCCCAAATTAATACTGTGCAGTCATATATTCTTTGCACCTTCCCACAAGAGGATGATAGAAACACACACAGTTACCAAGTTTTATGTAACATTAATGGGATTAAATTAATCTGTAAACCTTTGTGTGATGTTTTGCTTCTCCATTCAATTTTCCTGGTGTTATTTTCCCTGTCATTTGCTTATTGATTTTCTATTTTCTTTTCCAGATTATATATAAAAAAAGCTTTCTAAAATATTCATGTGAAATAAAAAAATATATACTCATATTCTGTAAACATGCAAGTATATTTAGTTGATATACCTAATTCTGTTTGTCAGAAAGTGGCACTTTAATCCTGACATGCCTTGCACAGGTTCTCCACATAGCATCACAGCAGTTACTGTATTTACAATTATAATTTATACAATGTGTATAAATTACACCATCACATGCAGGAAATTATCAGCAGTTTGAGCAGATAAAAGCTTGAACTGAGATTGCCATATTTTGTCAGAGTCTTCTCAGTTATCAAAAGCTAGACAAGTAAGTTAGCAGAACCGCTAGTAAATAAAAGTCCTTGATTTCTGCAGAACTTGTATGTTTCAAAATCAATAGAGTGAAGACCAACAGATTGTGGGCTTTGCAAGAGGTGCCAGTGGAGACAGCAGACTGAGATTCTCATCAACATAAGGTTAACTGAAGTTATAATTTGAGTGTTACTCAAGAAACTGTTTCTCTCATAAATGTTGCAATGTTTTTCAGGCAAAAAGTTTACATCTGAAACTGCATGAGCTGCTATTCAGATTGACACAGCACATTTACTGGTAGCACAACAATCCAGTGGAGCAATCCATTTATGCTTTGCAGACTGAACATTCAGCTGTGGTTTGGGATCCTTCTTTACCAGAATCAGTTTCATATTTAGCCACTTTGCTCTTTTAACTGTTTGCTTCTGTACTAGTAAGGAAGAATATAATCAGCCATAACATCCAAAGTATAAACTAGATTGGGGAACTGATCTATCTGACTTAAAAAATACATGCATCTATTCTAAATGAGTTTATATATTTTAAATAAAATATATTTGTAGAGATTTTCACCTGTTTTATTTTCCAGATGGATCAGTATCCTGATCTGGTTCACAGGTCAGCCACACAAACAGCTGCAGACACAGCTAAGGGTTGGTGTACTGCATTGCAAGGGCACAAACAAGGAGCAGGTAGGAACCAGTAATACAGCAAAGGCTTCATGTCATCAAGCCACAGCTTTGTTTATGATGTGGCTGCTTTTGCCTGGACTAGGAAAGAAATGAATTTCAATTCCTCACATTTGTGTTTGCTCTGCAGAAAAGACCTATATCCACAAAGTCCATTTAGTAACCATGACTCAATGTGATTCCTTTATTGCAAAGCCAAACCAAAATTCCAGCACACTTATACAATAAACTTTCACCATATCTTAATTATATATGGGCACACTGTCCACTCAGAAAAACAGGTCATCGTACATGATAAAAATCTCCAGCGAGTGCTAACTAGACAGAATTCCTAAAGATTTGCATCCATTTGAAATTTCCCTGGGGGTTGTCTTCCTAATACCCCAAGTTCACCCACACATTTCCTGTCCTCACCGACTGAGCTGCAGGCTGTGCAAAGGAGAGATTGCTTCTGTGCTAAGGTGTAAACCTCTCCTCTCAGGAGTGCTCCAGCTCCATAGAGCTTAGCTTAAGCCTTTGCCTGTTTATATATAAACCAGTGTTCAATATAAATGAGCTCTGGCTTAATGAGTACAGGCTCTGGTGTGAGGTTGGCTGACAGTGCAGACACTAGCGTTCATGTCTGAGCTGGCAATGCACTTCCAGCCATTGCACAGCTCCGGCCTGCTGCTAACTGCTGTTCCTTCCCTAAATGCGAGCTTAATTGCACAGAATCTCAGACCAGTCAACCGCTTTATTGCTAAAATATTTTTTGTTCATAACAATGTGAGGATGCTATCCATCCTTCTCAGCCATCTCAGCCTTGGTGCTTCATAGGAAATCCTATGAAACAGTTAATTTAGTCTAACAAAAATAGATGGTTTTGTGAATCTAGATCTCATCCAAGCCCTACAAAAATACCTTACACTTCATATCCTCTGCTAACACGGATCTCGTTGAGCAAAGATGCATCGCTGGCGTGCCTTGGTTCCATTACATTTCCAACAATGATCTAAATGAAAGGAAGAAAGGGCCTTGTTGCATTTTCTGTGCATGATGCATCTCCTATGGTCTCACCTTGACAACACAAAGGTCTTCTCACACACTTATATAGCTCACAGCCCCTCACTGAAAGACTTCAATAGACAAAAATAGGAAACAGAAAGATTTAGTGAAGTAGCAAAAACCCAAAAAGATTACATAGGAAATTTAACACAGGATTGGTAAATTGAGCCAAATCAGTCCACGTCTGAAATAAAAGATGATCTCTTCTCTCCATACCAACATTTCTTGAATAGTCTTACTTGAACAACACAGAACCCTAGCCCTGCTAAAGCAGAGGTGTTTTCAGGGCATTGAAAGCACTTACTCCTCTCTCCACTGAGGTCTACTTCAGCAACTATGGGACATGCCTAAATGGTCAAATGCAGACAGGTGTGTGCTAGTTCCACCTGCACTGCATATTACCTGTGTTAATGTACAAAGATCCTTCCTAACAGATCCTCCTGTTAAACTATGGTGTAATGGGGTTTATTTTCGTTGTTGGCAGAACTGTCATTTATTACTTCATGACCCTCTTGACTGCAGTAAGAGTATTTCCAAGGCTGCGTGATGAACCAGAGACAGAAATTATAACCCAGAAAATACTATGGGCTGAGTTTTGGGGAGTTAGGTTTTGTGGCCTGAAACAGTTCTAGTTCACTTCACGGACCAGAACATGATCTGGCACAAAGAAAGGCACAATTGAGGAAAGTCTCTGTTCCTTCGGGAGGAATTCCTAGCTTGGATGTAGTGCTAACATAGCTTGACAACTTTTAGACCCCACCTGGTTTGAAGCACTAGAGTTACAGGGAGCTGCCTAAATACCAACAGTGGAAGCTGGACCTGCTTCCAGGTCATAGTAACAGCACAGAGATGAAACTAGAGCTCTGCTGCTTCCAGCGCCATCCCTCCCTGGCTCCTACCAGCCATGGGGCAGCACCAAGTGCCCCGCAGCACCAGGGCTTCCACCCCGCCACGGCACCTCACAGCCCGCTCACTCATTTCCTAGGCTTTTACGATTTGCCTTGCCAACAAATTAAATGCAAGTTGAATACTTTTGAATTGCAGTATTTCTGTTTATTGCTCAGAAGAGCGGGCAGAATGCAAATGCAAAAAAATAATTTCCCCTCAAATTCTCTTTTTTTTCAGCTGGGTAAAGCACGGTTTGCTGTTTGCACTCAGGACAGCAACAGGTTTTGCTCTTTATTCTATTTTACAGGGGTTTTTTTGGTAAGGCAGATGCTTAAGGACACTGGTAGGAGAGGAAACATCCCCGGGGGTGAGCCGAATCACCTCAGAAAGCCACCGGGGATCGCCCTTGAAAGGGGAGACCGCTCCCCACAGGGCCGAGGTACCCGGGATGAGCTGCCGGGGCCTTTCCCGGAGGTGACCCCCAGCACCACCCGCCCTCCGCGGCTGCCTCACCCGCGCACCGCGACCCCGGCAGCGGGGCACAGCCGCCCCGGCCGCCCGCCGCTCGCTGAGGGTACCCCGCCAGCGCTCCGCCGGTCTCGGGGGCGGGCAGGCCCCTGGGGCGAGCGGGAGGCCCCGGCGCAGGCGGCCGAGGACGGGGACGTGCCCCGGGCCGCCGCGGCGCCCTCTGTCAGGGCGGGAGCAGAGCTGCTGGGCGTGTGGGCGGCCCGGGGAGGAGGAGGGGAACGCGGCGGCGGTGAGGGGAGGGCAGGGCCGAGCCGAGCCGGGCGGGCGGGCGACACCTGGGCGGCTGCGCTGCCTCCTCCTCTCACGTAGGTTTCGACTTTCTTCCCCGCCCGGAAACTTGGTGGAGGAGCCGCGCTTGCCGCCGTCGCAGGCCGAGTTGGTGCTGGGCTTCCCTCGGTCTCTCCCTCCCCTTCTCGGGGGCGAGCGAGCCCTCTTCCCGCCCTCCAGGTGAGCGGCGCGGGGGGCGCGGGGGGCGCCGGGTTCCCGCCGCCAGGTTCCCGCCGCGGCTGAGGCGCCCGCCGCCGGGCTGAGGGGCGGGAGGCCGCGGGGGGTCGCGGATCAGCTGTGGCAGCGGCCGAGGGCGGCAGCTGCTGCTGCCCCGGCGCCCGGCTCCCTCAGCTGAGGGTTGCTCAGCCGTAACCGAGCGGGGCTGGGGAGCATTTCGTTCGCGCTGGGCAGCCGGCTGGGCTGGGGCTGGGCAGCGCAGGTGATGGCTGCCTGCCCGCCCGCCCCACGGGTTTCGCTCCTCAAAGGTCGGTCTGGCGGGCGAGCAGCGCTCGGCCTGGGCAAGACACCCCCAACTCGGCGTTTTGGCCACTGGCGTGGGTCGGAGGGAGCTTGCAGGGCACGGTTTCTTTGCTAGGAGATGGGAGAGGTACTAAGCAGGCAAGTTTCTGGTGCTGCGCTGGTCATTAATGCAGGAAAAGCCTATAAATAGCAGTTGAGATAACAGGCAAAGGAGAGCAACATGACAGCGTGGACGTTTTGGAAATGCCTTAAAGGTAAGAAATACAGGTGACGTTAAATAGGAGGTAATGCTCTGGAGACGTCTGTGAGAGGCTTGGAAAGACGTGTTTAAGGGATACTATATAACCAGAATACTTTTTATTTAATTTAGAAGTTTTTCTTGAGGGGTTTGAAGTAGGATGAAGCTGCATGCTGGTAAAGGGACAATCCCACTGTTTGCGGCTTGGTTGTGTGCACTTGACATCTCCCTGCTTCTGACGTTGGCCTCGTTATCTGATTGAGAGCGACCAGAACGGGTAGCAGCCAGCTGATGCCAGCATAGGAGGTGGCAGGGAGAGCGGGACTGCCCCTTTCGGTGGCAGTGCAGGCTTAGTTTGCTTTAAGCCATGCTTGAAACAACACTTTTCCATCCCTTGAGCGATTTCTTTGGTCCTACGTTACCTTGGTAAAGTAAGAAAAGCAGAATGAGTATTTCTCTGTTGCTTACCAAACCAAAAAGGGTCATGTTTTCACTTTCTGCTCCAATTTTTTAACCAAGGTGAAAGGACCAGGACTCTGTAAAGGCTCCATAGAAAAAGCTATTCCAGCTCAAGTGCAGATAGTAAGGGGTCGGGAAGGTCTCTGCTGTGTGAAGGTTATGTTGGGGCAGGGTCATAGCATACAAGCCTATGGAGATAATAGGCAGCCCAGGGAAGTTTCTGTCACTGTCACACAGCTCCAGAGATGTCCTGTCTAATCCTTTAGCCTCCAGAGACTCTAGAGCAGCCCTAGGTTTGGGTGGTGTGGTGTAGTTTAAAGGACTGTAGTTATCCTCCTGCAGCAATGCCAGTTGTGTACTGTGCCTTTGAGGGACGGCGCTGACGTTTGTCCTTGATGCCTGAACCCTAGAGCTCTTTTGGCAGTTCTCCAGCAAAGAGAAAGCAGACTGTGCACATGGCTCCTTCAGAACAAAACTTCTTTCTCATAAGTTACACACTCAAACTCTTCTCTTACATTTGTAACTAAGCAGATGTAGTGTGTCTGCTGCTGAAAAGGACTAAGGCCCCTCCCCCAAAGAGATTTGCTCCCTAAACCAGCTCATGAAGTCAGAACAGCACCAGTGCTTGTGCAGGGAAGAACAAAGGGGTCATATGGCTGAGGATGGAGCAGAAAAATGATAAACAGGAGGCCAACCTTTTCTGGAGTTCACTAGCTGTTGGAAAACTCCACTGTGCTGTAAATCCACACCCTCCTTCACCTTATTTATCTGCTCTAGTAGGCAAGCTTTATGTATATGTATATACATATACATATGTATATGTAACTCATTTAAATAACGGAGATGCACTAGCATAAAACCCCGGTGAAAAGGAGAGAAGGACCTGCGGTGT
Organism: Falco rusticolus; assembly: GCF_015220075.1. Taxonomy (NCBI): domain Eukaryota; kingdom Metazoa; phylum Chordata; class Aves; order Falconiformes; family Falconidae; genus Falco; species Falco rusticolus. The sequence continues at coordinate 2,711,267 of NC_051200.1, read as the reverse complement.
GCAGCAAAAAGCAACCTCATCTGTTGAAAGACAAGTTTCTTTTAAAGTTTCTAACCAAATGAATAGTGAGGGAAATGAGTAAGAGTTAAGAAACAAACCCAGCCATATGGCCTGGGGAATGAGAGCTGTAAAAGTTGGAAGAAACAGCACCAGCCAGAAGGGACCTGACAGCTAAATGACCTCCAAAAAAAAGCCGTGAGGTTCAAAGATACCTGATGAAACCAGCTGAAGATTATTCTGGGTGACGTTAGTGCTACCTGAATGGTGATTCCAGTAACTTCCATTAGAAATTGTAATTAATGGTTTTGTAAACCGTGGTAATGCTGTACTTCCCTAAGTATGGTTAATAGACAAATTTACACATGTTTATGAGAATGTCAAGTCTTAGACTTAATAGTATAATAACAGTAAACTTAAAAGAATAAATATAACTGCAGAATAAAATATCTGTAGTTCACAAAGCACCCCTGCCGTATTTTGTTACTCTTCCTTATGCATTACCATATATTTCTTGTTTTCTGCATTAAAAAAATAATCCTGCTGCAACTGCTGCATTGATTACACTTTGAAAATTAAGCTGCATCATTTCATTCTGATCGCGTATATCTTACCAGAGTAGTTGCAGCTGTTGTCTTACTCACAGGCCTGAGTATGTTTTCCTGGTTTAATACAAAACCCTCTTGTTTGTCTTTTTCTTCTCAGCTTACTTTAGTGGTGCTGTTCATACAGTTGTTAGGAATTGTATTTGACAGTCCTTCATCAGTTTATGCTCCCTGCTTTATAACACATAAAATGTTGCTCTTGGCTTAGAAATTTCTTGACACGAATTGAGTTAGAAGATATAAAAGTATTTGGCAATTTTTTTGATACTTTGGATAAGACATTGCCCATAAGCCAGTATCTCAGGAACCATCTAAAGCGTTAGAGGGGATTTAGATGAACACAAGTAGTAGGAATTACCATGCTGGTCCAGGAAAAAGCACTCAAGGCTGGAAGGCGGGAAATGGAATAAAGCTGGAGGAATTTAGAGAGAAAATCAGCAGCTTACAGGCAAAGACTGGTTTTATGTATATACCATGGTTCCCTGAGTTTAGAGGGTCTCTGTGCAAATTTTATTTGCAGACTATAGTGTTCCTTATTTGGAATATTCTGGAAGGGATTATGCATTTAAAAAAACAGTGTTGTCTAGCTTTGACTACTCTTTGCCTGGGCCGTAACTCATGCAAGTTTTGTAGACAGCTGCAGCACACTCTTTAAAAGCTGATTTTCTGACAGTTAAAAAGGGGTTGAGATAAAACTTGACCTGCTGCTCGGAGAGTTCAAGGGGCTCACCTGTGACACTAGTTGTGCTGCAGTTGTTGAAAGTCCAGTAAGTCATGATCAGCCCTATTTGTAAAGTTCTCAGACTTAACCTTCCATGCCTAGACTAATAAATAATAGATAAATTCTTCTCACCTTGTAAGTGCTATTGCAGGACTCTAAATAGAAAATACATAGATAAAGCAGTCCCTGCCCTGTGAGCCTTAGATCTGAGGATATCCTCTTTTACGTGATCTCAATTGGTAATGAACAAAAATTGCTGCATGATTATTTCAAGTAGGATATATAAAAATAAACATAATGGGTCTTCTGGGCCTTTTTGTACTTGGGATAAAAAAAAAAGTTCCCTGTGAGGTTAACACCTGGGGCTACTTGACTACTTTACTTGTAATCTCAACAGGCTGAAAACTGAACGGAGGAAGGAGATTGCCTCCCCATTCCCACCTGTTCTGGGACTTAAACTCGTTCACGGGTGGCCAAGGAAGAATGTGGCTGCTGCAGTGATTTGTGATAGTGGAAGGACTTTGGTCTGTTGTTACAGCTCTTTTAACTGGTGAGACAGCCACGCCTATTTTAAAACTATTTTTAGAACAAGGGAAAATATAATTATCAATTTATGTACACTTTAAATATGTGTCCAATAAGATAACAATGATTCTAAAAAATGTGTTTCTGATACCAGCTTGGACACAGCTTTAGATCAGGGTAAGGGGTGGAGGGGGAAGCCTTTTCTTTCTACCTAGCTGTAAAGGTGGTTTAAAGTCAACAAGATACACCAGCAGAAATTGTAGGATGAAAAGGCATCTTAAATTAATTACACGTGCAACTGTATTTAAGCTTATGAACCAGGAGTACAGATGTCCTAAGCAGCAGAATGTGTCTCAAGTTTTTTTAAAAATTGAACCATAATACTGTTCTGCAAATCTCTAGGGGAATGTAATTCTTAATCTGGAGTTTAAAAAAAAAATAAATATATTTTTAATTCTACTGTAGTGCTTATTTACTTACAAGCTGCCATTTGTGGTAAAAGGCATTTCAGCTACTGGTTGCAGCAGCAGCTCTGCCTGCCCACAGGCACTGGCGGGAGTTTAAGCTGTCTTCAAACTTTGCTGCATGCCACCCTAAGGAGCTGCAGTTTGAGAAGATGTGGTCTAGGGAATTAAGTGTTTTTTCAGTTTAAATTAAGATAACCTGTTTTCTTTCTTTCCCCTTTACCATGATCTGATGGTAGGATGGAATGTAAAGGGGAATTTTCTTAATTATCTTTTGATTCAGCCTTTTTAGTTTGTGGGAACAAGCTTGGGCTAGAAAATAACTTTGCACTGGTTTTAATAAAATGCCCTCTTACCCCATGAAAGGAAGTCTGGGGTGTTGTGTGCCGAGCAGGGCAATGTGCCCTGCTGTTGCTGATGGCATAAAGCTCAGGCAGGGGCAGTTGGAACTGTTGAGAAAAAAGAACCAGGACTGGGGGGAATTTGGTGGTCCCACTAGAATAGTACTTTCAGCAATGTCACCTTTGTTGCTGATCATTGGGTTTATTTTGCAGAGTTTAGATTGCATGTGCTTATTGATACAAAGGGATGCTGTCATAGATTGTGCCAAATTATTTAACTTAACAGAGCAGCATAAAGAAAAAGAGAGTGCTACTGTACCTGAGACCAAAATTTGACTTGGTGTGCATGCTAAAAAGTTCTGTGCTACTTTATCCTGCAGTAAAGCCCTAATCTGATGTTTCTGATGTTAACAACTGTAACGGTCTGTTGACAGGAAATATTTCATCACCACATGCAAAATTCTGTTTTCATGCTGCTGGATTGCTTATGGTAAAGTTATGTAGAAAACAGTATTTGCAGAAACATTGTTTGGTTTGTTGGGTGGTTTTTTTTTTAACTAACCAGGAAAACAAAGATTTCATTCTTAAGGTTGAGAATAGCCAAAATTAATTTCT